>NC_060127.1:33113059-33734811 GCF_021461395.2 Schistocerca americana
TCGCCGACCACTGGCGACACAGGTGAACTGCCCAGAGGACCGAGGTTGGAGAGGGATGACCGTTGGTTGGTCATTCGGTTGGTCGTCTCATCGGCCGACGCATATTTGCTCCTTTCACCGTTTCCAGGCCTAAGCAGTCGGTCGGTTGGCGTGGAGCAGCGAGGAAGTCCCCGTCGAGCGGAGTCGGGCTGGAGCCGCTGGCAGCGTCCATGCGCAGTTGGAGTGTGAGGTGCTGCTTGCGAATGATTTGAAGTGAAGTACGTCGCCCACAGATCCTGCACATGATTGTTGAGTCCTCACTTAACCTACTATAGAGCCTCAACTGTTTACATTTCTTAGTTTGATGCTACCGCTCGCTTCGGGACCTTCCCGCCACCAACAACGTGTGTGTATTTAAGTTGGTTAAGATTCCAGCCGTCTTACTGTGGAGTTCAAGTTCATTTATTCCCTGTTGACCCTGTTGACCAGCGCTATCTTCTGACGTTCCGGTTACCTGCCTTTATCGTTGATGTAATTTTCGGCGTTGTATTTTCCTCGTCGTGTTGTTGATTTCCAGTGTCGTGTGTAGTTCGACAGCTGAGGTGTTGTTGGTCGTTGTAGGCGTCAATATTCTGTGTATTGAAATCTCGTTGTTGTTTTGCTGGTTGCGTGGAGCAGAACTGATTTTGCTGATTGGTCGGTCGGCTGTCTGTCGGTTGGATTGTCTTCACATTAAGAAGTCTTACCTAAACGGGCCTAACAGTTACAATCCCAGGCCGATCCTTGGAAACTTCCGAGCGCCATTCCTTGCGTGTTACATAGTAATTTCTCTCTTTGGGTTTTAGTTATTTGGTTGATGCGGCCTTCAGCCGAGTTTTAATATCTCTTAGATTAATGTTCTTGTCTTGCCCTTTGCCATGAAATATTTTAAGGTAAGGCCTTCTTGTGTTTTTAAGTCTTATTATTGCTTAATGTGCGGCCTCCAGCCAAGTCCCGTTAAAATTAATTTGCTAAGGCCTTCAGCCTGTATAGATTGAAGATTTAGAAAATATTTTTGCGTGAATCCTCCATAGGAATCTCGTATTTCAATTTCTTTCTTAGGCCTTGTGTCTTGGATTTTGAGTGTGGCCTACAGCCGATCTAAAGTTAATCAAGGGGGGTCGATTAAAGTCTTAAGTGTTTTGGATCCTTGTTGTAATATTGTGTGTTGATGAAGTTTGTATGTTGAGTGAAACGGACAGTAACTTATTTTGGCCCTTTTCCACAACCTGATCCGCTCTGTGCTGGTAGCCCAGGTATTTCAGTACCTAGTCAACGATGCCTGTCAGAACAGACTAACAGTTTTGCGTCCACGACTCTGTATTTCAACGCCTGACCTGATCAACAGACGTCAGTAACCATCAATGACTTGTTGTTGACACATTTACTTTGAGATACTAGCCAACCTAGAAACATACAATTTGTAATAGTTACAATTATACGTCTGCAGACGACGTAAATACTGATGTAATGTTGTTGAGTATACCACCCTTAATAACCAGCAGAAATATCTGCACGTATTCGTCTTTCATACCGTATAACAAGTGATTCAGTGAAGATACGCGATAACACCAGGAAAAAGAAGAAGAACAGTGTCTCATTTCTTAGCCTAGTAACCGCTTTTCAAGATGCTGTCCAGTGCGTTCAGCTGCTCTTCGAAGTAATTCGTTGTCTTTGAGAGGATTTCAGTGTCATCGACGAATATCAAGTTTTCAGTTGCATCCCCTGAATTTTAATTTTTCCCTTGGTTCCTTTACTGCTTCGCAATGTGCAAATTGAATAACATAGGGGTTAAGCTACAACCCTGTCTCACTTCCCTCTCAAACACTGCTTCTCTCTACGATTCTTAACAGCTGTAGACTTGTTTCGTTCCCTGTTTGTTTGATATCGCTCCTTTCAGAATTTCGTTAAAAATATCATTGTCAATATCGTCAAATGCTTTCTAATGGCTCTGAGCACTATGGGACTCAACTTCTCAGGTCATCAGTCCCTTAGAACATAGAACTACTTTAACCTAACTAACCTAAGGACATCACACACATCCACGACCGAGGCAGGATTCGAACCTGCGACCGTAGTGGTCTCGCGGTTCCAGACTGTAGCGCCTAGAACCGCACGGCCACTCTGGCCGGCTCAAATGCTTTCTCTAAGGCTACAGATGCTATAAACGTAGGATGGTCTTTTCAAGGTATCTTCCATATTAAGCCGTAGAATCAGTCACGTGTTCCTACACTTCTACGGATCCCAAACAGGGATTCCCCAAGGTCTTCTCATCTTCTCTACATACGGGTGGCATTATCAGTACTACAACACATTTTTTTCTGCAAGTAGGTTGGTTTTATTCGGGATTCCAATACATCATATTAGTCCACAAAACGCTATTTTTGAACGTAATCTCTCTTCATTGCGATGGCCTTACGTCACCTGTACGCCCACATAGTACCATTTTACTGATCGATGTCGGATGTAACGTTTTGACGCATCAATAGCCTCCCCATCTTCCACGCACTGCTTTCCGTGAAGTGCGTCCTTCATTAGTCGAAACAGGTAGAAGTCGGAAGGTGCGAAATCCGGTCTGTAGGGTGGATGAGGAAGAACAATCCGTTGAATGATTGGGAGCTCCACCCGGGTGCATTGACTCGTTTGAGGCCTTTCTTTGTCGTGGAGAAAAAGAAGTTCTTTTGCCTTTTTTGTGACGACGAACACGTTGCTTCTTTAATTTCCTTTGAGTATCTCAACTGGTGAACGAGTGTGTCAGGACTACCAACAGAGACGCCAAGTTAAGCAGCGAGATGTTTGATTGTGATCCGTCGACCACCTTGATTGACCAGTGCTTATGTTCAATGTCGATGTGCAATACGAGGTGTGGCTAGAAAAAAACCGGTCTAGTACTGGTGAAACAATAAAACGAATGCAATAAGGCTGAAAGTCGCGTGGCCTGTCACGTGACTCTCGCTCCGCCTACTGCTCGAGTTTCATCTGCCTCCTACACTCAGTCTGCCCGTGGCGTCTGTTTTAAGTAGTTGACGTTTTGTCTGTGCGTCGGAAAATGTTGAGTGTACAGAAAGAACAGCGTGTTAACATCAAATTTTGTTTCAAACTAGGAAAATCTGCAAGTGAAACGTTTGTAATGTTACAACAAGTGTACGGCGATGACTGTTTATCGCGAACACAAGTGTTTGAGTGGTTTAAACGATTTAAAGATGGCCGCGAAGACACCAGTGATGACACTCGCACTGGCAGACCATTGTCAGCAAAAACTGATGCAAACATTGAAAAAATCGGTAAACTTGTTCGACAAGATCGCCGTTTAACAATCAGAGCAGTGTCTGAGTTAACAGGAGTTGACAAGGAAAGTGTTAGGCAGATTCTTCATGAAAGTTTCAACATGAACAAAGTGTGTTCAAAAATGGTTCCAAAGTGTCTCACAATTGAACAGAAGGAACGCCGAAGAATGATTTGTTCTGACATCCTGGAAAACATTGAAAGTGATCCCACCTTCTTACAAAATGTTATTACTTGCGATGAATCGTGGTTTTTCACTTACGATCCCGAAACTAAACGCCAATCGATGCATTGGAAAACTCCTGGTTCTCCACGACAAAAAAAAGCACGAATGTCAAAATCGAAATTCAAGGCAATGATGATTGTTGTTTTTTTTTACATCAAAGGGATTGTGCACATTGATTGGGTACCAGAGGGACAAACAGTGAATCAGCATTACTACATTAGCGTCCTGGCTACCCTACGTGAGCGAGTACGGAGAAAACGGAACGATTTGTGGAGAAAAAAGTCATGGATCCTTCACCAAGACAATGCCCCAGCTCACAGTGCGTTGTCAGTGAAGACGTTTTTGGCAAAACACAACATTCCCATCTTAGATCATCCACCCTACTCACCTGATTTGGCCCCCTGTGACTTTTTTCTTTTCCCTAAAGTCAAGTCAGCTTTGAAAGGAACTAGATTTGAGACTGTTGAAGCAGTAAAAGAAAAAGCGACGGAAGTAATGTATGGACTTAGCGAAAATGATCTGCAGCATTGCTATGAACAGTGGAAAATTCGTATGGAGCGGTGTAGAGACCGAGGAGGAGAGTACATTGAAGGAGATAACATGAAATTGTAAATAATTGTAAATAAATGTTTTTTCCAGCATCAGTCCGGTTTTTTCTAGCCGCATCTCGTAGACGGGAAGTCTATTGCACTAACAGTGGATGGTGTATAAAGTGCGTCGGGGGACGCGGGAGACAGTACAGTTGTAGTCGGAATGAGGAAACTGAGCGATTTGTCTAACGTCCAGAAAAGTATGATAACTTCTGGGCCAAAGGTGGAAGCATTTCTAAACAGCTAAGTTTGTCACTTACTCGCGTACCGCCGTGGTAAAAGTATACCGTGCATGGCAATATGGAGCTACCCACAACCGACAGCGAGATGACTGCTGTGCACTATGGGTCAGACCAGATGCTCAAGAACTGCTTTCGGGTAAAATAATTTCAGGGCACCATATTGCTCTAGTTTCCTGTAGATACAAGCCTGAAGTGGCAGCCAACTCGAATTAGCTGCAGAAAGTGATTTATGTTGATCAATCTTCAGAAACTACTGGAACTGCTTTAATGACACTCTTCGATTCGAGTTGACATGAAAGTATGCGGATATATTACGCCACGCTTCTCAACTTGTAGGTAGCTTGCGGGAAACATATGATTTCGCATGCTGAATTAAATAGCATTAGCACCTTATAACGACAAGATGTTGATTTTCCCTTTTCAGTAAGGAGGCTTCAACTGAATTGTGCGTTCCCATCTCAATGGTTATTGTATCCGACTTGTATTGGAAGCCACGTTCTGCAGATTCATATTTTATTGTTCGGTAGCTGCATCTGTCGTCCCATCAATTATATTGATCATATCGGAAAATCTGCTTCCAGTCTTTCTTTTGTTACACTGTTAAAGAGCGTTAGAATAACGAACTGTTCGTGCAGATGGTTGTTGTCTTGCAAACGTCCCCGTCTGTTGACTCAGGGATCGAGACGTGGCTGCACGATCCGTTACAGCCATGCGGATAGGATGCCTGTCATCTCGACTGCTAGTGATACGAGGCCGTTGGGATCCAGCACGGCGTTCCGTATTGCCGTCCTGAAACCACCGATTCAAATGGTTCAAATGGCTCTGAGCACTTGGGACTTAACATCTGTGGTCATCAGTCCCCTAGAACTTAGAACTACTTAAACCTAACTAACCTAAGGACAACACACACGTCCATGCCCGAGGAAACCACCGATTCCATATTCTGCTAACAGTCATTGGATCTCGACCAACGCGAGCTGCAATGTCGCGATACGACAAACCACAATCGCGATAGGCTACAATCCGACCTTTATCAAAGTCGGAAAAGTGATGGTACGCATTTCTCCTCCTCCACGAGGCATCCCAACAACGTTTCACCAGGCAACGCCGGTCAACTGCTGTTTGTGTATGAGAAATAGGTTGGAAACTTTCCTCATGTCAGCACGTTGTAGGTGTCGCCACTGGCGCCAACCTTGTCTGAATACTCTGAAAAGCTAATCATTTGCATATAACAGCATCTTCTTCCTGTCAGTTAAATTTCGCGTCTGTAGCACGTCATCTTCGTGGTGTAGCAACTTTAATGGCCAGTAGTGTAGTGAGCTACCATTAGATGCATTACTTTCAGTAAGAATTGAGGTAATCCGCTTCAAAAATTGGTGGTTTCATAGAGTAAAGTAATAGGATGAGTGATACCTAGTGTAGATAATAGGGCTACCGTCTAAAGTTCGATTTTGGGATAATGTTCCATAAACCCCTGTCAAAGCAAAATAGCCCTAAACTACACGTAATATAACACGTTCACCCTAAATAAGCTTAAAATCCCTAAAAATGGTGTTGCTATACATGCTTACGTACCACTGAACAGCAAAACTACTATCAAGAAGCCGGCCGCCGTGGCCGAGCGGATCTACGGGCTTCAGTCCGGAACCGCGCTGCTGCCACGGTCGCAGGCTCGAATCCTGCCTCGGGCAAAGATGTGTGTGATGTTCCTATGTTAGCTAGGTTTAAGTAGTTCTAAGTTCTAGGGCACAGATGACCTCAGATGTTAAGTCCCATAGTGATTAGAGCCATTTGAACCATTTGAACTATCAAGAAGTCTGTCACATCGCACCTGCAAATTGAAATGTTCAGATTTATGTGAATTGCTGAGGGACCCTAGACTTACATATCATTTAAACTAACTTATGCTGAGAACAACACACACACACACACACACACACACACACACACATATACCCGAGGGAGGACTCGAACATCAGGCGGGACGGGCCGCGCAACCCGTGACATGACGTCCTAAACCTCGCGGCCACTCCACGCGGCCCTGCAAATTCGTGTCATCCATTTAAAATAGAGTTCAGTGATGGCAGGAAGCATCGATTCTTCGGGCAGGATGAAATTACATCATACAGAATGTGAAAGTGACACGGGTATAACTGTGATGGAGGCCGTTTGCATCTTAGGCTGAAATGTTGATTGTGCAAACAACGTGACAACACAGTCACGTACCTGAAGGATGACAACGGCAGCGGAAGCTTGTGCTCGCATAGCTCTGCGTGACAAGCGCCATATTCGTCGCACGCATACAATGTGAATTACCTGAAATTACCGTCCCATTTGTTTGTTCTGTTATGTAATGTATCGATGCGGGGTTCTCAGCAAATGACAGCAGATAGATGGGCACGTAATTTCGTTGCGTAGGTAATACCATTAACTGTTGTATCATTCGACATGTTAAAGCGAATGAATTTTTGTTTTTAGATGCAATGGCATCCCTTTTTTAATGGCATTCATTAGGATAACATAAAACTACACAATATCGGAGCTGAAGCTTTTCGCATAAATAGCCGCGAAATACGTTAAAGTTTAAAATCAACGCGGCCGAAATCGGCTGTTGCGATGAAAACACACACCACACCTACTCATAAGCATGTGAACAATATACTGAAACGTTCGAACGTCGTCCATATTAAGAGGCAAGAAAAATCTCTTCCAAGGTGTGCAGAAAGCGAACTGCAACAGACGTTATGATTCTTAACCAGTCTTGCTGGACACAAAGTTATAAAGAAAATGCCGTTTATAAGCTTATTGAGCAGAGCCTTCCATTTACCGGTGAGTACAGCAAAATGAATTAAATGTTATCCAACACATAGCAATGAATAACACAGGTCATCGATAGAAAAACTTTTTGCTGAAAATACCTTATGCTCATGTTTTATAGGGTGGGAAATTCAAATATGATACTTAAAATACTGTACCACCTACCATTTCTTCACATTTCACAGTTAAATTTATGAAATTAAGCAATTTTTAAAGGATTTAACAGCTTTTATATAGCTAAAATAACTTAAAAACGTGTAATGAATGTAGATGACGTTGTGTAGCACTGTTGAAAAACATTTGCTGGAAAGAAATGGTCGATTCTATTTTTGTGTTAACAGCTGGTGTTTTGTTTACTGTCAACCTAACCTCACTTTCCCGTTTTCTGCACATGTGGTCAGTACTATGTCTAATCGTGGTTGTGAAAACTCTGCTGACAGTTTTTGTTGTATTTGTGGTGAATTTGTGATTAAAAAACACCAATGAAACATTACAGACTTTGTAAAAAAGGTTTATCTATCATACTTTAGATCTAAACTTGCCATAAAGATAAATCTTGGGCGCTGCGTAAGGTGTGTTATGTCTGTTTAAGATCTGAGCAAATGGTCCAAAAAGGAGAAAAAAGCCTTTAGATTTGCCGTTCCTATGATATGGAGGGAGCCAAGAAATCATTCCGATGATTGCTGCTTTTGCAGTGTTGATATTACTGGACGTAATTCGAAAAACAAGAAGGTAATAATCTACCCTAACCTTCCGTCCGCCATCCGATCAGTAGGGCATGGTTTAGATCTGCTGGTTCCTAAACCACCAGATGATTTAAATTCGGTTCCGACAGAAGTATTTTCTGATGTACAATGTGATTTAGATGATACAGATGATGATTGATTTCATTGGAATACAAGAAGTCTAGAGCCCAAATTGGTTACTCAGACCGAGCTTAACGATTTGTTTAGGGATGTGGGCCTAAAGAAAGAAAACGCTGAATTACTTGGCTCCAGATTAAAAGAAAAGAACTTATTGGCATGAAAATTCCTGGTAGATTAAAACTGTGTGCCCGACCGAGACTCGAACTCGGGACCTTTGCCTTTCGCGGGCAAGTGCTCTACCATCTTTTTTTTTTTTTTTTTTTTTAATATTTATTATTGAACAAACAGAGAGTACATATATATATACACAAAGCAAAAGTTCTTCAAGGTACCAGTTAAACATATACAAATGAGTGATAGGTAAACAAATTATTAGAATAACATGAAATACAACAAATTAGAACATATCCTGTTTTCCTTTTTTTTTGTTTTTTTTGTTTTTGTTTTTGCTTAAAAATTTGTATTGAACAAACTAAAAGTACATATATATTCACTATGCAAGAGTTCTTCAAGGTACCATTTAAAAATATACAAATGACTGATAGTTAAAAAAAATATTAAAAAAGAAAAACATTAAATACAACAAAATATAACATTCTGTCTTCTTCCTTTAAAAAAAATAAAAAATAAAAAAAAATAAAAAAAATAAAAAAAATTTGTTTGTTTTTGGTCGATGCATGAGAACGTGGATATGGGTGTTGCATCATGCGACAGGTAGGCATGGTACACCCCAACTTTGAGGGGGGTTAAGGAAGACGCTGCGAAGATAACCGGCAAAAGTTTGTCGGTAAGATGGTTTTCGGGTGAGGGTGCTATGCGCGGTCACAACTTTGTACCAGAAGTCAAGGACTGTATGCGGACCACTCCGAAAGAGATACTCTAAAGCCTGTCCTCGAAACCAGATTAGGGTATGGTGCTTAGCAAGAGGGTAGTGAAATGTCTGGGGCAACAACAGGAAATCCGGGGTTACTGTGGTTGGCGGGGCACGAAGGTAAAAGCCCACGATTCGTTGGATGAGGAGCCATACGTTTTGTTTCAGGGGGCACGTAAGACGGTGCTCGTCGGTGTCTTCGAGCTGACAGTCAGGGCAGAGTGGGGAGGTGGCCAGTCCTATGCGATAAAGTCGACTATTAGTCGGGAATTTTCCATAGACTAAAACATACCAGAGTGCAGACACAGACGACGGTAAAAAGGGTGCATGCACACACCCCCAAACCGTGCGCCAGTTAATGTCAGGATGCTGTAGCACTATGGGGTCGCAAGGGTTGGACAGCATAAGCAAACGATAATAATCTTTAGTACGGGGAGGACGGGTGACTGGAAGATCGGCCCGAACGTAGCTGAGTTCTATGAAACAATTGGCGACGTAGTACAATAATGGAGAAATAGGTGCCACATTGATCGGTGGATCGAGAGAAGCTGGTCGGAGGATATCTAAGAGACTGCGTGTTAAAGACGGGACCGGCCCCTGCCAGTGCCGCAACAGAGTGTGGACAAAGAGTGCAGAAGAGCGCGCCCGCACGTTGATGAGTCCGAGGCCACCTTTTGCAGGAGGCAGTGTTAGAGTGTTGTAGCGGACTTTGAAAAGTGCCCCTGCTGACACGAAATATCCAAAGGCTGATTGGATGCGGCGGCCAAGGAGTAACGGCATTGGGAGGATCTGGGCGACGTGTACCAGTTTAGGGGCGACATAGATGTTGACATAGGACACACGCTGGAGTTGGTGTAAGTTACGGTGCACTTGACCGCGGACATGGTGCCGAATCGACTGCAAAAGCCGCCGGTAAGCCAGGGCCACTGTGCGGTGTGTGGAGCTCGTAAATTCGATACCCAAGTAACGAAGGGTGGCACTAACTGGGAGTGGGGCCGGCACCATAGCCGGGAGGCCGCGCCCAATGTGCATCATAGTCGATTTACGGACATTAAGAATGCTACCAGAAAGACGTCCATACTGGTGGATCCATTGGATGGCGTCATTGAGTTCCGTGGAGGAGCAGGTGAGAAAGAGGAGATCGTCCGCATAAGCCCTACAGTGAAAGGTGTGGTCACGCAAAGTGAGGCCCTGCAGTCTAGAGGTAAGTCCAGTGATGAGGGGCTCAAGTGCAATGGCATATAGTGAAGTAGACATAGGGCATCCTTGACGCACAGAGCGGCGTATAGGAATCGGTCCTACAAGCCTCCCATTGACTTGTACCATCGAGACCGCGGGACGGAGTAACCGGCGAATGGCATCGACAAAAAGCAATGGGAACCCCATACGTGTCGCCACCATGAGGAGGAATGGGTGTCGAACGCGATCAAAGGCACTCGTGAAATCGACGGATACCAGTGCTGCGCGAAGGCGACAAACCGACGCCAGTGCAATGAGGTCACGGCATTCTCCTAGGACTGTTTGTAAGGTGGCCCCACAACCACGTGCAGTCTGCTCAGGTGAAAGGACCGTAGGTAAGACGGTGCGTATGCGCGCTGCTAAGAGGCGTGCATAGATTTTATAGTCTGCATTCAGTAGTGTAAGGGGGCGATATGCAGAGACATGAGACCCTCCCTTCGGTTTAGGCACAGGTAGAAGAATGCCAGTGACGAATTCAGGTGGAATTGGGAAGGACGGAGTAAAGAGGTCCTGAATCATTTCCGTCCAGCGAGGAAGCATTAACGTGGTGAACGCCCGGTGAAACTCCACTGGGAGACCATCTGGTCCGGGTGATTTGTTCTTGGCCCCTTTGTTGATCGCTTCTACCACCTCTTCTGCGGTGATTGCAGACATCATGGACGTTGACTCCGCTACGGTGAGGGTCCGATCAGGGGAAGGGCGGAGATCATCAGGAATGGGCGTCGCCATCGGTTCATCATCATAAAATTGGCGATAATGTTCAGCAAAGGCGGACACGACCGCCGCCTGTGTTGTGTGGTGAACACCATCGGAGGTCGTGATGTTGGGGACGAAAAGCCGACGTCGACGACTATGGTCGGATGCGGCATGGATTGTGGATGGGGTTTCGTCGTGGAGGAGGTCTTGTCGTCGGGAACGCACCACGACACCATGCAGTCGTGCACGTTGAAGAGAGAGGAGACGAGCTGTAGTACGTTGTCGTTCCCTGTGGGTGTCAGGTGATGGAGGGAGCGCATCGAGCTCACGGAGGACGGCGTAGTGAAAATTTGTGGTGTCTCGATGCCATGCTGCTGCTTCCTTGCTACATTGTATGAAGGCCTTTCTGATCGCAGGTTTGGCACATTTGAGCCACCAATGGAACGTGGATGTGTACTGCGGAAGGCGTCTTTCGCAAGACGCCCATGTAGTGGCAATACATTGTCGGCAGTGTGGATCATTAAGGAGGGAGGTATTAAGCTTCCAGTAACCTCTGCTGCGCCACACTGACTGAGGTGGCAGAGCCAGGGAGCAAATGACGGCGCAATGGTCCGAAAATGCAAGGGGCCATCGTTCAGCTTGGGCGACTTCATTGCCGAGGTGAGCAGAGACATAAAACCGGTCCAGTCTGCTCGCAGAATGTGCTGTATAATGGGTAAAACCGGGGGTATTCCATGAATTTTCTCCCAAACGTCCACTAGATGAAAATCTTCGATTAAGGTGAGCAGCGCCGGGCATGGCGAATAACCAGGTACTTGGTCCTGCGGATGGAGGACACAGTTGAAATCGCCTCCCATGATAAGGCGATCATAGCGTCCAGAAAACAGGGGCGCCACGTCATGTCCGAAGAAAGTGGACCGCTGCCGACGGTTCGTGGAGCCAGACGGAGCGTAGATATTGATGACGCGCGTGTCGAAGATGGTAACAGCCATGCCTCTTCCACAGGGAAGGATTGTTGTGTCCGTGAGTGGGATTCCTTCGCGTATGTAGAAAGCCACTCCACGCCCTGATTGATCACATGTGGACGCGTATGAGTCGTAGCCGTAGACTGGTGGTAGTGTGGCAACGCGTACTTCCTGAAGAAGGGCGACGTCGACGTCAGAGGCCCGAAGCATGTCACATAGCAGTTGCAGCTTGGGTGCAGTGCCGATCATATTGATGTTCAGTGTGGCAAACCGGTACGTTTGTTTCAGTGGTGGTGGACGCGCATCTACCATCACCAAGGGAAGTAAGAGGAGGGCACCGACAGGAAGTCCCGTCCCATCAGCTGCAATGCCTCGCTTTTGATGTTAACAGGCAGCCTCGTCCGGCGGAGGTAACTCATCCGGAGGAGGGGGCGTACCTTCCTCAATGTCATCGGACCATGCTCCTGCGCCGTGGGTCTGTCCAATGTCCATGGGAATTGCGTCGTGGTGAGAGAGATCTGGAGTTGTCGGCGGGGAGACAGGCGTCTCAACCGGCGCACCGATCGTTACATTGTGCGTGGCGACCTCCATAGTGGTCCCGTCCTGCGAAACGTCTTGTTCATCGTGAAAGTTGTCCGCCGACCTCTGCGTGGAAATGTCGGCTGCTTGGGTGTCGTCTTCGTCGTCGCGGGTGGCAACGCTCTGAGAGCCCGTGGGTGAACGGCGACGACGTTTGCGCCTACGTGGCGAGCGTTGTTTGCGCACGTGTTCCTCAGTGTCGGACGACGGCAAGGAGGAGCGTCGACCTGGTTCGAAGGCGTCGGTGGGTACAATGAAATTGTCAAACAGGTGTTGTGAAGATGTACTGGTCTCCTCAGCGTCCGGTGCGGGACCCTGTTCGGCGGCAAGGTTGTCAGGTGGGACGTCTGTACCGTCCATTGGTGACTGGGACGGTGGGACGTGCCGATCGGAAGGACCGGGCGACGGACTGGACGAAACTGTAGACGTGGCAAGAGCCGCTGCGTAAGTGACCGGTAGGACGGTCATCGTGGGTGTGACGGACGCTTCCGACAACGGGAGCTGCGCGACACGTCGTTGAATGCATTCAGACCGTAGGTGACCTTCTTTCCCGCAACCGGAACAGGTCCGAGGTTGGCCGTCGTACATTATAATGGCACGGCAGCCTCCGATACGTAGATAGGAAGGCACGTGTTTCTGCAACTCGATGCGGACCTGTCTAACACCGTTTAAAACTGGATAGGTCTGAAATTGGACCCATCGTTCGGCAACATGTTCCAGAACGTTGCCATAGGGACGGAGCGCCTCGATGACGACGTCTGCAGGTAGTTCGAACGGCAGTTCGAAGATCCTTATCGTCCGTGTGCCGAGACCTGCGTGATCGACGGTAACGGGTCCGACGTTGCCGTCGGAATGACAGAAGCGCAGTCCACGTTTTGCCTCTCGAAGCACCTTGTCGCACGCCGCATCGTTGATCATTTTGACATAGACGGTACTGCTAACTATGGACAAGTGGATACCAATTAGATCCGTTGGTGGTATTTTAACTTCATCGCGTATAAATCGTTCTACCTCCAGGGCCTTGGGTCGGGCGAAGACGGAACACAAGTTGAAACGTAATGTCTTCTTCCGATAGTTGTGCGCCATGGTGGTCTAGAAGGAAAACGGCACTTACAGCGGCCGAAGTAAACACAAACACACCGTGCGCGCCTCGCCCGCAGCGCTCCGGCGCGTGACCGCCTCGCAGCACTGCCGGCGGCAGACTGTGCCATCTGAGCTACCGAGCTTCTGTAAAGTTTGGAAGGTAGGAGACGAGATACTGGCAGAAGTAAAGCTGTGAGTACCGGGCGTGAGTCGTGCTTCGGTAGCTCAGATGGTAGAGCACTTGCCCGCGTAAGGCAAAGGTCCCGAGTTCGAGTCTCGGTCGGGCACACAGTTTTAATCTGCCAAGAAGTTTCATATCAGCGCACACTCCGCTGCAGAGTGAAAATCTCATTCTGGAAACATCCCCCAGGCTGTGGCTAAGCCATGTCTCCGGAATATCCTTTCTTTCAGGAGTGCTAGTTCTGCAAGGTTCGCAGGAGAGCTTCTGTAAAGTTTGGAAGGTAGGAGACGAGATACTGGCAGAAGTAAAGCTGTGAGTACCGGGCGTGAGTCGTGCTTCGGTAGCTCAGATGGTAGAGCACTTGCCCGCGTAAGGCAAAGGTCCCGAGTTCGAGTCTCGGTCGGGCACACAGTTTTAATCTGCCAGGAAGTTTCATATCAGCGCACACTCCGCTGCAGAGTGAAAATCTCATTCTGGAAACATCCCCCAGGCTGTGGCTAAGCCATGTCTCCGCAATATCCTTTCTTTCAGGAGTGCTAGTTCTGCAAGGTTCGCAGGAGAGCTTCTGTAAAGTTTGGAAGGTAGGAGACGAGGTACTGGCAGAAGTAAAGCTGTGAGTACCGGGCGTGAGTCGTGCTTCGGTAGCTCAGACAGTCAGCCTTCGGCGGCGCAGCGGTTCGGACGGTGTTTACGTCCCTGCCGCACGTCTGCGCGAGAGGTGTTTACGTTACGTGTGTAGCGGTGTGTGGCGGTATACATAGAACGAATCATGGCTTTGTCGTTCCGCAAATCGACACTGAAATTTAGTTTTGCTAACGAATATGCTCGACCGAAGGCTTACGAGATCGAACGTTATTTACGGGACGAGGTGAAAATCGATCCTGACGTTCTAGTTGGAATACACTTATCCATTGTCAGCAGCGTGGTCTATGTCAAGCTCATAAATGAAGCGGCATGTGACGAACTACTACTTCGACACCGACAAGGACTTCGTTTCTGTCATTCGGACGGGAATGTTGGAGCGGTAACTGTTGAACACGCCGGCATGGGCCTCCGAACGATCCGCGTATTTGAGCTTCCATTCGAAGTGCCAGAAGAATTGGTGACAGACGCCCTGCGTCCTTACGGAACGGTCCTATCCCACGTTGCTGAAAAATGGGCGAGTTTCAAGACGTATCCTGTCCTCAATGGCGTCAGACAAATACGGATCGAACTCCGAAAACACGTCCCGTCATACTTGTACATCGCCGGTTGTCGTGCGATTGTCATTTACGACGGACAACCAAGGACGTGCCCTGGATGTGGAAAGGAGGGACACATACGTTCTGAGTGTGCTCAACGCAGGTTATTACAGCTGCCACGGGATGATCCACCCCTCACGCCGCATCCGACTGTGCTCCCCATGACTTACGTCGCCGCATTACGCGATGACGTGGGCCGCGAGACAGACGCGTACCAGAACACACAGACAGCGACGGATCGTGGCGAGCCACAGAAAGACGACGTTGCGGTGGACCGCCTGCAGCAGTCACAGGACGCCCTCTCTTCGGTTCCGCTTGCGGCCCCTTCAGATAACGCACTTGGAGACGTCGATCATACGACGGCGCATGATTCCGACGCCCCCCACGAACAACTGGAGACCATGCTGACCTCTGATTCCGAGGCCCGGCAACGTAAACAGCGATCACCAAAACGCCGGAAGAAGCGCCGCCTCACGGTGGAGAACGACCACTGATCTAGCGGAAAATTTGAGAGGTTTACGGGTACAGAACAGACGACCATGGATACAGAAGAACTGCCTAGCGTGGATGCAACGGTGGCCAGCGGGACGGCGGCACGACCTACCGCTGACGATGCTCCAGACACAGCGAAGGCGCTCGATCGACGGCAACAGGCTACTGAGGAGGCTACGGCGCCTGCACCGCACGACAACGATGGGACACTAGGGGACTGGTCAGAAGACCCACCCCCGTGGGGAACTGATGATGCTAGAGGAATTGCTCCCACGCACTCTCCCGGTGTAAGACCGGAAGGGTGCACGGAATAACGGCAGACCATATGAGGGGACGGCGGGGGACGTTAGTACGACAGCAGCCTATGTACGGAAGAATTAGCGACCGTACGGTGCCCTATCTACGTTGACAGCCATGCAACAAGCTTATCGGATAGGGTCTGTTAACATCAATAGCATTGGGACGCCGGTAAAAATCAAGATGTTCAGTGACATGATAAAGGCTGCGGATTTAGACATAGCACTATTACAAGAAGTTCGGGTACTTCCCCCCTCGGACTTTTACGGTTACGACATTTACTGTTCCCCGTGTGACGAGAGGGGCGTTGGCACAGCTATTCTATTAAAGGAAGGGATACGTGCAGACGAAGTGGAATATTTGCCTTCTGCCCGTGGTACGGCCGTGACCATAGGTGGAATACTTTGATCAACATATACGCACCGTCAGGCTCGGATAAGAGAAGGGACAGAGCAAATTTTTACGCCCATGAGGTTACACCGTTGTTCCAGGGACGATACGATGGTTGCATACTCGGCGGAGATTTTAATTGTGTGCTCGATAGAAAGGACCAACAACCTAACTATACTACTAGCCAAGAACTTAGGGAGCTGGTCAACGGGATGGAATTAGTCGATACATGGGACCTGAAGTATCGAAACCAACCAGGATATACATTTTTTACTAGCCACTCCGCGGGCCGTTTGGACCGGATCTACGTTTCAAGGGCGTTAGCAACGTCGACGGTGGACGCCGAAATATGGCCGACGGCATTTACAGACCACGAGGCATATATTTGTACGGTTAACCTTAATAGACAGCAGGTGTGGAGACGGAGGGGTAATTGGAAGATGAACGTCTCCCACCTGCGAGATGCAGAATGCCGACGCATGGCGGAGGCCACGTGGCATGGCTGCCTCCGTCGACGAAATTCTTTCGGTTCTGTCCTGCAGTGGTGGATCGAGTGCGCGAAGCCAGCTTTACGGAGGACGTTAATAGGTTACGGGAAGAAAGTTTCTCAATGGCAGCGCACGACCACTGAGTTTTACTTTACGGCTCTCCGGGACCTGTTAGCTCAACCACCTACACCAGAACGCCAAACGGCCGTCCACCGAGTTAAGGCGAAGCTGGTACAACTTGCGAAGCAGAGGATGGCAGGTACGATGATACGCGCGAGGTCGCAGGATTTCCTGCCCAACGAGGTTCCCTCGATGCATTATGTGATAAAGGAAAGACGAAGAAGAGGCAGGAATTTAATACATGAGATCGATCTCGGCGATGGCCGTCGTTTTACAACACAGAGGGGCATAGCACAGGCGTTCACGGATCATTTTAGCAGATTCTATGCGAGCAACGGGGAGGGTCAGAGGGAGCTGGGGAACGTCCTGGAAGAGATCCCAGACGCGACGAGTGTGAACGGGGAAGCGGACGGGTTACCTGAAATTACGTGTGAAGAGCTGGAGGAAGCGATTACACGAGGTGCTTGCAACAAGTCCCCAGGTCCAGACGGATTCCCGCTGGAATTTTACCGTGCCTTTGTGACCATTATGACACCGATGTGGCTACGTATGTTTAATGAGCTTCTGCAGCAAGAAGTACCGGTTCACATTCAATTCACGGAAGGGCTCATGATACCAATACCGAAGCCCCGTGGTGGCAAACGGCCTTGTGATTATCGCCCCTTGACCCTCCTTAATAGTGACTACAAGATTTTCATGTGCATCCTGGGAAGTCGTATCAAAAAGTCGCTGGAGAATCGAATACATGCCGATCAGACTTGTCTTGGCGGCATCAGTAATATCCACACAGCCTTGGGAGACTATCGTGACGTCGTCGCCCTCGCGGCTGCATGCCGCCTCCGGGGGGCGATGGTTGCAGTAGATATCGATCGTGCTTTTGATCGCGTGGATCATGTGTACCTCGCGGCGGTGATGAATAGGATGGGTGTCTCGCCATTATTGACCAATGCTGTGATGCGTTTGTTGCACGGCGCCAGATCAGCGATGGTGGTCAACGGAGGGAGAACTGAGTATTTTAAGATCTTAAGATCAGTGAGACAGGGTTGCCCCTCGTCGATCCTCCTTTATGCAATCGCCTTAGAACCGTGCCTCGCAGGCCTTCGCCGCCGTCTTCGCGGGATCTCCCTACGGCAATTATCATTCAAATGCAGAGCATACGCGGATGATATTGTGTTCCTCGTACGGAATGAGAGGGAGACTCAAACAGCACTGGATTGGCTACAGACGTATGGGATGGCAGCTGGAAGTGTGGTCAACTACCGAAAATCACAATTCATGCATGTGGGGCGTGGACTAGAACCAGGAACGGAAGGACCCTTACCTGCGGTGGAAACCCTCCGCTGTTTGGGTATCACCTTTCATAAAGAGACAGCGAGAACGGCTGCGGACAACTACCGAAGATTGTTACTCAGAGTCCGCACGGCAGTACGACTAAACGCCCTACGGTCGAAGGATATGCTGCAGCGAGTGTTACTCGTCAACCTTTATCTCGCACCCATGATGTGCCACCTGACGCACCTTCTTCCCTTGACGCGCACGATGGCTATGAGGATTCAGGCGACTTTTGGGTACTATGTGTGCCTGGGACAATTCTTTAAGGTACAGTACAACACGCTTACCCTCCCAGCGCGAGAGGGGGGCGTTGGTTTAGTGAACGTGCACGAGAAGGCGCGTGCCATGTATATCAATACTATGCTCAAACGGTGGCGCAACAGGAATCACTCGCTTACGGGGACGATCATCGAAGAACTCGTACCCACATCGCATCTTCCTCCAGTCAGTGTCGGCCATATATCACCCCCTTTAACGTATGTGCGCACGTTCCTCGTGGAACACAGTTACGTTCGAGAGCGTTTACCGACGACCCGACAGTCGACATCGAAGGACGTGTACCATCTGCTTCTTCGACAGATCGCCCGGAATAGGGTGGAACGCAAACATCCAGCTGTTAATTGGCACGTGGTGTGGCGCACGGTCCACCACCCCCACCTACCTACATCTGTCAGGTCAACATGGTACATTGTCGTCAACAGAAAATACCCTACAAATGATAAAAAGTACGCAATACATTTGGCGGATTCGCCCTTGTGTCAGCAATGCGGCGTGCTGGATACGGACGACCATCGGCTGGTCTGCGGCGAGGCATTGGCTGTCTGGACTCTCGCAAGAAAGATAATAGCGTTCATGCGGCGCACTATCTATACAGCAGTCTGTTCTGACATAGTATTTTTTCCAGAGGAAACGTATTTTCCGCGTCATAAGACAAACGCAGTGGCGTGGATCACAGGTATGACGGTCCATTACATCTATAGAGACACACGTACGAACTTACTGAACGTCCTGGATTACTGGCAATACTTGCAAGATGGACACACGAAACTATTACGGCTACAAAAGTACAAGGATTAGTATGCCAATTTCCTGGTAACGGTATTTGCGGACCCGCCATATACTTGGGGTGTGCCGGGTGCGCAAAGATGAGCGGCGGTGCTTTCGTTGTGAAACCGACCAAGTAATGTGATCGACTAAGAACACTATGCGAGTATGCGACCTACGAAAAACTCACGCTTGAACAGTTAGCAATTGGATATACTTCAAATTTTGTTTTCATATCTATAAATACTTTTCTTTAGGGTGCCGGAAGTGGCCCCGTTTTGATTTTGTTGTTATTTCATGCTGCATGGTAGGACGGCAGCGAGGTTCCTTCCAGGACAGTTATTATGTGTCAGGACGTACTATGTTTATTTTGTGAATAATAAAGGTTTCTGTTTCTCCTTTCTCTTACCTTCCTTCATATATATATATATATATATATATATATATATATATATATATATATAAAAGTAGAAGCTTCTAAGTTGTTGCAGTCACCAAGGAAGGAACACAGCAAGTCAAGTGTTAGTTTTTGACAATTTAATTTTTTGCCGCTTTTGCTGCCTTGTAGGAATAAAAAAAAAAAAAAAAAAAAGGTCGGTAGAGCACTTACCCGCGAAAGGCAAAGGTCCCGAGTTCGAGTCTCGGTCGGGCACACAGTTTTAATCTGCCAGGAAGTTTCATATCAGCGCACACTCCGCTGCAGAGTGAAAATCTCATTGTGGAACCTTATTGGCAGTTGGAACCAGCATATACATGTATAGAAAGAAAGAGCAGCGATTTTCCAAGTTTTTTCAACAAGAAGGTGATACAGCGTACTGATCAGACATTACCAGTCTGATGAATGGGTTTGATATTGAATACAAAATGGAAGACGGGAGGCTGTTTATTGATTCATCCAAAACTAATGATAGAAAAACGCTACCAAGGCCGCTGGAACAGAAGCATGATGAGGGACTACTATTGGTCACTTCACCGAGAAGTTCAGCAAGCGACTCATCTTAGAAAAGCTACACAAGAAGCTTCAAAGGAAAAAGAGAAAGAAAATACAAACCAATTCCAGGTGACAAAGTGAAACCTCGATTAACACGTACCATTGTTCTAAGTAGCTTACTGTAAATACAAGCCATGCTTATGTTGTAACAAAGCGTTTCATTAATTTCCCCGTTTACTGTATAGCATAAGATTTTTATATTACACAGTAAAAAGTATATTGCTCGAAAACTATAGGTGATACAAGAAAAGTAAGGGTAGATTTGGATTCAGCTCATAAAAATCTATAAAGACCAGCTATCAAAGCAAAAAAAGTTTTTCAAAAAAAGAAATATCGTTGGCCTGCGTACACAGGTGCGATGAAAGGATAGTGAATTATCACATCCTTAGGACTTGAACAGATGGAAAGAGGAAATGCCTATGGATAATTTGCGAAAAATTCATAGAATTTAGCTAACATTTTTAGGCGACAGACCGTACAGCAAAAAACTTAATGAGATATATTGTAAACCATTAAGTTTGCAACACAGTAACTATGTGTCTGTACAGGCAGATGTTTACAAAATACAGTGCGGATCTTGTGACTCGACGTATACAGGGTGTTCTAAAAACACTTAACAAACATTAGGGACAGGTTTCTCGTATCAAAACAAGAACAAAATACTTAATAAATATGGACTCTGCAATGCATATTTTAAGAGATATGAGCACTTGTTCATCTAAGATACGGTGAAACAAATCTTGTCTATTACATGCTCTCTGCTTTCCATATTTTGGGAGGAGGTCGTACGGACCAAAACAAGGAAAAAATGTCCAGTAAACACGGGATCTAAAGAGCTTCATCTTCGCATTGTGAAACACTCCTATTGAACAAGTCTTCATAATCTCTTTAGATATGCATTTTAGAGTCCATGTTAACTGGAAATCTTTTTATTGTTATGGTCCATAACAATTTCTCCCAAAATATTGAAAGCAATGAGTCTGCAGTAGAAGACATATGATTCACTGAAAATAAATAGGTGCTCATAGCTGTTAAGCTATGCATTTTAAAGCCCATACTTACTAGAAATTTTTTTCTTGTTTTGGCGTAAGGAACCTGTTCCCAAGGTTAGTAAAAGTATTTTTGAAACTGACGGATACGATATTTGCAGCACGATATATGGAGCACCCAGACACTTAGTCTGGGCAGTTACGGGAAGACTGATGGTTGACAAACATTTGTATCGGACCAGTCATCCACTGAAAGGCATGGAGGGAGAATTAGGGGTGACACACGTAAATAAGAAAGGAAAGAAACGTGAGGAACTTGAAACAGCAATTATCATTCCTCCCTCTCTTTCGTGAATAATTAAATGTTATTCGTTTTAGATCATTAGCAAGAAGGAAAGACGGAATTAACTTAATAACGGGTCGACTTGAAAATTTTCACGATCACTGATTATTGGCCCGCTACTAATAAATTGATGCGTGATCATGGAAACAAATATAAATATTTCAACGTTAGTTATTGCTTTGGATAACAGTGTTTCTATTAAATAAGAGGTAATTCGTAAAACAAATTTTGGATAAACGCAGGTTCATTTATTGATCATATAATACGCAATTAAGGTGGCAGCAATAGCGGCCAATTAATAGCATTACAGTGTTGGCGACACGAACTTCATTTTTCGATCAGCTAATAAAATCCTGAAAGTCACATAAAAAAGGGTTACGACGGTTAATATTAGCAACGTTAACCAAATTTTGTGCCACTTCGTATTTTATGTAATTATTCTAAATGGTTCAAATGGCTCTAAGCACTATGGGACTTAACATCTGAGGCCATCAGTCCCCTAGAACGTAGAACTACTTAAACGTAACTAACCAAAGGACATCACACACATCCATGCCCGAGGCTAGATTCGAACCTGCGACCGTAGCAGCCACGTGGTTCCGGACTGGAGCACCTAGAACCACTCGGCCACAGCGGCCGGCCCGGAATGCATTTGTGAGACTGTAGATCTTGAGAGTGGCGGCATCAAGTGCTACTGGAAGGCGTTCACTTGTCCGCGGCGGGGGATCCACTCTGCGTCTTGGCAGGGGGAGGAAGTATGGAGGAGGGGGGGGAGGGGGGATCCCTGATTTATGGCGCCTTCCTCCGCCCTGCCAGTGGCGAATAAAAGCGTCAGCAGGCGAGGCGACGCTTGTGCGTGTAGCGGGGAATCCACCCCAACCAGTGGGGGATCTATTGACGGCGCGGAGGGGCGCTCAGGAATGGATCGGTAAATATTGGATTTATAGCCGAGCACAATGGGGCCCGCGCGTCAGCAAAGCGGAATCTGTTAGCCCGCTCTGCGCTCCCCGCGTGGCGTGGTCAGCCGTCTCTCTGGGGAGAACGCCTTGTGTCTGTACTGCGAAAGGCGCACCGTACAGCTGGCCACTTACGTCCCACAAGCGGTGTCATTGCTTTTAAATATAAATGACCACTCCGGCACTTACTACTGAGCAACTGTATTCAGCTCAGCGTAAAGGTTATATTTGTTCTGCTGAGTCACCATTTACACTCATGCTCATAAATTAAGGATAATGCTGATACATGGTGAAACAACGCTCTGGTGGGCGGTTTGCGGGTTTAAATCACCTCGGGGTATGACCATGCGGTGCATTTGACCTGCGGTCGTCGCACGGTGGCGCTGGCAGCAGTCCACATACGCAGAGGTGTGCTCGTGCATGTCGGAGTACGGTGCAGCGAGTAGTGTGCAGACGTTTTGAGATGTGCTAATGGTGACTGTGTGTTCAAAATGGCTCAAAGAACACATATTGATGACGTTATGAGACGAATGGAGGCTGGTCAAACACAGCAGGTCGTAGCACGGGTCCTCCGTGTGCCACAAAGTGTGATTTCAAGATTATGGTAACGATTCCAGCAGACAGGAAAAGTGTCCAGGCGGTACAGTACGGGACGTCCACAGTGTACAACGCCACAAGGAGACCGATGTCTCACCATCAGTGCCCGCAGATGGCCACAGGGTACTGCAGGTAGCCTTGCTCGGGACCTTACCGCAGCCAATGGAACAGTTCTCTCCAGACACACAGTCTACAGACGACTGAACAGACGTGGTTTATTGGCCTGGAGACCTGCAAGGTGCATTCCACGGACCCCTGGCCACAGGAGAGACCATAAAGCCTGGTTTCAAGAACACAGTACATGGTCATTGGAACAGTAGTCCCAGGTTATATTCACGGACGAGTCCAGGTATAGTCTCAACAGTGATTCTCGCCGGGTTTTGATCTGGCGTGAACCAGGAACCAGATATCAAACCCATAATGCCCTGTAGAGGGTGTGGGTGGGATTATGATTCGCCCACGTAGACCCCTGCATGTCTTTGACAAAGGAACTGTAACACATCAGGTGAATCGGGACGTCAGTATGTCCGCCTTTTCAGGGGTGCAGTGAGTCCCACCTTCTTCATGATGGATGATAACGCACGGCCCCACCGAGCTGCCATCGTTGAGGAGTACTTTGAAACGGAAGATATCAGGAGAAATGGAGTGGCCTGCATGGTCCCCAGACCTAAATCCCGTCAAGGACGTCTGGAATGCGCTCGGTCGACGTATCGCTACATGTCTTCAAACCCCTAGGACACTTCAGGTGCTCCGATAGGCACTGGTGCAAGAATGGGAGGCTATGCCCCAGCAGCTGCTAGGTGATAATATCCCATATTGATGTCGGGGTACATGCGCAGGAAACAGTGCCGTTTTTTAGCACGTGTGTTTCGGGACGGTTTTCTCAACTTATCACCAGTACCGTGGACTTACAGGTCTGTGTCGTGTGTGTTCCCTATGTGCCTATGCTATTAGCGCCAGTTTGTGTAGCGCCACGTTGTGTGGCGCCACATTCTGCAGTTATCCTTAATTTATGAGCATGAGTGTACTTTCAATTCGGGTGTGAGTTGTTGATCTTATTTCCATTTTACGAAAGCAGTTCAATGAGTGATGCAACACTTTTTCTCTGTCAGCCAATTTCGGTTGAAAAAATGAAGAATTTGCTGTGGAACATCGAGGTATATTCCCGCCTCAGACGCTATAGTTTGATGAACTTCCGATAGGTGGCGGCGCTGTACGTAGTCTTCCAAATGGCGTCAGTAGCAGATGTGCGTCCCAAGCAGAGAGCTGCCACTGAGTTTACTTTGGCGGAAAAGCAGAGCGTCTTAGGTATTCGTAGGTGTTTACAAAATTTCATCTCCTCCTCCACGACTACGCAAAGCCTCAAACAAGTCTGCGCATCCGATAGGAACTCACAACTTTATTCAACTGTTCTTCCTCATCCAGGTCCGCAGCTCGTGGTCTCGCAGTAGCGTTCTTGCTTCCCTAGCACGGGGTCCCGGATTCGATTCCCGATTCCCGGCGGGGTCGATTTTCACCTGCCTCGAGATGACTGGGTGTTGTGGCGTCTTCATCATCATCATTCATCCCCATTACGGTCGGAGGAAGGCAATGGCAAACCACCTCGACTAGGACTTTGCCTAGTACACCGGTGCGGGTCTCCCGCATCGTTCCCCTACGCTCTGTCAAGGAGTATGTGACATCATCATCCAGCAGACAGCCCGGATCTCGCTCCTTCACCTGTTTGGCCCAAATAAAGGAAGCACTCCACGGGAAGCAGTAAGTGGATGATGGGGAGGTTACTGACACAGCACGAGGTTGGCTCCTACGTAGAACAGTAGAGTGGTACCTTGCGATCATTCAGGCCGCCCCAGTAAAGTGGCGAAAGGCCGTCGCATTGAACGGAGATTATGTTGAGGAGCATGGTTTTGTGGCCTAAAGAGTGGTGAATAACATGGTGTAATGGAATCTTGAATAGACCTATCTCCTTTGATGAAAAAAAAAGTAGCATTACTTATTGAACGCCCTTCGTACTTTACATTATTTTCAATCGATCATTGTTGGCTACGTCCCAGCATTTGCCTTACAACTCAAGAAATACAACCGAATATCTCAATTCGGAATATTTTCCACCTATAAATTTTCTATCTTTTCCTCTTAATCTTTTCTTCCTAATTTTTTTGTTTAGTACTGTGCATAATAACCACCATTGTTGCAAAGTACTGATACTAATAGTTGCAGAAGGCGGGAAAAAATCAGGTAGAGAGTAACGTTGGAGAAGATCAGTTTGGATTCCAGAGCAATGTAGGGGCAAGAGATTTGATGAAGACTGTACGACTTGTCATAGACGAAAGAATAATGAAAGACAAATCTGACTATTTAGAGAAAGTACTTGACAATGTTGGTTGGAGTATACTCTTTAAACTTCTCAAGACTTCAAGTGTAGAATACAGGCTGAGAAAGTTTATCTACCACTTGTGCGGAAACCAACTTGTAGTTACAAGGGTCTCAGGAGATGAAAGGGAAGTGGTGGTTGAGATGGGAGTGAAACCGAATTGCATTCTCTCCCCATAGTTAATGAATCTGCACATTAAGGCAGTGGTCACGAAAATAAGGATGAATTTGGGAGGGGATTTAAAGCTAAGGCAGACGAAACAGAAACTTTGACGTTTCCTGAAGACTTTGTAGTTCTGTCGCAAACAGCAAAGGATTTGGAAGAAGTTTTGATAGAAGTGGACGGCTAACCGCAAAGAGTTTGTAAAGTATACGTTAAAAAAAAAAAATTTGACATGTTTCACGCCTGCGACGCTTTCTTCAACTCAGATCCATGGAATGAAGAATTCACCAAATCTGTATATATAAAATGCAATGTCCTGACTGACTGACTCATTGTAGACCAGCTAAGGATAGGAACCTGAAATTAGAACAGGGTTAGGATCTTATACTGCAGGCATCGTTTAGTGAGGTATTATTCGCAAGTTCGCCTCAAAATGGTGAAGAAGGGGATGAAAAGCTTGTTTTGAAAATATGTCGCTATTAAGGCAATTTTGAAACTAGGAGTGCATTAACTGCTATTTGGTTTATCAGTCAGAAATTTAGAAAAACATGCTTCATCTTTTTGGGAAATTCAACCACAAAGGTTTAAAATAGTGAGTGAAAGATTTTTTGAAAAAAAAAAGTCTAATAAAGCATTTTTAAAGATCTAACTATGAAAATTGGCGTTTTACTTCTCGGTAAGCTATAAACAAATACCCCTAAGAGATTTAAAAAGAGGGATGAAAATTTTTGTGAAAATATTTCGTTATGAAAACAATTATTAAGCTAAATCCATTTGCACATGGATTGTCATTTTTAAAAAAAAAAAGCCGCAGTGACCGAGCGGTTCTAGGCGCTTCAGTCTGGAACCGCGCGACAGCTACGGTCGCAGGTTAGAATCCTGTCTCGGGCATGGATGTGTGTGATGTCCTTAGGTTAGTTAGGTTTAAGTAGTTCTAAGTTCTAGGGGACTGATGACCTCAGATGCTAAGTCCCATAGTGCTCAGAGCCATTTGAACCATTTGGAGAGGAAAACTTTTGTAAGAATGTATCGCTGTTGCAATTCATTTTTAAAGCTAAATCTACGAAAGTTCGTATTTGACTTCTAAACAAATATGTGTTAGGGCATGAAAGTTGCTATGGAGATATAACCACAAGACCTGAAAAGCAGGTTCAACAAAGGTCTTTGACTCTCGCTGCCAGGATCGCTTTTTGACCACAAGTGCATTCAGAAAAGCCCATGCTTCCATGACCTTAATTGTCGTGGAAAGTTTAGAAGATGCTGCAGTTTGTAACCAAAATAAAAATTCGATTAAAAGAAAACAAAAACCAAACTGTGCAGACCATAGAGTCAACGTGAGCGAAGCTGGTGATTTCAAAAGGGAAAAAAAGAGGGAATTATACAGCTGATGGTTGTCCTTATTCGCAACTACGAATAGATTTTATGTCTTTCATAACAGCTGTAGCCGGCACAGTGCCTGTCCCTTTGGACATGTATGCATGACAGAAGCAACACAAAACGGCTCTGAGCACTACGGGACTTAACTTCTACGGTCATCAGTCCCCTAGAACTTAGGACTACTTAAACCTAACTAACCTAAGGACATCACACACATCCATGCCCGAGGCAGGATTCGAACCTGCGACCGTATCGGTCGCGCGGTTCCAGACTGTAGCGTCTAGAACCGCTCGGCCACCCCGGCCGGCGAAGCAACACAACATCGCACTTCTGAACACCACAGGTACCGCATTCTGTCACAATTTTCAACATTATTCTACAGTTCCACATTTTAAGCTCCTTGAATTTCTTCTTTTTTCGTTATCCCACAGACCACGATCCACTTCGCTGTAGTGGTATGCTGCAGAGATCCATTCTCAGAAATTTCTTCCTCAAATTAATTCCGGTGTTTGATACTAGTGGACTTATTATAGCCAGGATCGTCATCTTTGTCTGTGCTACCACTTTCCATGCTTCCTAGGTGCCGCAACTGCTTCAAATGGTTCAAATGGCTCGGAGCACTATGGGACTTAACTGCTGTGGTCATCAGTCCCCTAGAACTTAGAACTACCTAAACCTAACTAACCTAAGGACATCACAAACATCCATGCCCGAGGCAGGATTCGAACCTGCGACCGTAGCGGTCCTCCGCAACTGCTTCAATTAGTGTACTTTTTGTTCCTCAGTTTTGATGTTAAGCGTAACGATAATCTCATTTCTGCTTCTTCTCATTACTTCCGCCTTTTCTGCGGTTTTCTCCCAATCCGTAGCGTATTTTCGTTAGATGCTCGCGTTCTGAAAATATTGCTCACTTTCACTGAATATAGCGATGTCATCTTATCACTGATTTCTTTTAACCCTTAATTCTAATTACACTTCTAAATCTTCCTTGTTCTTACGTCATCACCTCCACCACGCACAGTTTGATCAGTGGGTACGAGGACTACATCCCTGTCTTGCACCGTTGCGAATCAATGACAGAGAAATGTAATAAAATTCCTATCAACAGTTTCGTGATTGAATCGTGATAACACGAAATATGAAAACAAATTTTAGGGAAACCTAGTACTTTTCAATACTACTCCTTTATTTCCTTAACTGTGGAACTACAGAGACCTTCATACGTTCATACGACCACCTCGATCTCTTCCTTCCGCGTATCTCACAATAATTGTCCTCCCATCCTCTCACCGTAGCACGGGAATGAAATTATAACCGGCTCAATGAGAACTCTTTTCTACGACGCGTCGGAATTAACGGCGTGGCAGCGTGGGGGGAAAAAATGAAGAGTGCGTGACGCAGAGAGGAGGTAGCGATGAAGGCGCTGCTGATTGGTGTTCGGCGATCCGTGCGTCACGTCCGTTGTCGGCGCCTAATGGAGGCAGATAGCAATCAGCGGCGCTGCTTCTGGCGCCAGCATTTGCCAGCAGCCGCGAGGCCGATCCCCTCCCGCCCCAGGCCGGCAGCCATTAACCACCTCGTGCGCTACTGGTTTCGGCGAAAGGCGCTACTCACTTTCAACAAGCCTCACTAGATTCTAACAACGTAATAATCATTAAACTGTTCTTCGCAATCCAGTCAAATTATACAGGGTGTTACAAAAATGTACGGCCAAACTTCCAGCCGGAAACGCTTATTTTCCATGTTAGAGCTCATTTTACTTTCGTCAGTATGTACTGTACTTCCTTGATTCACCGCCAGTTGGCCCAATGGAAGGAAGGCAATGTTGACTTCGGTGCTTGTGTTGACATGCGACTCATTGTTCTACAGTACTAGCATCAAGCACATCAGTACGTCGCATCAACAGGTTAATGTTCATCGCCAACGTGGTTTTGCAGTCAGTGCAATGTTTACAAATGCGGGATTGGCAGATGCCCATTTGATGTATGGATTAGCACGGGGCAATAGCCGTGGCGCGGTACGTTTGTATCGAGACAGATTTCCAGAACGAAGGTGTCCCGACAGGAAGACGTTCGAAGCAATTGATGGGCGTCTTAGGGAGCACGGAACATTCCAGCCTATGACTCGCGACTGGGGAAGACCTAGAACGACGAGGACACCTGCAATGGACGAGGCAATTCTTCGTGCAGTTGACGATAACCCTAATGTCAGCGTCAGAGAAGTTGCTGCTGTACAAGGTAACGTTGACCACGTCACTGTATGGAAAGTGCTACGGGAGAACCAGTTGTTTCCGTACCGTGTACAGCGTGTGCAGGCACTATCAGCAGCTGATTGGCCTCCACGGGTACACTACTGCGAATGGTTCATCCAACAATGTGTCAATCCTCATTACAGTGCAAATGTTCTCTTTACGGATGAGGCTTCATTCCAACGTGATCAAATTGTAAATTTTCAAAATCAACATGTGTGGGCTGACGAGAATCCGCACGCAATTGTACAATCACCCCATCAACACCGATTTTCTGTGAACGTTTGGGCAGGCATTGTTGGTGATGTCTTTATTGGGCCCCATGTTCTTCCACCTACGCTCAATGGAGCACGTTATCATGATTTCATACGGGATACTCTACCTGTGCTGCTAGAACATGTGCCTTTACAAGTACGACACAACATGTGGTTCGTGCACGATGGAGCTCCTGCACATTGCAGTCGAAGTGTTCGTACGCTTCTCAACAACAGATTCGGTGACCTATGGATTGGTAGAGGTGGACCAATTCCATGGCCTCCACGCTCTCCTGACCTCAACCCTCTTGACTTTCATTTATGGGGGCATTTGAAAGCTCTTGTCTACGCAAACCCGGTACCAAATGTAGACACTCTTCGTGCTCGTATTGTGGACGGCTGTGATACAATACGCCATTCTCCAGGGCTGCATCAGCGCATCAAGGATTCCACGCGACGGAGGGTGGATGCATGTATCCTCGCTAACGGAGGACATTTTGAACATTTCCTGTAACAAAGTGTTTGAAGTCACGCTGGTACGTTCTGTTGCTGTGTGTTTCCATTCCATGATTAATGTTATTTGAAGAGAAGTAATAAAATGAGCTCTAACATGGAAAGTAAGCGTTTCCGGACACATGTCCACATAACATATTTTCTTTCTTTGTGTGTGAGGAATGTTTCCTGAAAGTTTGGCCGCGCCTTTTTGTAACACCCTGTATAACTGCATTGAAGTCACTGCACTGGCCAGATAATATGATCACTGCCCACCGCGACATTGGATGGAAATTTGGAAATATGTGGTAAGATCCTATGGGAACAAATTGCTGAGGTCATCGCTCCCTAGGCTTGCACACTACTTAATCTAACTTAAACTAACTTACGCTAAGGACGACAGACACTTTCATGACGACTCGAACCTCGGCGGGGGAAGACGCGCGAACCGTGGCAAGACGGCTTAAACCACGTGGCTACCCCGCGCGGCTTGACGTTGGTGGTGTTGCGGCCATGTGACGCAGTGACAAAAGTATGTAAGTGGAGCAGAAACCTACAGGGGATCACCCTAGCGATGATATGGACTGCAAATGTGCAGAAGGGCAGAATATTATTACGCAGAGCCTGTGAACATGTATCTCGAAATGGGCGAAGCTGATCGAATGTACACGTTCTACTGTCGTGAGCATGTATGGAAAAGGTAGAAGGTATTACTAGGCGCTAAATGATTGGATGTCCAACACTCTTCATAGAATGTAGGGTTCGGAAGCTTGTGTGTGGGACGTTATTTCTTTTTGAACTGCAATTTCCTTAACCTTTAATATAAAGGGAGCAGAAGGACTTGACGCATACAGTGTCCATTTCATTTCAACATAATTTGCATCATAGATAAATCATTAAGAGAATTACAATCATAAATCAGATAATTTCTTTAAGAAACGCCATTCAGGCAAACTTTATGAACTGCTTGTTATATAAAACCACAAGTGAATTAATCACTTTAAAAACATTTTAAAAAACCGCCACTCGGGCCGAGTAAATCATTTAAAATAAAGTTTACATCAAATAACCAAGAAATCAATTATTTCCAGATAGATTGAAAGCCGCCGCTCCCGGGCGAGACATTACCAAACAAGTTTACAAGGTTATAGACAGTTTGATCAATAATAACCTAGTTATTTCCCCATCAGAGTTGACTTACGCCACTAAGGCTGAATTGCACCGCAATTTTAGAAATCGAATTGAGACACATTCTTCCCGAAATCCCTCAAAATTCTTAAGACAAATATTTAAAACATTTAACCCGGGCAACCTTGCAGAGCCATCACAAGTTTTAGACAACTGCAGCTTGTACAGTAACTGAGGCCTGAGGTTGTGAGGCCGCGACTTGACCACGGACGGTGGAGGCGACTGAGTACTTAGAATTAAGATGTGGACTCTGTTTGTACTTCCACCTCGTTCAGAACACCGAAATCGGAACCAAACAGCACACGCGAGCTCAGGCGAAGTCCGTCGCTCGTACGTCCGCTAGTAATTTAAAAGGGGAGGCTCTGCACTTCGGTGGCCCACTGCTTCTCTGAGTCACAAATCAAAAGTGACAACAGGGAACCAAACAAACCTTCCTTCACCTTAATACTTATACAGAAAACTGCTTCGATAAAATTGACAATAATAAAACTGATTTCATTCCTTTAAGCAGAACGACGTAGACGAATGATGCAAACGGAACTGGTTCATTAAAACCCAACCATCATATGGAGCACCTTATATGGGCCTGTAAGGTACCACACGGCAATCTTCAGACACGGGATATAGATCGTCCGGTAAGGCTGCGCACACGTGTCAATGTTTTAGACACTTGCCAGCTGAAGTAAGAACAATACTATTAAGGAGCGAAGCACACACTTAATAAGAGGCGGGAAATATCACATTACAGTTCTTGCAACGCTTTGCTGCCTCAAGAGCAATCATCATTATACAGGGTGATTCAAAAAGAATACCACGACTTTAAAAATGTGTATTTAATGAAAGAAACATAATATAACCTTCTGTTATACATCATTACAAAGAGTATTTAAAAAGGTTTTTTTTTCACTCAAAAACAATTTCAGAGATGTTCAATATGGCCCCCTCCAGACACACGAACAATATCAACCCGATACTCCAACTCATTCCACACTCTCTGTAGCATATCAGGCGTAACAGTTTGGATAGCTGCTGTTATTTCTCGTATCAAATCATCAATGGTGGCTGGGAGAGGTGGCCGAAACACCATATCCTTAACATACCCCCATAAGAAAAAATCGCAGGGGGTAAGATCAGGGCTTCTTGGAGGCCAGTGATGAAGTGCTCTGTCACGGGCTGCCTGGTGGCCGATCCATCGCCTCGGGTAGTTGACGTTCAGGTAGTTACGGACAGATAAGTGACAATGTGGTGGCGCTCCATCCTGCTGAAATATGAATTGTTGTGCTTCTTGTTCGAGCTGAGGGAACAGCCAATTCTCTAACATCTCCAGATACTGTAGTCCAGTCACAGTAGCACCTTCGAAGAAAAAGGGACCAAAAACTTCATTGGCTGACATGGCACAGAAAACGTTCACCTTAGGTGAGTCACGTTCATACTGAGTTGTTTCAAAAAAATGGCTCTGAGCACTATGGGACTTAACTACTGAGGTCATCAGTCCCCTAGAACTTAGAACTACTTAAACCTAACTAACCTAAGGACATCACACACATCCATGCCCGAGGCAGGATTCGAACCTGCGACCGTAGCGGTCACGCGGTTCCAAACTGACGCGCTTAGAACCGCACGGCCACACCGGCCGGCCCGAGTTGTTTCCCGCGGATTCTCAGTGCCCCATATACAGACATTGTGACGGTTGACTTTCCCGTTAGTGTGGAAAGTTGCTTCGTCACTAAACACAATCTTTGTAACGAAAGATTCGTATGTTTCCATTTGAGCAAGGATAAAATCACAGAAATCGATTCTTTTAATCTTATCCGCTGCAGACAGTGCTTGAACCAATTTCAGACGATAAGGTTTCATAACTAACCTTTTTCGTAGGACTCTCCATACAGTTGATTGTGGAATTTGCAGCTCTCTGCTAGCTCTGCGAGTCGATTTTCCTGGGCTGCGAACAAATGCTTGCCGGATGCGTGCTACATTTTCATCACTCGTTCTCGGCCGTCCAGAACTTTTCCCTTTGCACAAACACCCATTCTCTGTAAACTGTTTATACCAACGTTTAATACACCGCCTAGCAGGAGGTTTAACACCATACTTCGTTCGAAATGCACGCTGAACAACTGTCGTCGATTCACTTCTGCCGTACTCAATAACACAAAAAGCTTTCTGTTGAGCGGTCGCCATCTTAGCATCAACTGACGCTGACGCCTAGTCAACAGCGCCTCAAGCGAACAAATGTACAACTAAATGAAACTTTATAGCTCCCTTAATTCGACGACAGATAGTGCTTAGCTCTGCCTTTTGTCGTTGCAGAGTTTTAAATCCCTAAAGTTGTGGTATTCTTTTTGAATCACCCTGTATTTCAATAATCGATGGTAGGACTTGAATTACTTAACTTGATGCCAGCTGCTGGATCGATGTGGCGAACACACCAGACGATGCTTCGTCCGATAGTAACAGCGTGTGTTCCTTCACGGAAGCGAGCACATGCATAGCTCCACAAAGTTGCCAAGAGGCCACAGCGCCGGCCCGCTGTTACTGACCCCAGTACGATCGGGCGCTTACAGCCGCCCGTACTCAGCCACACCGCGCTCGCTGTCGTCTCTCCAACGTCTCGCTAATACGCGCACTTCCGCGTGCCGTGCCCAACGTTGTTGTCTTTTTCCACCCCGTACTGCCCCGCTATATCCTCAGCCGGCCTAGGTTCCAAAGACAAAGTACTGCCAGAGGAAATCGATAGTGCCTCAGCCAAAGATATCCCTGTCGCCAGTCCCGCCACGGCTCAGTATGCAAGTGGAGCAGACACCTACAGAGGATCACTGCAAATGTGCAAAACCTTTGAGATAAGTGGCTTCGACGAAGGTCAGATCATTATTACACACACCCTGTGAACTAGTATCTCGAAAACGGGGAAGCTAAATGTTCAAATGTGTGTGAAATCTTATGGGACTTAACTGCTAAGGTCATCAGTCCCTAAGCTTACACACTACTTAACCTAAATTATCCTAAGGACAAACACACACGCCCATGCCCGAGGGAGGACTCGAACCTCCGCCGGGACCAGCCGCACAGTTCATGACTGCAGCGCCTCAGACCGCTCGGCTAATCCCACGCGGCCGGGGAAGCTAATCGAAAGTACACGTTCTAATATCGTAAGCATGTATGGAAAACGTAGAAGGTATTTACTAGGCGCTAAATGATTGGACGTCCAAGACTCTTCACAGAATGTGGGTTTCGGGGCCTTGTCTGCTCTGTAAAGTAGTACAGATGGTGATCTGCGGCATCTCGACCGAAACAGCATATTGGTGGCGTATGCACATTTGTTTCAGAGCATACCGTTCATCTAGCTCCACAGCATACCACCCTTACGTGTTCACATGTTGACCGAACGACATCGTCAGTTACGATTGCAATGGGCACTGGGCCGCGGAGATTCGATCGTAGATGAACGGAAATGTGTGGGCTCATCGGGACGTATGTAAGGATGTAGAGGCTTATCTCACTAGGGGTAAGATAGATACTGCCTACAGGAAAATTAAAGAGACCTTTGGAGAGAAGAGAACCACTTGTATGAATATCAAGAGCTCAGATGGCAACCCAGTTCTAAGCAAAGAAGGGAAGGCAGAAAGGTGGAAGGAGTATATAGAGCGTCTATACAAGGGCGATGTACTTGAGGACAATATTATGGAAATGGAAGAGGATGCAGATGAAGACGAAGTGGGAGATAAGATACTGCGTGAAGAGTTTGACAGAGCACTGAAAGACCTGAGTCGAAACAAGGCCCCGGGAGTAGACAACATTCCATTAGAACTACTGACAGTCTTGGGAGAGCCAGTCCTGACAAAACTCTACCATCTGGTGAGCAAGATATATGAAACAGGCCAAGTACCCTCAGACTTCAAGAAGAATATAATAATACCAATCCCAAAGAAAGCAGGTGTTGACAGATGTGAAAATTACCGAACAATCAGTTTAATAAGCCACAGCTGCAAAATACTAACACGAATTCTTTACAGACGAATGGAAAAACTAGTAGAAGCCGACCTCGGGGAAGATCAGTTTGGATTCCGTAGAAATACTGGAACACGTGAGGCAATACTGACCTTACGACTTATCTTAGAAGAAAGATTAAGGAAAGGCAAACCTACGTTTCTAGCATTTGTAGACTTAGAGAAAGCTTTTGACAATGTTGATTGGAATACTCTCTTTCAAATTCTAAAGGTGGCAGGGGTAAAATACAGGGAGCGAAAGGCTATTTACAATTTGTACAGAAACCAGATGGCAGTTATAAGAGTCGAGGGACATGAAAGGGAAGCAGTGATTGGGAAGGGAGTAAGACAGGGTTGTAGCCTCTCCCCGGTGTTATTCAATCTGTATATTGAGCAAGCAGTAAAGGAAACAAAAGAAAAATTCGGAGTAGGTATTAAAATCCGTGGAGAAGAAATAAAAACTTTGAGGTTCGCCGATCACATTGTAATTCTGTCAGAGACAGCAAAGGACTTGGAAGAGCAGTTGAACGGAATGGACAGTGTCTTGAAGGGAGGATATAAGATGAACATCAACAAAAGCAAAACGAGTATAATGGAATGTAGTCGAATTAAGTCGGGTGATGTTGAGAATATTAGATTAGGAAATAAGACACTTAAAATAGTAAAGGAGTTTTGCTATTTGGGGAGCAAAATAACTGATGATGGTCGAAGTAGAGAGGATATAAAATGTAGACTGGCAATGGCAAGGAAAGCGTTTCTGAAGAAGAGAAATTTGTTAACTTCGAGTATAGATTTAAGTGTCAGGAAGTCATTTCTGAAAGTATTTGTATGGAGTGTAGCCATGTATGGAAGTGAAACATGGACGGTAAATAGTTTGGACAAGAAGAGAATAGAAGCTTTCGAAATGTGGTGCTACAGAAGAATGCTGAAGATTAGATGGGTAGATCACATAACTAATGAGGAAGTATTGAATAGGATTGGGGAGAAGAGAACCTTTGGCACAACTTGACCAGTAGAAGGGATCGGTTGGTAGGACATGTTCTGAGGCATCAAGGGATCACCAATTTAGTATTGGAGGGCAGTGTGGAGGGTAAAAATCGTAGGGGGAGACCAAGAGATGAATACACTAAGCAGATTCAGAAGGATGTAGGTTGCAGAAGGTACTGGGAGATGAAGAAGCTTGCACAGGATAGAGTAGCATGGAGAGCTGCATCAAACCAGTCTCAGGACTGAAGACCACAACAACAACAACAACATCGGGTGGATCACATTTTTGCTACAGTGGTGAAAGGGTCCTACATTCCACTTTCAGTATTACTTTATAAATCTTATAATGTCTCAGGGAAACATTTAATTATAATATCAATAAGATCACCATTGGTACAAGGACGTCCAATTATGTCCAATGCTTGCCAATATCGGAGAGCCCTGGCAGTAGTGACAATATGTAAGGGACAAATGAATTGAAGTTTGTGTTTCGGAGGTCACTCAGCTTAGATAGTTCGTGCAGCAATGTTGACCATTGTACTGGGGTAATGTAATGGTTAACATTTTTGCCTAGCAAGCAAGAAAACCCAGGTTCGAGTCCGAGCTCCAGCACAAATTTTAATTCATTTCGTCTGCTTCGATCATTATCGTACATAATAAAAAGAGAAAATTTCACAGGGAAACATTTAGATATAAGATCTGTAAGATCACCAATGGTACAAGGACGTCCCATTTCGTCCAATGCTGGGGTGCTTGCCAATATCGGAGAGCCCTGGCAGTAGTGACAATATGTAAGGGAAGATTGAATTGAAGTTTGTGTTGGGGAGGCCACTCAGCCTAGGTACTGCAGCATTGTTAACCATCGTACTGTGGTGGTGCAATGGTGCAATGGTCAGCATTTGTGCCTAGTAAGCAAGAAGGCCCAGGTTCGAGCTCCGGCCGCAGCACTAATTTTTATTCATTTCGTCTGCTTCTATCGTTGTCGTAAATTACAGATTATCATTTTATTTGCTTCCCAGTGCACTTTGCATCCTACAGAACAATTCGTACGTTTTCGTTGCTAAACTTCGTACCAGAGAAGACGAAGCTATGGTTCAATCTAGCTGTAGCCTACTTCTTTCTACGATTGGCAAGCATGCATCATATGGTTGTTACGTTGGTTCTTTTCAGACTTGCAAATGCGGCTATGGCGCCATTATAAGTCTTCCATGTTTTTATATGTAACCCAACTCTAGACTATGATTCCATAAAATGTTTATCCCACATTCTCCTATTCCAAAACTCTCTTGGCATGCGTGAGTGAATAAATGTGGGTGTTTTACATTTTGCTGTACAGTGGTTTAGTCTGCTGCAGAGGATCAGCGGTAGCCTCACAGAATTGTCAACCCTTGTAGTTTCCAGGTAGGCAAAGAGGTTTATTCCCTTTGAGTGAAAGTTACCGTTGTTAGGTTCGTGGCAGAAGCCTCATCTTTGGACTTACCTGGCCACGGGGTCGTGTGGGATGGGCAGTCTGCTTCCAGCTCTCCGAAGGTCTGCTGCCGAGGTCTCTTCGAAGAAGGGTGAGTTGATCTAACCACGTGGCGCGTTGTCTCAGGGGAGCTTTTAACTTTTGGCCTGAAGTGCGCCCTCGGTTCAGTGTGAATGTTTGTGTGCCTGCGATTGCATGTGTATGCATTCTGATCTTTTCCGAATCTTGATAATTTTTGCCTTTTCGTGAATGTTCTTTGTTGCATTACTATATGACCGTTGGAAACCACCCACGTGGGTTAATATTAGAGTTTGTTAGCCCTCTGCCATTACCCTTTGTCTATTCAAATGTGTCCTCTACAAAATATTAATTGCTCGCAACGGTGCTAAAATTTGGGCACAGTACGTAGAAACTGTGTCTCCGCAAACCACGTGGCCACACGAGTTAACTGTAACCGTAACTTTTTTGTGGCCCCCTGCCTCTGTGATAGAGTTTACTTATTGCTCTGATTTAGGAATATTAAATATATCCTGTCCGGATTATTCAATTGTATTTGTGGTTTGTGATTTCACGTTCAGAGCGTAAGCGTGTATGTATGGCCCCCGTTATGGTGGATTCTCAAAACCGAGGTTCAACTTTAAATACAACTGTGATGTTCAGATTTACTATTGTATTTAATCATTTCTCAACACAGTGGAATAAACCTCCTAGCTTCAGTGCGTGTTGGTGTTGGGGCCGTCCTTGCTGTTCTTTGAGTGAATGTGGGTCTGAATGTGAGTATTAAACCTTCCCCGTCCCCCTCCAATTACGACCGCGATTCTAAATTACGAGATTCTGTTGTGAATCATATAGTGTTTCACAAGAAATCTTACGTAGTTACCAGGCAACAGGAGTTATATAGATGTCTTATATTAATATCTTAAGAAATAGCTGCCGAGAATTCTTCTGGGTTGTATGGCCGTGGTCCATGGAATTCTTCTAGCCCCGACGTTTCGTCCAAAGCAACGTTGGACATCTTCGGAGGTGTTCCTAGTTGTGTTGAGTCTTGCCGACTGAATTGTTCCGGGTTGTATGGCCGAGGTTCATGGAATCTTCTATCCCTGACGTTTCGTCCAAAGGTAGGTTGGACATCTTCGGAGGTGCTTCTACTTGTGCTGAGTCTTGCCGAATGAGTTGGCAAGACTGAGCACAAGTAAGAGCACCGACCAAGATGTCCAACGTAGCTTTGGACGAAACGTCAGGGATAGAAGGATTCCATGAACCTCGGCCATACAACCCGGAACAATTATCGGCAGCTGAAACATCCGTCGTGAAAGCCTTCATCTTAAGAAATAAATAATTTTGTTTCGAGTCTTACGTGTACCGATGTTACGTTTCCTTTGCCCACGCCATTCACCTCGTAGTTACCTTGTTAGCCCACCCATAGCGTTTCCATGCGAACTGGTACAATAATTAGTGTTCCCTTTTATTTAAAACAAATTCTTTAGAATAGATCCTGTTTTCAGGAATGTCGCGGCAAGCTGCACTTGTTCACAGTTTGGTTCAAATGGCTCTGAGCACTATGGGACTCAACTGCTGTGGTCATAAGTCCCCTAGGACTTAGAACTACTTAAACCTAACTAACCTAAGGACATCACACACATCCATGCCCGAGGCAGGATTCGAACCTGCGACCGTAGCGGTCGTGCGGTTCCAGACTGTAGCGCCTTTAACCGCTCGGCCACTCCGGCCGGCACCTGTTCACAGTGTTCACCCAGTTTTTAATTTATTTTAATATTTGATGTAAGTAAACAATCCCTGGATCATATTAACTATTTCGTCCCATTTTTTATGAGTGACATTACAACGAATGTTCTTTAATGACTTTTTCTGATGGCTAAATTAATTAATTTTTCAACTCAGTCGAACCTCTTATGCCGTATGGCTAGAATTGGTGGCGACCCAATCTTTTACTTTGATTTTAACGTCAGATAGCATTTCCATTTGCGTGTGGCTGTTTTAGCCATCAGGATATAGCTCAGGGCTCCACTCGTTTTATAAAAACCACTTAAGTGCACGTCACTTACACTGGATCGATGGCAGTCTCCTCAAACGCCGTCATCGAGGTGAATGGTGGCTCGAAAGGTGCAGCGCGCCACGCACGCAGGCTGCTGGGAGCAGTATTATGCTATGGGAGGCATTCACCTACGCTTGCATGAGACCCCTGATACTAATCGAAGACACGCTGACATCTGCGAGCGACCTGCATTCATTCATTCTTGATGTCTTCCCCGCGTCGATGTCACATTTCAGCTGTATAACTTTCCTGATCTCGGACCGAGAACCGTGCTACATTGGTTTGCGGAGCATTATGATGAACTCACGTCGATGTCTCGGCGACCAGTTGCCTAATGTGAATAATATGGAACCCATCTCGAGTGCTATTGGGCGCCATCACGGCGACGGCAGATCAGCGGCCGGTTATTTACGACAGTTAGATGACCTGTGCGTAGACATCTAACGCCACAAACCTTCACGAACCTACCAACAATCTGCGGAATCCCCGATTCGCTAAATCAGTGATGTATTCCGCACCACAGACAGACAAAAAAGCTACTAAGCAGGTGATCATAATGTTTTGGCTCACCAGTGTATGTATGTGTGTGCGCCAAAGAAACTAGTATAGGCATTCGTATTCAAATACAGAGACATGTAAACAGGCAGAATAGGACGCTGCGGCGCCAACGCCTACATAAGACAAGTGCCTGGCGCAGTTATTAGATCGGTTACCGCTGCTACAGTAGCAGGTTATGAAGATTAAAATGAGTGTTAACGTGGCGTTATAGTCGGCGCACGAACAATGGGACACAGCGTCTCCGAGGTAGCGATGAAGTGGGGATTCTGTCGTATGACTTTTTCACGAGTGTAGTGTGAATATCAGCAAAATGGTGAAACATCGCTGCGACCGGAAAAACATCCTGCAAGAACGGGACCAACGGCTGAAAAGACTAGTTCAACGTGACATAAATGCAACCCTTCCGCAAATTGCTGCAGATTTCAACGCTGGATTATCAACAAGTGTCAGCATGCGAACCATTCAACGAAAGACTCATATGGGCTTTCGGAGCCGAACGGCCACTTGTATACCCTTGATGACTGCAGGACATGAAACTTTACGCTTCGCCTGGCTCCGCCAACACCGACATAAGACTGTTGATGACTGGAAACATGTGGTCTGGTCGGACGAGTCTCGTTTCAAATTGTATGTAGCGTATGGACGTATTGAGACAAACTCATGAATCCATGGACCTTGCATGTCAGCAGAGGACAGTTTAAACTGGTGAAGGCTCTGTAGTGATGTGGGACGTGTGCAGTTGAAGTGACATGGGACCCCTGATACGTCTAGTTACGACTCTGACAGGTGACACGTACGTAAGCATCCTGTCTGATCACCTTCATCCATTCATGTCCATTGTGCATTCCAACAGACCTGGGAATTCCAGCAGGACAATGCGACACCCCCACACGTTCAGTATTGCTACAGAGTGGCTCCAGGAACACTCTTCTGAGTTTAAACACTTCCGCTGGCCACCAAACTTCCCAGTCATGAAGATTATTGAGCACTTCCGCGATGCCTTGCAACATGCTGTTTAGAAGAGATCTCCACCCCCTAGTACTCTTAAGGATTTATGGACAGATCTGCATCATTAACGGTGTCAATCCGCTCCAACACTACTCCAGACATTAATCAAGTCCACGCCAAGTCATGTTCCGGCACTTTTGCGTGCTCGCGGGGGCCCACCACGATATTAGGCAGATGTACCAGTTTCTTTGGCTCTTCCGTGTATGTATGTATGTATTCAAGCAAACTTGGTACGCGTATCACTTATTATCTGGAAACAATTACTGTGGAGGTAAGAAGCACCCCCTATCGAAGTGGTGGGGTTGGTGGTGAAAATGTAGTGTAGCCTGCTAAGCGCGAAAACTCATATTTTAGTCATCCAATGTGTGAGAATGGGAGCACTTAGATTCTTGTAACGTACATAACACATAATTTCAAATCTTTACGGAACTTTCTATCGCTGACAACCGTGTAGTATCCACGTACATTGCTGAATGTACCTACAAAAATAAGTTATTGTAGGGCTCATAGTTCATGATATGACGTCAAATACAGAGATGAATGAAAACTGCAGCGTCATTCATGGTGTCTTAATTTATTATTTCTTTGCAACTAATTCTATTCGGAACACATTTAGCAGACAGTACCTACACGTGCTGCTGAAAATACTTACCAAAATATACCGTTGAGTAACTCGTCATTTAGGAGATATGACGTCAAAGACTCAGAAGCGTGACAAACTGTGGGATCATCCATGACGTTTTAATTTATTACCTCTTTACTACGAGGGTAAGTCAATTACTATCCGCAAAGTAGTTATAAAATTGATTGGTGACTCCATAGAGTGCTGTGTGCACAACGACCTTATGATAAATAAAATTACAAGTTCGGTCATCGTTGGCCATAATTTTGATCATTTATTAACATCAAAATCGAATTTAGATCTCATAATGATCATCTTCAGTGTTTCAGCGTACAAATTAAAGCTCGTAGGCATTGGTATCTAGTTAGTAGCAATAACAGAAGCTATGAAACGACCACAATTAACAGCAAATCAATCTTGCTGTTAATAAATCATCAAAACTACGGCCAAAGCTGACCTTCCTTCGAATTTTAGTTTTCTAACAACATTTAGCATCAGTCAGAGATGACGATTAAAGCAAACGACGGCTTGCAACGTCAGTGCAAGTGGGTTTCCTATAAATACCTAATATATGCTTATTGTTTTGTCTAGTAACAGTCAAGCCTAAGTAACTGACTGAATAGTTCTGTTCTAGTTCCAACTCAAAATTGATTTTTGGGTACACAGTATTCATTAATGATGCAAAGTTGGATGATTTTAATGGCGGTAGGAAAATTCCAGTCCAGGCATTAAGTAATGTAAAACCTTTGCTTTAAAAAATTATTTAATTAACCTCATTAAGAATGCCGTCTCCGCCCTGACCATGTCAGGCTTGACTGATGATTGTATAGATGAGCTGTACGAGACGTAAACAAGTTATTTAAAACTAGACAGAAAATTGCAAGCGAAGGTGTTAAAACTAATTCTAATAAGAAAAGTATTGGATTAGACGTTATACCCAAATATGCCAGAATTAATATTGCTAACAGGACACCCATGATCCAGACTGTCGAAAGTGAAGGTGAATAAGTCAAATACGGGAGTCCTACAAAATTAGAAACGTCTTAACAAATTAGGCGAAACATTTACAGTTCATTTACAAAACACTATATCACTTGACGATTTCAACCACGTTATGCATAATACTTCTCGATGCGTAGAGAGATACTTACATCCTATTCGTGATACGCATGACAAAAAGATTTCTGATATATGTATGGAACATATGTTGCCAGTGAATAGGAGGCCCAGAAAGTGCACAGACTTCATTATAGAATACTTAATTTAACCAACATAGTATATTTTAAAGAGGAACAGGAATTGCTTGATAAAGGTCTGAGTTTTAATGTTTGCTCTAAGCTTAGGCAAAATAAGGTAAAATAAGTAACTGTAGAGAATAAAATGGCCACTGAGCCAGTGATAATGAACAGGGTTTACACCACCATTGTTTCTGTCAAACAAACAGATTTTGTATCACCTCGGTTCCGAGAGTTACAGAAAATGTACAGAAAAGTGGAATAGAGATCAACATAAACATCGTTTCCGCCCTTTTTCTTACTCATGAACATCACACATTGCATGTTGTAGCGCCATACAGCGAGACCTTCAGAGATGGTTGTCCAGATTGCTGTACACGCCGGTACTTCTAATACCCAGTAGCACGTCCTCTTGCATTGATGCATGCGTTACTCGTCGTGGCATACTATCCAGAAGCTCATCAAACCATTCTTGGTCCAGATTGTTCCACTCCTCAATTCCGATGCGGCGTAGATCCCTCAAAGTGGTTGGCGGGTCACGTCGTCCATAAGTAGCCCTTTTCAATCGATCCAAGCATGTTCGATAGGGTTCATGTCTGGAGAACATGCTGGTCACTCTTGTCGAGCGATGTCGTCATCGAGAAGGACGTCATTCACAAGATGTGCACTATGGGGGCGTGAATTGTAATCCATGAAAACGAATGCCTCGCTAATATGCTGATATGGTTGCACTGTCGGTTGGAGGAAGGCATTCACGCATCGTACAACCGTCAGGGCGCCTTCCATGACCACCAGCGGCGTACGTCGGCCCCACATAATGCCACCCCAAAACAGCAGGGAATCTCCACCTTGCTGCACTCGCTGGACAGTGTGTCTAAGGCGTTCAGCCTGACTGGGTTGGCTCCAAACATGTCTTCTACGATTTTCTGTTTAAAGGCATATGCGGCACCCATCGGTGAAGAGAACGTGATACCAATCCTGAGCGGTCCATTCGGCATGTTGTTGGGCCCATCTGTATAGCGCTGCATGGTGTCGTGTTTGCAAAGATGGACCTCGCTATGGACGTCGGGAGTGAAGTTGCACATCATGCAGACTATTGCGCACAGTTTTAATCGTCACATGACGTCCTGCGGCTGCACGAAAAGCGTTATTCAACATGGTGGCGTTGCTATCAGGTTTCCTCCGAGCCATAATCCGTAGGTAGTGATCCTCCACTGCAGTCTTAGCCCTTGGGCGGCCTAAGTGTCATTGACAGTTCCTGTCTCTCTGTATCTCCTCCATGTCCGAACAACATCGATTTGGTTCACACCGAGGTGCCTGGACGCTTCCCTTGTTGAGAGTCCTTCCTGGCACAAAGTAACAATGCGGACGCGATCGAACCGCGGCACTGACCGTCTAGGCATGAATGAACTACAGACCACAAGAGCCGTGTGGTGGAATGACTGGAACTGATCGGTTATCGGACCCCCTCCGTCTAATAGGCGCTGCTGATGCATGGTTATTTACATCTCAGGGCGGGTTTAGTGAAATCTCTGAACAGTCGAAGGGACTGTGTCTGTGATACAATATCCACAGTCGTCTGTCTTCAGGAATTCTGGGAACCGGGGTGATGCAAAACTTTTATCGATGCGTGTATTTTCATACCTTAAATAATCTTAATATGAAACTTTCAATAGAACAAGCTATAGTGGCCGGCCGCGGTGGCCGAGCGGTTCTAGGCACTTCAGTCCGGAACCGCGCGACTGCTACGGTCGCAGGTTCGAATCCTGCCTCGGGCATGGATGTGTGTGATGTCCTTAGGTTAGTTAGGTTTAAGTAGTTCTAAGTTCTAGGGGACTGATAACCTCAGATGTTAAGTTCCATAGTGCTCAGAGCCATTTGAGCCAACAAGCTATAGTCATTAGGGCAGACATTGATAATGTCACAGTCGATTTACATCAATAAAACAGACGTTTTCTTGAATTCCAATACCATCATTGAGGAGAAAAAAGATCCTATCAAAACTCTTCATATGAATCTGGAAAGGGAAAGAGGTAATTCTTTCTTCCTATTTTCTGATGCAGAAACAAGATCTGTTAAAATGATGAATCCTACTATTCCACAAGTACGTTCACAAATTAAGTGCACAGAATGGAAAAATCTTTTAGGCCTGCAGTTAACAACACTGCATCACCCAATTACAAGCTGAACCGTGTATTGAATAAAAAACTGAAACAGGCCTTTACCTTTGAGAGTTCACATAATGTAGAAAGTAGTTCCGAACTTGCTAACATGCTGCCCGAGATAAAAATATCTCATATCGCTAAACTTGCGTTCCTGGACATAGCCATCTTGGACACCATCGTTCCAGCAAAAAGAGCGCCTTGATATTATAAAAATAATTTACTGATGCATAAAAAACTGAGTATAGGTGAAACTATTGAACTGGTCGAGTTCCTACAGATGTCCCTATACCACAACAACTTTGCTTTTAATAGAATAATTCACTACCAAACAGATGGGCCTGCAATGGGGAATAGCTTCGCTGGAAATTTTGGTGACATTTTCGTCGATTTCTAGAAAATAAATAATTCCAAAAATACGCTACACTAACAGAGCAAACAGTATACTACAAGCGTGTATGAATGTATGGTCCACTTCAGTCCGGAACCGCGCTGCTGCTACGGTCGCAGGTTCGAATCCTGTCTCGTGCATGGATGTGTGTAATGTCCTTAGGTTAGTTAGGTTTAAGTAGTTTTTAAGTGTAGGGGGCTGATGATCTCAGATGTTAAGTCCCATAGTGCTTAGAGCCATTTGAATCTTTTTTTTTATGCATGGTTTCGCGGCGATATGAATTAACAAAATTTTCTCGGGCTTCCAGCCACGTCAGGTGGTTAAAATCCCACGAGCCTTCGACCGAGCTCTTCTCAGTCATTGTTAAGTGGTGAGAATGAATGCTGTGTCGCCGTGGCCGCATTTTTGTGCCGGATGGCGGTGGCTGAGAGCGTGCAGACACCGATCTGTGTGTGTCGGTTTCCTGTAGACACTGTGGCTTAGGTGCCCATTGGTTTTCTGCCGAAAGAGGACGTCAAGGAAGGGCAATGCACCATCTGTCTCGACTTCCATCGTAAACTTGATGTGGCCGTGAATGCTATTCGGGAGTTCTAAGAATTCTCCCAGTTTTTCACGATCATGGGGCAGATGAAAAAAGTGTCATCGACGTAACGATAAAAGCAACTTGGCTTAGCTGGAGCCGCATCCAAGGTGATCAATTTTTTCCATAAAAGGCTATGGATGGAGCTAATGGGTTTCCCATTGCCACGCCGTCCATCTGGTCGAAATACTTTACACCATGTAGGAAGTACGATGACGTCAACGTGTGCTTAAACAGTCCCGCAATTGTTCTGTCAAATAACTGGGAGAGGAGATCTATACAGTCTTTGACCGGAACACGTGTAAACAGGGAGACCATATCAAAACTAACCATTATATCTTCTTGACGAATACGCAGTTGTTTAATTCTGTTGATAAAGTCGTTGGTGTTCTTGATTTGATGCACACAACGACACACATGCGGTGCAGGGAGGCTGGCAAGGTGTTTTGCCAATCTACAAACGTTACGTAGATGACGTCCTTCATTTATTTAACGAGGACGCGGCCGGCATAAATAACTTTGCGTCATTAACGAACACTATGCATCCAAAAACCAGTTTTACATTTGAACTACAACAAAACTGTGCTATCAATTATTTAGACATGACTATTACTAGACAAAACATTAAGCATATATTCTGTATTTAGAGGAAGTCACATGTACTGTGGTGACTATTAACACCCACCCGAGACACCCACAGTGGTATAAAATGTTTATCTCTGCTCCATGATTCATCGACCTCTAGAATAATGTGAAATAGACAAAGAAACTGCCGCCCTTAAACAAAACGCGGTGGCCAATGGCTATAACACATCTGACGTCAGGAACTGTTGCAACAAGGTAAAGAAACAAGAAATATCAGGCCAGAATAACACCGTCCCGCGTGTCGATAGTAATCGTATGAATAAATTTAGAGCTATGACCTACAACGGTGATGTGATACGAAAAAAGAGCAGTGGTTTCGCAAAAACGGATGTTAGGATTTGTGTGCAGATTACTAACTCGCTTAAAACTCGCTTACGACGCCGGATAGGGCCAAGGCCTAATAAATTCCATAAATCGGGTGAGTAAAAGTCAGTTGTAACGACTGCGGCAGTTTACTATACTGGCCAGACATGCAGATCTCCCGATATACGTTTCAGGGAGCACAACTACTCTCCAAATTAAACAGCTTTTGGCTCGCATATTACTGCAGAAAGACGTACGGCGCAGGATATTACTCGAGTGCTAGAAATATTACATTATGTGCCAAATGGAAGAAAATTAGATTTGCTCGAAGAATTCGCGGTCTATTCCAGCATGAAGAATGCCCCAGATATGGTTTTCAATGAACAGAAAGAATTCACCCCAATTATTTCTTCAGTGTCTCCGATGAGGTATTACAGAGTTAGTAGTTGTTGCCAATCTGCGGCCGCACGTCTTCCCGCCTGGACAGTCACAACAAAATTGCCGCTATCCGCCATCTAGCTGCGCCTGCCTCCAGCGCCGCTGGAGAGACCCCTCCTGCTTCAGGCTAGGTGGCGCTCTTCACCATCAGCTGTCGACTCATCTCGACCAGTATTTTACATTTCGTTGTTAAATTCCATGCCTAACAACATTGCACTTCCTGCTGTTTATAGCCTTAAGACCGTTCGGGTGCTCTACATTTTATTGTTGACGATTCGATCTTCGATATCTGCCCGTTTCTTACTATTCGCTTGCATTATTACATTAGACATATGTTAGACTATGACCTCATCCCCTTCCCCCACCTTCTCCTTTTCCTTGAACACATCCGCACACTATATATTGTCCGCCGCCTTGATTCCCCTCACCCCCTGGTGTCTCCCTTCCTCTCCACTCCCAACCAGTTGCCGCGCCTTTAGCGTTGTGTCCCTCCCTCTCTCCATCTCCACACCCTCCATCTCCTTTCCCAACACAACTTCCACCGTCTACCACTCCCGGATGATGAGCTTCGCCATGACATCTACCCTTCCTACCAACTCTAACCCCCTCTTCCTGCCTCCTCCTCAGGGCTCCCTCTCCTCCCCCTCCCTCCTTCTGAGCGGCTTTCTACTCCTACTCCCCCTCCATCTCTTGTGCCTCCTTTCAGTGTCTCTGCGCTCCCTCCTGCCCTGTCTTCCCTTTTCCTCTCCCGCCCCACGTGTCTCCTGCCTCTTCGTGAACCCACAGTTGCCCCTCCTCTCTTCATCCCGCCGCTTCCCCAGCTGCCCCATGCTCTCCCCTCCTTTTCCATCCTCTCTGACCTTTTCCTCGGCAGGTGCCACCTGGTAGTTTTATTCTTCGTCGTGTGTGCTCCAAGTGGGTTTTAAGTGTGTTGTTTCAGAGTGTTTTTAATACTGTGGGCAACTTTTAACCTGTGCATGCGCATCCAGTGTCTTCTCTGTGTTTTCAGAATCGCCAACTGTGTTTTTTAACTTTCTGGTGACTTTTTTAACTGTCCCCAATGAACGTCTACATGTCAGTGTATTTTTACCTCCATTTTCTCCCCTTAATCTGTTTTATGTTCCCCTTTTTTACCTCCTTATGTATGTATTATTTTATTCTTGTTTTAGTTGTCATGTCACTCGGCTGAAGAGCGGCGGATTGTGCTGCTGACAGCCCTCCCCTGCCCATATGGGGCAGGGGAATGAAATCACAATAAAGAAAAAAAAAATAAAAATTAGACATAACCACCGTTTTAGTCGTCTTTACCATGTTTCTTTGCAACATACATACGACTCAGTTGTGCCAATCTTTGTAAATACAAGCGCTTCCCAGCCATTTTTCGCCCCTGTTGGCTACTTCGGTTGGCCAGTAGGAGCCCTCGCATAATTCAGTTCGTTCTCACATGTATTGTCAGACTGGTGGCGTGCAGCGTTCTAATATTATCCTTCAATTGGCACATATTTTATACAGATGATACGTTGTACACCACGTAGTATCATTCTTGTGTAAGCCAGGGCATCGTATTTCCCTCTCATTTTATGACTGTTGATCACGTAGCTTTGTTGCAAAGTTACTACAAAATGTATCGCTTGTATGTTTACAGCTACGGAGTGGCTGACAGTTTTTGGAACCGTTGCATTTACTGTTCTCACGATTATACCTCTTATACTATTGCAAGTACCTATAATAAGCTTTCGATCCAACTTCTATTCGCGCAACTGGACTAGTTCCTAAAAGAGCGCCAACCTATGAATTTACCGAATGTTATTCATATTCTGTGATTCGATGATTTTATTATTTGACTCTCACATATGCTCTGTCTTTTATCCTCTTATTTATATTTGTTAGCGCTAGCCTACACATTGACGTTTTTATCAACTGACTCTCAGGTATGATGTAACATTTACATATCACACGTTGCCATTTAGCTTTATAAGGCAGTTTTTAACTCATTCTCCGGGTACTTTTACGCTTTTAAATTTAGTTGGACTTAGCTTCTTGGATTTTATTAATCAATTAATGCCAATTACATAGGAACTGCTTCCTTAAAATGGCATGTTGCCAGTTCAGGACGTAATATAGATCTGCCTTGTAATTTTAACTTCATCCCGTTATTATCTTTATATTTTAAAATCGATTTCGATGTATATTTTCTTGAGTTTCTGGTGTACAATTCTTTCCGAAGGTCTACAACCTTGCTTGCTCGCGTTGATGTTTTCAGCTACTTACTGTTATTGCTTTGGTACTTATGAATTCATTTGGTTGCATGACTACAGCTAATGATGCTTTCAGATCCTTATTCGCCAACGTTTCACATATTGAACGGTATGTCACCTGATAAACATTAGCATAGTTAGATGGCTTTATCAAATATTCACTTTCACTTCTAGAACTGCCTCCGGATTAGTTTTGCTCGGGTGTTGTACAGTGTTTTTGTACTCTACTTGATGCTACGTAATTCTCTTAGGTTGTGTTTCCTACATATATTACAGATCTGAAGATGGTTGCAGATAGCAACATAAACTGGTAATCGAACTTTAGTTGTGACAGGAACATTGCGGTCTAGGCATTAAAAGCTTTTACTTTCAAAAAAAAATTATTTAACCCTATTAAGATGCCATCTTCTCCCTGACTATATCAGGGTTCACTGACATCGGATTTCTACAAGCAACTACGTGAAAAGTTCCACAGCACACTCACAATTATTTTCCCGCTGAGATGGGGTCGCTGTTCAACACTGTGCCAACTTGTTTTCTTTTTTTATCGACAACTAAATCATTAAATTTCTTGTGCACTGTCGCGTACTGCCATTCTGTAGCATATTTACGGCGCCTGGCGATTATGCGACTGCATAATAGGCATTGAGAATTTACATCCTTCGTTTCGAAAAAGTACTGTAACTCCCACTCACATTTAAATGGTCGTAAAAACACCTCACTAACGTTCAAATGTGTGTGAAATCCTATGGGACTTAACTGCTAAGGTCATCAGTCCCTAAGCTTACACACTACTTAACCTAAATTATCCTAAGGACAAACACACACACCCATGCCCGAGGGAGGACTCGAACCTCCGCCGGGACCAGCCGCACAGTCCATGACTGCAGCCCCCAAGACCACTCGGCTAATCCCGCGCGGCAACACGTCACTAGCAGCGAAATGCCGATCCTTGGCACGCTTGCTTCCGGCACATCGCGTACCCGTGCAGTCTGGCACACAGTGGCTCGCCATGTTCTGAAGGTAGCAGGGGCAAAATGCAGCGAGCGGAAGGGTATTTACAACTTGTACAAAAACCAGCTACATTTGCAAGAGTTGAGATGCATAACAAAGAAGCAGTGGTTGAGAAGGGAGTGGAGACATGTTTGTAACATACACCCAGTCTTATTCACCCTGTATAATGAGCAAGCAGTTAAGGAAAGCAAAGAGAAATTTGGAGTAGAAATCAAAGTTCAGGGAGTAGAAATAGAAACTTTATGGTTTGCTGATGGCGTTGTAAGTATGTTATTGACAACAAACCACTTGGACGAGCAGTTGACTGGAACGGACAGTGTCTTGAAAGAAGGACATAAAATGAACACCAACAAAAAATAACGTTAATGGGTTGTAGTCCAATTAAATCAGGAGATGCTGAGAGAATTAGGATTAGATTACAGTAGATTAGATTAGATTCAGTTTTCGTTCAATAGATCCAAAAATGTCGTGATTTCTTGGGTGTGTAACAAGTTAGAAAATATAATGTAAAGAGCACAAAACATTTGAATATAATTCTGACTACCCTGATCATTTGTCAGGAGATTGTGAAAATAAGTTAAAACTTTACAGTAAACTGGAATTGCTGATATTTACAGAATTAATACACTGTCCGATTGAAACTCAGTTATTTATTTTTGATAAATTTATCATACGCAAAATACCTAATCTTGACTGATGTAACCAAGCGCTGTCAGAACTGAAATCTAACACACATTTTTAGTTAGGCTCGTCTGACAGTCCCTGTTAAGATATTCATGTATAGAGTGGAAGGAGCGGAGCTCCCTATCAAAAAGCTTTTCAAACTGTTTAAATTGTGCTTTATCTCAAACCAAGGTTTTAATGTTTGCTGGCAATTTATGGAAAATGTGAGTTCCTGAATATTGGACTCATTTCTGGACCAAGGTAAGTGATTTTAGGTCTATATGTAATTTTTCTTATTCCTAGTATTGATACTATGTATTGAGCTATTGGTTGGAAATAGAGATATATTACTTGCTACAAATTTCATAGGAAACGAGGCACTTAAATCAGTACATGAGTTTTGCTATTTGGGCAGCAAAGTAACTAATGATGGCCGAAGTAGAGGTGATATAAAATGTAGACTGGTAACGGCTAATAAAAGCGTTTCTGAAGAGAATAAATTTATTAATATCGAATATAAATTTAGTCTCAGGAATCTTTTAAGAAAGTATTTCTATTGATTGTAGCCCTTGAAGCACGCCCAACTCTCTTGTGGTTCCCTTTTTAGGTACTCCACGTCGACGTCTGCTCGTAGATACGTATCGTCGGTAGGTTGTCCGGCTTTACTTCCCGACGTGACACCGACGACTCTCCGATGAGGTGCGGGCCTTGTGTTTTGCTATTACTGCAAGTCTTGTAAATATCGCTTTTATTTAGTAATTTACCCGGCTAAAGCTCTCCCCTTTTATGATTAAGACAGCCTGCGTCACCTTTCGGAGGGAGTGGGGACGTCAAAAAGTCACAAAAGTTCATATTAAGCAGTCCGTAAAACACGTGAACGCTCGCTTCAGTTAGCGTGTTAGTTAACGCCTATGCTTTCCGCTAGATGGTGCTGACTTACTGCTGAATAGCTTTGGTTTCGTAAAATCTTCACTGATTAGTACTAGGTAAATCAAATAATTACAACACTCTTGTATTTCACTTTCACTCTGTATTCAAGGATTAAGATGGTGATGGATGATGGGCTATTTAAAAGTTTCCTAGCATGGAGGAATCTAAATAGTCCGCAAACGCCGATATGCACGCGCTCTACGTCCAGATTCGCAACTAACGGCACACGACACTTTCAAAAGTCCACACGTTAATATGTGAATACCGGTACCTCTGAATTCCCTCGTATCAGCAGATAATTTGAGTTTCTGTCGTCTATATGTCCGTAAAGTTTCAATCTAGCACTAAAGTCCTAAAATCCCCTTAATACTCCGTTGCTACCAACAGTCAGAGATCGTACACTACATCACTTTTAATCTCCGTAATATTCTAACAGTTTATAGTGACTCTTAACACAATAAAGTCCAATCTAATTATTGTCTCGGTGACTGACACGGGTTCCCCGCCCTTTAACGAAACAATCAAGGAAAAAAGACGGCAATAATGACGATCAGGCCTTTTTATAGGTTTTTCATTACAAGAGTTTAACGTTACTGCGTTCTCCATGACGGAGCTTCTGTGGCTTTGCTGTACTTAGACGTTAAACTACTTGCTGATGTACTATAATTTTGATCTGAAATTACCGAACTCTGATCCTACACTATTTTCCCCTCTAAAAATTCTATTCTTAATGTTAAATTATTCTTTCTATAGTTTTTATCAGTGTAAACTGAACCGAGGTGTTACACCCTGTGTGACATGTGATGATAAACAGTTTAGACAAGAAGAAGATAGAGACTTTACATATGTGGTGCTACAGAATAATTAGATGGGTAGACTATGTAAGTAGTGAGAAGGTAGTGAGTAGAAGACCAAGAGATGAGTACTGTAAGCAGATTGAGAAGGATGTATGGTACAGTAGCTATTCGGAGACAAAAAGGCTCACACAGGACAGAGTAACATGGAGAGCTGCATCGAACAGGCCTATGGACTGAAGAGAACAATAACAAACTTCGAAAATTCTTAAGAGTGAGTACCAGCCAATATTATCAAAAGCTTTCTGTAAATCTGTGTACGAGTGTAATGATATACCTAATGTTTCAACAACAGTATCAAATATTGTTGAGATCCACCTGAGGGGATCGACTGGAGCGCCGAAGAGGTACTTACAGAGTACCGGGCGCCTGCGTGTTCGTATGGAGTCGACCCCACCGCTATCACTTCCACCCCGGCGCCACTTCCCGGAACCCGGAGCTCCCCTCTACCCCCTCCCCTGCCAGCCCCCCCCCCCCTTATTTCCGACCGTCCATCAGACGGCAACCACCATCCGGCAGATCATGAAGGCCGCTTCCGGCGGCGCCACCCCCTGGACAAAGGCTTTACGCTTACTTACCCCGAGCGTAACCGCGCCAGGGAGGGCTGATCCCCGCATTAGCTCCCCACACAGTCCCGCGGCGATGCCCGTCACAGCACGGCTAATGGCTTTCAGCAGCGTCTTTGACGTCTCTTTCGATTCAGTAGATCGTATTAATATTCTGCTAACGATACCCATCACTTTCCATAGGACTATACTTCCACGTCCAATAACAACAGGACAAATGTGGTCGGGTACAGCCTTTACGTTGAGACAGAGTTCTAGTGACGCATACCCTGAAGTCAAGACATGCAATATCGGGGGAGAATACCACATGAAGAGATTTTGGAAGCACCATCGTGTGGACAGCATGCAGCCAGCATGTGTTTGTGCTTGTACGTTTGGACTAAATACTGCTATGGAGACTAAGCTGTTTCACTGCTACAGAAACCAAAATTGCAACTTAACCACAGCTACTCAAAGGAGAGATACGGGAAGATTTCAGTTAGATTACATCATGGTCAGACAGAGATTCCGAAATCAGATACTGGATTGTAAGGCGTACCCAGGAGCAGATATAGACTCAGACCGCAATATAGTAGTGATGAAGAGTAGGCTGAAGTTCAAGACATTAGTCAGGAAGAATCAATACGCAAAGAAGTGGGATACGGAAGTACTAAGGAAGGACGAGATACGTTCGAAGTTTTCTAACGCTATAGATACAGCAATAAGGAATAGCGCAGTAGGCAGTACAGTTGAAGAGGAATGGACATCTCTAAAAAGGGCCATCACAGAAGTTCGGAAGGAAAACATAGGTACAAAGAAGGTAGCTGCGAAGAAACCATGGGTAACAGAAGAAATACTTCAGTTGATTGATGAAAGGAGGAAGTACAAACATGTTCCGGGAAAATCAGGAACACAGAAATACAAGTAGCTGAGGAATGAAATAAATAGGAAGCTAAGACGAAATGGCTGCAGGAAAACTGTGAAGACATCGAAAAAGATATGATTGTCGGAAGGACAGACTCAGCATACAGGAAAGTCAAAACAACCTTTGGTGACATTAAAAGCAACGGTGGTAACATTAAGAGTGCAACGGGAATTCCACTGTTAAATGCAGAGGAGAGAGCAGATAGGTGGAAAGAATACATTGAAAGCCTCTATGAGAGTGAAGATTTGTCTGATGTGATAGAAGAAAAAACAAGAGTCGATTTAGAAGAGATAGGGGATCCAGTATTAGAATCGGAATTTAAAAGAGCTTTGGAGGACTTACGGTTAAATAAGGCAGAAGGGATAGATAACATTCCATCAGAATTTCTAAAATCACTGGGGGAAGTGGCAACAAAACGACTATTCACGTTGGTGTGTAGAATATATGAGTCTGGCGATATACCATCTGACTTTCGGAAAAGCATCATCCACACAATTCTGAAGGCGGGAAGAGTTGACAAGTGCGAGAATTATCGCACAATCAGCTTAACAGCTCATGCATCGAAGCTGCTTACAAGAATAATATACATAAGAATGTAAAAGAAAATTGAGAATGCGCTAGGTGACGATCAGTTTGGCTTTAGGAAAAGTAAAGGGACGAGAGAGGCAATTCTGACGTTACGGCTAATAATGGAAGCAAGGATGAAAAAAAATCAAGACACTTTCATAGGATTTGTCGACCTGCAAAAAGCGTTCGACAATATAAAATGATGCAAGCTGTTCGAGATTCTGAAAAAAGTAGGGGTAAGCTATAGGGAGAGACGGGTCATATACAATATGTACAACAACCAAGAGGGAATAATAAGAGTGGACGATCAAGAACGAAGTGCTCGTATTAAGAACGGTGTAAGACAAGGCTGTAGCCTTTCGCCCCTACTCTTCAATCTGTACATCGAGGAAGCAATGATGGAAATAAAAGAAAGGTTCAGGAGTGGAATTAAAATGCAGGCTGAAAGGATATCAATGATACGATTCGCTGATGACATTGCTATCCTGAGTGAAAGTGAAGAAGAATTAAATGATCTGCTGAACAGAATGAACAGTCTAATGAGTATACAGTATGGTTTGAGAGTAAATCGGAGAAAGACGAAGGTAATGAGAAGTAGTAGAAATGAGAACAGCGAGAAACTTAACATCAGGATTGATGGTCACGAAGTCAATGAAGTTAAGGAATTCTGCTACCTAGGCAGTAAAATAACCAATGACGGACGGAGCAAGGAGGACATCAAAAGCAGACTCGCTATGGCAAAAAAGGCATTTCTGGCCAAGAGAAGTCTACTAATATCAAATACCGGCCTTAATTTGAGGAAGAAATTTCTGAGGATGTACGTCTGGAGTACGGCATTGTATGGTAGTGAAACATGGACTGTGGGAAAACCGGAACAGAAGAGAATCGAAGCATTTGAGATGTGGTGCTATAGACGAATGTTGAAAGTTAGGTGGACTGATAAGGTAAGGAATGAGGAGGTTCTACGCAGAATCGGAGAGGAAAGGAATATGTGGAAAACACTGATAAGGAGAAGGGACAGGATGATGGGACATCTGCTAAGACATGAGGGAATGACTTCCATGGTACTAGAGGGAGCTGTAGAGGCCAAAAACTGTAGAGGAAGACAGAGATTGGAATACGTCAAGCAAATAATTGAGGACGTAGGTTGCAAGTGCTACTCTGAGATAAAGAGCTTAGCACAGGAAAGGAATTCGTGGCGGGCCGCATCAAACCAGTCAGTAGACTGATGACCAAAAAAAAAAAAAAACTCAAAGGAGATAGGAAGCCAGGGATCTTTTCAGATGGACAAACATGTAGTTGGTACATAATTTTTATTTGAACTAGAGAACAAATTTCATTATTACAGAAATACACTCAGAATAACAATATAAAAATTAAATTCGAACCTTTGTTCTCTTAAGAAAATATCAAGCCTTTAAACTTCGGACGCTTGTCCTTCACCAAACTTAGAAAAACTATGGGGTTGGATAATTAGATCTGATGGCGAAAGGATCACAGACAGTCACCACTATGAGCAAACTGTTAAGTTCATTGCTTACGTAAGCAAAATTTACACAACACTAATGATTGACCTTGAGCTACTTATAAGAAGATCTCGTCCCGTCGGACAGACCGGATATTTAACTGAAGGACGGGAGCGCGGCTTATACACGGTGGTACTCGGAACAAACGAGTACCGAGCGGTTCTAGGCGCTTCAGTCTGGAACCGCGCGGCCGCTACGGTTGCAGGTTCGAATCCTGCCTCGGGCGTGGATGTGTGTGATGTCCTTAGGTTAGTTAGGTTTAAGTAGTTCTAAGTTCTAGGGCAGTGATGCCTCAGAAGTTAAGTCCCATAGTGCTCAGAACCATTTGAACAAACGAGTAGAAAGCAACCGCCAAGCAATTTCGAAGATGGTCAGGCTGCAAGCCAGGGCAGAAAACATGCCGAACACACACACGATCTTAACCTGCCCGCCAAAGCGACAAACCCCACCTGCCCCGCATACCAGACCACCTCCGCGACAGCTAATAATACACGCGGCAGACAAATTCAACTCGTGATTCACCTTTTTCAAGACCATGCAAGGCTTACTAACTACGTGACTATCTGTAACATAACTGAAAACGAAAGTGAGGCATTTCCCGAATAAAAGAACCAATAAAATTACACTGACTTAAGAAAGCTCTGCCCTTCATATTAAGAGAAAGTCTAAAACCAAACTTGGGGGAAGAGCACACTAATTAACATACTACATCAAATTAACAGTGCAAGGAACCTTTAAAACAAGCAGTAAAACTCTATCCCCTTTTGCTTTTGCCGAAATAATTAACACTTGGAAGCCGTAGACTTCGTAAGTTCAGTATAACACTCTCTTATTCAGAACCATCCTTAACTGATCTCTGGCAGATACAACATGCCACCATAAGTTTCACAAATCTTCACAGGTTAACAGCAGCATATGAGTCATACGTATCTTAGTGCTTGCAGTTACGCGATGAGATCACGTCCAGCCCGAGGTGACAGACCCGCCACCGTTTCGCACGCAAACGCGCCGACTCATCAGCACCGCACACACGGCGCGCGGCAAAACGGCGAGGACGGAGAGTGGGCCTCAGCGGATGGAGACGAGGGGCTGCCTCGTTGAACGCCGACCGGAAAGAGAGCACTCGTCCACACGCCAAGCCGGGAAACCAAAGGCGAAACAGAGATACAGGACCAGACGAGCGTCGATATCAGCGACGCAAGTGGACCATCACTAGCGCTAGTCTCTATGACTTAAGAGACGTTTCTAACAACGCTACCTCAGGAATAGGCCACACACAGGTTTTCTCCTTGCAAGGTATGGTAGTCGGTGACCAGACATCAGGTTCGTATCGCAACCACATGAACAGTTACTCAAACAGCACACGCAGTAGTCCACCTGGTTCACACGGATAAATTAAAATTTCTAACGAACCTAACTGATCAACTTGACGATACAAAAATTAAATAAAAAACGAAAATATAAATATATCATCGTGGACTTTGTAAATATAGCGTTAGATTCAGCATTTAAAAAAAATGTGTCGAATGTCATCAAACATATCGGCCAACAAACTGTTGGTTACATGCTTCTCAGATCATCTGAACCATCGTTTTATCGAAATGATATAGAACGAGTCAGTATATGGCAATACACGATACATGCTTAGCTTTCACATTAATGACACCTTTATCAATACCAGTTTCACTTGTTAAGCATGTATTATCATTGTTGTTCTCCTCAAGTGCATTGTCCATATGGTTGAGCATATACGACACCACACATTCCACTGCCTCAACTTGGAGAAATGCTAAAATTTCATCTGCCATTTCTTTCGCACTCTGAGAAATTTCTTTTACTTCTACTCATACCACTGCACTTAAAAATAGCTATTTTGAGACTATCAATTTTTGAATAGAAATTCGTCCATGGAAAAGAAAGAGTTGTCCAGGAGACATGATTTTTAGGTTACATTTAAAATTAGCTTTGTTGTTACTTGTCAGGCGTTTTATGGTATTGCGAAAAATCATCAAAAATATTTGTTGCTGCAAATTCTGCTTTCTGAGACTCTCGCGGCTTTAATAATGGGTAATGAAGATCATTTATCCTAAACTGTGATGGGTTATTTATGACGGATTTCACTAACGAATTTGTGTATTTTGATGCACCTAAAATGGCTGCCTCTTTGATAGGGTACCTGCATGACGACCACAGATGAACACCCCGCAATAGTCCTACTTACTGCTCATTTTTGTGCAATCAATGCGTTCTTTCCAAGTAAAGAGTTAACTTAGAAAATTATTTCATGTGGCATTACTAAGCGCAAATGTTCATAATGTGTCAGGAACTTGATACCTTTGTTTCTAAGTTTAGCAGCTGCAAGAAGACCAAAAGCAGCTGCACTTAAGTTATTGAGAAGCTCAGTAATATGCTTCTTCAAGTTCAGGTTTTCATCAACATGTACACCCAAAAATTTGGAGCGCTCTACCCTATTTACTAATTCCTGTTCGTCTGCTACTTCAATCTTTGGTATGCCTATTTGTTGTACACAACTCAGTGTAGTGTGTTTTGTCGAAATTTGGTAACAGTGCTCTTTCAGAGTCTTCTTCTTGGGTCTTCGACCATCAGGTCGGTTTGCAGCAGTTTGCCAGGCATTTCTGTCTTCGGCGTTCCCCTTGAAAGCGGTACAGGTGATGCAGATGGTATCCTCCATGATCTGGTTGGTGTGTTGCCATCTCGGTCTGCTTCTTGTATTTTTCTCTTCTGCTGTCCTTTCAGTGATACTTTCAACGTTACCATCACTTCTCAACAGACGTGTGCCTTCCATGTTCGATTACCTTCATGAGACAAGGCCTCCCTCCCTCCACTCTGTGGAATACCTCTTTGTTTGACAGGAAATCTTGAGCATTCTGCAGTAGCATCACACTTCTAATGCTGTTATTTAATGTTTTTCTGTTCTACAAGTGTCCATGTTTCACTTCCGTACAGCAGCATACTCCAAATAAACGCCTTTATGAGGTTTCTTCTGAGATGTTTGTCTATGCTTCTGGATGTGGACAAGTTTTTTTCGCTTATTGAAACCAGCTATTGCCTGGTGGATTAGGTTTACAATATCCTTCCTTGACCATCCGTCTGATATAATTTTACTCCCTAGGTATGCGAAGTATTCGACAGTCTCCAATTGCTTCTTGTTAAGCGAGCGTTGAGCGAAGGTGTTTCGTCTGTTCAACACTAAGATTTTTGGTTTTACGCATCAGAGTACCACTTAATAATTCGTTGTATAACGTCATTAACTGTCTCTTCTATTGCATTCCCTCTAATTAGTTTTGTTTCAAAACTGGTGATGTCAGCAAAAAGTACCAACTGTGCTTGACGAATATTAAGCAGAATGTCATTCACATACGTAAGGAATCAATGAAAAATGCTCCTATCACAGCACAAAAGAAGACGATTATGTTCTCAGCAGAGTTATGTAAAAGAAGGGAACTAGCTTTCGACTTAAGACATTTAAATCAAACCATCTTGACATATTAGGGCGTCTTTACTTGTTGGTATTACTGCTCACGTCATGTAATATAATGTGTTGTGTCAAGTAAAGCAACATGATGTCATCCTTCCCCCCCCCCCCCCTGCCAGGAACAAATCGACCTCCATAAATTTTAATTTTATCCCTCCAGAAGGCTTTATGTGCTACGTTAGGCTCGACTTTACATCACCATATCTCTACAACGGAAAAATAGTATTGGATTGAAAACTTCCCCTTTGAGTTTATTCATTTACCTACTTTAGAGGGAATTTTGAACCGATTCATGCAACTTTAAATTATAGAGGTGGCACGCTTTAAAACCTGCACACAAAAATGTGTTCTTTGCACGTTTTTGCACGTAAAATGCGAATGGTGCCCATACAGTTGGTGCCATTAGTTGAGCATTAATTTCCGCCAAATTGAAATCTTTTGATAAAAGTATTAATCGATACGCACAATCTGCTGGGCGCTAGCTCCAGTTCGTCGTGTTCGCCGTTCAAAACTTGCTTAATGTACTTAACATAAATGCAGTAAGACATGTGTTCAAATGGCTATACAAATGGCAGCTGATCCGAACTAATGTTTGCACCTCATATCATATTCCTGGCTTAAAAAGGAACGGAACAACCCTTTTACCCCCCTCCCCCCCCCCCTCCGCCCACACCCAGCTGCAATTCTGCGCGCGACCTTCTCAAACATATCTTTTACAATGTTTCAGTGCTATACCGATAGGAGCGGACCAAAAATTGAATGCTATGTGACACCCTTTGTGGTCTATCTCCAGTCACTAAAATTTTCTTCCTTTCCAACGTTGTCTGAATAATTTACAACAAATCTTTGCATTCTGTTTCTTAAGAGGTGATACCACTACAGAATTTTCAAAAAATCTCTTTTTTCTTGGCTTAAAAGGCGCTCTGCACCTTCGAAAATATGAGACAAAAAGTCTAATCCCGGAACAAAAAGTTGTTCTGTGGAACTCCGATCTCCTCCGCTAGCGCCTCAGACGACGCGAAAGAGCCTACCTGCGCCAACTGGATAGCCCCTGTAGTGTCTAAGTGTAATTAGAACCATTTCAAAACAATGACATGTTACCAGAATGAGATTTTCACTCTGCAGCGAAGTGTGCGCTGATACGAAACTTCCTGGCAGATTAAAACTGTGTGCCCGACCGAGACTCGAACTCGGGACCTTTGCCTTTCGCGGGCAAGTGCTCTACCAACTGAGCTACCGAAGCACGACTCACGTCCGGTACCCACAGCTGTACTTCTGCCAGTATCTCGTCTCCTACCTTCCAAGCTTTACATAAGCTCTTCTGCGAACCATGCAGAACTAGCACTCCTGAAAGAAAGGATATAGCGGAGACATGGCTTAGCCACAGCCTGGGGGATGTTTCCAGAATGAGATTTTCACTCTGCATCGGAGTATGCGCTGATATGAAACTTCCTGGCAGATTAAAACTGTGTGCCCGACCGAGACTCGAACTCGGGACCTTTGCCTTTCGCGGGCAAGTGCTCTACCAACTGAGCTACCGAAGCACGACTCACGGCCGGTACCCACAGCTTTACTTCTGCCAGTATCTCGTCTCCTACCTTCCAAACTTTACAGAAGCTCTTCTGCGAACCATGCAGAACTAGCACTCCTGAAAGAAAGGACATAGCGGAGACATGGCTTAGCCACAGCCTGGGGGATGTTTCCAGAATGAGATTTTCACTCTGCAGCGGAGTGTGCGCTGATATGAAACTTCCTGGCAGATTAAAACTGTGTGCCCGACCGAGACTCGAACTCGGGACCTTTGCCTTTCGCGGGCAAGTGCTCTACCAACCGAGCTACCGTAGCACGACTCACGGCCGGTACCCACAGCTTTACTTCTGCCAGTATCTCGTCTCCTACCTTCCAAACTTTACAGAAGCTCTTCTGCGAACCATGCAGAACTAGCACTCCTCAAAGAAAGGATATAGCGGAGACATGGCTTAGCCACAGCCTGGGGGATGTTTCCAGAATGAGATTTTCATTCTGCAGCGGAGTGTGCGCTGATATGAAACTTCCTGGCTTTTCCATAACCGGAGCATAGTATTGGTGTAAAGTGCCGTTGTCCTGGCTCTCACATTAACCAGATCGAGGCCACCGTCTCGCTTCGGTAAGGTGAGAGCTTCATACTGGACTTTGAAGATGTGTCCAGAACAAATGAAATAGCCGAATGCCGCCTGTAACCTGGCCGCCATTGTCGCAGTGATGGGCAGAATCTGCGCTATATGGGGTATCCGAGCTGCCAGATGGGTATTGACGAACGTGACTCTCTGGCACATATTCAGCGGGCGTAGTATGTGATTTTGTATGTTGGCCCGGATGCGTTGCAGCAGCGCACGAAAATTTATCGCCGAGGTGCGGCGAATGTCTCGCGTGTACACCAATCCGAGACAACGAATGGTGTCTACCAGTTGAAATGGAGCTACGCTGTCTGCGGGAAGGCCGCGGCCGATCTTCATGGCGCATGATTTTGCCACGTTCATAGCGCTCCCTGCCCCTGCACTGTAACGGGTAATCCACTGCATCGCAGCTTGTACTTCAGCCGCTGAACGTACGACGAGGGCCAAGTCGTCCGCGTAAGCTCGGCAGCGGAACATATGATCCCGGAGTGGAATACCTGTCAAACGTCGCCGTAATCCGTACATGAGTGGTTCCATCGCAATGGCATAAAGTACCGTCGACAAAGGGCAACCCTGCCGTACTGAGCGTTCAATCCGTATAGGTTCTGTAAGTCTGCCGTTGACGAGAAGTCTGGACGTTGCTCCACGAAGGAGCCACATAATCACTTGCGTGAACGTCGGGGGTATTGCCATTCGGTCCATCACTGCGTTGAGGAATGCATGATTGACGCGGTCAAACGCTTGTTTGAAGTCGATGGAGATTAAAGCGCCTGGCAGTCGCGAGTGTGTTGCCACAGCGATCACATCTCGATATTCACTGAGGGCCGTCTGTATATTACGATCGCCGCCTAAGGATGTTTGTTCGTGGGAGACAATGTCCCGTAATACACGTTTGAGTCGCACTGCCAGAAGGCGTGTGAAAATCTTGAAGTCCGAATTGAGTAACGTGATCGGCCGATAACTGTCGAGACGTGTTCCTCCTGCGGCTTTCGGGACTGGTACAAGTAAGCCTTCCATGAACATTGGTGGCGGGTTCGCCGCGCCGGACAAAAGTTCCCAGTACATGTCCCTCCATCGTGGCATCATCAAATCTTGGAAGGTTCTGTAAAATTCGAGAGGTAAACCATCCGGGACGGGAGATCGATTCAGAGACCCCTTGGCCACAGCGCCCTGGACGTCGTCGGTGGTCACTTCAGCAGTCAGGAGGGTTGCAGCTGCTGCGTTTAGAGTACCAAGTGTCTCATGGGCAACCTCAGCAATGGCCTCGGCACCGGCAGATACTTCTTGATAGAAAAGTCTATAGTGCGTTGTGAATGCATCCGCAATGGTAGCTTGCGAAGTCAGCCGTCGTCCATCAGGTAAGTCTATAGTTGTCATTAAAGCCTGTCGGCGTCGACGAACATTTTGAACAATATGATGCATAGAAGGTTCTTCACCATTAATCCTGTCTTGGCTGCGGGCTCGTACAATGGCTCCCTCTAGACGGCATCTGGTCAAGGATAGAATCTTTGCCTTGATGCGTTGAGCTTCTTTGAGGCGATCCGGGGATGGAGGATGATCCATGAGTTCACGTAGAGCGCTATAGTAGAAATCAGTGGTATGGTGATTCCACCTGGCTTTTGCTCTGCCATAGTGTGTCAATGTGCGTCGGATGGCCGGTTTGGCGCACAGCAACCACCACTGCAGTGTGGTCTCGTAACGCATAATGCGTTGAACACAGGTGTGCCACGTGTCGGTGACCTGTTGTCGACATTCAGGGTCCCGCAGGAGCGCGACATTGAGTTTCCAGGGTCTTGCACTGCGCCATATAGATTGTCGACGTAGGTTCATGGTACAGATATAGATGTCATGATCCGAAAAGGCAGACGGCCAACGTTCCGCGTCGAGGAGTACTGATTTTAGAGCGTTAGAGATGTATATTCTATCAAGTCGGCTGGCGGAGTGGCTCGTGATGTGTGTATACCCCGGGCGGTCGCCGTGTATCACTCGCCAAGTGTCGAGGAGACGAAGGCGGCGGACGAGGAAGCGAAGTTCGGGACATGTGGTGAAATGGGGGTATTGGTCTGTGCGCTCGAGAACACAGTTGAAATCTCCACCTACGATGAGATGATCGTATCGACCGAGGAATAAAGGCGTGATATCTTCTGCGTAGAACTGGGAGCGATCCCTCCGTTTATCAGTGCCCGATGGGGCGTAGAGATTTATGATTTTGAGTCCTTCAACTGTTATGGCCACCCCTCGCGCTGTTGGGAGGTATGCGACATCGGAAACTGCAATTCCTTCTCGGAGGAGGATGGCTGCGCCCGTGTGTTCCATAGCTGCAGGGGCGGCGTACGTCTCATATCCATAACACCCAGTCCAAGTCGCTGTCCTCAGTTCTTGTAACAGGGCGATGTCGATGTCCGCTGCTCTTAGCGTGTCACGGAGCAGTTGAAGTTTAGCGTGGGAGCCGATATTATTAGTATTGATAGTAGCTATTCGGTACGCCTGATGGGAGATCCGTGCTGTTGATAGGGTCGTAGCTGGTGAAGATTGTTGTTGTGGATGCTGGAAGTCCATAGAAGTCGCAGGATTCGCCGTAGAAACTTCCCCCATTTTAGTTTTGGTCGAACGGAGAAACAGATCTCATTTCCGCATCAGATGGAGGCGGGAAATCCGTGTCATCCGCCCATGAAAGGTGTCCGACAGGTTTGACATCGGCGAGAGGTGGCAGCGCTGGCCGAGTCGGCTCAATGGCGTCGGTGACAACAGGCGTGCTATGTTCCATGGCTTCTGGGCGCGGGGCTTGCGCACGATCTCTGTCGGACGGTTCACCGTCTTGTGGATGACGCGTCTCCGTGGCAGAGGAGAAAGTGTTATCGTGTTCTCCGTCGGAGTGATGTGGCATTTCTTCGTCCTGCAGAGGGGGCTCAATGGTCGATTCTGATGTCTTGCGGCGTTTTTTTCGTCGTTTGGGCGACTTCTGCTTTCGGCAATGAGTTTCGGTGTCTGAGGAAGGAAGAGATTCACGTCGTTCCGGTACGAAAGCCGCGGGTGCTATGATGCGGTCTTCATTCTCCAGAACACTCTCATTGGTATCCTTGTGATCTTCTAGCGTGGGTGTGTCCGGCTGTTGGACATGTTCACGGGCGGCATCGCCGGTGTCAAGGTGCTGGGACGCCTCCGGGTGTATCGGACCAGAGAGACGCTCGTGAACGGCGCCTTGTGAGGGCTGGGCGTCGCCGCATAGGTGACTGGAAGGGTGGTCACGGTTCTGTCGGTGTTCGTATCGTCGGGCCTTAGTTGTGTGATGCGGCGTTGCAGGCATTCATTACGGACGTGGCCTTCTTGGCCACAACCGGAACATGTTCGAGGTTGTCCGTCGTAAATGACTACCGCACGGCAGCCGCCGATAGAAATGTATGATGGAACGTGCCGTTTGAGATCGATTCGGACTTGTCTCACACCATTAAGCACCGGATACGTCGTAAACTGTGCCCATGTCTCGGCTACGTGGCTCTGGACTTTTCCGAACGGGCTTAGCGCCGCGATGACTTCATCTTCAGCCACCTCGAAAGGCAGTTCGAATACACGGATCGTCCGAAGGCCAAGTCCTGCATGGTCGACATCCACAGGCCCGACGTTTCCGTCGGAGTGCCGAAATTTTAGTCCATGTCGCGTCCTTTGAATGATCTCGTTGCAGGCAGCGTCGGAAGTCATCTTAACATAAACGACGCTGCTAATGATCGATAGGTGTATGCCGATGAGTTCGTCACGCGGGATCTTCACGTCCTCGCGTAGGAAGCGTTCGACGGCCAGTGCTTTGGGTCGTGCGTATTCGTTTGAGAAGGTGAACTTAAGAGTATTCTTCCTGTAAGACTTGGCCATTACAGCTTGTTCGACTGAGAAGCGCTGTGACGAGGAAGTAAACAAAACACTCCGCGCGCGCAGCGGCGTGGACGGCCGAGCGCGGTGCGCACTGCTGCCCTGCCGAACGCAGACTGCCCGCCAACTGAGCTACCGAAGCACGACTCACGTCCGGTACCCACAGCTTTACTTCTGCCAGTATCTCGTCTCCTACCTTCCAAGCTTTACATAAGCTCTTCTGCGAACCATGCAGAACTAGCACTCCTCAAAGAAAGGATATAGCGGAGACATGGCTTAGCCACAGCCTGGGGGATGTTTCCAGAATGAGATATTCACTCTGCAGCGGAGTGTGCGCTGATATGAAACTTCCTGGCAGATTAAAACTGTGTGCCCGACCGAGACTCGAACTCGGGACCTTTGCCTTTCGCGGGCAAGTGCTCTACCAACTTTTTTTTTTTTTTTTTTTTTTTTTTTTTATAAGAAAGAATGAACAAAGTGTATATCATTGCTAGGCTGCTGTAGCGCAATATAAGAAATGAAATGTCTTCTTGAGGATTTTTTTTTTTTTTTTTTTTTTTTTTTTTTTTTTTTTTTTTTTTGCCAAGTAGTAAACAGAAATTGTTATGGTGCACAAAAGACTATCACTTCATAATTGAAGGAAGGTTGCTCCGCGAGAGAAGGGAAATGTGAAAGCGAAAATGGGAAAGAAAAAATGCCTTCTGCATTGGTGAGCATCTGAATAGTATCGTAAAATTGCGGCGAGTGCTAAAGTCCCAGGAAGCAAATGGGAGTCATACATACAGGTCACTGGCAACCTCTGCGATCCGAAAGATTGTATTTGAAGCATTTAACCGTTAATTATGATGTTCAGCATATTTCCAAATATCCTCCTGTAGTCACAGTGTTGTCTCATTTTAAAGTGTTCAATTTCTATGTAAGAATAATAGTCGAGGAAAGTAGCATGCCTATTCTGCATAATAAACGATGCTGTGTGGCCCATGAGCCACGTTGCAGCGTTGTTTTTTGCTCGTGGATATCTCAGTTTTTGTGGCTGAATGATCTCTAAAAGATCTACACCACAGGGCGTCGTACGGTCTATCACCGACAATCGTTGACGAAGAAATGTAGTAATTTCTTCTGCATGTCCGCACGTGAACCTATGAAGAAGCGTATCGACCCTTCCGCATACGTCACAGTTGGGCGTTGGATGAAGGCCAATTTTATGTAGCTTTTCATTCGTTGCTACTTTATCGTTGACTGTTAGATACCAGTCGGCTATGACGCGTGACGGTAACACGTCGCTGTGCACATTCCGCCATACGATACTCCAATGTGTATGTGGATGTTTTTCTTCGAAACGATTCCTGTGGTTTGTTGTCGTGAGAAGGCCATAAAGCTTCCTGTTCGTCAGGCTTCCGTTATCGACGATGTTGTGTCGAATGTAGCTCATTTCCATGTAGTACAGTCGCACATGTCGGTAAGCAAGTGGAATGCCGGCGATATTAACGGGTGGGTCAAGGCTATGAGGCTTCCACCGCTGAATGAGGTTTGTGATGATACTGGTCCTCCGGGTACGGAACTCCTTCCTGATGCGATTTAGGAGCAGGGTGACACATTTTTTGTGTACTTTAATGAGGTTAAGGCCACCTTTAAACGAAGGTAAGGTTAAGGTATCGAATTGAACTTTGAAAATGTGCCCCCTAAAAAGAAACCAACATAACGCTTGTTGTATACTCTTGGCTAGATGGTCGGAGATGGGAAGAATTTGCGCCAAATAAGTCATCTTGCTCGTAATGGCGATCTCGATGGTCTTAACTTTCTGTAGTATGTTCAAGTCACGGTCGGAGTGAAGTATCAAAGCAGCACGTAATTTATTAAGCATGTGTGACCAGTTCTTCGTCAGGAATTTGTCTGGTTTGGCCTCAAAAGTAACACCGAGGGTTGTGTGAGAATCCTTGACCTTGCACCAGGTAACATGGGATATGTCTCCGATACCGCCACCGATCTGCAAAGCTGTGGTTTTAGTTCTATTGAGTATTGCTCCTGAAAGAAACGTGAATTTTTGTAAAAGAGTTTCCGCTGACAGAAGTTGTTGCGATGATGACACAGTTACGCATACATCGTCAGCATACGCAATGCATGGGATAGTGACAGACTGGACGCTAAGTCCGATCCCGCTATGCGCCAAGTTGTTCAGTAGCGGCTCCACTGCAATGGCGTACAAAATCATTGACAGAGGACATCCTTGGCGGACGGATTGCTCAATGGAAACTTCTTTTGTAAAGTGGCCATTAATGAGAATCCGTGAAGAGGCGTTTGTAGTAAGTTTGCGAATTAATTCTATGAGATGAAGTCCAAAACCAAGTTTCTTCATGCTTTTAAAGAGGAAGTCATGACGTACACGGTCATAAGCCTTCTCAAAATCTAGAAAGATCAGAGCGCCCTGTCCTTTGGTTTCAGCATACGAACAGATGATGTCCCTCAAATCGCAGGCTGCTGAGATTGCACTTCGGCCTTGCACTGCACTGTACTGGTAACTGCCCAAAACCTTGTACATAACGGTTTGCATCCTTAGCTTAATCGATCTGGTGATGATTTTGAAGTCGGCATTCAGGAGTGTGATGGGTCGCATGTTTTCGACCTTCCTGCTGTTCCCTTTTTTCGGTAAGGGCAGGATGATACCTTCCGTAAATGCCTTGGGTATAACTTCCAGGTGCCAGAGTTCATTCGCGATCTCGAGGGGCGTCGGACCGAGGAGGTTCCAGTAACGCTGGTAAAACTCAGCGCTGAGACCGTCGGGTCCTGGTGACTTCCCTTTCTTTGCACTGTGGACCGCCAGTCGGATTTCGTCCTCTGTGAAAAGAGATTCCAGATTTGCAGTATCCTGTTGCGACAAGCGACAGCTCAAGGTCCTAAGAAAATCGTCGCACGAGTGTTCATCAACGGCTTGCTTCTTGTAAAGTTGACTATAATAGTCGTAGACGTGCGAGATGATGTCACGTTGCTTCGTGATGGCATTCTCAGCGTCATCAACAACGGCTTCAATCAACATGGCTTTACACCATTTCGTCGTTCTCAGGATGTGGTACAGAGAGGCCCGTTCTTCGGCGGCAACGTCCTTGGGGTGGGCTCGCACGATGATGCCTTGCATTCGTTGGCGTTGTAGCGCCGTGATTTTCGCTTTATATCGTTTGATCTTTATGTCGATATCGCCAGAAGGATTGTTAGCACGACTGTACAGTTCTCTCAAACAGCGATAATAAAACTCAATAGTCTGTTTCTGCCAAAAGCTTTTTTGTCGGGCGTAACTCATGAGGGTGAGGCGTAATTTAGGCTTAGCACACTGAGTCCACCACTGGAGAGCGCTATCGTAACGACGTCGTTGCCGCTGGAGCTGTTGCCACGTCATGTTCACCTCCTCTTCAAGTTGGGCATCCTGCAGAAGGCTGACATTCAATTTCCAGTAGCCTTTCCCGCGGTATATTTGCTGGCGGCGTAGGTTAAGGTAACACTGATACGCACAATGGTCGGAGATGTTGACAGGAGCTATGTCACAGTTCACAGCGTGTCGCTGGAGGGCCTCGGACACATAGATCCTATCCAACCGACTGGCAGAATGACTAGTTACGAAGGTGTACGCTACCCGTTCACCGTGCAGTTGTTGCCATGTATCGTGAAGACGCATGCCATGAATTAAATGTTCAAGTTCGATACATCTGTTCGTGTGAGGAGTTTGGTCTCTGTCGTTAAGCACACAATTGAAGTCACCACCGAGGATGAGATGTGCACGATAAGCGCTAAGAAGAATGGGAACCTCGTTTTTATAAAATGTTGAGCGATCTCTCTTATGAGTGCTACCTGAGGGAGCGTACACGTTAACAATCTGCACACCATTCACTCGAAGAGAAATGCCACGACCACTAGGCAGCCGCTGCACATCCGTAAATGGTATACCGTCGCGCAGAAGTATGGCAGTGCCTACAGCATCCTGGAGATTGATGTTATCAATGAGAACGTAACCGGGCACTTCTAAGACTGTGATTACCTCCTGTAGGAGGGCAATGTCAACGCCACCAACTGAGCTACTGAAGCACGACTCACGGCCGGTACCCACAGCTTTACTTCTGCCAGTATCTCGTCTCCTACCTTCCAAACTTTACAGAAGCTCTTCTGCGAACCATGCAGAACTAGCACTCCTCAAAGAAAGGATATAGCGGAGACATGGCTGAGCCACAGCCTGGGGGATGTTTCCAGAATGAGATTTTCACTCTGCAGCGGAGTGTGCGCTGATATGAAACTTCCTGGCAGTTTAAAACTGTGTGCCCGATCGAGACTCGAACTCGGGACCTTTGCCTTTCGCGGGCAAGTGCTCTACCAACTCAGCTACCGAAGCACGACTCACGTCCGGTACCCACAGCTGTACTTCTGCCAGTATCTCGTCTCCTACCTTCCAAACTTTACAGAAGCTCTTCTGCGAACCATGCAGAACTAGCACTCCTGAAAGAAAGGATATAGCGGAGACATGGCTTAGCCACAGCCTGGGGGATGTTTCCAGAATGAGATTTTCACTCTGCCCGCGAAAGGCAAAGGTCCCGAGTTCGAGTCTCGGTCGGGCACACAGTTTTAATCTGCCAGGAAGTTTCATAATGACAAGTTATCTTGGCGACAGCAAGAGACAGCACGTGTACGAAAAAGAAAATTTTATTTTTGTGTGCACTACAGAGTTTTGAAAGTTTACGTGTAATCTTATAGTGTACAGTGTTGTCTTTCAACTAAGAATGAGTGGTAAGAAAGTGTAGATGGGCAGAAAAAGTACGAAAAACATGGTATGGAACGCGGTGTCATCAATTCATGCAAAAGAATCGATATGAGTCTGAAAGCATTTTGTAAGGAGTCAGTGGTTCGAATGGCTCTAAGCACTATGGGACTTAACATCTGAGTTCATCAGTCAGGAGTCAGTGCCTAATCTAAAATATTTAAAGGCAGTGAGCAGGATTTTGATTTGAACTGAAGATTGACCTGTAAGATTATAAATTTCCTTGCCGTTTTCTCTGTTATTTCTCAACAGGTGACATGTAAAATGTGCAATGCAAATATAATGTTGCAAGAACGAAGTCCTCGAGGCTTAGGCTTCACATAATTATTGCTTGTCGAAACTGCCCAAAAGCTGTTAAACCAAATAGTAACTTCATACGGAACGCATATGAAAGCAACCATCGAATAGTACTACAAATGCGCCTGCTTTGAGTAGGGCTAAACGAAATTGTAAAGTTCTGTGCGTTCATGGAATTGCCATGGCCGATATTTCAATCGCTCTATGATAAACAAGTGGATGGGATTTCGATCGAAACGACAACAGTACAGTAGATCAGTGCTGGAGTAGCAAATCAATGACAACAGTTTTGTACAAGTAGAGTTTTTACATTTGTTCGTGTCTATAATACATTTCAAAAACTTCAAATGCATTGTTCTAGGAATGGAACGCACCGAAACTCCAATAGCTTTCAATATTTTTATTTGAAAATTTTACCACAGCTTTGAAATAACATTTAAAAGAGAACCGTGAAAGGTGATTTTAAATTAGTTAATTTAAACAAATATTTAATTACAAATTACTGTCCTTTTAGAGAGAAAAACTGAACAGCTTTATTCAGAGACTCTCCAATTACCCAAAAATCAATATTTTTTGAAATACACTACACTGTTCGCTGGCTCTACTCATGTAGATTACGTTGATTTTGTTTCTTTTCTGCAGATTCAAATTGCCACTAGTTGTTGTGCGTGCTGCAGGTAGCCCGAGATTCAACATGCCTCATTATAATTGCTGCACTGTCGCTAATTATAGTCGTGTTTCTCTTTAAGTACGACTCAGACCAGTTGAGTATGAAGCCGTAAGTTGTATAAAACTTAATTTTTGACAATATCAGGCCCATCGGCTCCTCTCAACATCAAGGCACGAGCATCTACTATGAGCTCGCAGGCATAGTGACATCGGATATTTTTTGTCAAGGACTTATTAGCTTGGAGAGAACAAACCAGGCCAGTCAGAAACAACATCGAATACAAAGGGCAAGTTCCAGTACTCCCAAGGTTTAGGTCCAGAAGAAGCTTCCTCAAGATCAGTTCTGTGTTGCAAACAACAGTCGCTGCAGCAAGGAAACAATTTTGGATTTGTATTAAAATGGAACACCGACAGCCGTCCTTCCGATGTTAGTTATGAAATGACTACTAGCTTCGGTGCTTCAGTGCACCATCTTCAGGCTCTGGATGGTGCTGAAGGAATTAACTCCAGTCGTATACACGATTCATCAGTGGCCAACATCTATCAACTGGTTTTCGATGACTACGTAACAACGATTTTGTGTCTCCTTCCATCATCTCAGAGTAGCAACTGCAACGTATGTCCTCAATTATTTGCTGGATGAATTCTAATTTTAGTCTTCCTCTAGAATTTTTGCCCTATACAGCTCCCTCTAGTACCATGGAAATTAATCCCTGATATCTTAACAGATGTCGCATCATCCTATCTTTCCGATATATTCCTTTCCTCGCCGTTTCTGCGGGTTGCCTCCTTATTCCTCTTATTCCTTACCTTACCGGTCCACGTAATTTCCAACACCTTTTGCAGGACATCTAAGATGCTTCAATTTTCTTCTATTCCGGTTTTCTCACAGCCTATGTTTTACTGCCACAGAATTCTGTGCTCCATAAGTACGTTCTCAAATTAAGGTTCATGTATGTCACTAATAGACTACTCTTGATCAGGATTGCTTATTTTGCTCCGTCCATCCTTCGCATTACAATGCTCACTCCATTCAAGAGATAGCAGTGTCATCAGCGAATCTTATTATTGATATCTTTTCACCTTGAATTTAATCCCAACCTTGAACGTTCCTTTTGTTACCGTCATTGCTTCATCGATGTATAGGTTGAATTCTAATGGTGAAAGACTAAATCCCTGTCTTACACCCTTCGTAATCCGAGAACCGACGGAGGTGACGCAGTGCCTAGCACACTGGACGTGCATTTGGGAGGACGACGGTTCAAACACGCGTCCGGCCATTACGGATATTTTAAATTTGTGGTTAGTTCCTATCGGACCAAACTGCTGAAGTCATCGGTCTCTAGGCACACACACTACCTAATCTAACTTAAACTGACTTACGCTAAAGACAACATGTTGTGACTTGGCAAGACAGCCAAGCCACTATGAGATAGCCGAAAGGCACTCGTTTAAGATCACGCAGGCTGGCGTGAGGTCTGGAACAGTTAAAGGAGTTGAGACTAGTAAAAAGGGTACGTAGCTTCTGGAATACTTAACTTTAATCCATAACTGGTGAACCTCGGTCTGACGGTACATGCATCACAAGATAAATAGCAAATGATAATGGCGCCTTGCTAGGTCGTAGCAAATGACGTAGCTGAATGCTATGCTAACTATTGTCTCGGCAAATAAGAACGTAATTTGTCAGTGAACCATCGCTAGCAAAGTCGGCTGTACAACTGGGGCGAGTGCTAGGAAGTCTCTCTAGATCTGCCGTGTGGCGGCGCTCGGTCTGCAATCACTGATAGTGGCGACACGCGGGTCCGACGTATACTAACGGACCGCGGCCCATTTAAAGGCTACCACCTAGCTAGTGTGGTGTCTGGCGGTGACACCACATTCCTCCCCCGCAAATCGGAGGACGGTTGTGTTATAAGGCTTCCGCCCGCCGTGGGGAGGACCCCATGTTGGCGTACGCGACGAGGTGGGGAGCCTAACAACAGGCGAGGCTGTGCCACCCGCACCCTGTCATTCGGTCCGAGAGAAGCTAGGAAACGCCTGAAAACCTAATCCAGGGTGCACCCCAACATGCGGTGTATGCGCCCGTAGAGAGACAGGAGGGGCCGAAGCGTCGACCTCCATCGGGTCGGGGCACCCGACGGGCGAAGACGACATATGGTCCGGAGCGGGCAAGATTTTCCATGGCGGAGGACAACTGGTCACGGGAAGCGATCGGCGGCGCGTGACCCATGGGGGCGCCCGGCGGTTGCAGCGACGCGTCCACTGCGGGCGTCGCTGGCGGGAGAACAGGCGGCGGCGGCGGCGGCGCGTCGCCATGGGGCAAAATGGAAGGCAGCGTCGGTAACACCTGGGGCTGAGGCGAGCCAGTAGATGGGTCCCCAGGGCGCTGACCGGACGGCACCGTCGCTGAAAGCAGACGGGGAGCGGCAGATCCCGTGCGACGACAGAGACGCAGCTGCTTGAGATGCCGACGCACCTCACCAGAGGCCCCCAAAACCAGATACATAGCGCGGCCGAGGCAGCGAAGAATACGCCCTGCGAGCCAACGCCGTGAACCTCGATAGTTGCGGTAGTAGACAACGACGCCTGGGGCAAAAGCAGGTGGCTGCCGCTGCACAGGAACCTGATGCGGCGGATTTAGCAAAGACATCAAGGTTCGATGAGGGCGACCGTGAAGCAACTCAGCCGACGAGCGACCATCTCGGGGCTGAGAGCGATACGAGCACAAAAAGAGCAACAACGCGTCCTCCCGAGAATGCGACTCTTTTAACTTCAACATCTGTGACTTGAATGACCGGACAAATCGTTCAGCGGCACCGTTTGACTGAGGCGAAAACGGCGCGGGCGTCAGATGTTGAATACCATTGGCCTTGCAGAATGACTGAAATTCTGTGGACATGAATTGTGGGCCATTGTCGGAAACAATAGTCTGTGGCAGACCTTCAATGCAAAAGATAGCAGACAACGCTTGGATGGTGGCAGATGACGTCGTGGAAGACATCCGGACAACAAAAGGAAAATTACTGAATGAATCGACCAGAACCAACCATCGAGCATTCCAGATTGGACCAGCAAAATCGATGTGTAAGCGTTGCCAAGGGGAAGTGGCTTTTGGCCATGCAAAGAATTTCCGCGGTGGTGCTGATTGTTGTTCGGCACACACCATGCAAGAAGAGCACATGTTCGTAATCGCAGCATCGATTCCGAACCAAGTACAGTGCTGACGAGCAAGTTGTTTCGTTCGCACTATACCCCAATGTCCTTGGTGGAGAAGCCGTAAGACAGAGGACTGTAACGAACGTGGGACCACGACCCTGGACTGATCATTATCAGAACGCAACAGCAAAACACCACGTTGAACAAAAAGTCTCTCCTTGTGAGCAAAAAATCGGCGAACCAACGGATCCTCGATCCGTGACTTGGACAAGGGCCATTGCGTAGCATCAAAACGCTAAACAGTAGCAAGGACAGGGTCAGCAGCGGTGGCTGTAGCTACACGACGAAAATCAATCGGAAACGATTCGACCACGTCATCGGTTTCCGCATCAATGAACATGCAAGCAAGTTCGGAAGAATCGAATGCTCTATCCTCAGCAACAGGCAAACGGGACAACGCATCGGCGTTTCCGTGCTTAGCAGTGGACCGATACAAGATATCGTAGCGGTACTGCGAGAGGAAAATAGACCAGCGAATGAATTTCTGCGCTGTACGTGGAGGTACAGGCTTGTTCGGATGAAAAAGCGATGTCAAAGGTTTGTGGTCTGTGATGATGGTAAAGTGACTACCATACAAGAAATGATGGAACTTAGTAACACCAAATACGAGAACCAATGCTTCTTTCTCGATCTGTGAATAATTTCTTTGTGCAGACGAGAGCAATTTGGACGCAAAGGCAATAGGGCGATCGTGCGAACCATCTATGTGCGCAAGCACAGCACCGATCCCGAAATCCGATGCATCCACCATCAACAAAAGGGGCTTCTGGGGATCGAATGGCGTAAGGCAAGTATTGGAAAGCAACGCCGATTTCAACTGGCGAAAGGCGCGTTCGCATTCCGTCGTCCAGACGACGGAACACCTCTACGGCGTAAGCGATGAAGCGGAGCTGAAATAGAAGAGGCGTGGCGCACATAGCGATGATAATTTATTTTTCTCAGTACACTCTGCAGCTGCTTCAAATTCTGCGGCGAAGGCAAGTCTTGTATGGCACGGAGGTGCTCGGGACTGGGATGTATGCCTTGGGCATTGAGTACATGTCCCAGGTAGGGTAAGTCACGAGCAAAAAACACACATTTGTCCTTCCGCAAGCGAAGACCATTTTGTCGCAAGACCTGAAATAATGTTCTGAGATTGGCTAAATGTTCTTCCGTCTTTCCGGAGATCACAAAATCGTCGAGATAGTTTGCTGCAGAAACAGTTTGTAGATATGACGCACAAACAGTTTGTAGATATTGCTGAAACAATGTAGGGGCGGATGCACACCCGAAAGGCAGTCGTTTGAATCGGTACAAACCAAAATATGTGTTAACCACCAAAACGCGCTTGGATTCTTCGTCTACCGGTATTTGCAAGTACGCATCTGCTAGGTCCAACTTCGAAAAATATTTACTCGGGCGCAGTTTGTCAAAAAGATCTTCCGGGCAGGGTAAAGGAAAAGTTGCAGTCACTAGTTGGGGATTCACTGTTGCCTTGAAGTCCATGCAAAGTCTCAATTTTCCGGAAGGTTTTGGCAAAATTACTAAGGGTGATGCCCAGAGGGAAGCCTCCACACCTTCAATTACACCTTGTGATTCCAAATCGTGTAATGTTTTTGCGACTTCATTACGCAATGCGTGGGGAACATTGCGCGCTCTGAAAAATTTCGATGGCGCGTTTACTTTCATTTCCAAATGTGCCTTATAGTTCTTAGCGCAACCGAGGCCTGGTGCAAAAATGTCTGCAAATTCTTCACATAGCCGAGAAACACTGTCTGAAGGCACCAAAAAATGGGTCAAATGGCTCTGAGCACTATGGGACTCAACTGCTGAGGTCATTAGTCCCCTAGAACTTAGAACTAGTTAAACCTAACTAACCTAAGGACACCACAAACATCCATGCCCGAGGCAGGATTCGAACCTGCGACCGTAGCGGTCTTGCGGTTCCAGACTGCAGCGCCTTTAACCGCACGGCCACTTCGGCCGGCTCTGAAGGCACAGTCTGGTTCACTGATAGGACCTGATTTACTATAGACAAGTTAAACAACTGAAACAAATCGAAACCAAACAAGTTCACTGCAGAAGAGGAACGAAGGACATACAATGACACAAGTTTTGTTTGTCCCTTGCATGCTGCACTGTCCTAACACAGGTAGCCCGTGACCTGAATATGTAGTTAGCTTAACGTTTGCGGCACGCAACGGAGGTGTGCCCAGCTGTTTGTACGTGTCGTGATTGATCAATGAAACTGCAGCTCCGGTATTGAGCTGGAATGGTATCACGTTGCCATTAATGTCCCAGTCTACAAAAAGTTTATTGTCCTGCTGACGACAAGAGCGACTGTCTCGTGCAACGTGAACTGACACTGGTACAGAATCACTTGCGACTTGACGGGATTTCCGGCGATGTCGACACACACTATTTGTGGGATGAACACAGTCACTATTAGAGAGAGTGGCACTGGGCGGAGTGGAATGAACTACATGAATTTCCATGGGCAAAGGTTCACGAGCCTCAGTATTCTGGGTTCGATTCCGATTCCGGCGCGAAGCAAAGGGCCTGGAATGGTTATGAGTGTCCGTCCTGAGCTTTTTCTGGCAAACACTTTGAACATGTCCTTTTTTATTACAGAAAAAGCAAATAGCCTGGCGTGACAGGCAATTCTCACGCGAATGTCTAGTAGCACACCGCGGGCATGGTTTTATCACTGCATTTGCTTGCTTGCACGGTACACGTGGCTGAGAGCCAGGCGGCTTTGGCGTGGTCGGGCGCGAGGACTGTTTACTGTTCCGTGCAGCTCGCCCGGCGGGCCGGTTAACCTGACACACAGGTGGCGAAGTTTCAAATGATTCCTGAGCAAAGTCAAGTGTGTCCTGTCGATCCAATATGTCCATCACTTGTTGAAGCGAGGGATTGACTAGTTTTAAAATCTGTTCCCGTATACGAACATCAGAAACGTTCCGTGCAATTGCATCACGTACCATAGTATGGGAATAAGGAAGTCCACATTCACACTCAAAAGCACAATCCCTAGTAAGGCCTTGCAAGGTTGCAACCCACTCCCTATTAGTCTGACCTGCTGTACGTTTTCTACAAAAGAAGGTATACCGTTTTGCAACAACATTGACTGAATCTTTGACATAAGCATCTAATGCAGACAAAATTTCTTCGTAGGACAGAGTTGCTACATCTCGTTGGGGAAACAATTTGACCATCACACGGTACGTGGTCACCCCGACGCAAGAAAGGGGAAAAGGCTGCCGCTCATTACCTTGAATTCTGTTGGCGGCGGGATGGAATCCAAATTGGCGTGACCACTCCGTCCAGCTTTCCAGTGCTGCATCAAAAGGACGAAAAGGTGGTGCAACTGCGTGTTGTGGCTGCGGGAGCGGTGGAGCGGCGGCTGCCGCATCGTTTTGCATTGCACGTTGACCCTGGACGAGCTGTCCTAGGGCATCCAATAAGGCCTGCGTCTGCTGATTCTGCAAGCGATAAAATTCGGGCAGTACATCTGGAGATTGTGGCGAAGCCATGAAACAAGTAAATCAGGGAAATATCAAGACGAACGCAAAATCCTCGTCGTCAAACTGTTGTGACTTGGCAAGACAGCCAAGCCACTATGAGATAGCCGAAAGGCACGCGTTTAAGCTCACGCAGGCTGGCGTGAGGTCTGGAACAGTTAAAGGAGTTGGGACTAGTAAAAAAGGTACGTAGCTTCTGGAATACTTAACTTTAATCCATAACTGGTGAACCTCGGTCTGACGGTACATGCATCACAATATAAATAGCAAATGATTATGGCGCCTTGCTAGGTCGTAGCATATGACGTAGCTGAAGGCTATGCTATTGTCTCGGCAAATTAGAACGTAATTTGTCAGTGAACCATCGCTGGCAAAGTCGGCTGTACAACTGGGGCGAGTGCTAGGAAGTCTCTCTAGACCTGCCGTGTGGCGGCGCTCGGTCTGCAATCACTGATAGTGGCGACACGCGGGTCCGACGTATACTAACGGACCGCGGCCGATTTAAAGGCTACCACCTAGCAAGTGTGGTGTCTGGCGGTGACACCACACAAACACACACCCATGCCCGAGGGAGGACTCGGACCACCGGGGGCAGCTGCGCGAACCGTGACAAGGCGCCCACGACCGCGCGACTACCCAACGCGGCCCGGCCATCCTGATTTGCATTTCTGTGATTTCCCTAACTCGTTTCAGGTAAATGGCGCAATGGTTCCGTTGAAAAGGCAAGCTCGATTCCCTTCCCCATCCTTCCTTAACCCGAAGGGACCGATGACCCCTTTGTTTGGTCTCGTCCCTCTAATCAACCAATCAACTAAACAATTCGAGTACTTTTCTTTTCCAATCTCATTGTTCCTTCTTGGTTATCGTACACATGACATATTATCCTTTTCTGTCACTGGCTTTTCCCTATTTTTCTCAAACTTTCGACGTATTGCACCATTTATCACCGTCGAAAGCTCTTTACAGGTCGACTAATCCAAGGACGTGTCACTATTTTTCTTCAGTCTTGCTTCCATTATCAACCCAACATCAGAACTGCCTCTCTGGTGTCTTCATCGTTCGCAAAACCAAACTGATCGTCATCTGGCTCATCCTCAGCTTTCTTCTCTGTTCTTCTGTATATTATTATTTTCAGCAGTTTGGATACGTGTGCTGTTAAGCTGATTGTGCGACAATTCTCGCACTTTTCGGTACTTGCAATTTTCGCAGCTGTGTGAATGATGTTTTTCCGAAAGTCGGGTGGTATATCGAAGGCCCCATACAGTCTATACATCAACGTGAATAGGCACTTTGTTCACACTTGCCCCAATGACTTCAGAAATTCCAATGGAACTTTAGCTATAATCCTTGCCTTAACTGAAGTCGACAAAAGCTCTTTTAAATTATATTTGAACAAAGAAGCCCTCGGTCACAAATATTAAGTCAAAATTTACCAGGTTTCGACGCTACTATGAGCGTCGTCTTCAGAATTAGACTAACTGTTCTAAAACATATTTGGTATATAATACATTAATAAAATTAAAGTTTGTGCTGACTGGAAAAGATGCAGTCCTTACAAGCCACATATTAAAAAAGATCCAAGCCGGAAACGCGACGTCATGAATAGTTCTGAGATGGCGAGCCGCTAGGGGCTGCTCGTACTGTGAACAAGGGTTGCAAAAAGACTGATCTTTTTTAATATGTGACTTGTAAGTACTGCATCTTTCCCATTCAGTACAAACTTTAATTTTATTAATGTATTATATACCTAATAACCTAATATGTTTTAGAGCAGTTAGTCCAATTCTGATGACGACGTTCATAGTAGCGTCGAAACCTGGTCAATTTTGACTTAATATTTGTGACCGAGGGCTTATTTGTTCTAATACAATTCTGACTCGGTCACTGAACCTTAGCAGCTATGTTCAAAGTTTTATTGCTCTTTTAAATTCTGATTCTAATACTGGATCCCCCATTTCTTCTATATCGACTCCTGTTTCTTCTTCTGTCACGCCACCAGACAAGTCTTCCCCTTCACTCAGACCATAAATGTACTATTTCCGCCTATCAGCTTTCTCCTCAGTCTGTAACAGCGGAATTCCCGTTCAATTCTTAATGTTATTGCCACTGCTTTTAATTTCATCGAAGGCTGTTTTGACTTTTCTGTGTGCTGAGTCCTTCCGACTATCATTTCTATTTCGATTTGCTCACATTTCTTTAGTCAGTCATTTCGCAGTAGCTTCCCTGCAGTTGCTGTTTATTTCGTTACTAAGTGACTTGTATTTCTGTATTCCTGAATTTCCTTGCACATTTTTGTACTTTCTTCTTTCATCACTAATCTAAAGCACTTCTTCTGGTACCCTTGTTACCTTCCCTGTACCAGCGCTTTCTTTCATACATAGAACTAGCCTTCAGTGTATTAGTTTGTCCTGTCTCGAATAAAAAATTATTTCAAAACCCTGTTTGTTCAAGAGTCTCCACAACGAGTTCCCTACCGAGACTCACCACCTGCATTTCTATTAATTGCCTGTAGCAGTGCTGGCTCAGATAGAAGAAAACAAACAAATGCCTTCACTGTGAATTGTCCATCTGCCTTCTGCTCTGTACCGCTAGGGAGCGCAGACTGATCAGTAACTCCTTTTTTCCCTCTCCCACCTATGTCAGGACATAACACTGCGTATACGTCGATTACCAGCTACAACGATGACTTTCACGCTACTAACGTGTACCTTTAACTGCCACTGTTTTCAGCAAAATCTGTGGCAGAGAGTTACATTTTTTTTTCTTTTTTCGTGGCTTGCCATGACACTAACTGCTCTTTTCTCTAAACCACTACTCTTGATGACCTACTTAAACCTAACTAACCTAAGGACATTACACACATCCACGCCCGAGGCAGGATTCGTACCTGCGACTGTAGCGGTCGCACAGTTCCAGACTGTAGCGTCTAGAACCGCTCCGTCACTCCGGCCGGCGAGTACTATCACCCAGAAGAGATCGTATTAATGGTTCCTCGATCCCGAACGTACGGAAGACATAGCAGACCCGCATAATGTGACTCCTTTATACAAAATTAACCTTCCACGTAGTTAACAGTAGACGGTTACCAGTGAAGTGCAGGCCTGTGGGGGACTCCAGCTGTTCTGGAAATGTTCCTTGGCCGATAGAGTCGCAGGATGTCAGTTCTTTTACAATCTGATGAGAACAGTAAACGACTCAAGAACCCACAGAAATGGCCGATCAGCTAGGGGCCGTCAATAGCGAATCTTCGCGCATGAACCGGACCATAAGAGAAAGAGGTGAGTAACCCAAGACCAAAGCCTACAGCTCAATGAATCATGAAACCGAAACAAAAATGTCTAATGAGATCGATACGAGAGCATAGGAAAATCGTGAATGACGACAAACCCTTGGGGCTGCAAGCTTTAAAGAGTGGCCACGGTCACTAACTGACCGGGAAGAAGGGCTATGCTCTGTGGCCAGCATTAATTACATTGTCGACTCTATTGCTCGCAGATGTAGCGGTTTCATTTAGCGGCCGTAATCGAGTTTTGTGCGCTCCCTGAGGACTTTCGAAGTCATTAAGCCAGGGCACAAGTTCTAAGATCTGGAGTTCAGTGCCTACAGATCTATTTCCTAAAGGTATACGACACACTTCCCAGAATAACTCGTTAGAATCCTCCTTAGAAACTTGAAGATTTTTTTTCTGTGTGGTGGTGGGGGGGGGGGGGGAGGTTAGGGGAAGTGGTTGTTAAGTACAAAACATTTTACTCACCTTATCACACCTGCTACCTTTTAATCACGATAGCGGTGATTCGATTCTCACTACATGCAATATATTTCCCTTAGATAAAAAAATTCCAACATAAAGGATGTTAAATTAGTAACTATGCAGTTTACAACTTTATGTATCATGGACGTTGTAAGAGATGCTGCAAGTGAACCCGTTGAACTTGGAGACACAGTCGCACGTCCATCTGCATGTTGTTGAAGACTTTGTGCAGATCATCGGGAGTGATGTTACGAATGTGACGTGTCAGTGCAGCTTGGAGTTCTTGGATGGTTTGCAGATTGCCTTCATAGGCCTTTCCCTTCGACGTACCCTACGAAAATAATCCAGTGGGGCCAAGTCGGGTGAACGCGGAGGCCAGAGTCCTCGAGAGATGATGCGGTTACTGAAGATGCTCCTTACAAAGTTCGTCGCCTTGTGGGCGGTATGTGCAGTCGCCCCATCCTGTTGGACCCAGACATTCTCAATTTCATCCTCCATCAATTCACCCAGGAAGGGCTTCAGGCTGCTGGCGCAGTACCGTTCTGCGTTTATGGTGTCTTCAAAGAAGATCGGCCCAATGATGCGTTTACGAATCACGGCGCGCCAAACACCAACCTTTTGATCATGCAGTGGAGACACATTAAATGCGGATTGTCCATAGTCCATACACGACTATTCTGGCTATTCACGTAACCGGAGAGGTAAAACCATGTCTCATCCTTGAAAGACATTGTGTCAAGAATCCCGTCACCATTGTCCTGCAGGTAGGACAGAAACCAGTAGCAGAAGCTCACACGCTCCGTTCGATAAGTGTCTCTCAGTTCATGCACGACCGACATTTTTTACGGATATATGGACAGTGACTGACTTCCGGAGAATGTTGTGAGCGGAACCCGCGGACACGTGGGCCTTCTGAGATAGTCGCATAACCGATTTCTTTGGACTTGGCGGTATCATGCCTTGCACCTCCGCCACCTTCTCTTCGGATGTGGATGGCCTGCCTGATTTTTCGGCATTATGAACGCTTCCGGTCTTTCGAAACTTGGTGATGAGGTTCCGCATAGCATTGCGGTTAGGCATCTTTACACCTGGGAACTTTGCTGCAAATGCAGCATCTACTGCTGAGGTAAACTTGTCTCCACTGCGGAACACATGCTCCACAAGAAAAACTGTTCAGTCGTCTGCATGATGACCTGGATCACAAAGCTGTCCCAGAAGACGTTGGGGTTCAATCCAACCGGGCCCGCGAACAAATACAAATACCTGGTCAAATATGGTTCACATGTGGTTCAGATATTTTAAACAATAGAAAATCTTGTATTAATATTTGACAATTGTGGTGTCACCGCCAGACACCACACTTGCTAGGTGGTAGCCTTTAAATCGGCCGCGGTCCGTTAGTATAAGTCGGACCCGCGTGTCGCCACTGTCAGTGATTGCAGACCGAGCGCCGCCACACGGTAGGTCTAGAGAGACTTCCTAGCACTCGCCCCAGTGGTACAGCCGACTTTGCTAGCGATGGTTCACTGACAAATTACGCTCTCATTTGCCGAGACGATAGTTAGCATAGCCTTCAGCTACGTCATTTGCTACGACCTAGCAAGGCGCCATTATCAACTGCTATTTATCTTGTGATGCATGTACCGTCAGACCGATGTTCACCAATTATGGATTAAAGTTAAGTATTCCAACAGCTACGTACTTTATTTGCTAGACTCAAATCCTTTAACTGTTCCAGACCTCACGCCAGCCTGCGTGAGCTTAAACGCGTGCCTTTCGGCTACCCGTCACTGTGGATTGGCTGTCTTGCCAGTCCACAACAACAATCATATCAGTCATTACTTAGCGCACCACAACGTGGCACTGCGTAGGCTCAGCACCCGATATAACACAAATATGTAAATTTTTTTAAATTTTTCTTGAAGGCAGTCAATTTCTCTAACGAGCAGATGCATCCACTGATCATCTTTTCCAGAAGGAAATAACAGGACAACAGGTTATATAATTACTACACAAAGCAACTTACAACATATCTGAGCCGTGCACGGCTCGTGTTCACGCCATTTATTGTTTGGAGTGCTGCTTGCGAGTGCTACGAAGTTCGTCGCCCAGCGATCTTGGACGTGAAAGTTGAGCCCTCCCTTAACCTACTACGAGCCTCAACTGTTCACATCTCTTCTTTTGATCCTGGTTGTCGCTTTTGGGACATTCCCGCGAGCAACAACGTGTGTGTCTTTAAGTCGGCTAAGATCCCAGCCGTCTTCTTGTGGAGTTTAACTTAACTTAATTTATTCCCTGTCATTGAAGTTGACCAGCGGTATCTTCTGCCTTGTTGCCGTTGACGTCCCGGTTACCTGCCATGGTCGTTGACATAATTTTCGACAGTGTATTTTCCTCGTCGTGTTGTTGCTGTCCGGTCCGGCGCATAGTTACACAGCTGAAGTGTAGTTGGTCGTTGTGGGCGCCAATATTCTGTGTGTTGTGGATTGAAATCTTGTGGTCGTTTTGCTGGTTGCATGGAGCGGAACTGATTTTGTTGATTGGTCGGTCGGCCGTCTGTCAGTTGGGTTGCCTCGAGATTAAGAAGTCATTGGACAGGCTGACCGTCTCATCTAAACGAGCGTTAGAGTTACAACTCAGGGCCGACCCTTGGAAACTTCGGAGCGCCCTTCCTTGTGTGTTATATAGTAATTTCCCTGTTTGGGTTTTAGTTATTTGGTTGATGTGTGGCCTTCAGCCGAGTATCAATATCTTTTAAATTAATGTTGTTGTCTTGCCCTTAAGGCATGAGATTGTTATTCTTTATAGGGATCTTCAGCCGATTTTTAATATGAAATGTTTTAAGATACGGCCTCCTCCCTTTTAAAATTGGAACTCTTCTTTCTAGGGCTTAAGCCATTAAATTATTTGCTGATGTACGGCCTTCAGCTGAGTTTTAATATCTCTTAAATTAATGTTCGTGTCTTGCACTTAAGGCATAAGATTTTTATGCCGTATCTTTCATAATATTCTGTTTTAGCACTGGGGTTTTTGGTATATATGTATTTGCAGCATCGGCCGTTATCCGTTCGCCGTCACTTACGCACCATGCCTATTTTGTGTGTTTGCCTGGTGAATAACATCTACAGGCTTTAATAGTGGCCGAGGCTCTTTATCTACTGAATGGTTATCGTACTGAAGACTGACTGATTTGCAAACATACGGTATCTGTATATGTTCCAACACTCAAAGTAATTTTTAGCAACTGACGCCGCAACTACCGAAACAACGTTATTTATATTTTTACTACTTGATATTAGATGTAACATAAATTGATGTCTGAATTCTCTGTTCATGAACAGCATCTGTTATCGCTCCTGTATCCACTAAAGCATCCACACAGCGCGCAAGGAAGTCATAACAGTATCAAATTTTAATTCATCTTAATCATCATCATCATCATCATCATTTAAGACTGATTATGCCTTTCAGCGTTCAGTCTGGAGCATAGCCCCCCTTATACAGTTCCTCCATGATCCGCCATTCAGTGCTAACATTGGTGCCTCTTCTGATGTTAAACCTATTACTTCAAAATGATTCTTAACCGAATCCAGGTACCTTCTCCTCGGTCTGCCCCGACTCCTCCTACCCTCTACTGCTGAATCCACGAGTCTCTTGGGTAACCTTGCTTCTCCCATGCGTGTAACATGACCCCACCATCTAAGCCTGTTCGCCCTGACTGCTACATCTATAGAGTTCATTCTCAGTTTTTCTTTGATTTCCTCATTGTGGACACCCTCCTGCCATTGTTCCCATCTACTAGTACCTGCAATCATCCTAGCTACTTTCATATCCGTAACCTCAACCTTGTTGATAAGGTAACCTGAATCCACCCAGCTTTCGCTCCCGTACAACAAAGTTGGTCGAAAGATTGAACGGTGCACAGATAACTTGGTCTTGGTACTGACTTCCTTCTTGCAGAAGAGAGTAGATCGTAGCTGAGGGCTCACTGCATTAGCTTCGCTACACCTCGCTTCCAGTTCTTTCACTGTGTTGGCATCGTGTGAGAATATGCATCCTAAGTACTTGAAACCGTCCACCTGTTCTAACTTTGTTCCTCCTATTTGGAACTCAATCCGTTTATATTTCTTTCCCATTGACATTACTTTCGTTTTGGAGATGCTAATCGTCATACCATAGTCCTTACATTTCTGATCTAGCTCTGAAATATTACTTTGCAAACTTTCAATCGAATCTGCCATCACAACTAAGTCATCCGCATATGCAAGACTGCTTATTTTGTGTTCACATATCTTAATCTCACCCAGCCAGTCTATTGTTTTCAACATATGATCCATAAATAATATGAACAACAGTGGAGACAGGTTGCAGCCTTGTCTTACCCCTGAAACTACTCTGAACCATGAACTCAATTTGTAAGTAGGCTGTTTATGTTTTCTTATTGGTAACGCCACGTAGCGCTCTGTGTGAAAATCACTGGCTGTGCTGTGTGCAGTCTGTGGCTAGTTTGCATTGTTGTCTGCCACTGTAGTGTTGGGCAGCGGCAGCTGGATGTGAACAGCGCGTAGCGTTGCGCAGTTGGAGGTGAGCCGCCAGCAGTGGTGGATGTGGGGAGAGAGATGGCGGAGATTTGTAATTTGTCATGAACTGCTATATTTATATATGATGATATCAAGGTAAATACATTGTTTGTTCTCTACTAATATCTTTCATTTGCTAACTATCCCTATCAGTAGTTAGTGCCTTCCATAGTTTGAATCTTTTATTTAGCTGGCAGTAGTGGCGCTCGCTGTATTGCAGTAGCTTGAGCAGCGAAGATTTTTGTGAGGTAAGTGATTTGTGAAAGGTATAGTTTAATGTTAGTCAGTGCCATTCTTTTGCAGGGATTTTTGAAAGTCAGATTGCGTTGCGCTAAAAAAAATATTGTGTATCAGTTTAAGCACAGTCTTGTATAAATTGTTCAAAGGGGACGTTTCATATGTCGACCCTTAGCCTAGGATACCTCACTGGAATCTTCTGATTTTTTTCTTGTAGTTTGTGTAATTAGTGTAGATTTTGTTTATTGCTAGCGTGTAATTGTAGAGAAAATCTCCTTTGTAGTTGCAGTCTTTCATTGTTGTACAGTGAAACAGTTGTCGCATGCATGTAGATTTGCACCAAGTATTTCGCAGCTGCAATTAACTAGATATTATTTTCAGTGCTATGTTAATGTGTTCCCCTATTTTTGCTCTTCAAATTGTGTTCTTCTGTGTTGTCGTGTGAAATACTGTGACAATCATGGCGCGTGAAAAACGTAACACTAGGCTCCAAAGTAAACTGAGAAATAATAGTGACGACGAGCGTGGCTTATCAGCACCACTGTGTAGTGAAGTAACAGACGTTCCAAGTAGTAATTTGGTAACTGTGCATAGGGAAATGGAGCGGGCGGTAAATAATGGTGTAGACAGTGAAACAGGTAGTGAACAGGGAAGTATTATCGATCGATCGGTCGGCAACAGCTCGCCTCAGGAATCCGAAATGACAGGACACAATTTTACAAATACTGTAGATTCAGGTTTTGCGTCCTCACCGTTTTCTCAAATAAGTCAAGACATATTTGCAGCTTGTCAAAATGTGAATGTTGCCGGTGCAAATGCACTGCCGAAAAGAGTAGAGGAACAGATTCCAGACACTAATGCATTGTTATTACAACTAATGCAACAAATGGAACAAAATCAGAGACAAACACAGCAAAAGCTGCAAAAGTTAGACACAATGGAACAAAATCTTAAAAAGTTAGACTCATTGGAGGAAACTATTGAACAAACACGTGAGGATTTAACTACTGAGTTACATAACTTTGAATCGAAATGTCAAAAAGTCTGTAATGACGTAAAAACACAAATTTTTGAGCATTTTCAACCTATTTTTTCGCGGCATGAAAATGCATTACAGAATCACGAAGCAGCCATAAAAGAACTGCAAATTATTGTTCATGAAAATCATGAGACCTTGCAAGCTAAATTTGACTCAGTTGCATCTACCGATTCCCTTACGCAACTTGCAAAAACTCAGGAAAACTTTAAGGACACAGTAGATACTCTGAAACTTGGTTCAGAAAACCACACTGAAGAAATAAGTACACTATCGGAGAAAGTAGCCGAACTTTCGGATCAGGTCACTAACTTATCTACAAAGGTAGATGATGATCTGAATGACACAAGACCCGTAGCCTTCACTGACACAGAAGAGTATGAACAAATAAGAAAATTCAAACAAAATCAGAATCAAATTAATACACAACACCAAAGAGAAATCCGGGAAGTACAAGATCAGCTGACACAGGTAATACAAGAATTACGTGTTTCAGAGGACACTGGCGCTCCAACACGGGAAGAGGGACTTAGAAACACGGAAAAGCCGCAAAATAATAACACAGGGCATTTCGGAAGTTATGAAAGAAATTGGCAATGTGCACCGAATTTTGAGATGGAACGGCCGACACGACCTAACAATGACCGATATGCGACTCGCCGACATGATGATTTTGACTATAAGCTGTTCATTACTACACGTAAATTCAAAACATTTATGAATTCTGGCAACGACATTCATCCACAAGCATGGCTCCATCAATTCTCTCATTGTTTTCCTCCCAACTGGTCGTTGGAACACAGATTAGAATTTATGTGTGGCTACTTAGAGAATGAACCAGCTGTAAGAATGCGATCGGTCATTCACGATTGCCACAGTGAAGGAGAATTTTACCATGCCTTCCTCTCAGCATATTGGTCTCAAGCCACACAAGACCGAGTAAAACATGGTATCATAATGATGAAACATTTCGAACAATCTGAATTCTCCAGTCTTGTGAAATATTTTGAAGACATGTTGCACAAGAATCAGTACCTGTCAAACCCATACAGCCCCTCAGAACTCATCCGCATTTGCTTAATCAAATTACCTGAACATTTACGGCATATTATTTTAGCAGGACGTTGCAAAGACGACATTGAAGCTTTTCAGGGACTGTTACAAGAACTAGAAATTGACACTGATAATCGCGGAACGCGAAAACAAGGACACAACAATTACAGGTCACATCCGTCACAATTCCGTGACGACAGAAACAATAACCGGACATGACTGGTCTATTGTTACAACGCAAATCGTGACCAAAATAGACACCACCCGTACGACAACCGTTGGCAGAGTAGTAATAAATACAGGGAAAGATCACCTCTCCGCGGTAGCGACTATCACAGAGACAATCAGAGAAACAGACAATATGGGAACCAAAACAATTATTATCAAGGGAGACAGAATAACTTCAGACGCAACAGTTCAGCGCGCAGTTACGATTCAGGGAGAAATTCTCCACCACTTAACCGACAAGAAAGAAACTACAGGAACTACCGACATGACGACAGATGATGTGATCGTAACGACAGACCTGAATTGCATCAGAACTGGCGGGATTCAGACAGAGCAGGGCCCTCTCGAGGAGGTGAATTTGTAGAAGTTAGGTCTCCTAATCCCAATAACAACGCGCGCCAACAAAGAGACAGACAATGACTCGCGCCGCAGGCACCCACGTGCGCTGGCTGGCTCAGAGAAAAATAACATAGACGCTAACCTTGAGAAAAATTCCAGTATTCTTTGCCGACGTATACCGCATGACAATTGCATTCAAGTTCAAACTCTGAGTACTATGAAGAGTAAAGGTTTACACCAGGTTTCACATGTAAAACCGTTTATTGAAAGATAATCTGCTTCTTAACTTTGTCTTTGCCATAAAACTTTTCACTTCACATTTCTAGTATGCTTTGTCAGACTTAAGAAACTGTTAAGATGCAACAATGTTTGAAGTTAAATATCCAGTCTAGAACCTAGGGAACATTTTTAAACAGAAATTACGAATGCATTGTTATAGTGAACAGACGACACAGTGTTGTATTTGTACATTCTTGCTTGTTAGTTGCACGATTACGTAACGACTATCAGGCTTACATACTTAGGACACATACTGGTACTGCTAATGAGATTTTAATGCAACAATTTGGTTTACTTGAAAATACATTCTGGATTTAAAGTACTTTCTGTGAGATACCAGACGACACAGTGGTTAGTTTATGTGACAACTACACGGTTTTATCACGACGCTACTAATGAGTGACAATTTACAATGTTGCTTTTGTGGTGTATCTGTTTTATATCTGCACAGTTTTTCTGAATTCTTCTGGAAAGTAAAACAGGTTTTAGTAGTAACTTTTGTAGTATAGCTACAATGAGACAGGGTTTTCCGTAGCACAACAATACGTTACAGTACAGCACTTTCTTCATCACAACAATAAGCGTAATAACTACGATATCTACACACAAAGCATTTCACTTTTGCTTATCGTGAGGTTAAGTACATTGACTTCTGCAGAACTTAGCTTTCGGAGGACGATAACTACGACACTTCCACAGAGATTATCTTACAGCAAGACGCACATTTAGCGCTACAGGACACGCATTTGAGTGATTAATTTTGTACTTAAAACATTTATTTTTAAAGATATTTGAAGTACAATGATACAAAGAAAGTTTTCCGTGATACATTTCATTCCATTGCTGTAATCTGTAACACCTGAGGGTATAATTACATTAATCCTCAGGGGGGTACACGCTTACTTTGTGTACCATGTGTGTGGCAACCACAAGGAACCCTAGCTAATATGGTATTTGCTTATACAACTTTACACATCGGTACCATATTTCTCCAACACACAAATTACACAGCTATCTGATCATTTAACTGAGAGATAATCATTTTTTTTACTACATCAGTGACACATGTTTACGCAATACACAGTTGGGTAACTTCACACTTATGAAACTGTATTTTGTCTGTACTTTGAGAAATGCTCATATTTTTCGGACCCATTTTGATACTATGAGAGCTTTGAATGATGTATTTGGTATGAGATCATGATTTTTAAAGTACGTTTGAGGTATATGACACTATTGAAATGAGCAGAGAATTTTTTTTAGGTTTTGAAATTATTGCAGAAAGCTACGACGTTTTTGAGATTTGACTGAGGTGTTATGATGTTATTATTACGACGACGATGTGTACTATGCTGTTGAGATATGTTTATGATCAATAAGATGATGTTACCGTATATGAGGAATAAGAAGTATGTTGGAAACCAAGAATCGTACTTTAAGAGTTATGAAATGTGCGTAAATGCGTGACTGTATCACAATACTGACGAATATTTTATTTGGACACTTATATTTATAGGATTTTCTTTCTACAGATTTGCAACGCTAATTCTTGACCTGTGAAATATTTTTATGTGAGACTGTCACTGTAGCGGAAACTGGTGTCGTAAATATTTCCGTAAGAAAGTTAAGTGACCACCTGCACGTAATGCGTTGTGGGCACGCAGCTGTGTCAAACACCTGGAGAACAAGCCATTAGGGTGTGCCTTTCCGGAAGCACAGGTAGAAAAAAAAAAAAAGAAAAAAGGCAGGCCTTTATCCTCGCCATTGACATTCCTTTAGAGAAAATATTGCAAATGCGACACCCTCATTACTTCCATTAACCTTGCTATTGACATTCCTTTGTAGAAAGCATCGCAAATATTACACGCTCATTACCTGAAAACATATGATTACTCGTACTTTGTGCTAATTACTGCAATGCTTATGAATTGATGGGAAATATTCGTACATCTGCACACCTGATTATGACAAGTGTCTTTCTATGAGAGTTGAGAGCTACTGACTTACGAAATGCCACATGACTATTGAATGATGTTTTTATGCTTTGGTTTGCGTAATTGCTTATTTCATTTGACATCTGTTTTCCAGCTGTGTTGCAGCATTGGTTTCATAAAATAAAATTAAATGCATTTGCTAATGTGAACACTTTCTGTCAACAGATCTATTAAATGATAATTTTGTAATCCACATTCTTTAAAAAAAGGAGCACTTGGAAAGGAAAGAACAATAAGAAGGGACTAGTAACAGTAGCTGGACACATAATTTTCTTTTCAAGTACATGGTAATATGTTTTTTACAATAAGTTGTTGTGGTGCACCACTTTAATTACTTAGACATTAAGATGTGATTATACATTTCCCTTATCTGCATTGTTATCTTTAGTGTACTATTTTTCCTGCTTGAGCTATGTCATGTTTAGATATAAGCTGCTGTTTGCCAGCCATAGTGTTACTGAATTTGACTTTGTGTTACTCTGCTAAGCCAGTTTTACTACTCATTTATTTTTCTTGTTGCTGCACATTGGCTCATATTAGTTGTAATGTTGCATTGCTTGGTAATTTAGATTTACTGTAGCTTGCTTTGCAAATTTCCATTTTTTTGTCATTGCTGTTTGTGTTAATTGTTTTGTGCTGCTGCATTGCCTCGTCCCTTAGTTTAGCATCTGAGCTCAGTAGATTTAAGTTAGCTTAAGAGGGGGTAGGCCATATAAGAGAACAAGTGGTGATGAATTGGAAGAAATGCATTGGGAAGCTATAAGAAAATGGTTTGGCCAAAAAAGTACTTTGAAAGAGGATTTCAACCAAAAAAAGTAGGGTTTAGGGACAACAGGTTTAGGTAGGATTTTCTTGGAAATAAATGTTGAGGTAAGAAATGTGTGAACATATAAATACACAAAGCATGCTTAGATAGAATTTTTTTGGTGGAAACAAAGGATGAAATAAGAGGAAAGATATATGAAGTTTTGGGTTGGACTGCAGTACCAAATGTTACACTGAAAACGAACCCTGTCCTTTCCTATTGGTGTTATCCCACTATGTGTTTGTGTACCCTTGTGTATTTGTTTTCTTCCTGTCTCTGTGTACTGTTTCATAGAACTTTTTTCTTTTCTAATACTAAGTTACATTCACTATGATGAGGAATACTGTTATCCTCAAATACAATTGGCATTAATAATGTGTTATTTACTTTGTAAAGATGTTTAGACGTTATTTATTCTGTTTTGTGTTAATGCTCATGTGTGAAGTTGATGTTTCGAAAGTTATTCTGATCTTTTATGTATTTACTTATGTCATAATTCCTGTAACACTGATGTATATGTTAGTTAGATTCTTTTGTAAAGCCTGTACCACGAATGTTATCTGTATTGTTATGTTCTTTAATGAAGTATTTTGTACCTTTGTAATTGTATTCTCATGTTATAATATTGTAATTGACACCAGTTCATCCAATTAAGTAACTTGTAAGTTACATTTCACTGCACACTTTTCTGTTAGTCATAGTATATGGACAATATGTGAGAAGTAGGGACTGTTAGTGTTTACGCGTGTGTTAATAATTCAGCAAGGGACTGGATAACAGCATTGCTGGTTCTAAGGACAATTCCACAACCTTTGTGAGTGCACAAGTGGTGGTTTATGGACTTGCTATCTTCTCTGCAAGACTCTTCGATGGTGATTGTGCACCTGCACAGTCGCAACAGATGGCTGCTGGCCGTCTCTACAAGGACTACAGTGGGTCTGCATCTTTGATGGCCAACCAATACCACAATCTCTACCAGGACTACAGTGGGTCTGCTCTGTGATGACCTACCTACCAATACTCTTCAAAATTACGACTGACTCTGCTGTGGGTTTGCTCTGTTGTGGCCCATTACCTGTATGCATGTCAAGAGTCAGCACTGTCGTTCCGTTGGAAGGACAACACTACTTCTTCAAGATTGCATGGAAATCCACTACTTCTGTGTGTATTTTCCTTTACTGCTCAGACTTTGAGAAAAACACTGCAATTTTACTGTGACGAATGATGAGGACTGTCTTTATGGACTGTGAGAAATTTTTAGCTTTTGACCAACATTGTATCAATAAGTGTGTGCATTTGATTTCTTTGTTATTGTAATTATGAAATTTTTTTTTCAAATCTGTATTGGCCACTGCCCAATCCAATTTGTAAAATTTTTTGTGGGGAGCATGGGGGCTATGTAAGTAGGCTGTTTATGTTTTCTTATTGGTAACGCCACGTAGCGCTCTGTGTGAAAATCACTGGCTGTGCTGTGTGCAGTCTGTGGCTAGTTTGCATTGTTGTCTGCCACTGTAGTGTTGGGCAGCGGCAGCTGGATGTGAACAGCGCGTAGCGTTGCGCAGTTGGAGGTGAGCCGCCAGCAGTGGTGGATGTGGGGAGAGAGATGGCGGAGATTTGTAATTTGTCATGAACTGCTATATTTATATATGATGATATCAAGGTAAATACATTGTTTGTTCTCCACTAATATCTTTCATTTGCTAACTATCCCTATCAGTAGTTAGTGCCTTCCATAGTTTGAATCTTTTATTTCGCTGGCAGTAGTGGCGCTCGCTGTATTGCAGTAGCTTGAGCAGCGAAGATTTTTGTGAGGTAAGTGATTTGTGAAAGGTATAGTTTAATGTTAGTCAGTGCCATTCTTTTGCAGGGATTTTTGAAAGTCAGATTGCGTTGCGCTAAAAAAAATATTGTGTATCAGTTTAAGGACAGTCGTGTATAATTGTTCAAAGGGGACGTTTCAAATTTACCGTCAACTCTAACTGCTGCCTGACTATCCATGTAAAGACCTTTAATTGCTTGCAAAAGTTTGCCTCCTATTCCATAATCTTGTAGAATAGACAATAACTTCCTCCTAGGAACCCGTTCATATGCCATTTCTAGATCTATAAAGCATAGATACAATTCCCTGTTCCACTCATAACACTTCTCCATTATTTGCCGTAAGCTAAAGATCTGGTCCTGACAACCTCTAAGAGGCCTAAACCCACACTGATTTTCATCCAATTATTAAATTAAGATCATTCATCTTAATTTATTTAGTAATACTAAATAAAGAGATGTTTATTTATTAAAATTATGATTCAGCAGATGGAACTCACGAAAACTGTAATATTGAAATAAACTTAAAAAATTGTGAGATATGTAGGCGTTATTAGCATTACACCTAATGAACTGCAACGTTGTTACAGGTTTTCTCAAATGGAGGTTATCGTTCTCCTTAACTGAATACTTTGTAGGGGACAATAAGCTGAAACTATGACTTCAGTAAGCATTGTAGCTCTACACATTGCCAGCTCTATATGATTACCCTTTGTAGAGATATCAATTCCTTTTCAGATGTACTGCCTATGGAGCTATTCATTGTCGCAGTATCTATCGCCTCGCAAAAACTTCGTATCAGAAAACTTTAAACATATCTCTTCGTTCCTTAGTTCTTCCGTATCCTACTTCTTCGCTCATTGATTCCTTCTCACTAGTTTCTTAAACTTAGCCTACTCTTCGTCATTAATAAATTGTCATCTTTGTGTATAAATGCTCCAGGGTAGCCTTACAATACAGTATCTGATTTCGGAATCTCTGCCTAATCATGTTCTAATCTAGCTGAAATCGTGCCGTATCTCCCGGTCTTTTCCAAGTATGCCTCCTACTCTTGTGATTCCTGAGCAATGTATTCGCTATTACTAATTGATTTTATTGCAGAACTCAATTACTCTTTCTCCTCCCTCACTCATTGTGCCAAGCAGATATTCCAACGTAACCCTGTCTTCTACTCCTTCCCTTACAACCTCATTCCAATTCAACATGACGTATATTTTCATCTTTCTTTACGTACTGAAGTACTTTCTCTATATCCTCATTCTCTGCTTGTGACTTCGGTATGCATATCAGAACTACGTTATCGGTATTGGTTTGCGGTAGTTCTGATGAGAACAACCGTACACTGAACTGTTGACAGAAACATACTCTCTCCTCCATCTTCCTATTCATAACGAATCGTACGTAATATTTTCAGCTGCTGTTGACATTATTCTATACTCGTCTAGCCATAAATCCCTGTCATCTTTTCATTACATTTCATTGACACCCACTGTATCTAGATTGAGCCTCAGTATTTTCCTTTTCGGATTTCCTAGCTTCCTTACTTCTGATATTCGAGGTCCCGACAAGTAGAACGTAACCTTTCGTTGGTTATTGAAGCTTTGCCCTCATGGTCAAGTCTCCCTCGGCTGTCCCCTCCCAGGTAAGCGAATGGGGAACAATTCTGGAATCTTTTACCAATGAGGGATCATCATGACACTTTTTATTACAGGCCACCTGTCATGTGGATACACATTGTGTCTCTTTAAGTCTTTAATTCAGTAGTTTCCATTGCCTTCTGCATCATCGCACCGGTTAACATTGCTGATTCCTCAATTTTCCAGCTGCAGTTTTCCATCTCAAGGGCAAGAGATTCCCCTGAAACTCTGTCTGCTCCTTTGCCCTCTCTGACAAGGCCGTTTGCAGAACAAGGGTGACTTCTTAAGCAAGAAGTCTTCGGCTAACATTGCAGATGATTTGTCACAAGGCTCTGGAATTCTGATAGCCGTTGTATTATCTGTGCTTTATTTATATCTTTGTGAGTTTTCATTATGCATTAAGATTTTTGTAATACCATCATTAGAAACACTTAAATCATAAAAGCGAATGTTCAGCAATAATTAAAACAAACTAAACCCCGTCCGGATAGACCATGAAGGCCGAACAGTACTGACCGGCCGCCGTCTCATCCTCAGCCTAGATGTGTCACTGGATGTGAATATGGAGGGGCATGTGGTCAGCACACCGGTCTCCCGACCGTATGTCAGTTTACGAGGCCGGAGCTGCTACTTCGCAATCAAGTAGCTCCTCAGTCTGCCTCACAAGGGCAGATTGTCCGCCGCTTGCCAACAGCACTGGGCAGACCGGATGGTCACCCATCCAAGTGCTGGTCCAGCTCTATACGTTTACCGCTTGGGCTATCCGCACACCACTCACACCCAGACCCAAACTTCCACATGTCTTCGTTCCTGCGTCACAACCTACACTCGTACCCATATATTATATGATTTCGTTACAGGAGAGAAAATTTTATTTGCAAATCACTACGAGTACAGGTACTAACACAATAACAAGACATACGTAGGTATGGGCTTGCCCGTGAGTCGTGCACGGATAGCCAAAGTGGTTAAGGCGACAGCTCGCGTAAGGCAGGAAATCCGGATTCGAGTCCCGGTCTGCCACAAATTTTCACTGTCGTAATTCTCTCAAACACCTGAGGGTTGTCCGTTATATCCTTGGAATGTCTAGACTCCACCGATCTTGTTGTACAGTTTAGTTCCAGGAGAGATAATACGGCTGTTCGATGACATGACACGTGTATTACACGTGATAAGCCGTATTAAGAAAGCAACATTTAAAGTGTTTCATTGCTTATTGCAGTTGTGCAATGTGTAGCTGAATCCCCTCTACTGCTCCTAAGGCGAGGATGTTAAAGCACTTGCACTAACTAAGTCCGTATTTTGGATCAACATTGCTCAGCTGAAAGCTAAGTGTAACTGCTCTGCCAAATAAGGCTTGCAACATTATTGTTATACATTTGGCCCCGCCCCTCTGGCTCCCTGGAGTAGGGGCTGCTAACTCAAAAGTTTTTGGCATTTTCGCTCTCTTTATAACCCTTGTGAGCCTACTGACGTTGCTGTTCTCGGGGCTGGTATCAAGCTGGATTTACACGCTACTATGTGCCTGTTGGTTTACAGAGTTCTACGGTGGCAAACTACCACAGCGTCTAAACGACACATGAAGTTACATGTTAATTCCTTGATGAGTAACTAGCGCCGTGGGACCGCATCTGGGGGGGCGTCTGCATTTTCGCAAGGCTCTCCCCTTACGGTTTACTTCATGTAACAATTTCTCTCCTAGTTTCGTCTGCCCTCAGCATCGTCTCTGCTTCCGCGCCTTGGAACGCCTGTCCTCCTTTTTCACAGCTTCAAGATAACACTACAGTAGTAAGGAATAATCAATATATTACAGTAGTATATACTAAGCCAGCCACAGTGACCTCGTTCTTGTAACAAGTTCAGTTTTTCAGCAAATCAGCAACTCAGTGCAGAGTACTGCGTTAGTGTCGCTTGTGATTTGCGCTGATACCTGGCAGAAAGAGAGCGGGAGAATATCAATGATCAAGTGCAACACACACCGATAAGCCAAAACTTTATGACCACCGGCTTAATAGTTTATTTGTCCATCTTTGGAACGAAATACGTTACTGATTTTACGTATCAAGGATCCTACAGGTTGTTGGTAGGTTGGTGGAGGTTTGTCCGCCGATTCCTGTATGCAATGATGGCGCACGGTAGTGACCCAAGTGGGTTCCATAAGATTTACATCTGGCGAATTTTCTCGCCGAGACATCAACGTGAGTTCACTATAATGGTCCTCAAACCACTACAGCAAGGTTCTAACTCCGAAGTACGGACAACTATACCTCTGAAAGATGACATCGCTGTTGGGGAAGACCTCAAGCAAGAAGGAATGCATGTGGTTTGCAGCTGTCAGCGTGTCTTCGATCACCACCACAGACCCCGTGCATGCGCAGGAGAGCGTCTCCCATAGCATGATACTGCTCCCACCAGCTTACGACCGTGGCTCGCTGCACGTTTCGAGCCACCGTTCACATGTACGACTGCGTTTGCGGAGACGATCATCGGCCTAATGTAGCAGGATTGTGACACAACTGAAGAGCCGACTCATTTCCATCGATCGACGGTCGATTCCCGATGGTCCCGCGCTCCCATCAATCGTAACTAAAGATATCGTTAACATGTGAACGCGTAGGGGTGGTCAGCTGCGGAGCCACATGTTCAACAATGTACGATGAACTGTGTGCTTCGAAACACCTTGTGCGTGCACCAGTATTGTGCTCTATCGGCAGAGATGCCACAGATCATCTATCATAGTGCACAGAGCAGACAAGCCTCCGAACCCCAGGTTTTGTGAAGAGTCGTGGACGTCCAACATTTAGGTCTTAGTGGCAGTTCTACTGTCGTTTCGTAGACGCTCACCACAGACGCTCGTGAACATCCGACCAGCTTTGCCGTTTTAAAGATCCTCGTTCCCAGGCTCTGCTTAATAATAATCTGAACTTTGTCGAAGTCACTTATCTCAGTGTATTTCCCCATTTGCAGCCCATATCTTCGCTAAGGCTACGCCCCGCCCGTGTCTGCTCAGCTTACACACCTTATTACCGGGTCACCTGCCTGGCACGCCACCAGTCGGCATCCAACGCCCGGAAGGCAGTGGTCATAAGGTTTTGGGTCATCAGCGTATAATACAATGATTGTACCCTAAAATTTAAACAGTATAAAATATAAAGTGTTTACACTGGATGATCTTGTTGTTGTTGTTGTGGTCTTCAGTCCTGAGACTGGTTTGACGCAGCTCTCCTTGCTACTCTATCCTGTGCAAGCTTCTTCTTCTCCCAGTACCTACTGCAACCTACATCCTTCTGAATCTGCTTAATGTATTCATCTCTTGGTCTCCCTCTACAATTTTTACCCTCCACGCTGCCCTCCAATACCAAATTGGTGATCGCTTGATGCCTCAGAACATGTCCTACCAACCGATCCCTTCTTCTAGTTAAGTTGTGCCACAAACTTCTCTTCTCCCCAATCCTGTTCAATACTTCCTCATTACTTATGTGATCTACCCATCTAATATTCAGCAATCTTCTGTAGCACCACATTTCGAAAGCTTCTATTCTCTTCTTGTCCAAACTATTTATCGTCCATGTTTCACTTCCATACATGGCTACACTCCATACAAATACTTTCAGAAACGACTTCCTGACACTTAAACCTATACTCGATGTTAACAAATTTCTCTTCTTCAGAAATGCTTTCCTTGCCATGATCTTATTTGTTCCGAATTCAGAAGCTTTTGTAATGTGGTTTCATGCGGCACGAATGGTGAAAAATCCAAATGATATGGCAACCAATGAATGCTTCTCTAAAATATGTACGTTACATATGATTCTTTGATCACTTTATCGTTGCGACACAACGTTACGACGGACGCGACAGGATAAGCGACGCAATTATCACAAGCCTTGTTTTCTTCTTAAAGCAACGGCCTTTCGCAGTGAATACACCGGTTCCCGTGAGAACACGTAAGTTAAGCGCTGTCGGGCGTGGCCGGTACTTGGATGGGTGACCATCCAGCCGCCATGCGCTGTTGCCATTTTTCGGGGTGCACTCAGCCTCGTGATGCCAACTGAGGAGCTACTCGACCGACTTGTAGCGGCTCCGGTCAAAGAAAACCATCATAACGACCGGGAAAGCGGTGTGCTGACCACACGCCCCTCCTATCTGTATCCTCAACTGAGGATGACACGGCGGTCGGATGGTCCCGATGGGCCACTTATGGCTGAGTACGGAGTGCTTTTGTTTTCTTCTTGGGTTTCTTGGTCACTGTTCCTCTGACTACGTCTCTGTGCACGTAAAAAGTCTGTCACCATTTCGTAACTGCAGTGTCTCATAAGTGTAAAATCTTCGCTGTGTATATATACTGAAGCGCCAAAGAGACTGGTTTAGGCATGCGTATTCAAATACAGAGATATGTAAACTGCCAAATTACGGCGCTGAGGTCGGCAACGCCTATTTAAGACAACAAATGTCTGGCGCAGTTGTTAGCTCGGTTACAGCTGCCACAATAGCAGGTTATCAACATTTAAGCGAGTTTCCACGTCGTGTTATGGTCAGTGCACGAGCGATGGGACACAGCGTCTCCGGGGTACCGATGACATTGGAATTTCCCCATACGACCATACCACGAGTGTACCGTGAATATCAGGAATCCAGTAAAACATGAGATCTCCGACATCGCTAAGGCCGGAAGTAGATCCTGCAACAACCGGACCAACGACGACTCAAGAGAATCGTTCAACGTGACTGAAGCGCAACCCTTGCGCAAACTGATGCAGATTTCAATACCGGGCCATCAACAAGTTTGAGCGTGCGAACCATTCAATGAAACATCATCGATATGGACTTTCGGAGCCGAAGGCCCACTCGTGTACCCTTGATGACTGAGCGACACAAAGCTTTACCCCTCGCCTGGGCCCGTCAACACCGACATTCGACTGTTGATGACTGGAAACATGTTGCCTGGTAGGACGAGTCTTTCAGATTGTATCGATAGGACGGACGTGTACGGGTATGGAGACAACTTCATGAATCCAAGGACCGTACATGGCAGCAGGGGACTGTTCGAGATGGTGTACGCTCTATAGTGATGTGGGGCGTGTGCAGTTGCAGTGATATGGGACCGCTGATACGTCTAGGTACGACTCTGACAGGTGACACATACGTAAGCATCGTGTCTGACCACCTGTATCCATTCATGACCACTCTGCATTCCTATGGACTTCGGCAAATCCAGCAGGAGAATGCGACACCCCACACCTCCAGAATTGCTACAGAGTGACTCCAGGAAAAGTTTTCTGAGTTTAAACACTTCCGCTGGCCCCAAGCACCCGAGACATGAACATTATTGAGCATCTCTTGAATGACTTGCAACGAACTGTTAAGAAGGAATCTCCACCATCTCGTACTGTTATGGATTTATGGACAGCCCTGTAGGGTTCATGGTGTCTGTTCCTTCCAGCGCTACTTCAGATATTGGTCAAGTCCATATCACGTCGTGTCAATGTTAATACTTCAATATGTAGGCCACTATAATAAGATGTGTGAGTCAGTTCAAAAGTCGGAGGAAGACAAAGCATAGTAATTGCAGCGTGGTGTAAACTCTACCTTCCAGCTGATGGCAGCTATTATCCACCATTACTTACGTTACACGGGAGTTAAATGAAGAATTTGCTTTAATAAATGTTTATAAGACTGACATCTGCGAAATACCATATCTCTACGAGTTAAAATAAACATTATTTTGTATGACACACATACTATTGGTATTATAATATTAGCTTATTCAGCATGTAGGGCTACATGTTCCCAAGTGAAGTAATGTGCAGGATGCATTCTGCCTAATTGGGAAGAGAACACATCGTAAGAACGTCTACAATTAACCATAATTACGCTTTTATTTTACATACGCTAAACGTGACTGTGTGAACAGTATTAAATCTGTAATTAATGCTTCTGAAATAAAAACTGTCTAACACATCACAATGTATACCATACTTCTTCTTCTATTTTCAAGTAAACGACAGAATGCATTTACGTTAATACCGCTCTGGCTTCTGTAATTCACAGCTATGCACTCAATGACAAGAGCATACATCCTGATAAGATACAATATTCTGCGTTGGTATAATCTAACAAGAGTCCTAAAATTTGTATCAGATGTTGCTCAACTTGATGTATTAGCTATGACGTCCTCTGACTATTACATCGTTACACTCACATATTCCATACAATAGAACAAAATAACTGTATGAACGTTATATAATAAAGAAATAAAGTGTAATTAGTTTTTGATGTTTCTGAGCAAGTTATGCAACATTTTTTAAATGAACACATCGCCATTTGGCTCTACTGTTGTTTAATTAATTACGACTTATATTTTGGCCTTTACAGTCGCTTGAAAATGGCATAAAAGTCCGAAACCTAGGTCGTAACTGAATAAACAACAATACATTCAAATGGCGGTGGGTTCATATAACAAAAATGAAGTTAAATCAAACAATGCATAATTTCCTTTTATGAAATCATAAAAGGATAGTACGAATTTCTGCGAGAAGAGCACTTCCATATCGTTCCTGCATTTGTTAGAGAACGACCGCACGACAAAAAACGCGCAGGTGTTGCCAAGCACCACGCATGGGGATCAATATAGTGGTTATGTGGGGTGCGGGGCAGGCCGAGGAACTAAACAGAGAACGTATGAATGCAATGAAAACGCCAGAAACAGGGGAGGGACGAATTAATAAAACACTGCCCTCCATTCAGCGAACTGTGGGGGGAGAGGGTGTGAAGCCGTTTGTGCCAAAATCTCTCATAAAGCCTTTCTGACACGCACAAAAAGTTCCCGGAATTTAATAAAAGTTTCGGAACATACTACGTCACACACCTTTTGCAAGTTTCAGTGTGTGGTAAAAACCACGATAGCTATTTGAAGAAGCGTTATGAACATACAAAGATTGGACAGTCCTGTCTGCTGATTGAACAAGTGGATGATACGGCTTTATTTACGCAGCGCTGTATGATGATCTTTTGCTGAACGCTTACAGAGATGAGGTCCAGGAGACAGTTGAAGCAAACCCTGTCCAGCACATAGAGGCGCGAACAGACTCCATCTACGTCATGCAATGCTCGTGGCAGTATATGTTGTAACAGTTGTGTTACTAAATGTGACACTTCTGTCACTCAATGTAATTGGGTTTTCTCTTTTGATGCTGTCAATTGTCAGGATGAGCATTCTAAAGCATTCGGTCAGGGTGAAAATATTAAGTAACTTAACTTTTCTCTCTTAACAACATGTGGGCAGCGTGGGTTCTTCCTTGGCTTGGGTATGAGGTCGAATGAAACATCATTTTTACATAAGATAACTTTTATTGAAGATTTGTACAACTGTACCTTACGGGATGTTCTGGTTCGGAGAGCGGCAGCTGTGTCGTTTGTGAAGTCTTCTGCTGCGGCAGCGACGGCGGCGGCGGCGGCGGCTGATTACGCGTAGCGGTGTGTATCTCGTGTCGCCGTCGCGCCCAGTTGACTGGAGACGCGCAGCGCGAGGTGGCCCGTTTAATTATTGCGAGCGAAGTCGTGCATCGGATGGTGATACCTTGGATGTGGCGTCCCAGTGTTTCTCTTCTCTAAGCGGCCGCGTGTGTTGTGCGTCGACCAGCGGAGCGGCGCGGAGGGGCAAGGCCAGTGTCCCGAACTCGAACCACGGACTCCCGCTAGCCAGTCTTCGGCTGTCAGGTCTTCATCCCAGCTCACAGGTGACTGCTGAGGTGAGGCCGTCTCCTTCCCGTCCTCGCGAGTCACCCGGGTACGTAAAAATCAGACTTCAAATACCTTTTAACTTCTGTCTTCTGGCGCCGCGGCTGCTGCTTGCTATTCCATTACAGCGGCGGACTTGGTGCGTCTGTGCACGATGCAGTCTCTTCTTGCATGACGGTCTTCAGCACCGAAACTGACTGAAAACTACTGCTACTCTACTTTTCTTCCTTCGTCTCTTGTCTTCGTCTCCGTCCCCGTCTCCGTCTCCGTCTCCGTCTTCGTCTTCGACTCCGTCTCCGTCCCCGTCTTCGTCTCTCCGTCTCCGTCTCCGTCTCCGTCTTCATCTGTCTGGCCCACTGCGTCTCGCGTATTTATTCACTTCAATTTACTGGAGGCAAACGACTTTACGATCATTGCCTCTTCTGTCACGTTGAGAAGCTCCTCGAAGAATCTTCTTAACGTCGGTCATTGGCTCTTGGAATGTAGGCGAGGGCCTTTGATCCCATGTGACGACTGAGAAACACGTGAGCCGGTCATTGACTCTTCTGTCACGTTGAAAAGCTTCTCGAAGAGTCTTCTTAACGTCGGTCATTGGCTCTTGGGACGTAGGCGAGGGCCTTTGCTCACATGCGACAACTGAGAACCACGTGAGCCGGTCGGGCGATGCCCTGACGGCTGAATCGACAGCGCCCGCTTATGTGGAACTTGCTGACTTCACGGTCATTGTCTCTTCTGTTCTGCTGTTCTGCCCGCTGTTTGCGAGTATGTAACTCTCTAAACTAAACCAAGTTTTTCATTTATATTCTAATTTCTAGTTCATTTTGATTTCACTAATTTATTTACTTAAGTACCACTCAACAATGTATTTCAAATGTAGCACCTGCACAAAAGTAAGTAATAATTAAATGTGTAAGAACCTTATTGTAACATATGTTTTGTATTATTATGATTAATGTAACTTATAAGCATCACTCACTCTGACTGCTAATTATTGTCCTGATTAAATTCTATATTCATTGCATAAATCATATTCCGTGATTATAAGTGTTTGGGCACATGTTATTTTATTTTGTTACTTTTTCTTAATACCGGGTACCTTCCTTATTGACAAGCTATTTCGGTTTAAAATTGATTTCATTGTGTAACTAATTATCACCCCCCCCCCCCCAAATCCCCAGCCACTTTAAATGAACAGCCTATTCAACGATACAGATAGCAGTAGCGTAGTACTGGGACAGCAGCATATTCGAAAGTTCCAGGGGTCACAGTCTGGGCAAATATCTGATCTGCCCTCGCAACATCGTCAACCAGACATTGGCGTGGTGATGCTACGCTACTGACCATTAAAATTGCTACACCAAGAAGAAATGCAGATGATAAACGGGTATTCATTGGACAAATATATTATGCTAGACCTGACATGTGATTACATTTTCACGCAATTTGGGGGCATAGATCCTGAGAAATCAGTACCCAGAACAACCACCTCTGGCCGTAATAACGGCCTTGAAATGTCTGGACATCGAGTCAAGCAGAGCTTGGATGGCGTGTACAGTTACAGCTGCCCAGGCAGCTTCAACACGATACCACAGTTCATCAAGAGTAGTGACTGGCGTATTGTGACGAGCCAGTTGCTCGGCTACCATTGACCACACGTTTTCAATTCGTGAGAGATCTGGAGAATGTGCTGGCCAGGGCAGCAGTCGAACATTTTCTGTATCCAGAAAGGCTGGACAGGTCCTGTAACACGAGGTCGTGCATTATCCTGCTGAAATGTAGAGTTTCGCAGGGATCGAATGAAGGGTAGAGCCACGGCTCGCAACACATCTGAAATGTAACGCCAACTGTTCAAAGTGCCGTCAGTGCGAACAAGAGGTGACCGAGACGTGTAACCAATAGCAGCCCATACCGTCACGCCGGGTGATACGCCAGTATGACGATGACGAATACACGCTTCCAATGTGCGTTCGCCGCGATGTCGCCAAACACGGATGCGACCAACATGATGCTCTAAACAGAACCTGGATTCATCAGAAAATATGAAGTTTTGCCATTCGTGCACCCAGGTTCGTCGTTGAGTACACCATTGCAGGCGCTCCTGTCTGTGATGCAGTGTCAAGGGTAACTGCAGCTATGGGCTCCGAGCTGATTGTCAATGCTGCTGCAAACGTCGTCGAACTGTTCGTGCACATGGTTGTTGTCTTGCAAACGTCGCCATCTGTTGACTCAGGGATCGAGACGTGGCTGCACGATCCGTTACAGCCATGCGGATAAGATGCCTGTCATCTCGACTGCTAGTGATACGAGGCCGTTGGGATCCAGCACGGCGTTCCGTATTACCCTCCTGAACCCACCGATTCCATATTCTGCTAACAGTCATTGGATCTTGACCAACGCGAGCAGCGATGTCGCGATACGATAAACCGCAATCGCGATAGGCTTTATCAAAGTCGGAAACGTGATGGTACGCATTTCTCCTCCTTACACGAGGCATCACAACAACGTTTCACCAGGCAACGCCGGTCAACTGCTGTTTGTGTATGAGAAATCGGGTGGAAGCTTTCCTCATGTCAGCACGTTGTAGGTCTCGCCACCGGCGCCAACCTTGTGTGAATGCTCTGAAAAGCTAATCATTTGCATATCACAGCGTCTTCTTCCTGTCGGTTAAATTTCGCCTCTGTAGCACGTCATCTTCGTGGTGTAGCAATTTTAATGGGCAGTAGTGTATAAGCGGCTGAAAGCAAGTGGAAACTACATACAGGGTGTAACAAAACAATACTTACAAACGTCGAGGGATTGTGGAGGGTGTCTTGAGGAACAAAATGAGGACAGGAAACTGTGTCCCATAAACGTCATCTAACGGCACTATATAGCGCCGAAGCTGTAGTCGCCAGCACCTGCCTCTAGACCACCCCACTGGCAGAAAATCTGACTGTACGCTGACGGATAGCAGTTGAAAAGTCTCGCAAAAGACCTGAGTTGTTTGTTAGTCAGTGATCCCGATCCATTACCATGATCACCAGAGAATAGTATGGGGCTACTTGCTGCATGGACAGGTCTTGTCTCCTATGAATGCGTTTCTCTGTTGACTCGGTGGATGGACGTGGGTTCCCATCAGTAGTTTAGTTTTCCCCACGAACTACGCTGGAGTTCGCCGCCATCAGTTGCTTTCAATCAGTAATGGCAGACTTCTCGAGATATAGTGCTTTTAGTTAATTTAAATGAAAGGAAATATGAATACATAGAGAGGAGGAGAGACATAAGAGTATTCACAGGGACAGAGACAGGGAACAGTTCTCAAGGAGTAAACGTCACGATTTATTCTCCTGTCAGAAGAAATTGTGTGTCAAAAATTAATGCCTCCAGCATTGCAGATTCAAAAGGGCTCTAAGCACTATGGGACTTAACATCTGAGGTCATCAGTCTCCTATACTTAGAACTACTTAAACCTAACTAACCTAAGGACATCGCACACATCCATCGCGAGGCAGGATTCGAACCTGCGACCCTAGAACCAGCGCGGTTTCGGACTGCAGCATTGCAGAATGCGTTACTTCTGCGTACAAGTGACTGGCGCACTCTCTCAAAGATATCATCCATGGTGCGAACATCTCCCCACACCGCATGTGTCCTTGTAACTACATCCTCCGCTGACCCCACTAGAGCTTGACGAACCACATTCTTCTGATGAACTGATGTGCAACAACAAAACGTCCAACGGGTTGGTGGCCAAGGCAGCCAAGTTACAGGACGACCTTAACCAAGTCAGAAATCCTCAAACATCTACCCCATCTTCAGCAAGACTGAAGTGTGTGAATGCTCCACTGACGGCTGGAGCCCTTATTAAGAAGGAATTTAAAATTATTTGTCGGCTGAAGGTCACAAGCAATACTTCAGAACAATTAGCAGCTGAATGCCTGAATTACAAGTGAGGAAGATAACTACACGTTGAAAACACCAAAATAATTTTTAAAACAAACATTAAAAAAATTGACTGTAACGCAAGCTACACTGACGGCTGAAAGCCTTATTAAGAAGAATTCAAATTATTTGTCGGCTGAAGGCTACAAGCAATAGGAATAATTTAAACAAAATATTATTTTTAAACAATTAATACAATCAGACCAAATGAAGAAGGGAGTAATCCACAGACAGTGCTCCAAGGATCGACCTGGGAGAGTCCCCCAAACTTAAGTAAGACGAGACAGTCAGCCCGGTGTTATACTCACTTAACAGGATGGCAACTCAAACCAGTCACAGTTAAACGCAAGACCAACACTCTCGCAAAATCTACCTAAAGTCCGATGGCCAATACAAAGATGGAATAACCCATACCAGGCAGACTGGCGGACTACACTGTTCACATCGTAAAATGACGAACATTATACAAGAGAGCATGTTCAAAAGCAAGAGTAATCCGAGGTAATCACAAAAAGCTGCCTCCACGAATCCAGTACGTAGACAGCGTTAAAATGACTGCTCATTCAAAACCACACTAGATACACACGGATCCGCGAAAATAATTCCACAGGCAACTCAAACAATACTAAAGCCAGTCACTGTGGAGCAACAAGGACTAATTACAAGTCGACACAAACTCAAAGGGCCCAGAAGCGGCCGGCCGGTGTGGCCGAGCGGTTCTAGGAGCTACAGTCTGGAACCGCGTGACCACTACGGTGGCAGCTTCGAATCCTGCCTCGGTCATGGATGTATGTGATGTCCTTAGGTTAGTTAGGTTTAAGTAGTTGTAAGTTCGAGGGGACTGACGACCTCAGATGTTAAGTCCCATAGTGCTCAGAGCCATTTGAACCATTTTTTTTAGCCCAGAAGTGCTCGAAGACCAAATACACGTTGTCCAATGAGACGACCGACCGAACGACCAATCAATGGTCGTCCTCGCTCAAGTCCGGCAAGGGAAACGTGCCAGTATGAATCGTCGACTGGCAGTTTGATGGCATGAGGTTAGCCGGCCGCGGTGGCCGTGCGGTTCTAGCGCTGCAGTCCGGAACCGCGGGGCTGCTACGGTCGCAGGTTCGAATCCTGCCTCGGGCATGGATGTGTGTGATCTCCTTAGGTTAGTTAGGTTTAGGTAGTTCTAAGTTCTAGGGCACTGATGACCTAAGATGTTGAGTCCCATAGTACTCAGAGCCATTTGAACCATTTTGGCATGAGGTTATTTCCACACACAAACACACACACACACACACACACACACACACACACACAAGGGAAGGTTACACTACTCAAATATAATGATCCACTCAACTTAAACTTGCTGAATCCGGACCTCGATGTGGTCGTGCACTCCCGCGAACACATCCTTCCACCAGGCAGTGCATGTATCGCCAGCTCCTTCGGCGAGTACTGGCGCTGTCGGACCTTACTGCTGCTCCGTCCCATCTCAACTGAACTCCGACACACGACGACCCGGAAATACTCGAGGCCGCTCCAGAGATAGTACCACAGTACTCGCTGTAGATGAAAACCGCTGCTGCCACTCACGGACAGACAAAGTGAGCAAACGTAGTGGCGCCAGTGAACGGACTAAGAAGACGAGAGGTCACAATCCGAATACACAACGCCAACCCGTCAACGGCTGAAACACGAGCCGGAGCACGGCTCAAGAACGTTGCATAGCTATTACCTGCGAGTCAAGGACAAAACACCTATAGGCCAATCAAGTAATTCCTTACCACACCAGCCCATAAAATTATGGTAGTCTGTTCTTGATGAGCTTGTTCGTATGTGACATGGGCGTTCTCGTCCGCCCCGATATGCCAACTGTGAGCGTTGGACCCACACTCGTGGGTGAAGAACGCCTCATCCATGAACAAAACATTTGTTTACTCCTCAGTCTCCTGACTGATTAGATGCGGCTCGTCGCGAATTCCTCTCCTGTGCCAAGCTTTCAGTCTCAGAGTAGCACTGGCAACCTATGTCCTCAATTATCTGCTGCATGTATTCCAATCTCTCTCTTCCTCTACAGTTTTTACCGTTTACAGCTGCCTCCAATACTACGGAACTTATTCCCTGATGTCTTAGCAGATAGTCCTATCGTTCTGCCCCTTCTTCTTGTAAGTGATTTCCTCACCGAATCTGCAAAGAACCTCCTCATTCTTCACCTAACCACTCTACCTAATTTTCAACATTCTTCTGTAGTACCACATCTCCAATGTTTCGATTCTCTTCTGGTTTTCCCGCAATCCATGTTTCTCCAGCATACAATGCTATGTCCTGTGACGGTACGTCAAATACATGGACATTTGGAAGAAGGGAAAGGAAGTTTCTGTTGTACGACTTGTGAATTATAAATTATTTCAGGACTGTGTACGTGTGCGCGATGTATAAGAAAGATTTAAAAAGTTAAATAACGCCACCAAAAATCACAAACAGCGATGTGGTATAAAAATAAAAGAACATTCTTTTTATCTGTGTAATGAAAATGAATATGACCAGAGACTATTGCTTTATTGAAACCTCTCCTGTTTTGTTTCGTCTAGAGGTAGGTCGCCATTGTAGCGCCGGATAATATTTAATGTAAGTTTGTTGTAATTTAGTAAAATACACGAAATTGTTATTAGAAAGTGTGTATTATTGACTTAGTTGTCACCTCTCATGATCGCAACCATTAATTATAATTAACAACATTTTACAGAACTTCGTACTGCAGGGAGCTCATCTCCCCTAGCAGGATTTAGTCCGCCATTACACTGACTGTATTATTTAATTAAAATTTCATATCATAATATTAATAATGAACAAGACATATTGAAAATCAGTATGTTCAATAAGCTCCGCAATATCTCAGTTAATCTTTGTGACATTTGGTATACAAATAACCAGTAGCCCCTGAGACCCATGTTAATAATTACAGTTTGCGTAAGAATACGCATATTTTCTTTTCTAAAAAGCAGCGCTCATGCAAACTATTTATTTGAAGGCAGTGAGTCGAGCGTTGTGTTTAAAAAATGTTATATCGTACGTACTTCGGGGCAGCCGATATCCTTACGAGTGTTATCGCGGTATAAGTTAATTAAAAGTCTCACGCTAGCCCACAATATTTAAAGCCACCCCATCCAAAATCATATATAATTATAAAAATAAAATATATAATTACCCCGTGATAAAGTGGCCACACACACACACACACACACACACACACACACACACACATACCACACATACACACACACATACACACTTATACCGTGGTAGCCCCAGATGTATATTCTGAGAAATTTCTTCCTCAAGGCCTATTTCTGATATAAGTAGACTTCTCTTGGCCAGGAATGCCACTTTTGCTAGAGCTGGTATGCTTTTATGTACCGCTTGCTTTCCGTCATGAGTTAATTTGCTGCGTAGGCAGCTGACTTCCTTATCTTCACCTGCTTCGTCACCACCACTTATGAAGTTAAGTTTCTCTCTGTTCTCATTTCTGATCCTTCTTTCACCTTTCTTCGATTGACTCTCAGTCCAAATTGTTTTTCACTGTTGGTTCTTGTACATATTCAATATTACCCATCTTTTGCTACAGCTTACCCATATTTTTCTCGGAATTTCGAAGATCTTCCACCATTTTACGTTATCGAACGCTTTTCCAGGTCACAAATCCTATAAACGTGTCTTCATTTTTCCTTAGTCTTACCTCTGTTATGTCAAAACCTTTACCTTTCTTGAGGCCAAACTGTTAGTCCTCTAACAGATGAACAGGACAAAACGTACGCAGCTTAATATGGTTGTGTGGCCCAGCGCAGAAAAAAACACCACCTGAACACCATACGTGGAGAAAATTCGTGCACCATCTGCGGCTGTGGCTTCTGAAAATCGAATGAATGCTTTCACTCCTCATACCCCACCCTCCATATCATCATCTGCTTTCTCTGCATTGTATGTGGAGCAGCGCGAGTTTCTATCGATGGGTCTGCGTCGAATCTCTCTAATACATCCCTTTCAACTTGTAGAGGGCGTACGTTCGCATGCGACCTGAGCTGTTTTGACGTCCTTTGAAACCGCCAGTTACACCCAGACGATGTGCAAACGTACAATGGTGTAGCTGACGCCTATTTGGATAACTCTGTGTGAAGACAAACGAAGCTGAGTGCCCATTCCGTATCACTTCACCATAAACGAAATGCTTATCAGGCAGCTCGGTCCGAGTGAAATTCTCCATGATGCGGCACAACGGCAGGAGGCGCAATGAGATTGAGCACTGTGTTTCTACTGCGCGTGTTTGCCTTTCCTGTCTGCTGCCACTGCAGTCAGCTGCCTGTAAACTCTATTGTGACATGCGTGGGCGCGTTCCGGGCCATCTAATGTCCAGAGTGCTGTGAGGTAGCGGAAGGTTACAATTAAACTGCAGCTACTCACAGAGATCCACTGTGGGCTGTAATTAAGGTATGGCAGTGAAACTTGGCAGATATTCTAAGGCTTTAACGCTGAACCGTTTTACGCTGGATTAAAGTAGTTTCAGTTTTGAGACCCAAGTGAAAATCTAGCGCCAGCGATAATTATTCGTCTTATTTCGATATCTGTGTCCATATCAAACCTTACATCATATCCTAAAAAATTAGAGCTGGAGACTTGCTCAAGTGACAGTTTATAAATTATTATTTTGAGTTGTTGTTGTTGTGGTCTTCAGTCCTGAGACTGGTTTGATGCAGCTCTCCATGCTACTCTATCCTGTGCAAGCTTCTTCATCTCCCAGTACCTACTGCAACCTACATCCTTCTGAATCTGCTTAGTGTATTCATCTCTTGGTCTCCCTCTACGATTTTTACCCTCCACGCTGCCCTCCAATACTAAATTGGTGATCCCTTGATGCCTCAGAACATGTCCTACCAACCGATCCCGTCTTCTGGTCAAGTTGTGCCACAAACTTCTCCCCGATCCTCTTCAATACTTCCTCATTAGTTATGTGATCTACCCATCTAATCTTCAGCATTCTTCTGTAGCACCACATTTCGAATGCTTCTTTTCTCTTCTTGTCCAAACTATTTATCGTCCATGTTTCACTTCCATACATGGCTACACTCCATACAAATACTTTCAGAAATGATTTCCTGACACTTAAAATCTATACTCGATGTTAACAAATTTCTTTTCTTCAGAAAAGCTTTCCTTTCCATTGCCAGTCTACATTTTATATCCTCTCTACTTCGACCATCATCAGTTATTTTGCTCCCCAAATAGCAAAACTCCTTTACTACTTTAAGCGTCTCGTTTCCTAATCTAATTCCCTCAGCATCACCCGACTTAATTCGACTACATTCCATTATCCTCGTTTTGCTTTTGTTGATGTTCATCTTATATCCTCCTTTCAAGACACTGTCCATTCCATTCAACTGCTCTTCCAAGTCCTTTGCTGTCTCTGACAGAATTACAATGTCATCGGCGAACCTCAAAGTTTTTATTTCTTCTCCATGGATTTTAATACCCACTCCGAATTTTTCTTTTGTTTCCTTTACTGCTTGCTCAATATGCAGATTGAACAACATCGGGGAGAGGCTACAACCCTGTCTTACTCCCTTCCCAACCACTGCTTCCCTTTCATGTCCCTCGACTCTTACAACTGCCATCTGGTTTCTGTACAAATTGTAAATAGCCTTTCGCTCCCTGTATTTTACCCCTGCCACCTTTAGAATTTGAAAGAGAGTATTCCAGTCAACATTGTCAAAAGCTTTCTCTAAGTCTACAAATGCTAGAAACGTAGGTTTGCCTTTCCTTAATCTTTCTTCTAAGATAAGTCGTAAGGTCAGTATTGCCTCACGTGTTCCAGTTTTTCTACGGAATCCAAACTGATCTTCCCCGAGGTTGGCTTCTACTAGTTTTTCCATTCGTCTGTAAAGAATTCGTGTTAGTATTTTGAGTAGGTAGTTTATTTCCCATGATAAGCCATGATCTTCGTTTTTTTTTTCGATATACGAAGGTAACATCTAATTGATGTAGTTTATACGTTGCTTTTTATATCTCGTCTTCACTATCTTCCAAAACTGTTATATCATCTACATACATAGGTATATTAGCATATTTATTTCTGTCAGTGTGGATTCTCGGACTTAGCTTCTATCTCTAGTTCAACAAGTTACTTGTAGGATTGTAATTTACTTCTGGTAGCCACGGAGAGGATAAGCCTCTGACAGAAGGGCCACATGCGAACAGTCTCTAAACTTCTCCCTAGTCTTGTTGTACTACAGCGGCTCGCATCTCCGAGGTAAAGTCCTCCGGGCAGTTGCCGAAACAGTTTGGTTCCCTAGCCCTATACTGGAGCTCTCTCGTTCCCGATCCCTGCTCTTCCCCTTTTTTTCACTGAAATTTTTCTCTGTCTGCAGCACTCGTCCGAACAACGCGACGTCGCTTTCATTCGTTGTCTCCAAGACAGGTGAACTCCATCCTGGCAGGTGCCTGCGTCACCGTGATACGCTTCAATGCAAATCGCTCGCGTTCATTCATACTTCGTCTTACACATGATTTTGACGCTACGCTTCATGGTCCTTCAAGTACTCTTTATTTTAAAAATAAGTTGTTACAGATTTCGCCATGAAATGTAATTACCATGAATCCATCGCTTACTGCGTTCTGACTTTGATAACAAGCACTTGACGTACCGCCAAAATTCTACTAACCAAATTTTCGCGTATTATAAGCCGAATTGTGTGTAACGTTGCGAATGTCTGTTGGCAATTGGAAAGATCTTTTATTTACAATGAGATGGCAGATTCTATGCTTGTTACTTCCATGAGATAATCTCGCCAAACGAATAACATTAAAACCCTGCACTGCTTCATTTTCGTTACTTTTCGTGAACAGATGTTTGAAATAAATTGACTATAAATTTCCCCACATAAATTTTGCACATTGGCTGTGCCAGTGTCGATTCTCTCATCTACATCTACGTGTACTTCATCACTACTCTAAAATTCATACTTACGTGTAGGATTGTAACTTACTTCTGGTAGCCACGGAGAGGATAAGCCTCTAACAGAAGGGCCACATGCGAACAGTCTCTAAACATCGACTATTTCTCCATCGTTCCACTCTCTAAATACACTTATGAGATACATACAACATTAATCTTTCTGTGTGAGCTTTGACATTCCGAATTTTTTTATGATGGAGGCGGAAATCAACAAATTATTTTCGCATTTGGATGAGAAAGTTTGAGTTTGAAATTTGGGGAAAAGATCTCGTCACAACGAAAAACGGTTTTCTTTTCATGATTGCCAGAGCAGCTTGAGTTTCATACTCTTGACACACTCTCCCCTGTTTCACAGAAGCAAATCAGAGCAGCCCACAGCAGCAACAGACGTCAGTAGCAGCAGAGTCACAAGCACTTCAAAAATTATGCGTTTGCTGCACGAGCATTATGCCTGTGCAACTCAGTTATTTCGCTAGCCACGGAGATCAATAAATTAAAAATTTACGTAATGATTGTGCGTCTATCGATTGCGACAGTGAGCTCAAAGCTCTAGGCAGGAGAAAGTAGATGACACGATCATGATGGGAATTCTTAGGTCTTTGATGAGACAGATGGGCAGTATTCCATGAATAATGGACAGGGTTGAAACACTGCTGTTTACACAGTTCAGCAACTGTAAGCAGCTGCAGACTTGCAATCAAAGTATGTGGCGCCATTTTCTACTCATATTACACTGAAGCGCCAAAGAAACTGGTATAGGCATGTGTTTTCAAACGCAGAGATATGTAAACAGGCAGAATATGGCGCTGCGGTCGGCAATGCCTATGTAAGACAAGTGTGTGGCGACAGTTGTTAGATCGGTTACTGCTGCAACAATGGCTCGTTATCAAGATTTAAGTGAGTTTGAACGTGGTGTTATAGTCGACGCACGAGCGATGGAACACACCATCTCCGAGATAACGATGAAATGGGGCTTTTCCCGTATGACCGTTTGACGAGTGTACCATAAATATCAGGAACCCGGTAAAACATCAACTCTCCGACATCGCTGAGGCCGGAAAAGATCCTGCAAGAACGAGACCAACAACGACTGAAGAGAATTGTTCAGCGTGACAGACTGCTGCAGTTGTCAATACTGGGCCATCAACAAGTATCACCGTGTGAACCATCCAACGAAACATCATCGATGTGGGTTTTCGGCGCCCAAGTCCCACTCGTGTACAAATGACTGCACGAAACAAAGCTTTACGCCATGCCTGCGCCCGTCAGCACCGACATTGGACTGTTGAGGACTGGAAACATGTTGCCTGTTCGGACGAGTCTCGTTTCAAATTGTATCGAGCCAATGGACGTGTAGGAGTATGGAGACAACTTCTTGAATCCATGGACCCTGCATGTCAAGAGGGCAATGTTCAAACTGATGGAGGCTCTGTAAAGTTATGAGGCATTTGCAGTTGGACTGGAATAGGACCCCTGATACGTCTAGAGGCAACTCTGCCAGGTGACACGTATGTAAGCATCCGGTCTGATCACGTGCATCCATTCATGTCCAGTGTGCATTCCGAGAGACTTGCGCAATTCCAGCAGGACAATGCGACACCCCACACTTCCAGAACTGCTACACTGTGGCTCCAGGAACACTCTTTTGAGTTTAAACGCTTCTGATGGCCAACAAACTCTCCATGCGAGAACATTTTTGAACATATCTGGGATGCCTTGCAACGTGCTGTAGAGAAGAGATCTACACTCTCTCGTACTCTTCCGGATTCATGGGCAGCCTTGCAGGATTCATGATGTCAGTTCCATCCAGCACTGCCTTAGACATTAGTCGAGTCCACGCCACGTCGCGTTGAGGAACTTTGCGTGCTTGATTGGGCCCTATATGATATTAGGCAGGTGTACCACTTTTTTGGCTCTTCTGTGTATATAGGAATGGAGTACACTGTTAATAAGATAAATTAATAGAGTAAATCGTGCTTCTTAATCTATGAACTGCAACTGATATAGACTGTTTATAACAGTGCACGAAGCCCAAAGTAGTCAACTTTATTAAACAATTCTGATACCAGAAATATCCTAACACAGAATTCTATCCAAGGAAGTCCTCCCCAACTATAACATTGCTTGTCTTTCCTAGCAATACTCAGCGTTTGCTAATCTTTCATAATGGCAAACCGTAACTTTTATCAGAAAAGCATATTTAGTGAGGTATTTTTGTTAGTCAATCTTTGCTGTAATGTGATAGTCTTTTCTGCAATAATGTACATTAAGTATATGAGAAAGGGCATCAAAATCAGTGACTAAGTGAGGCAGGTTTTTTTTTCAGTAATAACTCTAAATATGATATCTTTTCCAGACAACCCGCTGTAATTACAATTCCACTTTAAAATTTTGATGTAACGAATCCCCAGGCTTACTAGAAAGGGCGTTCAAAAAGTTTTGCGCAGTCATTTTGTAGGTGGAGAATGAAATTTTTTGTGAGCGTACTTGGAACATTTAGCTATACATTGAGCCTACTCAGTGTAGCCTCCATCAGCTGTGAAGCATTAGGCCCAACATTCTTCTCATGATGTAACCGTACTTTGGTAAAATTTTGGGGGTTGACTTTTACACCATGGCTTGACACAGGAAATAAGGTCTTTCTCACTATCAAATATTTCACTGCGCAGGTGGGCCTTTAGACGACCAAAGAGGTAAAAATAAGACGGAGCCAAGTCCGCACTGTGGAGAGGATGAGGAACAATTTTCCAACTCATTTTCCTGATTTTCTGCTGCTTCAGAAGGGCTGAATGGGGATTCGCATAGTCATGGTGTAGTCTGATGCCCTGACCCTGAAGCTGTGGTCTGTGCGTCTTGATGGCACGTCGCCGCTTGTCCAGTGACAAACAGTAATGGTCCCGGTTAATTGTGGAGCCAGGTCTCAAAAAGTCAATGAAAATGACACCACACTGATCCGAGAAGAAGGAGGCCATCACCTTTCGGCCTGCTGTTCGTGGAAGTCTTGGTTTCTTCTTCCGATGGAAATCTGGATGACGCCACTCCATGGATTGGATTTTGCTCTCACGTTGGGACAAAAACAACGATGTTTCATACTGGGTAATTACACCGTCGAAAGATTGTTTCCACTTTTCAGTAAAGGTCTGCCGGTCGTGGTGGCCGAGCGGTTCTAGGCGCTACAGTCTGGAACCGCGCGACCGCTACGGTAGCAGGTTCGAAATCTGCCTCAGTCATGGATGTGTTTGAGGTCCTTAGGTTGGTTAGGTTTAAGTAGTTCTAAGTTCCATGGTAACTCCGCTACGGTAGCAGGTTCGAAACCTGCCTCGGGCGTGGATGTGTTTGAGGTCTTTAGGTTGGTTAGGTTTAAGTAGTTCTAAGTTCCATGTTACTGATGACCTTAGAAGTTAAGTCCCGTAGTGCTCAGGGCCATTTTGAAGTAAAGGGCTTCATGAGACCCTCACACACATTCTTCAAAAATGGTTCAAATGGCTCTGAGCACTATGGGACTTAACATCTATGGTAATCAGTCCCCTAGAACTTAGAACTACTTAAACCTAACTAGCCTAAGGACAACACACACATCCATGCCCGAGGCAGGATTCGAACCTGCGACCGTAGCAGTCGCGCGGCTCCGGACTGAGCGCCTAGAACCGCTAGACCACCGCGGCCGGCACACACATTCTTCCTCATCGTTTCCATTACTCTTGTTAATAACCTAGGCACCCAACGTGCACAGATTTTTCTGTACCCTAGTGACTGTACCAGTGATATCACACTACCCAATGACAAACGAGTCATTTCAGCAAGCTGTCGTGTCGTCACAGATATGTCACTTTGGATGATTTGATCAATGGTCTCCTTATTCACGTCAGTCACTGCCGTCGGCGGTCTACCGCATCGTAGATTGTCCAGTAGAGAGAAATCACCTTCTTCAAACCTCTGCAACCACCGCTGGATACTGCTGCGATCCTCTGTGCCCTCCCCATAAACAGGGAGCAACTTCCTGCGAGTCGATGTGGCAGAGTCATCGCCGGTCTTCAAGAGGAACTCCATCATCGACCGTTGTCGCAACCTGACATCTACTTCACGGTCCTTTATGGCTCACCTGTAAATAAAATAAAATACTTTTCTATACCAACTTATAGCTAAATTTTCCAAGCATGCTCACAAAAATTTCATTTTCCTCCTGCCAAAAATAAAAAAATTAGATATGACTGTGCAAAACTTTTTGAACGCCCTTTGTACAATTACTACGCTCATACCCAAAGTCTTATACGTTGCTCATAAAGCTCCTGTATCCTTTGTAGTAACCTCAATATAAGTTTTTAGGTGGCATTTTATAAGAACCAATTTGTTTCCCTGCAGTTAGAATTTTCTAACACCACATAAAATAGTACACAATATTGCGGGAAGTGTTGCTTCAAGCATCACTCATTGGAGTTCAAAATTTAATTCGATTCTTTCCATTACATCAATAGTTTTCTAGAAATTTACAATCTTATGGTAGAACACACATAGACATTGTAGCAAACCATATTTTAAACGAACAGAAATAATAAATAGATAAACAATCTCTCACTGAAATAATATGTAATTACGTAAATGACTATTTATTTTCTGCCTTTCTGTTTAGTGTACATCCACTCTTTTAACCAAACCCAGGCAAAGAATAGTGAGCAGACTTGTGGTATATTAGTCTCAAATCTGCAAGCATTTCATTATAAACAATGTGCTCTCTTAATGTTGTAAGGTTGTCGTACATTCACAGATCCGTTGCTAAAATAGATAATTAAATGAGATGCCTATGAAAAGTCCTGAACATAGTACAAAACTGAAACTTCCTGGCAAATTAAAACTGTGTGACTGACCGAGACTCGATCTCGGGACCTTTGCCTTTCGCCGGCAAGTGCTCTACCATCTGAGCTACCCAAGCACGACTCTCACCCCCAACTCACAGCTTCACGTCTGCCAGTACCTCGTCTCCTACCTGCCAAACTTTGCAAAAGCTCTCCTGGGAACCTTGCAGAACTATCACTCCTGAAAGAAAGGATATTGTGGAGACATGGCTTAACCACAGCCTGGGGTATGTTTCCAGAATGAGATTTTCACTCTGCGGCGGAGTGTGCGCTGATATGAAACTTCCTGGCGGATTAAAACTGTATGCCGGACCGAGAGTCGAACGGGGCGTGAATCGTGCTTGGGTAGCTCAGTTGGTAGAGCACTTGCCCGTGAAAGGCAAAGGTCCCGCGTTCGAGCCTCGGTCCGGCACACAGTTTTAATCTCCCAGGAAGTTTCATATCAGCGCACACTCCACTGCACAGTGAAAATCTCATTCTGGATAGTACATAACTATCTGATTGTATTTTATCCATCTCTCTTTTTCTTGCAAACATACCCTCTGGGTGCAGTGGAATTATTCCTCTCCAATTCTAAGTACGTGGGACGCTCAGTAAGTAAAGAAACACATTTTTTCTCTGCCAGTTGTGGTACAAAATGCGTACTTTGTTGTTGGACATCGTGGAATATTCCCGTTTCAGCCCTTAAAGCCTGATGAACGTCCGATAGGTTCCGGCGCTATACTTAGCCTTCAAAATGGCGTCTAACGGAAGTGCGTTCCAATAACAGAGCTGTCGTCGAGTCTCTCTTGGCGGAAAACCAGAGCATCGCAACGCAGAATGTCTAGGGAGACCTGGAAGTGAACAAAAGCTCGGTGAGACGTTCGGCTTGGCACTTGTCCTCATCGCAAGAACGTCCCGCAAACCATTCCAATGACCTGCGTGCCGGCCTGCCGCACGCAGTTGTGATCCCTGCAATGGTGGAACGTGCGGACACTCTCACTACAGGCAATCGGTACGTCACACGCAATACCTCGCTGCTCAACCGAGCTTCTCCGTTGGCAGTGCTGGCACACTCGTCCACCTGCTGAGTTACTTAAAGATAAGTGTCCGCCGACCTCCTCGCTGCCTAAGACCATAAAGAGCAATGAAGGACCATTTATGCGGAATTGCGTGTGCGTTACGACATTGATGCTGACGATTTTTGTAGGACATCGCCACAGGAGAAGAATGAAGAGTTCATCACTTCGAACCAGAAACAAAACGTTAATCCATAGAGTGGAATCAAACTCCTTCTTCGCACACCTCAACGCCGCACTCTCTGCTGGTAAAGTCATGACGACGGTGTTCTGCACTCTGAAGGATTTATTCTGTTTGATCTACTCCCTCATGGTGGAACGATAAACTCTGAAGCGTAATGTGCTACCCTCAGGGTACAGATAAAACTACTTCAGCGTGTTCGTCGTCACAAAAATGCAAACGGAACTCTTCTGCGTGATTACGCAAGGCCTCACACAAATCTACGCACCCGAGAAGAGCCCACAAAACTTCTCAGGACCGTTCTTCCTCATCCATCCCATAGCCTGGTCCTCGCACCTCTCGACTTCCATCTGTTTGCCCAATGGGAGATGCATTCCGCCAGAAGCAGTACGTGGATTGTGGGGAGATTATTGACGTAGCCAGACGTTGGCTTCGATGTCGACCAGCAAAGAGGTACCATGTAGGCCTACAGTTCCTCCCAATACGGTGGTGTAAGTCCGTTAGTTTGAATGGATATTATGTTAAAAACAGCAAAAATTTATAAATTTGTGGTAAGATCTTATGGGACAAACTGCTGAGGTCATCTGTCCCTAAGCCTCCACACTACTTAATCTAACTTAAACTAACTTACACTTAGGACAACACACACCCACCCACGCCCGAGGGAGGACTCGAACCTCCGACGGGGGGAGCCGCGCAGACCGTGGCAGGACGTCCAAGACCGTGCAGCTACCCCACTTGGCGTTTAAACTAAAATAACGTTTTGTCGCCATAAGAGTGGCAAATAATATGTTGCATTGAACTCCTGAATAAAACCAACCTGCTTTCTTGCATAAAATGTGTTCCATATCTCAGTGAGAGCTTCTCATTCATACACAGAAACAGAACGTCAATAACGCAATCAATGTAAAATGGGGGCCGGCCGCTGTGGCCGAGCGGTTCTAGGCACTTCAGTCCGGAACCGCGCTGATGCTACGGTCACGGGTTCGAATCCTGACTCGGACATGGTTGTGTGTGATGTCCTTAGGATAGTTAGGTTTAAGTAGTTCTAAGTTCTAGGGGACTGATGACCTCAGATGTTAAGTCCCATAGTCCTCAGAGCCATTTGAACAATTTTTGAAAACACTAAAGCCACTCCCATAATAGGAGTCCCGTACTAAAAATTGTAGCAGCTGGGTGATAATTCTGTAATCTGCCCATTCTTTCCCTGGCATACCAAAACTTCGAATTTCTCATCAAACACGCATTTCAGAGAGTACTTTGATTCATATTCACCTGATAACTGGAAACACATATTACATTCTGAAGTAATCGGAAAACTTTAAAATACGTCGGTACCTTGTAACCGTAATTGTAGTATCTGATTCTGAAGATTTTTTTTTTTAATTTAATAGTAAAGTTATTGAAAATGTTCATTACTAATTGTAGCGCGATGAACTGCTCTTCTTGGCAATGCGTCATCGCGGTGCATCTGCTGTCCAGGAAGCGCGGGTTCGTTATCTTCGATGTCAGAATCTCTGTCATCACTGCCCTAACAGTGATGCAATTTCCCGATCTTCTGGTTTCTCGTCACTGTCCGTGCTCCTGGGAATGTTGCGTAACATAGCCGTACTCACAGTGATTGTCAATGTTTTCTGCTGCTGATACAATCAGGTCTTCCACACGCCATATTTTATCTCGACGATTTTCGTAGTTTTAACTTCAGCCTTTATAAATCGATGACTTGCTTCAGTTTATGGATTTAAAAGCGGAATTAACAAGTACGATGTACACGCGTATCCACTATCTCCAAGTAAGTGACACTTTGTTATTTCTCCATTTTCAAATTGATCTCTGCGAGCGCAGTTGCGAAATACGGTAATGTCGCGCACAGAACACGGCCACCGAGTCACAGTGTCTCTTATTAACAGATTATGTTCACCAGTGGATTGGCATTTAAGTGAAAAATATGATTTCCTATTGCAGAGAATTCCACATTGTGTTCTGCAGGAGACATGTGGGTAAAATCCGGGGTACCAACAACACCAGGAAATCCGTCCACTAGGCTAAAATCAATTCTTTTCTTCGAAGAAACCTTATAAAACGAGGAGATATTGATGATATATGTTCGCTACATCATTTAATGACTCGTTGTGCTGTTGCATGATGCACATTACTATTCCCCACAAATAACAGTTTTGAATGCAACAGTTGCACACACCCATAAAGTAATCAAAAATCTGTTTATCGTGGAAGAAGGGTTATTCCTATCAGTAGGAAATCCTAACCATCCATTTATTTGGTTTAGTTAGATATTTATTTAGTTTCACGCAGCATATACAATTTGTCCGATAATTAGTAAATTTGTGGAGCCAGTCATTTTACATATACATCACAATTTAATTTTTAAATGCACCTACATCCACATAATAAAGATTTATAATGCTAGTTTAACATTTTTTTTATTTAATCTACAGATGTGAGTAAGTAATTCTTATCCACCACTCTATACACATTACAGTAATAGAAACTCTTCTACATAGAAAGAGTTGTCAAGAAGCAACCTTCCTTCTTTGTTTTAGAATTTTACTTAACTTCCTGTCAGACATTTTATATGCCTGGGTAAGTTAACAAAAAAATTTGTTGTGGTATTGTGCAGCCCTTTTTATGCTGAAGACAAAGTTGTGTGAAATAATGAATGCTATTTTCCTTCTGGTATTGTAATTCTGTGGTCATTGTTCCTTTTCACCTGCAGTGGATTATATACAACAAACTTCGCGAGGAAATAAATATACTGTCAAGCAGTAGTTAAAATGTCCAAATATTTAAACAGATGTCTACAAGGTGATCATGGGCCTCATCCCGATATTACTCTTACAGCACTTCTTTAACCATGAAGATTTCCTTTCTTAAAGATGAGCTACCCGAGAACATTATTCCATATGACATTATTGAATGGAAGCGCGCAAAATATATCAGCTTACCACTCTGTCTCTCTCTAAGATTTGCAACGATTCGAAATGCAAATGTGGCTGAACTAAGTGGTTTTAGGATTTCCCAAATGTTCTTTATTAATTTTAAATCCACATCAATATGAAACCTAAGAATTTTGAACTTTCCACCCTGTTTATTATTTCCTCGCCATCTTTAACAATCATCTTCGTTGTAGTGCCCCTAGATGTCCAGAACCGAAAATGTTGTGTCTTTTTAAAACCTGAGGGTGGGACTATTCGAGGAAAACAAGTCAGTGATATGTTTAGGAACATTGTTTACAATTTCTTCTGTTTCCGTAAAAAAGCTTGGACTGATTACAATACTGGTGACATGTGCAAAAAGAACTAATGGTGCTTCCTGCATATTAGACGGAAGGTCATTTACATACGTAAGAAAGAATTGTGGACATAAGATTTAGCCTTGGGGAACACCACATGTGATATCTCCCCAGCCACAATAATGTCACCAGACTACAATGGTTCTACGACTTTCTGCATTCGTTTGGTTAGATGTATGACATTATCCACTTGTGCGCTATGTCATCAATCCCATAAAACGATCATTTACCTAGGGGAATATTGTGATTCACACAGTCAAATGTCTTGGACAAGTCGCCGAAAATACCATCCGTTGCACTTTAACAACAACTACACTGTTTCATTTGACAGACGAAATCTCTCTTCAAACTCCCTGTCACCATAAACTTGAAAAGGGTTTTTCCTTTTCACAATCACTGCAATACTGTTTCACTCACAACTTACCCGGTCAAGGTATAGCAATTATTCCTCTCTACCACCCATAACATCGAAGCGGAAAGCCTTCTTAATATCGTTCGCTTATAAACTCCAGGCTATGTCGAGCAAACCGGGCGCGAGCCATGGTCAAATTTAATCACAGTCAACTCCCTTGTTGCGGTCGGTGCACCAGAAGCTTTCGTTGAGTAGAGTTAAATACCGACTTAACTGCGGATAACTTTTACTCGAGGCTAGTGCACCCTACCGTCATTGTGCTAGCTGAACAGCTAACAGTATTTTGTAACTCATGAATGGTTCCTTCCATTGACCCATTGACTGGCGACTATTTAGAACAACCCCGAGCAATGCTCGACGGTCACTGCATAGGGTCTTCCCGTTCTTGGTTCAGCTTCACAATCACATTACCAACAGTTCAAATGGTTCAAATGGCCCTAAGCACTATGGGACATAACATCTGATGTCATCAGTCCCCTAGACTTAGAACTACGTAAATCTAACCAACCTAAGGACATCACACACAACCATGCCCGAGGCAGGTTCAAATGGCTCTGAGCACTATGGGACTTAACATCTTAGGTCATCAGTCCCATAGAACTTAGAACTACTTAAACCTAACTAACCTAAGGATATCACACACATCCATGCCCGAGGCAGGATTCGAACCTGCGACCGTAGCAGTCGCGCGGTTCCGGACTGCAGTGCCTAGAACCGCGAGGCCACCGCGGCCGGCCCCGAGGCAGGATTCGAACCTGCGACCATAGCAGCTGCGTGGTTCCAGACCGAAGCGCCTTGAAGAGCTCGGCCACAGCGTCACCAACAGTCTACTTGGGCGACTTTAGATGAGTTGAAAACTTCCTGGTGCATTTGTTACCCATGTGGCATCCAACGATTAGTCGAAGTTCGAAGGCAATGACCTCTCGTAATCGATACATTCTGCTGTCACTGTGCTTACATCCCGATCTTCCCTGACTTCCTTTATATTGGTGGGTGTCACGTGATACCTAGTGGTCTATTTCGCATTACATAGGGGCATCCACTTATATTTGGTCAGATAGTATAATAATATTAGGATTTTTTTCCCACTCTTCTGACTGGTTTGACAAAGAGCTCCACGAATTCGTCTCCTGTCCCAAATCTTCCATCTCAGAGTTGCACTTGCAGTTTAGGTTCTTAATTATTCTTTGCTCTATACTGGTGCCCCTAGCACCATATAAATCATTCCTTGATGTCTCAACAGATGTCCTATCATCCTGTCCCTTCTTGTCAGTGTTTTCCACACATTCCTTTACTCTCCTATTCTGCGCAGAACCTCCTCATTCCTTACCTTGTCACTCCGCCTAATTTTCAATATCCTTCTGTAGCACCACATCTCAGACAATGCTGTGCTCCAAACGCACATTCTCAGAAATTTCTAGCTGGCCTGTGTGGCCGAGCGGTTCTAGGCGCGTCGGTCTGGAACCGCGACACCACTACGGTCACAGGTTCGAATCCTGCCTCGGACGTGGACGTGTGTGATGTCCTTAGGCTAGTTAGGTTTAAGTAGTCAAAGTTCTAGGGGTCTGATGACCTCATATGTTATGTCAAATAGTGCTCAGAGCCATTTGAAGCATCAGAAACTTGTGGCTCAAATTAAGGCCCATGTTTGATACTAATAGAATTCTCTTAGCCAAAAACACCATTTTTGCCAATCCTAGTCTACTTCTTATGTCCTCCTTACTCTGTGGGTCATATATTATTTTGCTACCTACGTAGCAGCAATTTCTTAATTTCATCTACTTCTTGATCACCCATTCTGATGTTAAGTTTCTAGCAGTTTTCATTTCTGCTACTTCCCACCAGTTTCGTGTTTCTTCGATTTAGTCTCACTCCTAATTCTGTATACACCAGACTGTTCATTCGATTTGACAGAACCTGTAATTCTTCTTCACCACCACTGAGGGTATCAATGTCAACAGTAAATCTTATTATTGATGTCTTTTCAACTTGAACTTTTATTTTATTTGTGTCATTGCTTCTTCGAAAGACTTCATCCGTATCTTACACAGTTTTAAACCCGAGCACGTCTTCCCCTATAGCGTACATCTCTCTCTCTCTCAGAACTTCGATCATGCATCATTTTACATTGTCTAACACCTTTTCCAGGTCCACAAATCCAATGGACGTGTTTTGATTTTTCTTCATAGTTGCTTCCATTATCAACCGCAATGTCAAGAATGACTCTCCGTTGCCTTTACCTTTCCCAAATCCAAACTGATCGACATCCACCAGTTCCTCTATTTTCTTTTCTATTCTTCTGTACACTATCCTTATGAACAACGTGTATGCATGAGGTGTTTAGCTGATGGTGCGATAATTCTCGCACTTCTTGGCTCTTTCTATTTTCGGAATTGTGTAATTGACGATTTTCCTAAAGTCTGATGGTATATCGCATGACTCATACATTCTACACACCGACCTGAATAGTCGTTTTGCAGCCACATCCATCAATGGCTTCTGAACTTCAGATGGAATAATATCTGTCTCTTCTGCCTTATGTGGCCTTAAGTCTTCAAAGGCTCTTTTAAATTCTAGTTGAGGATACCCTAACTCTTTCAGATCTTCTCCTGTTTCTTTTTCCACCATGTCGTCACACGAGCCCTTCCCTTCATACAGGCCTTCAATGTACTCTTCCCATCTACCCCACTCTCTCCTCTGCATTTCACAGTGGTATGGTAGTCTGAATAAAAGAAATAGTCTTATGTCAATTGAAGATGGAAGCGGGAGAAACGAAAGGAAAGAGAGGGAACTGACAATATCAGCTGCATAGGGACTTTTTTCGAAATCGGAGGGGATGAGTAAAAACATGTATCGGACCAGTTTCGAAGCCGGTATCTCTTGTTTACTTGGTGGTTGTGTTAACCACTGTACCATCCAGGCACAGTATTTATGGAAAATTCACGGACTATGTCGGTAAGCTCCCTGGCCGACCCACATTCCCACCCAGAGCCACCCCATGCTGCGAAAAGTGTGAGGTGAGCCACATGAGAGCTAAAAGGAATTCGTTAAAACTTCCGTTACACGACAAATCAGTCTAATCTAAAATCCGTAAATTCAACTAAGTACTCGTACCTAGGTATTACAATTTCGAACAACCTAAGTTGGAAGAAACACATAGGAAATGTTGTGGGGAAGGCTAACCAAAGACTGCGTTTTATTGGCAGGACAGTTAGAAAATGTAACAGAACTACTAAGAAGACTGCTAACGATACGCTTGACCGTCCTCTTTTAGAATACTGCTGCGCGGTGTGGGATCCTTACCAGGTAGGACTGACGGAGTAGATCGAAAAAGTTCAAAGAAGGGCAACACGTTTTGTATTATCGCGAAATATGGGAGAGAGTGTCACTGAAATGGTACAGGATTTGGGCTGGAAGTCATTAAAAGAAAGGCGTTTTCCATTGTGACGGAATCTTCTCACGAAATTTCAATCACCAACCATCTCCTCCGAATGCGAAATTACATAGGGCGGAACAATCACCACGATACAATAAGGGAAATCAGAGCTCTTCCCGCGCGCTATACGAGACTGGAAGGTGGTTCGATGAACCCTCTGCCAGGCACTTGAATGTGATTTGCAGAGTATGCATGTAGATATAGATCCGCAGTCTCCGTTCATGTCCTCCATGCTCGCTAATTTTAATTTCCTACAGGAAAGGAAACAATATTGTGGATCCTCAACAGAGGTTGTGGATTCATTGCGCTATGATTGCATAGTGTCTATTCTTTCCGGCATGTAATTGATTCACCTCGATGGGCAATGAATGTACAAACTTCAGACACCAAGCACTCATATACATAAAATTGTTCAGCAAGAGCATTGTGTGTGAAAGAAATAGTCCCGGGTTCACGTCCTTTTGCATCACTGGGTTACCATGTCCAGCTTGAGGAACCAGCAAAGCAGGCGACCTCTCTTGTTCTCCATCCAGCACCACGTCTGAGTAAAATTCGAGACATCTGGACCAGTTTTATTTGAAAATACTGCTTTCAAATATTGGAGACTCTGCTTCTAAGAGAGAAAATGGCATTTCATGAGAGTGAAGTTGACGCGTGACTAGCCTCATGCGTGTTCGTTACCGCGTCACGTCAAAGCGTTAATTATTCGGTCAGATCGGTGTCAGAGGGTGACGTGCCGCCTATACCCCCCCTACCACCCCCTCCCTAATTAATTTCCTGTGGACTCCTCCCTCAGCGTGACACTTCCAGACCCGTTAACTCAATTTCCGCACCGATGAAAAGGGCGCGATGAATATTCAGCGACATGCAGATTGGTGTCGCAGGCGCGCTATATCGCGTGCGCCCCGGAGCCACTGGCTGCCGTGTTATCCGCCGCCTGTCAGCGCGCGCCAACACGTTTTGCAGTCACCGGTCTGCCGACCCTGATGGCATTATTTCGCTCATTTAGATCCTCCGGCCCAGTGCGTGTTGCGCCTAGCCCTCCACCTACTCCACTGCGCCCTCATTGAGTTTTCAAAACATGCATTGGATTCTAAGCGTATGTACCAAACCTCAGAGGATCATTCACTGCACTGAAAGATGACTGTGCTTTAATAACTCTGGTAAGACTCCTTGAACCTTTTCGTTGCTCCTTCGTCATTGGTAAGCTTTATTATTCCAAGTATCGTACAAAAAATGTCAACAATGTACAGCACTCAGTTCATTGGTCCCGAGTTCGAGTCTCGATCCGGCACACAGTTTTAATATGCCAGGAAGTTTCATATCAGCGCACGCTCCGCTGTAGAGTGATAATTTCATTCTAGAAACATCCCCCAGGCTGTGGCTAAGCCATGTCTCCGCAATATCCTTTCTTCCAGGAGTGCTAGTGCTTTTCGCTGCTCCTTCGTCATTGGTAAGCTTTATTATTCCAAATATCGTACAAAAAATGTCAACAATGTACAGCACTCAGTTCATTGGTCCCGAGTTCGAGTCTCGGTCCAGCACACAGTTTTAATCTGCCAGGAAGTTTCACTCAGTTCATTGTTGACAGCAGTCTGAGTTGATCAGTGCTTCGACTGCGATGGAAAATGGAGAAACCCGAGATTCGTGCTGTTATTAAAAATTTTCATTTGATGGTTTGGAGAGCGGCACGAATCGAAACAGGTCAGTTGATGTTATCGCAAAGGAAACCATTGACAAAATCCTTAATATGGCAAGATCGCCGAAATTAAAATTTTTGAGACCCTAGGCTTTTCAAGTGAGCGAGAGCACAGTGTCCTGCGCGGAGAATTGGCTACGAAGAACCTGTTGTCATGGTTGCTCACATTCGGATAAAAAAGGAACCTCGCACAACATTCCAACACAATGTCCGGCGATGTGTAATCACAATCCACAAGGCTTTTCGCGCCGATTTGTGTTTATGAGACCTAGATCCGGCATCACACACCACAGTCAAAGCGGCAGTCAAAACAATGGAAAAGTCTGGTTAAAAGTGCACTGAAGAAGGCAAAGACTACTTTGTCAACTGGTAAGGTGATGGAAACGTTTTTTGGGAATCCTAAGGAAAAATCCTCATACATTACTTACAAAAAGGCAGACGTATAGCTGGAACCCATCATGCTTCATTGTTGGCTCAACGTCAACTTACGTTTCCAATACAGTAGCACATTATTATTCGTCACACTGCCTAGTCTTTCACTAGAGACATATCTTTGGCCATAAATTTCTGACGGGAGGACATAGTTTAATGGCGATTCGATGTTAAGGCAGAGTCCTGTCGGGAATATCGACGAATGGCGTGGTCGGAGGCAGGGCTGGACAGACGTCACACCTAAAGGAACAATGGCAATGTCTTCCAGCAGGGGAGAAGAATTATTCTTCTTCATACGTGCAAACGGTCTCCTGCTTTTTGAGATTATCTGAAGAATTGAGCCATGTTACATATACAAAGTGATTTGCATAATAGCAAATATCGAGTCTGGGAAAATCGTAACAATTATTCCAGATAATGCTCCTTACAGGCTGTCTCAAACTTTTGGGGCTCAATTGAAACAGTTGATAGTGGTTCCACAACCGATTATATTGAGAAAAGGAACCAATGGTCGTAAATGCATGTATATTGTGTTAAAATGACACAATGGAAAATCGAGGATAGAATGTAACATTGTTATGAAAAGAATACTGCTACTCGCCTCAGAGCCGAGATGTTGAGAAACAGATAGGCACAACAAAAAGTCTGTCAGAGCTTTCGGCCAACAACACACACACACACACACACAATCCCTGTCTGCTGAGGCCAGACTGACAGTCTGTGCTCATGTGTTATGCACATACTTAGCCTACACAGCATAACAACTTATGTCTTAAAAATTGTTCAAAGTGAGACGTCCAGTTTCATGCACGGATACTAATGGCGCATCAAGTTCTGTTTCACTCTCTCAAAGATCCCTGGTGTGTGATTATGAGCCGGCTGGGGTGGCCGAGCGGTTCTAGGCGCTACAGTCTGGAATCGCGCGACCGTTACGGTCGCAGGTTCGAATCCTACCTCGGGCATGGGTGTGTGTGATGTCCTTAGGTTAGTTAGGTTTAAGTAGTTCTAAGTTCTAGGGGACTGATGACCTCAGAAGTTAAATCCTATAGTGCTCAGAGCCATTTTTTTGTGCTTACGACGAGACAGGCAGCTTGGACTCTATCAAGCAAGTTTCATACGCCAACGTCTTAACATAATCACAGACGAAAAAGATGTGTAAGATCAAGCGACCGGCCATGGGTCAGGACGTCCCCTTAAAATCGAATGATGAGGGTACATGTTGTTCAGGTGCTCCAAATATTAACATCGAAGTGTGCTGGTGTACAGTCGTGTGGAATTCATGTGCTTTCCCAGGTAACAAGGGTTACGGTTTGCAATAGCAGTGGTAGCGCATCTCACAGAAACACCAGGTAACATGGACCAGCCAGTCAGGGAGGTCTGTTTCATGGTCAGGAGGATACGTATACTGTTTATCAACCAGTGCATGTTAAAATTTACGGTTTACACCCGAATTTCATTCACCACTGTAAAACATGCATTGAGACCATGTGTTGTTATGCGGTGTGCGCTGTGTCTGTCTGTAATACAATAAATATGTATTTCCATCCATTTGCTCCCTATCTCAGTATAATCCGTTGTGTGCCTACTGTCACCCATTTCAGTTTGACCCGCAAGGTTTGAGACACCTTGTAGAGTGACAAGGCTCAGTACGAACCAGAGCGTCAGAGGACCTGACGTCAAATTTGTAGGAGTCTACCAGATGCGGCCTCCTACATGATTGTAGGATACATGAGCGGAGGTGCAGTGATGGGAGTAGTGTGGACCACTGGAGCGCTAATGAAACATCATTGATAGATCTGATATAATTAAATTTTTCTTTCGACATTTGAGCCGCCGGTTTATCTGCGATAATGATAGAAGCTGAGAAAACAAATTAAAATTTGAGCCATTACGAGGAGTTGAACCTGCGAAACTTTTAACATTGCAGTGCGTCAGCAATCGTGAATAATTTAATGATTATAAAGAATCCGCCTCGATTGCAAATAGAAACCGGCTGTTGATCCAGGTTTACCTTAGGGCACGAGGTCCACCGAACGTTGGCTGGGGTGACGAAACAGGCTTCCGACGTTTGAGCTAAGTACAGCTATTGACATGGTACACACGTACCGTTTATTTTACATTTTATGGGAGTCTTTTGCCCCTTTGGGCGTTCTGTATTAATATTGGACCATGTCTCTTTAGGCAGTTTGCAGTTTAGTGTGTTTCGAAGAAGGCATGGTTATCCGCGCCGAAACCTAGGTCAACAGCCGGTTTCTATTTGTAATCGAGGCTGATTCTTTATAATGATTAACTTGAATCTGTGTCTCCTTGCAGGTGTGCTAGCCATTACACCACATTAAATCCAATGCTTGGGTGCTATTCCAATACTGGTGAACCTCGGTAATAATGACGATTTAAGAATGGGAAAATAATATGAAGATGTGAATTGAAGTTTGTATTAGGGAGGGCGTTGGACCAGGGTACTCTATGTTCGTTTGTTACCTGTACTGCTATAGTGGTGTAATGGCTATCACATCTGCCTAGTGAGGAGACCTCGGTTCAAGTCCTGGCTGTGGCACAAAATTTTAATTCATTTGTCCAGTTTCTATCATCATCGTAAACCTCAATCACCGACCGAGGTGGCGCAATGGTTAGCACACTGGACTCGCATTCGGAAGGACGACGGTTCAATCCCGCGTCCGACTAGCCTGACCTAGATTTTCCGTGATTTCCCTAAATCGCTCCAGGCAAATGCTGGGATGGTTCCTTTGGAAGGGGATCCCCGTCCTTCCCTAAACCGATGAGGCCGATGACCTCGCTATTTGGTCTCTTCCCCTAAACAACCCAACCTCAACCCTGAGTCAAATACCAACCGATTATTAACAAAAGTTTTACATTCACTCTGTCTTCTTCATGGCACTGCCAATCGGCGGCTGTCGTGAACCTACGTTACACGAAGGTGCAGAGCAGCACGTCAGTGCTCAATAAGGAATTCATAGGTTCAGGCTCAAACACTGCCTGGCGTCTCATTACCATGAGACCGAATTATTGAAACCAAATAGAAAGACCTAAGGCTCCCTCACAAACAGAAAAAACTAAAAAAAACAGGAAAGAAATTATCATAATCAACCCCTCCATAAGCGGGTCCGGCGATCAACACGTTGCTACAGTATGGCATAGTTGTGGACGTCTATTGGAGGCTCCGCACTCAGGTTGAGTCAAGCTGCCCTTAGGTTCAGGCATATAAAATTTCAGACTCCTGTTGTCAGTTTCCGAGATGACGGGTAGGCAGAAGACACGACTGTGACACGAAGGACAGCCCGAGAAGTAGTCCCTGCGTACAGCCGATAAGGCGGTAGTTGTATTGCCCAGGAGAGTGCCACAGGCTCCTTGCTCCGAAGTTGAACAGTCTGCAGTCAGGCAGATCGGTTTCCATTCACAGAAGATCGGCCTGGCTCTCACCTTCAGTCAGTCACCACTTTACTGCCAGGAGTGCAGCCAGCAAAGTCGAATTTACCCCTACAGTCGGATGGCTGCATGTTCGTACCAGCGGACACTCAAGTAGCAATGGCTGTAGACACTTCATTGCATTTACCGGCGCATGCTGGAAGTAGTTGAGTTGATTTCCCACCGGTACCCATGATGTTTTAAACTAGTAAAGGAGTTTTGCTATTTGGGGAGCAAAATAACTGATGATGGTCGAAGTAGAGACGATATAAAATGTAGACTGGCAATGGCAAGGAAAGCGTTTCTGAAGAAGAGAAATTTGTTAACATCGAGTATTGATTTAAATGTCAGGAAGTCGTTTCTGAAAGTATTTGTATGGAGTGTAGCCGTGTATGGACGTGAAACATGGACGATAAATATTTTATACAAGAAAAGAATAGAAGCTTTCGAAATGTGGTGCTACAGAATAATGCTGAAGATTAGATGGGTAGATCACATAACTAATGAGGAGGTATTGAATAGAATTGGGGAGAAGAGGAGTTTGGGGCACAACTTGACGAGAAGAAGGGATCGGTTGGTAGGACATGTTCTGAGGCATCAAGGGATCACCAATTTAGTACTGGAGGGCAGCGTGGAGGGTAAAAATCGTAGAGGGACACCAAGAGATGAATACACTAAGCAGATTCAGAAGGATGTAGGCTGCAGTAGGTACTGGGAGATGAAGAGGCTTGCACAGGATGGAGTAGCATGTGTAGCTGCATCAAACCAGTCTCAGGACTGAAGACCACGAAGTGGACGGAAGGCGATGCTTTTAATAGCAAGTCGATGATGATGTGATTCGCCCTGTACGGGGACAGAATGTGCTCACGTTTTCTGAGTGTGTCAGCACTCCTAGCTGGCCTAACGTTTAATTCTGGGGCTTCAGAACAGTTCATTCATGCAAAGTTTGCAGCTTGAAAGGCGTTCTTGTGTTATCCCTAGGTGGTGTTACTTCCTACATGTAGCCCTGAGATAGAAGAGCCCTGTGTCTGATTGGCAATGTTATGTAAGTGCTGAATTAGGATTTTACTGGCGTCCTCTCTCGCACACTATGCGGCAATGAGCTAGCTGTCTGTTCGTACTCCGTCACTCCGAGTGCTGACATTGGTTATGCCACCATTCTGTACCCGATGAACGTGTTTCACTTTGCATCATTCCATCCTGTTCTATCAAAATTTTATTGTTTGCTGGCTTCAGGGTCGTAACGTCAGTGTTAGTGATAATCTTAAGTTGAAGCTTACGGAAATAATAAGTTTCCATAAGTCACAGTTCGCCATTTGCGAAATGGATGAACTGATAAAACCGTATGTGTATAAAATCTAGGCTACCATGATACCACTGTCATTTCAACCCAGTAGAGCTAATATGGGCCCATATTAATGTTACGTTTCCAGAAATAATAATAAATGTACCCTCGCTTGAGTCAAACTACCAACAAAAGAATTTGTGAGGACCACCGTTTCTGAAGACCGGAAGTAAGCACCCAACGAACGGAGGGCATCATGCAAAGACTGTAGCAGAATGAAACTGTACTAGAAAATTCAGTACAGGAGATGATTCCAATGAAAGTGATAGCGACACTTCAAGTATCTGTGTAGTGGCGAGAACAGCGTCAGTGAAATTTCCCTATTGTCACTACACAAATGAGGCAGAGGTTGATTCAGGTGTATGTTTGGAGTGCGCACTTCATATGGACCCAAATTATTGGATATGTTTCCAGAAATGATAGTTAATGTACTCTCACTGTAGTCGAGGCACTCACAGAAGAATCTGTTAAGAACGTCGCTTCTGGAGACTAGAAGCAAGTCGTCAGCTACGTAACAAAACTGTACTGTCATAAGCTGAAATTATAAGAAGAAGGTCTTACCAGCGACTAATTACAAATGAAGCTAATCTCAGAAATTCAGCATCTTCATGCGAAATAAATATTACTGTTTACCGTATAATTGCACCAATATAGATATTCTGTTTTTTGTATAGATTTTAGTCTTTCACCAAACAGCAGTTGGCCTATTTAGGATGTGTCTTACGTATCTTATTTTTTGTAGTCGGATCATAAAAATTAATAATTGCTTAATTATATACCTAGCGATCTGCTTCTCGTAACCAAACCGTGCTGGTAACCGTTTAAAACTCGATTCACGAGCGGACCATTCTGCATCATAATGATTTAAGACTATCTCGTGTCACAAAACTTCGACAGACTTCCGCTTTCGAGTAGATGAAAATGTGATTTATTCTTAAGATTTCGTTCGCATAATCTGTTCACCAAGCTTCAATAACATAAAACCTTCCGCGCTTCGAAAATTCGGTAGCTTCGTCGGAATTTGCGTTTTCGTAAATTGTCCGTGTTTCAACTTAGTAATTTGCTGAGGCGGATAAACCTAAAATGAAAAAATAGTGCACCTCTTCCAGAAACATGGATTCTGTTTCCATTTTCTCACGCTGAACAGTTGGCCTGTGTGAGCGAGATTAATGAAGTGTAAACATTACGCAGGACGCCACATCACAGCTCCACGCTTTCTCATGATGTTGCTGAAACGTCATTCTTCGAGTAATTCTCAACAGACTTTAGCAGTACTGGTGTCAGGTCTCTACGATATTAGAGCCGTGGTGTCCAAGGTCGTACTGTTTCGTACTCAAGAAGTGCCCGATCGGCTTGGCTGTGTTCAAATGCGTGTCAATTCCGAAGGGACCAAACTGCCTAGTCATCGGCCCCTAGACTTACACACTACTTTAACTAACTTATACTAAGAACAACCCACACACACACCCATGCCCGAGGGAGGACTCGAACCTCCGGATGGAGGAGCCGCTCAATCCGTGACATGGCGTCTAAGACCACGCGGCCACTCCGCGCGGCTTGGCTGTGTTCCATCGTAGCTGTCGTCACCTGAGGTCCAGATGAAACCGGTAATACCGTCAGGTAAAAGCTACAGCCAAATAATGATAATCTATACTACCCCATAAAGACGAGACATCTTTAATGCTGTTTCTGCTACATCACCCACAGAGAGATGCTTGATAAGCAATAGGAATACACAGGTAAACAAAAACAATGGTTTTTACGACCGCAGTAGAGAGATTGCATAACAAGGAAAAAACTCTACAACAAAAATAGTACAACTTTTCAATATTAACAGGCAACCACCTGGAACACACATTGAATGAACGAAGTGGGACGTGTAGAGTATGCCACTGGTAATCCCTAACGACGAAGATTAAGCATTCGGCGCCATTAGGTGACAGGTATATGCCGTTACGGTGCCTTTCGATCTTGCTTGGACTGATGGGCTGCTACGAGCCGACGCACGAATTGGCGCAGAGCTGCGCCGGAACCAATTGCCGACGTGTTGGCTTGCACCGTCTTATATAGCTGAGGCGCGGAGGAATTCGTGCCGATGTCCGATGTGGTTCCGCACACGTGACACGGTGGTGAAAATAGGTCCCTGGCACAGAGGAGCTGTGGTAGCGCTCGTCCTGCCGTCTGTCGTCCTTGTGATCGACGTAGTCCGGGGAGGCAACGCCTTCTGCGTATGCAACTCCGTAATGCTTCAGTGTCTGAGGGGTTGCCGATGGCTTTAGGTGAACATCGGGGATGTGGCAGTTTCACAAATTTCGAAAAGTTCGTGACCGATTTACTTCACATTTTTACACGATACTCTCAAATCATTCAGACAGACAAAGTCAAAATATTTTGAAACGCCCTGCTAAACCCGCAGGACAGGACAGGAGATTCAATTGTGGAAAGGGGCCAAAATAAGGGGCTTTAATCTTTGGAAGTTAATTACTGGATGAAAGCCACTTTAATTTATAAACGGCTAAAGGCCAATATCTCAAAAAGCAAGCATAATCAGGAATTTAAAACGCAAGCCATAACTTACCACGCCCGGGTTCCCGGGTTCGATTCCCGGCGGGGTCAGGGATTTTCTCTGCCTCGTCATGACTGGGTGTTGTGTGCCGTCCTTAGGTTAGTTAGGTTTAAGTAGTTCTAAGTTCTAGGGGACTGATGACCATAGATGTTAAGTCCCATAGTGCTCAGAGCCATTTGAACCATAACTTACAACAGTTCTTTATTTAGGCTGAAGAAACAAAGAATCTGAGATTTTCAGAGCAAAAATTTTGAATTCAGAATCGGCTGAAAGCCCATGACTTAAGGCTAAACCACATTAATTTAAAAAAATTGAAAAAATTAATTAGGCAAAACTGAAGCAAAACAGAAATTTAAAAGGGCAAGGCCTTATCTTAAAACAGTTCCTTAGATAGGTTGAATGCCCAAAGAATCAGACACTTCGAGACCCAACAATTAAAACTCCATAACATTAATTTAAAAAAAAAAAAATACCAAAGGCCTTACGTGAAACATTTCCTTGAACTAGGCTGAAGGCCCAACACTTAAAATCCAACAACATTGAAACGTTTAAAATTCCAAAGGTCTTACGGGAAACAGATCTTTAAATTAGGCTGAAGTCCTAAGGAATCTTACGCCTTAAGGGCAAAACAACCTTAATTTTAAAAAAAATAGGCTAGAAGCCATACAACTACAAAACAACAATAACAAATTTAAATAAAAGCAGTACACCCAGGGGCGCTCAGATGTTCGACGGTGGGCCTGGAATTCAAACACTAACGCTCGCTTAAGTGAGAAAGGCAATAGGGCCAACCATTCACGATCCGACGACAGCCCAATCAACCGACAGTCAACGGACCCACCGACAACAGAATTTCCACTTTACCCTACCAGGGCACAACAGGGAGTTCAACAGAACAACGTAGAAGATATTGGCGCCCACAACCAATCATACATGGAGCTGTCAAACTACTCACCGTGCTGGACAGCAACAACATGACAAGGAAACTACACTGCCTGAAATTTACGCTAATGGCCAGGGCAGGTAACCGGAACGTTAACGGCTACAAGGCAGAAGATTTCGCTGGTGCACTTCAATTCAAACAACCAAATACAGTGAAACTCCACGGAGGGTGGCTAGAATTTTCCAACTTAAAAACCATGTTGTTGCTCGCGGGAATATCCCAACAGCCGACAACGAACTCCAAACCACACAATGTGAACAGTCTTGACTTGCTGGTAGATTAAATCAAAACTCAACTTCCGTGTCCAGAGTCGGTGAGCCACGGACCTCGTAGCAATGGGAACAGCCCCACACTCTCCAACACCGCGTAGAGACCGCCAGCGGCCCCGGCCAAACCGCGCCCCGCCGAGAATTCCTCGCTGCTCCACGCCAACCGACCGACTGGTCGGACATCGCCCAGCCTGAAACTATAAGCGTCTGGTCAAAGATAGTCCAAGGTGCGAATATCGATTCACACCGCTGCTGCCACCCGCGGAAGGAGAGGATAAGAGCGTAATCCCGATAATCGCGGGAAACTAAACACAGAATCGCAACGAAGGTTTAATCCAGCGCACAGCATGAGCCAGCCACGGCTCATAGTTCTTTTTTTCTCTTTTACAAAAACAATGTATGGATTTTTCATCTAACCCGTCTGCGAGACAGAAAATGCTGTGTCGCGCTATGCTGTAAAATATGCAGTTCCGTCTTCTCTGTCGCAGCTAGCTTCAGAAAAGGTAATTGAGCTTTTCAACCACTAGAGAAATGGTTTTTCCACAAATATTCTTTATCTATACATACAATTTTAAATAAAAACGTATACACAGCACAGTGCTGTTTCGTTTCATTCCTCGTAGTCGATTTTTACAGAAGACAGGACGGTTGTATTTATGATCAGAATACTACAAATGTGCAAAATACTATCTTTGAAGCTACTGTTCTCATAGATCTAGCAACTGGAGAGTTCTCTGTTGTGGTCCGAGGTACGTCCACTTTGATGAAAATCTCGCTGTCGCTGAAAAACACTACTGCAAGTGTCGTGGTGGGACGGATGCGTGGGTTCTAGGGCAAGACACAGACAATGACAGTGACACAGAATAGTGTATAGCAAAATACGTTACTCAGCTATGGTAACGCTAGTTACAGCGATTGTAGAATGCATGTTTAGCCTATTTGTCCTGTGTTGACTACAGTTCCATGAACACCAACTAAACATTGTTCTCTGAACTAAAGTCGGAAGAAAATTAATCTGCTGTCTTGATGTACTATTCGAAGAACTGTTCCAGACAAACAGCAGTCAATTAAATCTCTAGGCAAGTGGTCTCTGTCCATATGCGCTACTTCTATTCACTGTTCCGTTCCTACTGAAGACTGACCACTGTCTATCCACCGACCACTGTTTCTATTTCACTCGACGACCTGAAGACTTGAAGATCCTACGAACGTTCTGCAGGAACCTCGGACTGACTTACAACTTGCAACTGAAACTTCTGCTCGTGCACGGTTACTTAAGCGTGCGTCTCTCTTCCTGGAGGTGCTGCCGCTTCAGGGACGCGTGATTCTCGCGAGCAGCGTGACTGGTTTGTGCGCAACGATATTCCTACAGCGGATGGACGTCCACTGTACTTCTGGTACCAACAGTCGCAAACTCTTCTTCCGTGTATGTCAGTGCACAACAGTCCCTCTCATAATCCGTGTACCAATGACATCAACCGATTTACACAATCATTTTAAGCGAATTTAGTGCCCAGTCAAATACTTTTACATTATAAATAAATAACGTCCCAGATAAGTAAGAGGTAGGAAGAAAAGATTATGATGATGACGTTTCGATTGTGGGGCGCTCAACTGCGCCCGTACAAAGTCCCAATTTTTACACGGTCCAATTTTTTCGTAGTCCACTGTAGCCACAGTCACAAATGAGGACGATGATGATGAAATGATGAGGACAACACAAACACCCAGTCCCCGGGCAGAGAAGGGAAGAAAAGATGAACAGAAAGACGGGGAAAGAGGGCAGAGAGAGGGAAGAAGGAGGAAATAGACAGACAGAAGGATAGCAGGAGATAGAGAGAGAGAGAGACATAAGAATGTGGGACAAAGAAAAGGGGGAGAAAGAAATGGACAGACAGGACTAGGATTAGGAAGTATTTCCAACTCGCATATATATACAGCAACTGCGTAGCATTGCCAGGTTAGTTAGTATACAGTACGTACAACAGCCTCGAGGGGGCAACCGGAATGAAAGGACAAGAGGTAAGCGCTCGGATTAAAAAGGGGATAAGATGAGGATACAGTGTTTCTTCTCTACTGTTGTACCACTGTGTCGAGGAAGCAACAAAGCAACTCAGTGACAGGTTGTAGGCGTCCTTTGTATCGAAGCGTACTTGTTGTAGAAAATTTACAGTTATTGAAACTCGGCAGATAGACGAAGTCAATTTAGTGCATTAATCACAGCTGCAGGATAAGCCATCAGTGAGCAGGTCACCGGTTGACGTGTAGCCAGAGGTGTCAAACGGACCACGCGGAGTGATGATGGATCACTTCAGTGAAGAGGGGAATGCTAGCCTTGAGATCGGAATTAACTCGACAGTAAAGGTGGAAGGCAGCTAGCGAAGCGCCAACTTTACTGTATTAAACATTAAAGTCTTCTTTTGACTTAACTGGTACTAGGAGGAGTCTACGGGTTATCAGGGTTTTACTACAATAATAACACTACGCAATAAACTCATAAATTCCATAAAAAAACTAAAATTGCTACGTTACAGAAGATGTAGGAAGGCGTGGGAAGTTTTACAGTGAAACCAAGAGATTTCAGCTGTGCGTCAAGCTCGCCAGTCGGCGGTAGGACGGACCCAGAGGCTGTTCATATGTGAGGGTCGGCGACAGGATGAATTCAGATACTGTTCATTTACGCTATTAAGCTTTACGTGCTCTGGGAAGTTATTAACTTTGTGGTGAAAGGAGTCGTTTTATGATTCGAAACTGTCTTACGGTGCTTGCAAATAAACGCATCGTAACGGCATCCCGGGACTTATTTCACAAAACGTAGCTAGCCGCACAACTAACTACTGTAGAATCACAGGTGCCTGCTTGGATCTTCTGAAAAATCCAGAGGGTTACCAGATCTGCTTTTTTGTAATCCAAGAAAGGATCATCCTAACAAGTAGTGATAAGGCTTGACCAGTATACTGTACGTCACCTGTACCACTTTCTATGGTATCGCGATTGAACTGGTAAACGTATATGGAGGTTCAAATGCGCGAGGGGAATCTATGTATGGCATAATTTATGTGGGAAAAGTTCTTCCAAGAAACACACGTTACGAATAGCACAGACGAAGGACAAAGCGAATTCTATCTATGCAGTATTTCGTCGAAAAATCTATGTTGTCAAGAAAAGAAACAATTTAAAACATAGTGCGTCGAAATGAAAAGCAGACGGTGAACTGTGTGTTACTTATGCAAGTCAGTGACCTTTATGTTCCAAAGAGGCAACATTACGTCCTAACTGGTAGTGATAAATGGATGGAAGGTGGCAAAGGATCTGTAGCCATAGGAATCTGGTCAAACAAGCTAGAGATTAAGTAACACAAGTGCACTTCAAACAAATATATTTTACTCTACACCTACATCTACATGGATACTCTGCAAGTCACATTTAAGTACCTGGCAGAGGTTATACAATTCCTATTACTCCAAGCTCGGATAGCGCCCAAAAAAAACCAACATCTTTATCTTTCCATGCCAGCTCTAATTTCCCTTTTTTTATTGTGGTGATGGTTTCTCCATATGTAGAACAGCGTTAACAAAATATTTTCGCATTCGGAGGAGAAGGTTGGTGATTGAAATTTCATGAAAAGGTTCCACTGCAACGAAAACCATTTTGTTTTAATGATGTCCACCCCAAATCCTGTATCATTTCTGTGACACTCTTTACCCTATTTCGCGATGATACCAAATGTGCTAACTTTCTTTGAACTTTTTCAATGTACTCCGTCAATCCTATCTGGTAACTATCCCACACCACACGCCAGTATTCAAAAAGAGGACAGACAAGCGTAGTGTAGCAGGTCTCTTTAGTAGATCTATTAAATTTTCTAAGTCTCCAGCCAATAAAATCCAGTCTTTGGTTAGCATTCCCCACAACATTTTCTCTGTGTTCTTTCCAATTTAAATTGTTCGTAATTGTAATTCCTAGGTATTTAGTTGAATTTATTGCCTTCGCGCAACCGAAGTCAAACCGATTCCTTTTAGCACTCATGTGGATGACCTCACACTTTTCATTAATTAGCACCAACTGACAATTTTCGCACCTTTCAGGTATCTTTTCTAGCTCATTTTGCAATTTGTTTTGATCTTCTGATGACTTTACTAGTCGATAAACGACAGCTTTTCTGCAAACAACCCAAGACGGCTGCTTAGATTGTCTCCCAAACCTTTATATACATAAGGAACAGCAAAGGGCCTATAACACTACCTTGGGAAACGCCAGAAATCACTTCTGTTTTAGCCGATGACTTTCCGCCAGTTTCTAGGAACTGTAACCTCTCTGACAGAAAATCACGAATCCAGTCACGTAACTGAGACGATGTTCCATAAGCACGCTATTTCACTACAAACTGCTTGTTTGGTATAGTGTCAAAAGCCTTCGGGAAATCCAGAAATGCTGAATCAATTTGAAATCTCTTGTGGACGAATAAATTTTTCTAGGTTTCTGAGCGCATGGTCAATATGTAAAAAAAAAGAAAATCTCATTCATACCGAAACGTCGGTAGTTTTGCATATTGGCGATGCGGTCACAAACCCAAAAAAATTTATTGAATGTGACAATGGCCGCGGAAGCCGAAGTTTATAAACGCTACACTGTTGACAACTTGTGGCAGCTGTGGCTAGCTATAAGCAGAAACCCGACACGGGCGTGCGTTTAAGTATGCACATCCGGTAGAGCTAACTGTCAACAACTCGGTATAATGTTCGGCACCAACTGGAAACTGGAAGTAATCTCTAACTGGAAGACTGGTTCCCAAGTGCCCATCTCTTGTAACACTCTTCTGGCTGTCGTCATTGGACAGCAGCCTGAAGGTTCTTCATTGATGGCAGAAATCTTCGAGGCACCGACTCTAGCAGTATCGATAAGTTTCGATACCTCACTGTGAATTAAAGGTGTCTGAGGGTAGCAATGTCGAGCTAAAATTGGACGCATCGCAGAGTGCACGAAGTGTATCGCAAAACCGTGTAACTTTGTAAAAGTGGAAAGTTAAGCCGCGTATACGAACCTCTTGATAGTGAAAGATAACAGTCGTCAAGAAGAGATCACAAGAAAGAAGAAAGAATACAGCGGTACTAGACGTGGTGATGCCAGCCTCGTACCGGTAGCATGCACACAGCGAGCGCAAGAGAACCGGGCCGTCACCACGGCAGATGGCGGGTGCGCTGAAGGCCCAGAGGCTGAAGTCCGGAGTCGACGCCCGGGCGCAATATCGAGACACTCCTCAAGCAGCTACGTTGTTGTGAATGAACAGAAACTTGCCTAAAGTAAGTCGAAGTTCACGGTGGCTATAACATGGCGTGTTGAATACATTTACAGTATATGAGGGAATCATACTCACAAGGGAACCTCCCCATCGCACCCCCCTCAGATTTAATTACTAGTTGGCACAGCGGATAGGCCTTGAAAAACTGAACACAGATCAATCGAGAAAACAGGAAGAAGTTGTGTGGAACTGTGAAAAAAATAAGCAAAATATACAAACTGAGTAGTCCATGTGCAAGATAGGCAGCATCAAGGGCACAGTGAACTCTGAAGCGCCATCGTCCCGTGGTTAGCGTGAGTAGCTGCGAAACGAAAGGTCTTTGGTTCAAACCTGCCTCGAGTAAAAAATTTTTTATTTTCAGACAATTATCAAAGTTAAGGCACTCAAACATAATCAACTTCGCTCTCCAAAATTCCAGGACATGTTCAGATTTGCTTGGACAGATGCAGGAAAAATTTGTAAGGCGTTAAAAACATATGTTTTGACAGAGCACAGGGAAAACTGTGCGACTGTGAAACTGTTGCAGCCATTTGTTGCAGTTCATGTGACAAACATGTTTTCATCACTTTTTTGGGAGTGATTATCACATCCACAAGAAAACCTAAATCGGCAAGGTAGAAGAATCTTTTTACCCATTCGCCAAGAGTACAAGTTAGATGGGTGATTCCTGTCAGGTGACGCACATGCCGTCACCAGTGTCGTATAGAATATATCAGACGTGTTGTCCTGTGGAGGAATCGGTTGACCTATGACCTTGCGAGCAAATGTTTTCGGTTCCCATTGGAGAGGCACGTCCTTTCGTCTACTAATCGCACGGTTTTGCGGTGCGGTCGCAAAACACAGACACTAAACTTATTACAGTGAACAGAGACGTCAATGAACGAACGGACAGATCATAACTTTGCGAAAATAAAGAAAATAAATAAATTTTTCATTCGAAGGGAAGATTTGAACCAAGGACCTCTCACTCCGGAGCTGCTCACGCTAACCACGGGACCACGGCGCTCCTGAGCTCACAATATCCTTAATGTTGCTTATGTTGCGCATGGACTACTCAGTTCGTATATTTTGCTTATTTTTTTCGTAGTTCCACACATCTTCTTCCTGTTTTCTCGATTGATCTGTGTCCAGTTTTTCAAGGCCTATTCACTGTGCCAACTTATAACAAAATCTGAGGGGGGTGCGATGGGGAGGTTGCCTTGTCAGTAGTGGAAAGGAAAACCACAATGTCAAAATGAGTAATCTACTGATAAATGCAGAGCAAAATAGAGCTCAAGAAAATTTACATTCTGATGGAAGTATTAATGACCCCGTGACCTCCTCTTCTCTCTTTGCTCCGTTTCTTTCACTGATCTTTCCTCTTCTTTATTCCTTCTTCCTACCGCGGCTATATCTTAGGGTTTTCACTGCAGAAATGTAGTGAGAAGGGGGCAAGTGTGGTGGTTCACGGTATCGTAGTGCTGTGCGGGAGCGTCACTCTTGCCTCTGGTTTGAGAAGACTCATGACTGAAGTACGAACATTTCCTAAAAGAAGAGCAGGAATATGCTCTCTTTTCTTTTGAAACTATAAACAGTAGCGTGGCTAGTATGATCTATAGTTCTACTAAACTGAATGAGCGCGACAATATTGATGAAGTTTCAACCTCGAAAGAAGTTTATTAATACCAATTAGCTGAAACTTAAAAAAAAAGCTCATCGAAGTCAGAAGTCACTCACAGTTAGAGCAATTAGTTTCTGATGTGTGTGTAGTGGTTACTGATGCTTAAAAGATCGTTTCAGCAATTCTATCACTGCCCGCTTGTCAGTTGCTAAGCAACATATCAAGTTGACCATGCAATGATTAATATTTGTCGTATCCCGACAGTAAATCGCTACTCGCTTGCTTTAAGCATCAAGATGATTACTATGCTGCTGATATAAGTCTTTGATAGTTATTATGAATTTACGTAAATTGCGCTTAATGTTACTCAGTCCTACACGCGACGATAACGCCCGATATCCAGCAGCGTATCTTAAACTTCGCGCCGATATTTGAGAATTCGCTCGCGATTTGTTTGCATCAAAGTCGGGCCATTGTTGCCCAGAATAATTTTTAAATCAACTCCGGGTTGTAAATTAACAGTTCTACGGCCATTCATGAAAGTTACAGAAGATCTGCACTCGATGACTACTTGATCGCGCACTCCAGCAACAAGGAAGTTATTGTTCTTACAAAGAGAAAATTCATAATGAAACAAGGTGATTTGCTATGTCAAAACATATTTATATCTATCTCATTAAAACTCATTACCTATTAAATGTGGTACATGATTAAATTCTTTACTGTGCAAATAATCAATAAAATTTTGAAATGAATACATGTATAAAAAAATCTCAGAATGATATGATTTCATGGGTCACTACTTTTTTCGACTCCCCTCCACTTACGTGACGCAAAGTAGATCCGACTACATTGGACATACTCTTGTAATGCTATAGCCCACTCTGTCGTGGCGTCTAGTCGAAATACGGGAAATAGACTGCATGATATAACGATAAATGAGGAGCTGTGAGCAAATACCATAACAGAAGGTTATTAGTGAAAATGTCTAACATATTCTGAGTTCGAAGGTAACAAACTTCGTTTAGACCTTGAAGTTTATGTCCACGAACCAGCATTGTCTTAGAAATCATCGCTCGTGAGAAACTCATCTTTTCCTTTACTGCGAACTGTAATTAATGGTAACGGGCAGATTACGTACTTCTAGATTCGTCTTTCGGGGTTTGACTTTGAGAACAAATCTCAATACATTGACATCGACGATGATTGTTCATCGGAGACAAGGGTATCGTAGGGAGTGCCCCAGGAAGGCTGATAGGACAGCTATTGTTTTATATATACACGCTCTGGCGGACAAAGTGGGCAGCAATCTCTGGTTGTTCGCTGATTAATGATGTAGTGTATGGTAGGGTGTCGATGTTGAGTGGCTGAAGGAGGATACAATATGATTTTGACAATATTTCTAGTATGTGTGACCAATAGCAGCTACCTTCAAATGTAGAAAAACGTCAGTCAATGTGTATGAGGAGGGAAAACAAACCAGTAATGTTAGAATATCGGATTAGTAGCGTCCTGCTTGACTCAGCTTGTCATTTAAATATCTGAGCGTAATACTGCAAAGCGACATGAAATGGTACGAGCGTGTGAGCATTGTGCTAGGTAAGGAAAATGGTTGAAACCGGTTTATTTGGAGAATTTTTGGGAAAGTGTAGTCCACCTGTAAACAAGACCGCATATAGGACGCAAGTGCGACGTATTCCTGAGTACTGTTCGAGTGTTTGGGTTCCGGATAAAGTCGGATTAAAGGAAAACTTGGAAGCATTTCAGAGACGGGCTGCTAGATTTGTAATTTGTAGATTCGGACAACACGCAGATATTATGGAGATGTTTCGAGAAGTCAAATGGAAATCACCGGAGGTAAGACCACGTTCTTTTCGAGGAAACCTCTTGAGAAAATTTAGACAACCGGCATCTGAAGCTCACTGCAGAACGATTATCTGCCGCCAACATACACTTCGCGTAAAGACCACAAAGATAAGGTACGAGAAATCAGAACTCTTACGGAGGGATATAGATAGTCGTTTTCCCCTTGCTACTGGAACATCAGAAGATATAGCTAGTACTGGTACAAGGTACCGTCCACCACTGCACCGTACAGTGGATTGCGGAGTATGTACAGGGCTATTACAAATGATTGAAGCGATTTCATAAATTCACTGTAGCTCCATTCACTGACATATGGTCACGACACACTGCAGATATGTAGAAAAACTCATAAAGTTTTGTTCGGCAGAAGCCGCACTTCAGGTTTCTGCCGCCAGAGGGCTCGAGAGCGCAGTGAGACAAAATGGCGACAGGAGCCGAGAAAGCGTATGTTGTGCTTGAAATGCACTCACATCAGTCAGTCATAACAGTGCAACGACACTTCAGGACGAAGTTCAACAAAGATCCACCAACTGCTAACTCCATTCGGCGATGGTATGCGCAGTTTAAAGCTTCTGGATGCCTCTGTAAGGGGAAATCAACGGGTCGGCCTGCAGTGAGCGAAGAAACGGTTGAACGCGTGCGGGCAAGCTTCACGCGTAGCCCGCGGAAGTCGACGAATAAAGCAAGCAGGGAGCTAAACGTACCACAGCCGACGGTTTGGAAAATCTTACGGAAAAGGCTAAAGCAGAAGCCTTACCGTTTACAATTGGTACAAGCCCTGACACCCGATGACAAAGTCAAACGCTTTGAATTTTCGGCGCAGTTGCAACAGCTCATGGAAGAGGATGCGTTCAGTGCGAAACTTTTTTTCAGTGATGAAGCAACATTTTTTCTTAATGGTGAAGTGAACAGACACAATGTGCGAATCTAGGCGGTAGAGAATCCTCACGCATTCGTGCAGAAAATTCGCAATTCACCAAAAGTTAACGTTTTTTGTGCAATCTCGCGGTTTAAAGTTTACGGCCCCTTTTTCTTCTGCGAAAAAAACGTTACAGGACACGCCTGTATCTGGACATGCTGGAAAATTGGCTCATGCTACAACTGGAGACCGACAGCGCCGACTTCATCTTTCAACAGGATGGTGCTCCACCGCACTTCCATTATGATGTTCGGCATTTCTTAAACAGGAGATTGGAAAACCGATGGATCGGTTGTGGTGATCATGATCAGCAATTCATGTCATGGCCTCCACGCTCTCCCGACTTAACCCCATGCGATTTCTTTCTGTGGGGTTATGTGAAAGATTCAGTGTTTAAACTTCCTCTACCAAGAAACGTGCCAGAACTGCGAGCTCGCATCAACGATGCTTTCGAACACATTGATGGGGACATGCTGCGCCGAGTGTGGGAGGAACTTGATTATCGGCTTGATATCTGCCGAATCACTAAAGGGGCACATATCGAACATTTGTGAATGCCTAAAAAAACTTTTTGAGTTTTTGTATGTGTGTGCATTTATGGTAAAGTTATTGTAGAGCTGTGAAATCACTTCAATCATTTGTAATGACCCTGTGCTTAGACGTAGTTGTGGCCAAAAGGAATGAAATGGTAAACTTCGCTTCGCAGGAGATGTTGCTGGCCTTCATGAGTAAAATAAAAGGATCTAGCGAGTCTTTTGGATCAATTTGCTCAAATGAGAGAAATGATGACGCAAGTAATATTTTTCTAATGAGACCAATAGTAGGATAAATATAATTATTAACAGAGCTGAATAATTTGTTAGTATTTTATTTGTTATTACATACATACACTAAGGTGAAAAGTCAAGGAACACCTCCTAACATCGCGTCATAACTTCTTTTGACCGGTTTACTGCAGCAGCTCGAGATCGCATGGACTCAACAAGTCGTTGAAGCTCCTGTGCAGAAATAATGAATCATGCTGCCTCTACAGCCGTCCATAACTGCGTAAGTGTGCCAGTGCAGAATTTTTTGCAAGAACTGACATCTGTTATGTACCATAATGTTTGATGGGATTCATGTCGGGCGATCTGTGTGGCCAAATCATACGCTCGAATTGTCCAGTATGTTCTCCAAACAAATTACGAACATTTTTAGGTTGGTTAGTACCTCCGACTACATGTGCCAACAGCCAGCCATTAATGCTTATTTTCCCCCTAGGCAGAGGTCATGTGCTGAAGTATGGAAACTTGGATTCAGAACGACTAGTCTATATTGACAGGCATTGTTGACGTAGTGGTGCAGTGAATAAAAAACAGAAAACATCAGGTCTTAAAGTTTGTGACGTGTTCTTGCGAAGATTATGTGACATAGAGAAAAAAAAGCAACACACATATGTATATACATATTAAGATACCACAAATACACTGAAGCGCCAAAGAAACTGGTATTGTCATGCGTATTCAAATACATACGCAAACAGGCAGAATACGGCTCTGGGGACGGCAGCGCCTATATAAGACAACAAGTGTCTGGCGCAGTTGTTAGATCAGTTACTGTTGCCACAGGGGCAGGTTATCAAGATTTAAGTGCGTTTGAACGTGGTGCTATAGTCGGCGCATGAGCGATGGGACACAGCATCTTCGAGGTAGCGATGAAGTGGGGATTGTTCCATAGGACTTTCACAAATGTCCAGTGAATATCAGGAATCCGGTAAATCATCAAATCTGCGGTCTCACTGCCACCGGAAAAATATCCTGCACGAACGGGACCAACGACGGCTGAAGAGAATCGATGAGCGTGATAGAAGTGCAACCCTTCCGCAAATTGCTGCAGATTTCAATGCTGGGACATCAAGAAGTATCAGCGTGGGAACCATTCAACGAAACACCATTGATATGGGCTTCCGGAGCCAAAGGCCCATTCGTGTACCCTTGATGACTGCTCGACACAAAGCTTTACGCTTCACCTGGGCCCGTCAGCACCGAAACTAGACTGTTGATTACTGGAAACATGTTGCTTGGTCGGATGAGTCTCCTTCCAAATTGTATCCAGAGGATGGACGTTTACGGGTTTCGTGACAACCTCATGAATCCATGGACCCTGCATGTCAGCAGGGGACTCTTCAAGATGGTGGAGGTTTTGTAATGGTGTGGGGGCGTGTGCAGTTGGATTGATATGGGACCCATGATACGTCTAGATACGACTGTGACATGAGGCACGTATGTAAACATCCTATCTGATTACTTCCATCTATCCATGTCCATTGTGCATTCCCACGGACTTGGGCAATTCCAGTAGGACAATGCAACACCACACACGACCATAAATGCTACAGAGTGGCTCCAGGAACAATATTCTGAGTTTAAACACTTTCGCTGTCCACTCCCCATGCATGAACGTTATTGGGCTTATCTGGGATGGGCTGCAACGTATTGTTCAGAAGAGATCGCCATCCCCTCCTACTCGGACGGATTTATGGACAGCCCTGGAGGATTCATGGTGTCAGTTCCCTCCAGCAGGATTTCATACATTAGTAGGGCCCATGCTACCTCGTATTGTGGCACTTCTGCGAGCTAGCGGGGTCCTTACACGATATTAGGCAGGTGCACCAGTTTATTTGGCTCTCCAGTATAAAAATGTCTGCATTTGTACCTGTTACACCCTGTATGTTCACTAAGAAAGAGTTATATTGTAATTGCTTAATATGCGTCGCACAGAAGTGCAATAAGGCGTATATTTGTGGCAGTGGGGCTACCTCCGCTGGTACTGTCTTCATTTTTTCCGTTGTGTAGTTCTTCCATACCTCCATTCCATCTTCCATCCCCTCCTCCTTGCGCAAAGGAAGCGAATTACACGGCAGCGAGATTTACAAAGCACTTCTGTGAGGGCAGACGTGGGAGGCAGTCACATGCACCAGGTTATTTGGAGAATAATGCGCTATGCTGTCGTTTGCCCTTGGATTTCGGTCTAGCGAAGCAGCACTTACTTAGCGATATGTGTATCTGGCTAAAACAACTACTGTATGTACCGAGAAACGGTACCCGGTGGAAATTGCTAATTTCTTGATCACCAAGTTTAGACGGGGCTACTGCGATTGTACGATCCCGCCAGACTGTCCTCGCATTGTTCCAGCTTGCTGCACGTACGCCCACACACACGCAGAGTCTGCCGGTTAGCTCCCAGGTGTCTGCCGCGACGCGGCCGCCCTGTTGACAGGCGAGGACAAAGCCGCGGCGAGCGGCCGTTGATTGCCGCCACAATCACTCCGTGGCGAGCGCAGCCGTAATCAGCGGGGCGGCGTTCGTGTGGTGCGGGCGACACGTGTTGTCCCACATCACGTCACGGAGCAGGCTGCCACCTGTGCGCACCACGACACAATAACCACTGAAGGGCAGACGCACGCCAACATGTCTCGTCTCACGGAGGATGCTGTTTCCTTCAGTACACCACCATCGCAGGTTATTAGTTAAGATATGCAAGGAAAGGTAATTCCAGCGTTGTGAACTGAATAGGGGTTCTCTTGTAACACAGATGATCCAATATGCCCCTAACGATAAGAAATAATTACTAGAGTCCATCACTCCATTACACTCTGCAATGTCCCACAAACACATACTCAAATATGGTAACGACACCACCTACCTTCCAGTTCGTTAAACCTTCCTTTCATCCCATCAATCCATCGAAATGATGGAGCACAGCAATCAGTCGTCCTTTCTTTTCAGGCTTTATTAAATCTAGATTTCGGCTAGTAACTAGCCATTATCAACGCTGAAAATTACAAGAAGCACAGAGGCATACGACAGTACAAAAGGTTACAACTCGTGTCATAACCTATATCGCTTATACATTAGATTACATACCAGTATTTAAGAGTTTTCATGCATGTCTTCTTACGTCAGTCCGCTGTTGTTCGAGCTCCTGACACATTTCGTTCAAGACTACTGTATAATGATGGTAGGCTTTGCGGAGAACACATCAGTTGGCTGTACCATGTACGGTTGGCTGACTATGAACTTCTTGTATTTTTTAGCATTGATAACGGCTAGTTACTAGTCGAAACGTAGACTTGCTTTAATAAAGCCTGGAAGGAAGGGACGACTGATTCCTGTGCTCCATCATTTGGAAAGTCGTTGAGTGCATTCCACACCCCTAATGGAAGGTAACTTGATCACCGTTTCTAAGCTGTGGTACCTTCCACTGTGTAAACATTCAGGCATTATTAATAGCGAAATCAAGCCTGAGGATCTCATTTCAGTGCCATTTACCTGACAATCGACAAATATTTAGTTCACCTAACTGAAACACTAATATATGTTGGACTTACACAGAAAAGCTTAGAAACCCACAATTGTTAACCTATTATGTAATTGGAGCTACTGACTTCATGGCTAATGTGCAAAATGAATTATTAGCATACAGTCTTAATATTACAAAATTATGAAACCTAGTGTCTGACAGTGTCATGCTACAGCAAAATGTCTTATCTTCTCCATGCAGAATGTCCCATAAAATGTCGCGACAAACTTCCAGTGGGTCTAGAGGGCGTCATGGTGAACGATTTGGGAAAAATCACCCGTGTCCAGAAACGTCTTCCAAAGATGCTACAGAGTTTTCAAGTTGTAGGCGCTAGTGCCTGTCACTAGCCCACCCGCTCAGCAGGAAAAGTGACTTTGTATGCTGACGGACAGTATTTGAAACGTCTCGCAATGTTGTTTGTCATTCAGAGACCGCTTCTAATTGCCACGATGGCCAGTAGAGGAGATGGAGGTAGCTGCTGTGTAGAAAGCCCTTACTATGTATGAATATGATACTCTGTTTCCTCAGTGAATGACAGTTTCAGACAGTTTCCATCTGCAGTTCTCCTGGAAACCTCTAAAATCTCCAGTGTTTTTCCGTGTACAGAGGAAAATAAATTGCCGCCATCCACCAAACGGTATCCATTCAGTGGAGATGGTAGTCAGATGTAACGTTTCTTCCCACCTACATGTCTGTGGTTACCGCATCCATAAAATTTACAGTGGACAAGTGGGAACGTGATACCTCTGTGATGAAAGTGATCTGCCTGGAACTTATAGCCGACGGCAGCTACACTCCTGGAAATTGAAATAAGAACACCGTGAATTCATTGTCCCAGGAAGGGGAAACTTTATTGACACATTCCTGGGGTCAGATACATCACATGATCACACTGACAGAACCACAGGCACATAGACACAGGCAACAGAGCATGCACAATGTCAGCACTAGTACAGTGTATATCCACCTTTCGCAGCAATGCAGGCTGCTATTCTCCCATGGAGACGATCGTAGAGATGCTGGATGTAGTCCTGTGGAACGGCTTGCCATGCCATTTCCACCTGGCGTCTCAGTTGGACCAGCGTTCGTGCTGGACGTGCAAACCGCGTGAGACGACGCTTCATCCAGTCCCAAACATGCTCAATGGGGGACAGATCCGGAGACCTTGCTGGCCAGGGTAGTTGACTTACACCTTCTAGAGCCCGTTGGGTGGCACGGGATACATGCGGACGTGCATTGTCCTGTTGGAACAGCAAGTTCCCTTGCCGGTCTAGGAATGGTAGAACGATGGGTTCGATGACGGTTTGGATGTACCGTGCACTATTCAGTGTCCCCTCGACGATCACCAGTGGTGTACGGCCAGTGTAGGAGATCGCTCCCCACACCATGATGCCGGGTGTTGGCCCTGTATGCCTCGGTCGTATGCAGTCCTGATTGTGGCGCTCACCTGCACGGCGCCAAACACGCATGCGACCATCATTGGCACCAAGGCAGAAGCGACACTCATCGCTGACGGCGACACGTCTCCATTCGTCCCTCCATTCACGCCTGTCGCGACACCACTGGAGGCGGGCTGAACGATGTTGGGGCGTGAGCGGAAGACGGCCTAACGGTGTGCGGGACCGTAGCCCAGCTTCATGGAGACGGTTGCGAATGGTCCTCGCCGATACCCCAGGAGCAACAGTGTCCCTAATTTGCTGGGAAGTGGCGGTGCGGTCCCCTACGGCACTGCGTAGGATCCTACGGTCTTGGCGTGCATCCGTGCGTCGCTGCGGTCCGGTCCCAGGTCGACGGGCACGTGCACCTTCCGCCGACCACTGGCGACAACATCGATGTACTGTGGAGACCTCACGCCCCACGTGTTGAGCAATTCGGCGGTACGTCCACCCGGCCTCCCGCATGCCCACTATACGCCCTCGCTCAGTCAACTGCACATACGGTTCACGTCCACGCTGTCGCGGCATGCTACCAGTGTTAAAGACTGCGATGGAGCTCCGTATGCCACGGCAAACTGGCTGACACTGACGGCGGCGGTGCACAAATGCTGCGCAGCTAGCGCCATTCGACGGCCAACACCGCGGTTCCTGGTGTGTCCGCTGTGCCGTGCGTGTGATCATTGCTTGTACAGCCCTCTCGCAGTGTCCGGAGCAAGTATGGTGGGTCTGACACACCGGTGTCAATGTGTTCTTTTTTCCATTTCCAGGAGTGTATTTGTATTGAAGACTTCATTTGAACAACTAGTGATCGGGGCTCAAAATCGGTACTTCCCCCTGAATACAATTCTAATTCAGTGAAGGAAATTCCATGCCGAAGACGCCCCTGGACAGCAGTGGTATTTCAACCTCACTGTCGCCTGCCAAACGGCTCGACAACCAGGAGTGACGGTGAGGGGTGCCATTTATTTCCATCACAGCATTCCTTTGGTTATTATCCGCGGGGTCCTTACAGCACAGCGGTAAGTCCACGATATTCTAAGCTCCATTTTATTGCCACGAAGGCAAACCACCCTGGGCTTATATTCCAGGAAGATAAAGCCCGACTGCACACTGCGAGAGGTTGTGCAGCTTGTCTTCATGCTTGACAAAACCTATCTTTGCAGGAAGTTCGTCGTTTCCATCCCTAACGAGTCCGTTTGGAGCATTATGGGCAGGGTCCTGCAGCCAGCTCTGGATTTTGATAAACTAACTTGCCAGTTGGATTAAATTTGGCACGATATCCCTCAGGAGGACATCCAGCAACATTATCAGTTAATGCTAAGCCGAATAACTGCTTGCATAAGTCCAGATATGGAATAACAAATTACTGACGAGCTCAATTTGTGGATCTCTTCGTCTTTAATAAAGAAAGCAATTTTTCTGAAATTGTAATTATTTATTGTCTATAGATGTGAATCACACGCAGCGATTTCCGTCCCATTCGGAAAGTTCGTTCGCGGTGGGTCGTTTATTTTGTCTTAGAATGTATTAACGGGGATTTTATGTGGAAAAGGATGTGAGGCCTTTGTGAGATGTGTTGGATATGATGAGCTTCACATAGAAAGGATGGACTGGAGCTTTACTTGGGATGGTACCAATAATGAAGCTTATAAATGGAAGGAAGGATAGATTTTCGGGATGAGTTCATGGTCTCTGAAGTAAAGGTGATTGAGATTACGTCGGGAAAGCACTCTGAGTGTTCGGGGACGAAACAAAGATTGACCGCGTCTATGGCAGTACTCCTTTCCTCCAGTCGTTTCCTGCTTCAGGGTACCATCAACCTAAGAAACCTTCAACACAAATGAAAACAGCGAACATCGTATATACAGCATACGTTAAATGAACGGCCATCTGATGCTGAATCTATCGGTTCGATACCGGCATTATTTTGTCTTAATAAGTAGCATCATGTCAAACCGACAGGACTGAATGTAGTTATCAACGTACCCCATGGATCTGTTATGAGACTTTTACAGTTCACTATCTATATGAATGATGTGATGTATGAGGTTGATAGATCCATAAGTGTGTTGCCTATGTTGTTGCATACAGAGGAGTTGGAACCGCAGAAAGGTGAGGGTAATGGAGGAAGATCAGCTGAGAATCAAATACCGGCGCAACGTCGGCCAGTTCTATCTTAATCCCAACAAACGTAACGTGTTGTGGATAAACTGTGTTCGAGGAATTTAAAGAGGAATGGATACATAAATCTAGTTTCCTAAAGGACTGAAATCTGTAGGAGAGGGAGAGGGAGGGACGTAGGGAGGGGGGTTGTTATCAGTCTTCTAACGAATACGATGCTTCATTCTACAAATTCCTCGTCTCTGACGACCTCTTCATCTCTAGTTCTTGCAACCAGATTCGTAAATTATTTGTGGCATATATTACCGTTTCTTTCTTCCCAGACATTTTTGTGCTGTTTGCGGCTCGCTCTAGTACCATGGAAGTTATTCCCCGACAAATTAAGACATGTCCTCTCATCATGTTCCCTTCTTCTACTCAGTATTTTTCACATACTTGTTTCCCGAATTCTCCATACAACATCCTCATTTCCCAACTCATTAGTCCACTTAAGCTTCTGCATAATTCTGCAATACCACTATCAAACATTATAATTTTCTCTCAATTAACGATTTACTCCCCTCCGGTTCCGTACTCGGGACTTAGGGAGGAGGGGGTGGGGCTGCCTAAATAATATCGCTTTTGAGATTTTATGCATTATAGCCTAAGCAATATGTTAAATTTAAAGACTGACGTATTCAGCTACAGGATGTTGTTTTTTATACCTGATTTGCAGAATGAAAATTCTATGAAAAATAAACTAGAATTAATTTTCTAATCGTCTCCAAGTGTCACAAATTAAGAATCCGGTTTCCTAATTTGTACCAGCGGGTTTATATATTGTATCACTCTTATAAGCTCTGCTCCTGAGCTGAAAGATACGTCCTAGATAAAGCTGAAGGACAGTGTATGGGGCGCCCTCTGCCGGGTGTACACTCTTATTAATTCGTCAGAATGCAGACCGAGGATCTGAGCGGCGTTAGACGCAATAAAATAATATTCAAAATTATGCTATTTATTACTGATAATACAAGTCGCTGCTTCCTCTGTGCGCGAATAGTGGCTACTTAATCCGGAGAAACAATTGAGTAAAATAGCGGACTCACGGCTGCCGAGTGCGCTGCATCGGTTCGGAGTGGAAGTCGATGAAACCATGATGCGGCGGTTTTGCCGCCCCTGGCGAGGTAGGCTGGAACGGTCGGCAGGTCTGCTATTGGAGATGGCGGTGACTACGACATGTGTGTGATGATCCACTCGCCGTTTCTGGGAGTTCTCGATGCCTCCCATATCATTGCCACCTTCGTACCCTCAGGTGTATCTAGATTCCGGATGCCGTGTAGTCGTCCTGAATGCAGAACCTGGCCCACCGGTACGGGTGGCATATGGAGTTGTGCGACGCTGGAGTTTAGGGCAGCTTCTCTGCTGGACCGGAGACGTTTTGGTAGACACGCAGTCTACTCATCAGCGCTGGCTGTTGTACTGACATCAGTACTGCTTGCTGGACTCCATCAGTCGTGGCTTAGAATGGCTGGATCGTCTAGCAGCGCAGCAAGACCAACACTACAACAACATCACATGCAAGATGTTACGATACCACAACCAGAGAATCCAGTACAATAATGGACGCCTCAATCCTACTGACCAAGTACTCTAAGCTAGTGGGGGTGCAGTATTTATGTGCCGGGGAGAGGCTCTGCCTTGCGACAGCGATCGTAATGAACGAACTGATTATACTCTTCCTTAGTCATCAGCATTCTTCACTTCTGAAGTGCTTGGGGGCTTTCGCAGTAAGTCAGTTTCTTACAGTCAAAAATCAATTTTTTACCACAATCAGTTTATGTTTACAAATATAAGTTCTGCGATCCTTAGCAGTTGAAAACAAATAAGAAAAGTCCTCCTTGAAAATAAGGGATGAATTATTTGACAGCTTAAAGTTTTTACAAACCAACACAAATATACACTCAATCGTCGACGGAACTGGTGTAAGTATGCGTACTCAAATACAGACATACGTAAACAGGCAGAATACAGCACTGCTGTCGACAAAGCCTGTATAGGACTACAAGTGTCTGGCGCAGTTGCTAGATCCAATACTGCTGCTACAATGGCAGGTTATCAATATCTCAGTGAGTTTGAACTTGGTGTTACAGTCGGCGCACGAGCGATGGGACACAGCAGCCACGACGTAGCAATGAAGTGGAAATTTTCCAGCACGACCATTTCACGAGTGTATCGTGACTACCAGGAATTTTGTAAGACGTCTTATCCCCTACATCGCTGCGGCCGGAAAAAGATGTTGCAAGAACAGAACCAGCGACGATTAAAGAGAACTGTTCAACGTGACCGAGTGCAATCGTTCCGGAAATTGCTGCAGATTTCAAAGGTGAGCCATCAACAAGTGTCAGCGTGCGAACCATTCAGCGAAACGTCATCGATATGACTTTTCGGAGCCGAAGGCCCACTCGTGTACCCTTGATGACTGCACGACACAAAGCTTTAGGCCTCAACTGGGCCATTCAACACCTACATTGGACTATTGATGACGGGAAACATGTTGCCTGCTAGAACGAGTCTCGTTTCAATATGTATCGAGCAAATGCCCGTGTACGGGTATATAGACAACTGCATGAATCCATGGACCATGCATGCCAACAGGGGACTGTTCAAGCTGGTGAAGGCTCCGTAATGGTGTGGGCGTTTGGAGATGGAGTGATATGGGACCCATGATACATCTACATACTACTCTGACAGGTGACACGTACATAAGCGTCCAGTCTGATCACCTGCATCCATTCATGTCCATTGTGCATTCCAACAGACTTGGGCAACTCCAGCAGGACAATGCGACAACCCACATGTCCAGAATTGCTACAGAGTGGCTCCAGGAACACTCTTCTGAGTTTAGACACTTCCGCTGGCCTCCAGACTCCCCACACACGAACATTATTGACTATATCCTGGATGCGTTCCATCGAGCTGTTCAGAAGAGGTCTCAACCCTGTCGTACTGTTACGGATTTATGGACAGCCCTGCAGGATTCTTGGTGTCAGTTCCCTCCAGCACTAATTTACACATTAGTTGAGTTCACGCCACGTCGTGTTGCTGCACTTCTGCATGCTCGCGGGAGCCTATACGATATTAGTTAGGTGTCCCAGTTTTCTTGGCTCTTCAGTGTACCTCCGTGTGAGACTATCCTCTGTTCCTCTGTAAAAGTTCTCCCGCAAAAGAAAACGACTATCCTCTTAGACATGCACAGTAGGCAGAAAATTAAAGTCACATCTCACGAGCAGTACAAGGAGGTCCAGCATCGGAGTCGACAGCCGGAGTAGCGGGTCGCGATACTCAGTGGGCCCGGATAGCATGAGCAACGGCGAGTCCTGGGGGCGTCAAGGTGCTGTCGACCTTCTAATTCTGCTGGGGGAGACGGAACTGCCGTCTGCTAGCCAGGCAAGGGCGGTTATGCCCGCGTGGCCAATGACTACCAGATAGCTACGGACTGGCTGAGGAAAATGGCGCGGCGGGTGCAGCAAAACGTCTGTAGATGTGATGCCCCCTACTATCTGACTTTAGCCGGTGCGCCTGAGGAGCTGGAGCGATGACTCGCATAGCGTTACTGCCATGCGGGTTGGCGGCCTTGCAGGAGATACAGGTAAGACTCCAAACTCCGCTTCATTTTCTTAAAGAATTTATCACAATCTTTTTACCGCTTAGTCAGCCTCCCACTAATCGTAGTTGCTTCCTACCTACTGACTTATGAGTAATGTTACGGGAGTAACTGAGGTGGTTCTGTTTGCACTTTTCTATTTTCCTCTTAGTTGGCTCTCTCCTAAGAGAGGTGAGGTGCTTCGCCGACGCAGTAACGGTGTTCAAGTGTTTCGCTTCCCGGTTGGCGGCTGGCAACATTTCTTCAGAGCGACTGACTAACTCCTGCTGTAAGAATTTTTATTCTCACATTCTCTTGCTGGTTTTACATGCAACAAAATGTTGGAAATTAGCAGGCATTGTAAAACAACTACTTCACTCCTTTCCCTATCCCTTCATAGTTTGCATGAATCCACAGTGATCATTTGATGCGTCTGGTGACTTCTCTCATTTTTTGTCTGACATGACTTCCTTTGCACCTTTGCATTGAAATTATTGGTCAGTCCCTTTCGTTCTGCACTGTAGAAGTTCTCTTACGTCCAACATGCTTAAACAGAGCATCAGCTCTTCAAATGTACAAACATGTTTTCCAATTCGTTTTCAACATCATTGGAAAACACTTAAAGCAGGGAAAACATTTTTATATCTCTGTTTCTATATTCAGATTTTGGTTAAACTTACCTGTTAATTCTTAGACACATTTTCTATACGTGCATATTCATTCAATCCATGGCTCCCCATTATATATACTTTTACACTTAAAGGCAATTTATCTGTGATTCACTTTCAACAACGCCTTTGTTCTGCCACACTGAAACACAAAATAATTATTTAGTTATTAACGTAAGATAAAGAACGCATTATAAAATCCATGAAATCATTTCTAAGCATTATGTTGCATTAATAACAATACATTCAGACTTTAATCATTATTATGAGAGCAACTGTCTCAAAATGTATAAGTACAATACCGGAAACATAACCGTGCATCATTGGCAATATTGCGGCTTTCTCTTTACCAATTTCCTACAAACGGACCACAAAGAATACAGATTAATGATTGTCTGGAAACTAAGATTACTTCGCCAATAATCACCCATAAATAAAACTATGTTGAAACCTACCTTACAACCCTTATAACAGTTATTCTGTGAAAATATCCTGCCTTACAATCTTAGTAACAACCCTACCGGTTCATTCTACTATCAGAGGTAGCAGAATGATTTTCGCTTATAACTTTCGACTTGCTCGCTTTCTTCATATCAAATGCATACACTTATCTTTCTCCATCAACCTTGGAAGTTGCTAACATCATCACGGAATCGTCCCGTATATCGTATCGTATACACACAAAAGCGTGAAAGAAACTGGTATAGGCGTGCGTATTCAAATACAGAGATACGTAAACATGCAGAATACGGCGCTGTGGTCGGTAACGCCTATATAAAACAATAAATGTCTGGCGCAGTTCTTAGATCGGTTATTGCTGATACAATGGCTGGTCATCAATATTTAAGTGAGTCGGAAAATGGTGTTATAGTCGGCGCACAGCATCTCCGAGGTATCGATGAAATGGAGATTTTTCCCGTTCGACCATTTCAAGAGTGTGCCGTGAATACCAGAAATCCGGAAAAAACATCAGATCTCCGACATCGCTGCGGCCGGGAAAAGATCCTGCGAGACCAACGACGAATGATATTGGGCAGGTGTTCCTATTTCTTTGGCTCTTCACTGTGTATACTGGGTGTCCCATTTATCTTGACCACCGTAAATAACGGTTTGTTCAGATTCAAACAACAAAATGTTTCAAGCAATAGTTTTTAGCCGTCAGGGGGACATCAATCAGCTTGATTGCCTTAGTTGTAGCTTTGTTTTTTACAAAGATATGAACAGAGGTACGCATTTTTAAAATGGCACTTTTTATTTTTTTTGTTCGATAATTCGTTTCCTCTCCTAAAGACCTATTCAAAAATGTATCACAGTGTACCATTCACGGAAGCACAACGCTATTATTTACGTAACACAACATCGTTGTTGACGCTCCCAGCGCTTCGTGCGGGGTAAAGGAACACATCCACGTGCTGACGTTGATGGAGGACAAATATAAACATAAGTAGAATGCACACCCGTCATTTCGTCAACCATCGTCAGTTGAAGAGTTGTGCGAGTACAATGTACAACAAAGAGAAGGTAGAAATGTTAGTCATCTATGGGGAATGTAAGTTGGCAGAACAGTAATTACAATACTGTTTTCTTATGTACAGGTACATTTAGCAAAGTAGTTTAGACCCTTTAAATACTGTTGTGCAGAGTAGGCATATAGTAAAGGCTGTAATTGAAATACTGTTTTCTTGTATATGGGTACATTCAGTACAGTAGTTTAGTCCCTTTAAATACTGTTGTGTAGAGTTGGCATACAGTAAAGGCTGTCCTTGCTACAAATTGCATCGACATAACGTTTCTTTTATTGTTGTTGTTGAAGGAATCCGAAATGCTACGCAGACCGCGGAACTGTACAGAGGGCGATATCCTGACAAGAAACCACCATCCTGACGGATGTTTTCTCATCTTGTTGCGACGCCTCAGGAAACGGGCAGTTTCAACCCACGACAACGCAATCGTCGTAGCATGCGCACGGCGAAGCTGCCGAAGTTACTGTTTTCGCTTCCGTTACTATGAATCCTCATGAGGGTACGCGATAGCTTTAGCACGACATTGGCATTCCTCAGACCAGTGTACATCGTATTCTTACACGTCATTGGATCCGTCCTTACCATGTACACCTACATCAAGAATTGCATGGAAATGATTTCCAGGATCGTGTACTGTTCTGTCAGTGGGCACAGCAGCAAATCTTTACCAACCTGAACTTCTTACCCATCGTTCTATTTACCGATGAATAGTCCTTCTCAAACAAAGGACAGGTAAATACAAGGAACATGAATTATTGGTTCAGCGACAACCCACGATGGCTTAGACAGGTGGAACATCAGCGTCAATGGAAAGTTAACGTCTGGTGTGGAATGCTTGGTACTACAATTATTGGCCCTTATTTCATCAATGGTAGTCTAAACGGCACAGCGTAAGCCAGCTTCCTCAGACCAATTCTTCCTCCTCTTCTGGATGAAGTGCCGCTAAGAACCAGAATGCTTATGTGGTATCAACACGATGGATGTCCAGCACATAATGCCATGCGCGCACGTCGTGTTCTGAACCGAAGGTATCCTGCCAGATGGATTGGTCGAGGAGGAACAGTTACTTGGCCTGCCAGGTCTCCTGACTTAAATCCTCTGGACTTTTTTCTTTGGGGATGCAACAACTCCAGAGGACATGCAGGAATGTAGCGTGCTTGCTTGTAATTCTCCTCACCAGGCAACACTGGAAACAGTAAATAATTCTTTCATTCAACGAGTGCACCAGTGTATCGGTGTCCAGGTCAACACTTTGAGCACCTTTCAATGTTCTACTCCTGGGCAATGGTACAGGAGATTCAAAGTCAATTTTGTGTTACGTTTTTACTTGGTTTTCATTTGTTTTCTGACAACTCCAGCAAGTGGACGAGTTTGTGATCCCGGGCTCAAAGTCTGCAATACATTTTTGAATAGGTGTTCCATTTAAAAAAGTCCAACTGCTGTTCATATCTTTAAAAAAAATACAAAAAAAAAACCTACAACGAAGGGAATCATGCTGATTGATGTCCCCCTCACGGCTAAAGAACATTTGCTTGAAACATTTTGTAATTTGCATCTGGGAAAGCTCGTGTTAAGCGGGAGATCCGGGTTCGAGTCACGGTTGGGCACCAGTTTCCACATGATACCACTGACTCATCTCAATGCTCAGATTTGTCTAGCACCATTCAAAACTTTAGAGTATTTATTTGTATGGCTGCTGGATCATGTAAAGTGCCTGTTCTTTCGGACATATTAAAAAGAATAGGTATCACATATAGTACACAGCGTGTTTCTGTAAGAGCGTGCAAAAATTTAACAGGACAGAGAAGATGCTCCTCTCAACAATTTGAGGTAGGGAACCTTGGGACGGAGAAGGCAGCTTAAAGAGATAATTGGAACAAAACCACATTACTGTGTACCTTTTTATTTACATTAGTCTCAGTTTAATATAAATACCGTCACTGTCACAATGAACGTGCCATTTGTACTGTATCTTACAAGTCATGCTGAAACTGACGGCCATCCGCCTCAACGTAAGCATGACATCGGCGAACAAGACTTTGACACATCCTGACAAATATCACTGGCATATTTAGAAACATATCACAGACAGCTACAATTCTGGCAACTAATTCCATCTTCGTATCCACTGGGGACTCATACCCAAGTGACTTGAGATATCCCCATAGGAAATAATCGAGGGAATTCAGGTCAGGTGACCTCGCAGCCCATGGAATAGGGCCTCCCCTTCCAATTCAGCGACCAGGAAACACAGCACTGAGATGGTAGCGTACATCCACACTGAAGTGAGGCGATGCACCGTCAAGTTGCATCCACATCCTCTCATGAACAGCCAAGGCTACATTCTCCAGCAACTCAAGCAGAGATCTTTGCACGAACCTGAAGTGCAGGTGGCCATTCAGACGGTTAGGTATACTTCCTAGTAATCGGGCTCGTCCACTTTGCAGGAAATAAAGAATTTACTTGTAAATAAACGGCACAATACGTGTAAACATGTACGCATGTTAGTTGTAAATAAGCTGGAAAACAGTAATGGCAGACAAACCGGTAGACACGTTTTCTCCCATATTTCCTTAAACTGACTTCTCGGACCTCAGGTTCCCGTCCTCAAATTGTTCAGTGGATTATGTCCTGCTGATTTTTGAATGCTCTTACCTACCCTGCCGGCCGGTGTGGCCGAGCGGTTCTAGGCGCTTCAGTCTGGAACCGCGTGACCGCTACGGTCGCAGGTTCGAATCCTGCCTCAGGCATGGATGTGTGTGACGTCCTTAGGTTAGTTAGGTTTAAGTAGTTCTAAGTTCCATGGGACTGATGACCTCAGATGTTAAGTCCCATAGTGCTCAGAGCCATTTGAACTATTTTTACCTACCCTGTAGGTAGAAATGGAAACGTTTTTTTTAGATATCACGGCTCCTGCAGCTCGTCTGTTTACGTTTTCTTCTTGTGGACATGCCTGAAACCGAAGTCAACAAAGAAAACGTAAACATCACAAACGAGGTTCAAAAAATGGTTCAAATGGCTCTGAGCACTATGGGACTTAACATCTGAGGTCATCAGTCCCCTGGAACTTAGAACTACTTAAACCTAACTAACCTAAGGACATCACACACATCCATGCCCGAGGCAGGATTCGAACCTGCTACCGTAACGGTCGCGCGGTTCCAGACTGACGCACCTAGAACCTCTCGGCCACATCGGCCGTCTTTCTTTAGTCTTACTTCCATTATCAACTGCAATGTCAGAATTACCTCCCTGGTGTCCTTATCTTTTCTAAACCCAAACTGATCGTCATCTAACATTCTCAGTTTTCCTACGAGGTGACGTTTCAGATTATGAGTAGTGCCGTCCCTATAAAAGAAGGCCAAAACGACCTCAGAAGAACTACAAATGGAGTTGACAACAGAATTAGGAATTGAAGTCTGAGATGGAATTTATGAAAAATAAAATTTGAATTTAACCTTTGTCTGTGTTTATCTCCTTATGTCAGTAAATTTGTTTTGTTACCTATAAAAAGAGTGCTTTTCTATATGGTACGTTTACTATTTATTCCAAATCCCCTCTGTACATTCGACTAGCAGTCCAGAGATCGCAGGGTTTTCTCCGTGTGTCGTAACTGTATAGAACTGCTTGCAGTAAAGCGTTGCAATTGTGATAACCACGCACATAATACCATGCATTGTTTCTCTGCTCACGGTCTGATTACAATACCCTAAAGCTAGAGGGCCGTATCCCTTTATTCACATGTGCTACGATAGAGGCTACTCCACAGGTACGGTACGTATTCGAAGTGCTATTGCCGAAATCTCTATTGTTCCTATTACGACTGCTGCAGTACAAAGCCTGTGTTTATTGCTGCAGTACTCATGCCACTAATCGTAAACAACAATCAGCCTGTGCTCAAATGCATTCAGCGATCAGTGCAATGAAACAACTTGTTAATAGAAATTAAGTTCATTGGTAACCACTTTCCACGTGAGGTATCTTGCAGAACAATTTTAGCATTAGAAGTAGCAAAATACGCTGTACGATAAAGAACGACGAAACACGAGGGAATTATCCGAATGAGATGGAAATCGATAGATGTCGTGTATATATACAGACAATGAATCAATTACAATTTTAGAAAAATATGAAGTAAATCGGTCAATTCAAAAAAATGGCTCTGAGTACTATGGGACTTAACATCTGAGGTCATCAGTCCCCTAGAACTTAGAACTACTTAAACCTAACTAACCTAAGGACATCACACACATCCATGCCCGAGGCAGGATTCGAACCTGCGACCGTAGCGTCGGTCAATTCAGTTACTATTAAATATGTAGCTAGATATTACATACCTTAATAAATATGTAGCCTCTGTTCGTTCGAATGATTATCAGAGTATCATGTAAAAATCTTAAATAAATCGGTCAAGAGTCATTGTCTGCGGAAAAACCGGAAAAGAACACAATCTAAGCGTTTCAAATGTGCTGGTACAGAAGGATACCGAAAATTAGGCGAAGAAGATAAGGAATGAAGTAGTTCTGCACAGGATCGGTGATGAAAGAAATACACGGAAGATACTGACAAGAAGAAAGGACAAGACGATACGACTTGCACAAAGACATTAGGAATAACTTCCATGTTACCAGAGGAGCTGTAGAGGGCAGAAACTGTAGAGGGAGGTAGAGATTGGAATAAATGCAAGACATAATTGACGATGTACGGCGTAAGTGCTACTTTGAGATGGACAAATTAAAAAATAATTATAGATGCGGTGATAATTAACACCGCAGCAAGTACTTGAGTTCGAGTTGATATCTCTAAAAAGGGCAGTCATGTAAGTTGGACAGACACGGATAGGTACAAATAAGAGTAATAGGAGATATCCTACAACTGATCAACACGGTAAGTATTTAGGTATGTGCCATCTTGATGACGATCGAAAGAGAAACCGCATTACGCTCTTCCTTCGCGAAATAATTTTTGAAAAAAAGAGTCTAGCACTTCTGCCAAATCACAGTCTTTCTACCTTTCTATGTTATTATTGTCAATTTTCGTGTGGACACATTGCTGTAATTGGTCTTTTTTAGTGATTTAAAATGAGCTCAAAACACTTTCTCTGTCAGATTGGCAGCAATGTCTTCCAAAGTCGTACACAACATATAATACTTATTAAATTCGGAAGTTAAGACACTTGTTAGGCCACATAAGTCATAAACAAGATCGTAATGGAATTGCAATATTTCTCCAATATAGGGGCGAAATTCCTCTCGTTCACGTACGCCACCAACATATCGTTTTAAAAGATGTAAAAAAAGTCATTTCTGGCAAACAGCACTCGGAATCGATCCACTGCACGAAGTATTATGAATTTTTTCCGGTTAGGAATGCAGAGATTATGAAAATTTAAAAAACGTACGTTGATAAGCTTACAGAATTCGCAATCAGCTTCACTGCGCCCTATATACAAATCCCAGCGGCTGACTACACAAGAAAAAAGCTGCCGATTTACTCTACGGATTTATTTTCCTCTCCTGTAGCACGCTAAAGTGGAACAGTATTCGTTTCCGCTTTCATGGCAATGAAATGTCTGTCTGCATAGTCGTTTCTTTGGCGCTTCAGTGTATGTACACGCGCTTACAACTATTTGTTAAGTGACGAGACGCATTATTTTACTCCAATTTCCAGTAATATAAGACGCGATTAAACAGTTTCTGTATCAGGGCGTTACTCGAGCGTGTATGCAACACAGTAAGACTCCGATGCGGGTATATAAGCTTCGACATGCAGGCAATAGGTTAGAGAAGCCTTCGAACGGAAACTTTTTTGTCGCTCATTACATAATATTACTTCACTTTATTTTACATGTGACAAGGGCCTTATCGACCATACGCCTGCTCTATGAGCCACTTCCACTTCTGCCTGTCCAATGCGCTGTTTGTCCAGTTGCTGTTCCTGTTCATCCTAGTTGTGTCCTCCCGAATGTTATCCCCCCATCTGATTCTGGGTCTCCCTCTTCCTCTCGTCCCATCTACTGTTCTGCTGAATCCCATTCTAGTGACAATTATCTGTCTATTCTCTGTCATTCTTGCTATATGGCCTGCCCAATTCAACCTTCTCCTCTTGAGCACTTCGACGATATTACGGTGTTTGTGCAGCCCTCTTAATTCTTCATTTCTTCTTATTCTCCATTCCATGTTATTTTCGTCGTATACAGGTCCAAAAATTTTCCTTAGTACTTTTCTTTCAAATATCAACAGTTTTTCTTCATCTTTCTTTCTAAATATTAATGCTTCACAGCCATATAACATCACAGGTATAATGCTCGATTAATATAAGCGGATTTTGAAGTTACTGCTAAGTGATCTTTTTCTTAGAATTTTGATGAAACTAAAAAGTGTCTTGTTTGCTTTTGATAAACGGGCATCTATTTCTATATCTGTTCTGTTGTTATTAGTAAAAAAACTTCCTAGGTACTTTAAGTGGTCAACAGCCTTGAAATTGAATCCATCTACAGTCAGAGGTGCATCTTTTCTGGTTTTCTTATTTATGGGCAGGTATTCTGTCTTTTGTTTATTAACATGTAATCCTGTTTTCTCAGCAATTGAGTAGTAATTTTTCCATCATTCTGATTAATTCTCTTTTGGAACTACTTATTAGTGCTACATCATCTGCATAGGCAAGCCTTGTAATGTTCACATCCTGTAGCTGGATCCCTTGTGGACTGGTTTTAGAAAATTCTCTATCGATCTTCTCTAGGACAAGGTTAAATAAAACAGGTGAAATGGTATCCTCTTGTCTCAGTAAAGTGTACACCTTAAAAATGGTTCAAATGGCTCTGAGCACTATGGGACTTAACTTCTGAGGTCATCAGTCCCCTATAACTTAGAACTACTTAAACCTAACTAACCTAAGGACATTACTGAGGCAGGATTCGAACCTGCGATCGTAGCGGTCACGCGGTTCCAGACTGAAGTGCCTAGAACCGCCGGCTGTACACCTTAAAATCTTCAGTTTCTCCTACCGGTGACTTTATGCGACATAAAGTTTCATCTAAACATTTTAACTAATCTGATTAATTTTGAAGGTATTTTAAATTCCGTCATTATGTTTATGAGTGTCTGCGGTGTATGCTATCATAGGCCTTTTTAAAATCTACGAATAATATGTGGACATCTACATTCAATTCCCATGCCTTCTCAGTTACTTGTCTTACGGTGAATAAGTGATCTAATGTGGATCTGTTTCTGTTATTGGTATCAGCCTGTTTAATAGGCAGCTCGATAAGAATTTGTAGGTGACATCCAGAAAGGTAATTCCTCTGTAGGTATCACAAACAAGTGAATCATTCTTCTTAAATATGGGGCACACAATTGCAGTTTTCCAATCTGCAGGAATGGTTTCTGTCTCCCAAATTGTTTCTATTAACGCCTGTATTTCAAAATCCAGTTGTGGCCCTTCATTCTTTAATAACTCAGCGTATATCTAGCCTTGTTATTTTTTAATTTCTTTATTGCTTGCTGTATTTCATTTAGTGATGGGGTAGTAACGGTATCAGCTGTATCAATTGTATCAGGTTCTTCCAATTTAAAGTAAGAATGTGGGTGATTGCAGTTGAGAAGTCGTGAAAAGTATGTCTTCCATCTATTTTGTTTGTAACTTTTGTTGGTCAATATTTTCCCATACTGATCCTTTATAACACATTACATAATATAAATTCTATAATTTTATAAGTTGCAATCGCAAATGAAAGAGTCGGTAGGTTTAAGAAGGACTGTAATTGCACTAAGTGTGCGCCCAATGGCTGTCTTACAGTATTCAACCAGCACTTGAAGCATGTGTAATTGGACTTTATCTTGAACATCAGCAGCGCTTCGTCAAGAAAGGGAATGACTTCCTGCCTCGAGTTGTCACCGGAAACGAGACACGGAGTCATCACTTCAATCCGACTCAAAACTCGAAGTCTGCAGTGGAAGCAATGAGAGTCGCCATCACCCACGAAAATCCAAGAAATGGCTCAAAAGTGTGGGAAAGGTTACGTTTACTTTTTTCTTTGATCGGAATGCCCCCTTCCTATCGACTTTCTGTAGGGTGGGACAAGTGTGAATGCACAGTGATGTAAAACTCTACAACCTTCACAAATCGATCACGTCGAAACTACCAGGGCGCCTCAAATGCGTGTTTATTCTGCTCCATGACAATGCAAGGCTGCATACCGCAAACTCAGCGATATCTTGCAGACGTTCAAATGGGAGGTCCTCAGTAAATTGCCCCTCAAAAATGGCTCTGAGCACTATGGGACTTAACATCTATGGTCATCAGTCCCCTAGAACTTAGAACTACTTAAACCTAACTAACCTAAGGACAGCACACAACACCCAGCCATCACGAGGCAGAGAAAATCCCGAACCCCGCCGGGAATCGAACCTGGGAACCCGGGCGTGGGAAGCGAGAACGCTACCGCACGACCACGAGATGCGGGCAAATTGCCCCTCCCCCCCCCCCCCCCCGCCCCATTTTCCCCAGCCCCCATACAATACCATCCTATCTCCCTACGATTATGAAATTTTTTGTGAGCTAGAGAAGGCTTTGAGAGGCAAACTATTCATCTCGGGCAAGGCCGTGAAGCAGAAATTTCCGAACTGATGCACAACACAACCACAAGGAATTTTCGAGACGGCTGTCCATTAGTTTTGGCCGTAGCAGGTGCCTCAATAGTGCGGGGAAAATTCTTGAAGCAAAAGTATATGTTTCTCTTTACTCTTTTTTTTAACGTACATCAATATTACGTAAAGTACATAATCACACCCAAATAGTTTTATATTACCCTGTAAAAGAACAGGACTCCGAAAACTAAAAGCCTCCTCTAGCAAGTTGATAGTTAACAGTTTTATAAATTTACTTGATTTCCGTTGTGTATTCATTACAAACAAACAAGTCTTAGTCGATATCTTACATCTTTTTACATCGTTTGCTGTAGCGTCATTCACTAAACTTTAGCCCAAGAACAATTTCGTGAAATATTTTGCTGTCACAAAATGTGTGGTTGTACGTATACGTAGTACAGTCTTCTACACTACAGGTTCGAATCTTGCCTCGGGCATGGATGTGTGTGATGTCCTTACGTTAGTTAGGTTTAAGTAGTTCTAAGTTCTAGGGGACTGACGACCTCAGATGTTAAGTCCCATAGTGCTCAGAGCCATTTGAACCATTTTGCTCGGCCACCATTTACCAGAACTTTTTAAGTGGTGAGAGATCTGAAGAATGTGCTGGCCAGGACAGCAGTCGAACATTTTCTGTATCCAGAAAGGCCCGTACAGGACCTCCAACATGCGGTCGTGCATTATCCTGCTGAAATGTAGGATTTCGCAGGGATCGAATGAAGGGTAGGGCCACGGGTCGAAGCACATCTGAAATGTAACGTCCACTGTGCAGTTCAAACTGCCGTCAATGCCAATAAGATGTGACCGAGACGTGTAACCAATGGCACCCCATACCATCACGCCGGGTGATACGCAAGTAAGGCGTTGACGAATACACGCTTCCAATATGCGTTCACCACGATGTCGCCAAACACGAATGCGACCATCATGATGCTGTAAATAGAAGTTGGATTCATCCGAAAAAATGACGTTTTGCCATTCGTGCACCCGGGTTCGTCGTTGAGTACACCATCGCAGGCGCTCCTGTCTGTGATGCAGCGTCAAGGGTAACCGCAGCCACGGTCTCCGAGCTGATACTCGATGCTGCTGCAAACGTCGCCGAACTGTTCGTGCAGATGGTTGTTGTCTTGCAAACGTCCCCATCTGTTGACTCAGGGGTCGAGACGTGGCTGCGCGATCCCTTACAGCCATGCGGATAAGATGCCTGTCATCGCGACTGCTAGTAATACGAGGCCGTTGGGATCCAGCACGGTATTCCGTATTACCCTCCATATTCTGCTGACAGTCATTGGATCTCGACCAACGCGAGTAGCAATGTCGCGATACAACAAACCGCAATCGCTATAGGCTACAATCCGACCTTTATCAAAGTCGGAAACGTGATGTTACGCATTTCTCCTCCTTTCACAAGGCATCACAACAACGTTTCACCAGGCAACGCTGGTCAACTGTGTATGAGAAATCGGTTGGAAACTTTCGTCATGTCAGCACGTTGTAGGTGACGCCACCGGCGCCAACCTTGTGTGAATGCTCTGAAAACCTAATCATTTGCATATCACAGCATCTTCTCCCTGTCGTTTAAATTTCGCTTGTGTAGCACGACATCTTCATGGTGTAGCAATTTTAATGGCCAGTAGTGTATGTTCGGACAAATTTGGGTAGGGACACTACGAATGCGTGGATGTACAAGGTGAGAATGTGGGTCTCGCGGGAGGCGTGCTCGAGATAGTCCCTGCAGTGGCGCTATTCTCTACGTCCTCGGTGGCTCAGATGGATAGAGTGTCTGCCATGTAAGCAGGAGATCCCGGGTTCGAGTCCCGGTCGGGACACACATTTTCACCTGTCTCCGTTGATATGTATCAACGCTCGTCAGCAGCTTAATATATAATTCTAATTTCGTTCTAGACGGCTGCAGGTCATCAATGGTGTCTGTTCTTTCGGACATGCCAGAAAGAACAGACACCATATCAATATAAGTATATCTTTCTTGGAAGTGTCACGTGAAGTCGAGTTTTAATTAAAATTGCCTTCATCGCACTAAGTGTAATGACAAAGTTGAGCACTTTCCTCTCACAAGCTGGCATCGTAATAACAATATTACAAAGGGAAATTTAAAAGACAAATATAGATTAGAAAACTTTTAAATATGTAGTTACAAATTAACAGCCGTGATGTGTTCCCTTCGGTTACATACACTGAGGTGACGGAAGTGAAGACATTCCACCTACTATAGTGTCGGACCTCTTTTTGCCCGGCGGAGTGCCGCAACTCGAATTTGTATGGACTCACCAAGTCGTTGGAGTAATCTGCAGAAATATTGAGCGATGTTGCCTCTATAATCGCCCATATTTGCAGAATTTTGTGCACGAACTGACCTCTCCATTATGTCTCACAAATCTTCGACGGGATTCGCGTCGGGTTGTATGGGTAGAAGGGTGGCCAAATCATTCTTGGCCAAATCATTCTTGGCCAAATCATTCTTGGCCAAATCATTCTTGGGCAAATCATTCTCTCGAACTGTCCAGAAAGCTGAAACCAATATGGTCCGGTGACATGGTGCGTTGTCATACATGTAAAATAATGTCCTTGAATGGCTGCAGGTGGTTTCGAAGTAGCAGAACGTAACCATCTCCAGACAACTATCGCCTCAGTTCGATCACAGAAGCAGTCCATTCCATGTAAATACAGCCTACACCATTATGGAACCAACATCAGCTTTCACAGTACCTTGTTAAGGGGCTCCGGAACGCCCTATACTTGCAATGTTAAAATAACGCTTATAAATTACATCTTTCCTCACAAAGTATTTGAGGTAGGAAGTTGAACTTTTTACAGATTATTTATTGGAATATGGGCTACAACTTAACACAGGGATTTTACAAAATTTTAGTTCAGTTATTAAAGATGATTTTTTTTTCAATTGTAATGAAAATTCACAACATTTTTTTGCAATTTTTTATTTATATATTCAAAAATATACAGTTTTTTGGAAAAAGGCTGTGTTAAATTATGCAGAAGGTACTGTGTAACATTTACTGAAAGTTTGAAACAAATATGTTTGGAAGATCCTTAGAAAACATGTAATTAGTATGAGAAAATAAAAGTTTTGGGAATCGAGCGACAAAGATTGGATTAACTTTTTAGTGCATTCCAGTCCCATAGGATGGATTATCTTCATCCTCTGCAAACTCCTCCTCCAGCTTCCTCTTGTTCCTCCTCCTGTTTACTCTTGCTTGTATTTCTAGACTCTTTACAGCCCTGTCTGCACTCCGAAGGCGTTCCTTGTCTAAAGCAAGCATCGCTCGTTGTTGTGTTCGTAGATTTTGCTACCATTTTCTTCGGTTGCAGTAACTGCAACACTGTTCCAAAAGGTGGTCATGTATGAACACTTATCACATTTCAGTTGTATTTCACTAGCAAGTCCTGCGTGCTTTATTATGGAGAGTTCCAGACCAACTTCACTACAATGAATACATCTTACACATTTTGAAAAAATTCCTTTGAGAACCGACATATCAAATATTTCATTCACATCCTATTCGCCCATAAGACATTCATAGTTTTCACTCATTGAACCAAGCTTCTTCTGTGAAGTATTTTCTTTCCCACTTTGACTGCTGTGGGCAGGTGTACTTGAGAGGTTAGGTTCACTCACTTGGTTATCGTCTTTATTGTTTACAGTAATAACACATACCTTTGGCTTTCCAACATTTCTCCTTTTCTTAAAAGCCTTCAGAGGATTTCTAATAACTTTACTTTTACTCATTATTATACTTCAACAAAACAGAGACTCAAGAAACAGAATTAACTACGAATATTTTCGAGATAACGACAGAGTAAATAAACATGAAACAATCTACAATCACACCAGCGATATATATTGAACCATCACAGGTTAGCCACAACACATACTTTATCACACATCACTAAAATGTACCTAATGAACACGGACGTTAATAACAACACAATTTGACAGTAGTTTAACAGCGCCACAGCGGGTCACGCCCATGTAGAACAAATTTCAAAATAGTTGTAGTCTTCGGAATTGAATAAATTATATATCTATTAAAAGGTAATAGTCTGCAGATTCAGAAAACGCAAAAAAGTAAAAATTGAACTTTTCATGATTTTTGAGCCTTTCCGGAGCCCCTTAACAACTCAGGTACATCGCTGCGTGGGGTTGCGCCACACTCGAACCTACGTCAGCATTTAGCAGCTGGAATTGGGACTCATCTGACTGGGCCACAGTTATCCAGTCGTCTAGAGGCCAACGATATGGTCACGACCCCGGGAGAGGCGCTGCTGTCGTAGCCCATTAACGCTAAATCTCGCCGCACTGCCCTAACCGAGATGTTCGTCTAACGTCCCACATTCATTTCTGCTTGCTGTTAACACGGACAGCTCTACACAAACGCCGCTGCTCTCGGTCGTTAAGTGAAGGCTACAGCGCTGTCTGTGGTGAAAGGTAAAGCCTCAAACTCGGTATTCCAGGCATGCTCCTGACACTTTAGATCTCGGAATACTGAATTGCCTAACGAGTTCCGAAATGTACGAGGTGCGGCTAGAAAAAACCGGACTGATGCTGGAAAAAACATTTATTTACAATTATTTACAATTTCATGTTATCTCCTTCAATGTACTCTCCTCCTCGGTCTCTACACCGCTCCATACGAATTTTCCACTGTTCATAGCAATGCTGCAGATCATTTTCGGTAAGTCCATACATTACTTCCGTCGCTTTTTCTTTTACTGCTTCAACAGTCTCAAATCTAGTTCCTTTCAAAGCTGACTTGACTTTAGGGAAAAGAAAAAAGTCACAGGGGGCCAAATCAGGTGAGTAGGGTGGATGATCTAAGATGGGAATGTTGTGTTTTGCCAAAAACGTCTTCACTGACAACGCGCTGTGAGCTGGGGCATTGTCTTGGTGAAGGATCCATGACTTTTTTCTCCACAAATCGTTCCGTTTTCTCCGTACTCGCTCACGTAGTGTAGCCAGGACGCTAATGTAGTAATGCTGATTCACTGTTTGTCCCTCTGGTACCCAATCAATGTGCACAATCCCTTTGATGTCAAAAAAAAAAAAAAAAAACAATCATCATTGCCTTGAATTTCGATTTTGACATTCGTGCTTTTTTTTGTCGTGGAGAACCAGGAGTTTTCCAATGCATCGATTGGCGTTTAGTTTCGGGATCGTAAGTAAAAAACCACGATTCATCGCAAGTAATAACATTTTGTAAGAAGGTGGGATCACTTTCAATGTTTTCCAGGATGTCAGAACAAATCATTCTTCGGCGTTCCTTCTGTTCAATTGTGAGGCACTTTGGAACCATTTTTGAACACACTTTGTTCATGTGGAAACTTTCATGAAGAATCTGCCTAACACTTTCCTTGTCAACTCCTGTTAACTCAGACACTGTTCTGATTGTTAAACGGCGATCTTGTCGAACAAGTTTACCGATTTTTTCAATGTTTGCATCAGTTTTTGCTGACAATGGTCTGCCAGTGCGAGTGTCATCACTGGTGTCTTCGCGGCCATCTTTAAATCGTTTAAACCACTCAAACACTTGTGTTCGCGATAAACAATCATCACCGTACACTTGTTGTAACATTACAAACGTTTCACTTGCAGATTTTCCTAGTTTGAAACAAAATTTGATGTTAACACGCTGTTCTTTCTGTACACTCAACATTTTCCGACGCACAGACAAAACGTCAACTACTTAAAACAGACGCCACGGGCAGACTGAGTGCAGGAGTCAGATGAAACTCGAGCAGTAGGCGGAGCGAGAGTCACGTGACAGGCCACGCGACTTTCAGCCTTATTGTATTCGTTTTATTGTTTCACCAGTACTAGTCCGGTTTCTTTCCAGCCACACCTCGTAAAATCTCATACGTCTAGCTCCAACTACTATTCTGCGTTCAAAGTCTGTTAATTTCCATTGAGCGGCCAAAATCACGTCCGAAAACTTTTAACATAAATCACCTGATTACAAAAGAAGGCTCCAGCAATGCACAGCCCTTTTATACCTTGTGTATGCGATACTATCACGATCTATATACTTTCACATCACTATCCCATGATATTTGTGTCACCTCAGTGTAATACAAAAGGCCATCTGTTATTCCATGTCAAGGATTTAGAGATGCCACGGAAGGGGAGCTAAATAACATTTTTGGAAATTTGTGCTAAGGTACAAACTAACTTAACCCAGGGGCAACACACACGCCCACGCCTGAGGGAGGGCTTGAACCTCCGACGGGAGGAGCCTCGCGAACCGTGGCAAGGCGCCCCAGACCGCGGCTAACCCTTCGCGGCGCTCAAACAAATTCGTCTTACAAATCACACTAGTAGCAGATGTGTCGTAACTGAGCTCTCAACAACTCGAAGCTTTATTTGTACCTTTACTAGGCACGATCCCACTGGAGCTGTTATGGCGACATTTAAACTGACTCGCCCATCCAGTTACAGGGATACCTTCAGTTCGACGTGGATTCAGAACTACTGCGCCCCTCAGCAGTTTTAAGATTAATAAACATTCTCTGAGGCGAGAGATATAAGCGATACATAAAAATCTTTAACATATCGGGGGTAGAAGCTGAGGCATTTTTTACCGGCACTCTGACACATTACAAGGTTTTCTTTATGAGTTTCTACCCATCCCTTTACGGCCCAGCCATACGTTCTCCAAGTTGGCCTCCTTAGCAGGCTTCTGTGCCGTAGTTGATTTGAATATAAATAAACGGTGCCAATCTTTAAAGAGTTAGTATCATCTTTGGCAGTCTTCTACGCTGCACCTACACTATGTGATCAAAAGTATCCGGACACCTCGCTGAAAATGACTTAAAAATGGCTCTGATCATTATGGGACTTAACATCTAAGGTCATCAGTCCCCTAGAACTACTTAAACCTGACTAACCTAAGGACATCACACACATCCATGCCCGAGACAGGATTCGAACCTGCGACCGTAGCGGTCGCGCATTTCCAGACTGAAGAGCCTAGAACCGCTCGTCCAGCCACAGATAGCGTAGTGGCATACCTACCAGAGCGCCATCTGTGTCTGCCACATAACAGGGAATGCTCACATGAAGAAGGCTCAGTTTGGTGCAACCAGGCCACAGAGATAGACTCGTGCTTCCTAAACGCAAGAGAGAGTTAGAAAGGCGTCAAATTGTGGCCTATCGAGTGGCAGGATGGTCTATTTGCGAGAATTGCCACACAAGGTGGACGTTCTGAGTCGGTTGTGCAACGATGCTTGTATCAGTGGTCACGTGAACATTCTCACACTCGTATGCGTGGTTCTGGACGTTCACGCTGCACAACCTTACTCCAGGATCGTCGTATTGTAAGGGCAGCAGTGGCTTATCGTAAAGCTATCACAGCACAGGTAAGAGGGCTTGTGAGCCCAACCGTGTCAATACGAATTGTTGCGAACTGATTATTGGCAGTGGGACTTGGGGCAGGCATGTCTCTAGGACTTGGGGCAGGCATGTCTCTAGCCCGTCTTCCACTCGCGCCAGTGCATGGACGAGCACTGCTCGATTGGTACCGTCAGAGCGTCACGTGGAAGATGGAATGGCGCGCCATGGTCTTCAGCGATTAAAGCAAATACTGTCTGCGCAGTATGGTTTGCGCATACGACATAGAACTGGTGAGCGCTGTTTCGTAGAGTGAATTCGTCCAAAAAGACACTGGCCTTGTGCCAGTCCTTATGGCCTGGGGTGAGACAAGCTACAACTCTCGTTCACCTTTGGTATCTCTGGAGGGGACGCTAACTAGCGGCTGGTACGTGTGGGATGTTGTTAGACCCGCTTTTTTGTCTTTCTTGCATCAGGAAGGAGATGTGTCGCTCGAACAGGATAATGCTAGCCCACACACTGCCTGTGAAACACAGTGCGCTCTGTAAGACGTGCAACAGCTTACCTGGCCAGCAAATTGCATAGGTCATCATGGGACGAGAAGTGAATCCTGCGACTCGTCACTCAACAACTCTTACAGAACCACATGAATAGGTCAAGCAGGCGTGGCCTAACGTATGCCAGGACAGTATTGGCCATCTGTACGATCGATTGGATGTCAGAGTCAGCACCTGCATCGCCCCCCGATGGGGCTACACCACTTACTCTTATGGGTGTTTCAGTATGGGTCTACACATGGCACCTCAGCACCGCATGTGCTGTTAACCCATAAATGAAATCATTTCATGTACTCCTTATGGGGTCTTGCAACAGTAAATCTTGAATGAATTGGAAACTGGTAGAGGGATGTACTACTTTTTTACCGGTAGTGTATTTGCTGACACTGATGCCTACTGTTTGCCTAATCTCTTGTCATATATATGGTTTTTCACAACTTGTAATCCTACGCTCCATGCTGTCTTCTAGCTGTAGGGCATTTGGAAATAGTGGATAAGCCTAGACTCCAAATAGCAGGTCCGCCCCGATAGCTGAATGGTCAGCGTGATGGACTGCCGTCCTAAATGGACCGGGTTCGATTCCCGGCTGGTCGAGGATTTTCTCCGCTCAGGGACTGGGTGTTGTCTTAATCATCATTTCATCCCCATCGGGCACGCAGGTGGCCCAACGTAGATTCGAATGTAGTAAGACCTGCACCAAGGCGGCTGGACCTGCCCCGTAAGGGGCCTCCCGGCCAATGACGCCAAACGCTCATTTCCATTTTCCAAATAGCAGAACAAGTCCCCACATCACCTTCCACCAAATGAGAGCAATGCGTTTTTAGGCGTGTCAACTGGCAGAATCAAGAGCCACACACACCCGCTAAAGGTGATATTCGCCCGCATCTCGTGGTCGTGCGGTAGCGTTCTCGCTTCCCACGCCCGGGTTCCCGGGTTCGATTCCCGGCGGGGTCAGGGATTTTCTCTGCCTCGTGATGGCTGGGTGTTGTGTGCTGTCCTTAGGTTAGTTAGGTTTAAGTAGTTCTAAGTTCTAGGGGACTGATGACCGTAGCAGTTAAGTCCCATAGCGCTCAGAGCCATTTGAAAGGTGATATTCAGCTCATAGTGTGCATGTCTTGGATGTCCATCCTGCAATTATCGTTGGTGAATGACTCAGAGGGAGCTCCCACCGCATCGGCGTTAAGTCGGCGCGGTAGAGATGAGGCGCATACTCCACGGCGGAACGTCAAGGAAGTGGTCGGTTATCCACACTGCTAAAGAGACCGTGTAGGGCTTTCGATTTCGTATCGATGAGACCGCGTGTCTGTTGTGGAGCCCCTACGATTTCAGAAGCTGCGCAGTTTGCCTGAAAGTTATGTGATACAGGGGCAATTTGCTGATGGCAGCGGCGCCGATTGGGACGCGCCGTCGATCTTACTCCAGTGAAGATAGTGCGAGGCTGCCGTAGACGGGAGTAAAATATGCGACGGAAATCTGCGACTCGCGAGGTGGCGGTAGCACGAAACAGATAGGTCGCAATGAAGACGCGGCACCGGCATCGACTGGAGGAATGGCAGGCGTGAAGGGCCGAGTGGCGCTCAGCTAGCGACCATCCGACTCGTAACTGCTGGAAGGCGCGAACCCGCAGTCTCGCATAATGACGTCATCCGGGAGACGACAAGCGGAAAAACGTTTCTCACGGAGGCAAGGGTAACGGCGGCAATCCATTAAGCAAATAACAGTCCAGGAAAGCGAAAGCACTGCGAAAGGTAGAAATACCTTTGCGATCATTCACACTGCCAGGCTTGAATCCAGTGGAAGATCTGAACATTCTCGAGAAGGGAAGAGACGTCTCTAACTGGTCAGAACTATACTTCGGCTATGGTTACCGTCAGCCCCACCGCTAGATCAGTTTCTTTTACAAATGGACTAGCGGCGTGAGAAGGAATGTTACCTCCATGGAGTGTGTGTTGCGATCTCCCCGACAATTCTCGGCTGTAATGAGCAAGAGGCATCACTCCTGATGTGACAACCGTATAGTGTCGATATAAAACGTTATTGTTAATGAGAAAACGTCTTAATGATTGTTGTTTATTAGTTCTGGTTTCTATTTAGCTTTTTAGGTTAACCGTAGTTAACGTTCATTAACGTAACGTGCCACAGGATTATTTCACTCTGCCTTGTAGTGAATTATTGCAATCAATAACACTTTGGCTCAAATGATTCAAATGGCTCTGAGCACTATGGAACTCCTGAGGTCATCAGTCCCCTAGAACTTAGAACTACTAAGGACATAACAGGGATTCGAACCTGCGACCGTAGCGGTCGCGCGGTTCCACACTGTAGCGCCTAGAACCGCTCGGCCATTGCGGCCGGCCAATGACACTTTCTGCCTTAGGTAGCATAAGAGGGTGACTTTAAAATTAGGTGATGACACACATATGTGGCTAGTCTTAACACACTACGTCGTAGACAGACATTACAACACAAAATTCCAAGTGAAATCTTTCACCAATATTAAATAGCAAACATTTTAAATTGACTTCAGTTCTTATCTACACTGAAGCGCCAAAGGTACTGTTATAGGAATGCGTATTCAAATACAGAGACGTCCAAACAGGCGGAATACGGCGCTGCGGTCGGCAACGTCTACATAAGACAAGTTTCTGGTGTAGTTATTAGATCGGTCACTTCTGCTACAGCAGCAGGTTATCAAGATTTAAGTGAGTTTAAATGGTGTTATAGTCGGCGCAAGAGCGATGGGATACAGCATCTCCGAGGAACAGATGAGGTTGGGATTTTCCCCGTAGGACCATTTTATGAGCATACCGTGAATATCAGAATATCCGCCAAACATCAAATCTCCGACATCGCTGCGTCAAGGAAAAGATCCTGGAAGAACGGGACCAACGACGACTGAAGAGAATCTTTCAACGTGACGAAATTGCAACCCTTCCACAAATTGAGACAGATTTCAGTGCTGGGCCATCAACAAGTGGCAGCGTGTGAACCATTCAACAAAACATAATCGATATGGGCTTTCGTAGCCGAGGGCCCACTCGTGTATCCTTGATGACTGCACGAAACAAAGCTTTAAGCCTCGCCTGGACCCGTCAACACCGACACTGGACTGCTGATGAGGGAAACATGTTGCCTCGTCTGACGAGTCTCGTTTCAAATTATATCGAGCGGATGGACATATAGGGGTATGGAAATAACCTCACGAGTCCATGGACCTAGCTTGTCAGCAGGGAACTGTTCAAGCTGGTGGAGGTTCTGTAATGGTGTGGGGCGTGTGCAGTTGGAGTGATATGGACCCCTGATACGTCTAGATACGAGTCTGACAGGTGACACGTACGTAAGCATCGTGTCTGATCACCTGCATACATTCATGTCAATTGTGCATTCCGATGGACTTGGACAATTCCAGTAGGACAATGTAACACTCCACACGTCCAGAATTGCTACAGAGTGCTCCAGGAACAATATTCTGAGTTTTAACACTTGCACTGGCCCCAAACTACCCGGACATGAACAATATTGACCGTATCTGGGATGCCTTGCAATGTGCTGTTCAGAAGATATCTCCACCCCCTCGTACTCTTAGGGATTTATTGACAGCCCCGCAGGATTAATGGTGTCAGATCCCTCCAACACTACTTCAGACATTAGTGGAGCTCGCGCAACGTCCTGTTGCAGCATTTCGGCGTGCTCGCGGGGGCCCTACACGATATTATGCAGTGAACCATTTTCTTTGGCTCTTCAGTTTAATACTGGGTGGTTACAAGTAAACCTTCGGTACTTGATTCATTGTAGACGAAAAACTATTTATCGTACTGGTTCCCAGCTTTATACGAACGATTTTCAGACTGCGCGCTTCAGGATTTGTGTTGCTTGTAGTATAAGCATCCTCACTTGGCGATAGGCTGGTTCGGCGAAGTACTCTTGACACACAGGCCCCAGTGCTCATTACCGTTGCTGATAGTCTACATGATTATGTGTGCAAGGCCTTAGTCGTGAAGCTGTTGTATCAACACAACAGCGACAGTGCTACTGCTCTTTGCGACTATCGACGCATTGAAGAAACATGGCGGGATCCTCTTTCGGCACCTCGGTTGAAGAACGTGATTCCGAAATTCTAATTAACCGGCGATTTGGAAATTGTTCCTGGGAGAGGCTGACGGCCAATTTCGTCACAAATTGTTGAAGAAGTTGTTATTTACATGTCTGAGAGTATTGGACGCAATGTGTGATCTTGAAGCAGCGGGATTAGCCGAGCGGTCTTAGGCGCTGCAGTCATGGACTCTGCGGCTGGTCCCGGCGGAGGTTCGAGTCCTCCCTCGGGCATGTGAGTGTGTGTTTGTCCTTAGGATAATTTAGGTTAAGTAGTGCGTAAACGTAGGGACTGAAGACCTTAGCAGTTAAGTTCCATAAGATTTCACACACATTTGAACATTTTTTTTTTTTTTTTTTTTTTCGAAGCAGCGAAAGAGGTGTGTCGTGACACTTGAACATTTTATTGTCCACAATTCGAAATGTTCTGCGAACTACTGCGAAATGCTACCTCTTAGGGCGGTTCCAGGCTGTCGTGGATGCAAATCATCGTCGTATTCAGTAACGTTTGCGACCTGGAACGTAAACGTGGTACACAGTTAAGAAATGTTACCCACTCACGTGGAAATTGAAATGTGTTTCTTTAGTTTATTTGTTATTTCTCTTCTTCAGCTCCTTAAAAATGTTTCCACAAAGTTTCATTGTCCTACGATCGTTTTCCATGGGTGCCTTTCAAGTAGGGACAGTTCAATTATATCTACGTCTACATCTACATTTATACTCCGCAAGCCACCCAACGGTGTGTGGCGGAGGGCACTTTACGTGCCACTGTCATTACCTCCCTTTCCTGTTCCAGTCGCGTATGGTTCGCGGGAAGAACGACTGTCTGAAAGCCTCCGTGCGCGCTCTAATCTCTCTAATTTTACATTCGTGATCTCCTCGGGAGGTATAAGTAGGGGGAAGCAATATATTCGATACCTCATCCAGAAACGCACCCTCTCGAAACCTGGCGAGCAAGCTACACCGCGATGCAGAGCGCCTCTCTTGCAGAGTCTGCCACTTGAGTTTATTAAACATCTCCGTAACGCTATCACGGTTACCAAATAACCCTGTGACGAAACGCGCCGCTCTTCTTTGGATCTTCTCTATCTCCTCCGTCAGACCGATCTGGTACGGATCCCACACTGATGAGCAATACTCAAGTATAGGTCGAGCGAGTGGTTTGTAAGCCACCTCCTTTGTTGATGGACTACATTTTCTAAGCACTCTCCCAGTGAATCTCAACCTGGTACCCGCCTTACCAACAATTAATTTTATATGATCATTCCACTTCAAATCGTTCCGCACGCATACTCCCAGATATTTTACAGAAGTAACTGCTACCAGTGTTTGTTCCGCTATCATATAATCATACAATAAAGGATCCTTCTTTCTATGTATTCGCAATACATTACATTTGTCTATGTTAAGGGACAGTTGCCACTCCCTGCACCAAGTGCCTATCCGCTGCAGATCTTCCTGCATTTCGCTACAATTTTCTAATGCTGCAACTTCTCTGTATACTACAGCATCATCCGCGAAAAGCCGCATGGAACTTCCGACACTATCTACTAGGTCACACTGTATATTACGGTACGACCGTTAGTTTCAATAAGCTTCACGATATTAGGGCTTCTCGTTCAACACAAAAATCGAAAACATTAAAACTGCACCATAAGAGTTAACACTGCGTAAAACATTAACATATTGATGTAGAAATTATAAAACACGTCTATCTCTTAAATGTGCCTGACAAACCTTTCTCCGATATTCTAGTGCCAACATCTATTACTTCTCCAGAGTCAATACGATTGTTACATATAGCTTTCTTTACGCAGTTCATATTTTGGCTTAATGTTACGTAGATGTTAGTAACTTTAATGGAATATCTCCACTTCTTGGTCATGATCACATAGTATAAAAATGAAATTTAGCTTTCCTGTTCCATGAGGCTAGTAATATTAAAGCCTCTAAATCCGTGTTATTTGCTAGCATATTACGATCAACAACTATTTACTACAGATCGATACGTATATTAACGTTTACCTCTTATTTATATCCTGGGACTACATCTACGGAACGTTCCCTGCAAGTTTCATTTAACGATGTTTGTGGCCGCTTCCGTGATTCCCGCTTAAGATCGGCGTCCACCGTATCCATAGTAAGTGCTTTGTACATCAATGGAATGTCGCCTGGTGGACGTCGCTGGCCGGCCGATCTAGCCGAGCGGTTCTAGGCGCTTTAGTCTAGAACCGCGCTACCGCTACGGTCGCAGGTTAGAATCCTACCTCGGGCATGGATGTGTGTGATGTCCTTAGGTTAGTTAGGTTTAAGTAGTTCTAAGTTCTAGGGGACTGATGACCTCAGATGTTAAGTCCCACAGTGCCTACAGCCATTTGAACCAGTTTGGACGCCGCCGATCGATACTTACCTCCATCTCTTTGTAAATCGGCCTGCTGCTACATCTTTGGAAAGCGTTCACAACTTCTATAGAAACCAATAACGTTGTAATAATTTTTCCAGCATTCCCCTAGAGGGTAGCCTACACACAACAAAAGCGATATTTAATCGTTTCTCTTTTAAAGTTCTTAGTAAATTTAATTGACAAACGGTGTATTAACAAGATGTTTCTTGTCTATTACAAAATTATTCTATGCGCTCATAAAAACAAGTTTTTGCACGTACGTCTTTCTACTTATTCTTGATTCGCTGACACTGACCGCGTCCTGCTGTTAGCTAGAGGCGGAGCGTCTAGTATTTAAGATCTCACACATGCAAACATCACCACAAATATTCGTAAACAAAGGTATTTGAAGATGTGAATACATTCTCAAAACACCCTGTGCTAAGCATGAAAAAACAAGTAACTGGTGACCAGTAAAATATCTACATGATGGTCATGGAGGAAGGCGTTCAGCTCCATCCGTTTAATGTGTTTGGCATTAAAAACGCAGGTGGCAAGATCCCGAGGTGACTGGTGGGCTTTTGGTGGTCGATTCACCATTACAACAATATTTGGCTAAGCCCTTCCATTAGGGTGATGACCTAGGAGAGCCCGTCCTCCAACCGACGAATTTTGTGCGCAGTTTCACGAATGACAGTCCGGATGTGGGGTTTCTTGAAGAAGAAGAAGATGACCTGGAGGATTTCGTTCATGGCCTCTCGAAAGGACATATCAGTCTCCCACCACTGGGGGAGGGTCCCTGGTGGGCTGCTTGCCCATGCAGTGGGAAGGGGGGAGGGGGTGTATTAGTAGCGTGGGGGTAGGGGCAGAGGGTTGGGATACAGCCACAGGTGAACTGGAGGGGGCTGCATCTGGCTGCTGTAGTTGGTGAGCAGTGGAAGCCGTCATGGAAGAAGGGCAATGAGGAGGATACTGGGCTGCAGCAGCAAAGGATGTCGTGGAAGTCTGGGCAGAAGGGGGCACATGCGACCCAGAAACAGCCGGTGCCAGAGTGGCTGGTACCAAAGGCAACTGCTGAGGCAGGCGCACCAGGCTGGCTTCGCAAAGCAGGAAAGTTGGTGGTGTCCCGTTGCGGTGGAGGAGATTGATTTGTTCTTGGTTTCCTTTTGGGAGGTCGTGAAGACTTCAGTGTCTTCTGGTAAACAGAGCATCCCCTCTAGGATGCCATGTGGTGGGGATCGTGGGTTGTGCCCCAAACACCTGGCGCATGTAGGTTTCTCTGAGGCGGGGGGCGTGCAGTTCTTCACTAAATGTGGGCCGGCACACTTGCTACAGATGACAGGCCCATTTCGGCCCTCTTACGATTCACCCGGACCTTCATCTACAGAAGGTACTGGATTTGATAAATCCGCTCATGTCCTACCTACAGGAAAGGGAGATGACGTGGGTAGGGTAGGGGATCCACACCCGGGTCTCAGGATCTCTCTTACTATACTGGTGGACCAAAGGGTCTTCGAAATGGAGCAGAAGTAGTTCCTCCTTGACGTCCTGTGCCGTAACCTCTGGTGACAAGTACTTCATGACGATTTTGGTTCGGCGATTTTCCGACGTCTGGTGGGTAAAGTAAGGCATCGCCCTTGATTTGACAAATTCGAGAACTGTCGAGCAGGTATTTCACAAGATCTTTTTGGTAAACAGCCCGCAATGGCCGAAGTTGAGCCGCTGGAGCTCAGTGTTCAGTTTTGTATAATTAGTGACATCATAAACCACAACAGGTGGTGTCTTCTCTATTTTCAGAGAGCTTCACGTGGTCTCTTGAGACGGAGGGCCGGGAGCAGGAACCATTTCTTCACCCATAGGACCATCCGGGAGGGAGGAAGGTATCGAAGCCCGATCCGCTGTAACCACCGCCCGCGTGGGCAGAGGAGCGTCTGGAGCGACGGCCACAGGACTTTCCCACTGGGTCGGAGTGTCCAGAAGACTCGCAACGGTGGAGGGACAACGGAGGAAGAGGTGCACTCATAAGCACAGTCGGGTGGTGGTCAGACACAGTCGAGGGTGCCACCGCCTCACTACGAGAAAAATCAGCTACTAAGCGGTCAGGTGAGGGGTCGGACGACGACGACAGGGAAGAATGGTCCCTGACACGGAGCGGTGGACAGTCAGCACGGTGATCACGGTGATCCGTTTCAGCCCCGGTAGTATCCACCGGCGATTTGTGGCCATTGGCGGGATCCTTCGCCCTCTACAATGTGAGCGGAACGGCAGGCGCGATTGGAAGTCGGGGTGAGCGGCGTCTCCGACGCGATTCACCTCGACAGCCGCGACGGTTGCTCCGCGGACTCCTCCCTGGTAGACAGGGGTCCACGTGACGTAGCGAGGAGGCAGGACAAGAGGACTACGCACACCAAAAACTTCCCAGCTAATCTGTGGCAAAAAACTACGAAAGACCGACGCCGAAAAGGCAGGTAAACAATGCTGATATTCAGTGAAAAATACGACACGGAAAGGCACTCGTGCAAAAAAAAAAAAAAAAACACTTCCAGGGATCCAGCCTGTAGCACGTAAACGTATTGTAAAATAAACGTCTAAAATACTTAATATTTGACAACGCTAAAAACTGGGAATGAACTCCATATATTTAGTAGTCAGAGCGAACAGGCTCAGATGGTGGGGTCATGTTACACGCATGGGAGAAGCAAGGTTATCCAAGAGACTCAAGGGTTCAGCAGTAGAGGGTAGGAGGAGTCGGGGTAGACCGAGGAGAAGGTACCTGGATTTGGTTAAGAATGATTTTGAAGTAAGAGGCTTAACATCAGAAGAGGCACCAATGTTAACATTGAATAGGGGATCATGGAGGAATTTTATAAGGGGGACTATGCTCCGGACTGAACGCTGAAAGGCATAATCAGTTTTAAATGATGATGATTTTAAAGAACGATGAATTTGGCAGCATCTATTTCCGGATCGTCCTGAAATTAATTCCATCGTTAATTTATTATTAAAAAAACCTATTGGCAGTACTGGAGAAGAATCTAGCTGCTAAAGAATGGCGGTCATATCTCGAAGAGGAAAATACCTAACTGTTTTAACGTTGTAGTAAATGAAAAGTTAGGAATGAGCACCTCTTTTAAAGGCGCTGTTGTTATGGTTGGTAGCTAATTAGCACGTAAGTCTGGCGAAAGTGCTTGTTTCTCATTAGCGATGCAACCATGGTAGTTCAGTGAATAACGTCAGTGGCTCTAAGGTTTGGCGGGAACGACTTTTCTTTCTAATGATTTTCAATTTAAATTCCGAAGAATTAAAATACGACGGAAAACATAACGTAGTTTAGTTTTATGGAGGACGAAAGTAGCTCTGCTACATCAACGAACGAATCATTGCAATATAGGAAGTATCTTTTATCTTCATAGTATTGTTCGTAGGCACTAGAGATTCACACATAAGATTCCTTTCTACAGCCAAGTACTTTAAGTCTCACAGATAAGATCTGGCGAAACCTTTAACCGAAGATGATAAAATGCGAAAATAGACAGAGCTTTAAAGCGATGTTCCAAAAGCTATTTTACTTACATTCTCGTGAAGGTTAAGTTCAGCTAGTGAACATTTCACTGTTTACACGATTTTTGTTAATTAATTTCCAATAAAACTTCTCTTAAAATCTGGTAGATTCTGAAAACGATTCCTCCACACTGTTCTGAACATTACTGCTAACCAAATGTTAATGAGTATACCTCAACAATATTGCAACGTCCACAGGTAATACAACAATCTTAGCAAAATGCAATTTCATACCACTCTCGTACGGACACATTATTTTTATGACGTATTACTAGTATTGACATAGTTTACAAACTACACACTCTTCTCATACCTATAACAGCAGAATTTAGTAATCGTGTTTGCTGAAAGATGTGTTCAGAACATTGGGGATTTTAATTAAATTACCAATTCATCATGCACATCGAAAAATGACGTTGATAATTAGTGCAGCAAAACGTCCGTCATGGATTAAGATAGAGACTGAACATACATTTAAAACTACAGAAACAGCATATCCAGTTCCCATACATGTTATTGGGTAGGTGCGTAAGTTAGTAGCGTTTTTCCGTAAGTTTAATAAACACAATAGATGCACGTAACAGAGAGTTTCAATGTATATAGGCGATCATTTGTATAAGTTTAATGTAAAAACCTTAAGTAGGTATCGATACCACTAAGACTACCATCTTCAGAAGGAAGTCACCTGTAATTACTGAACATATTATAAAATAAACGCTAAAATAGTCAGTATTTGACCACACTAAAAAGGAGAACATCGAACAAAACTGGTAGTTACATAAATTACGTGACGTTAAAGTTGTAGATATACATGATGAGCTAAGTCAAGAAGCAGAAAATATGTAATAAAATCCTCCACGGGAACCGTAAAAAAATTTACAACAGTTACAGCTTGTTAAAAGAACAGACGTGGGATCGAATGCATGACAACCATAGTCTGTTAAAAGTTACTTTAGGATTGACACTTCGGCAGGAGGATGTGGATGCATGGAACACACCCGTAATCTTACATTTAATTCAGGTCGCTCATACAGGTAAATTATTCACTTTATAAATATGGAAATTGCATCAATGTGCTGCGAACGAGCTACACCACGTTTTGATTTTAGCTTTGTTTTAGGCAACTATTTATTAAGAGGATATAAGCGCAGTTTATGAAAGCGCATTTTTTACGACGTTACCGAATTTTCGAAACGTGGGAAAACTTTTTGTTATTCAAGTAAGGTAAATAACTATAGTAAGGAAATTTTGAGAATACATTATATTTTCAAATGTTCGAAACCAGAACTCTGTCGGAGATCTCTAACGCGAAATAATGTGAATTAAATATGACGCACAATGTTACTCTCGTGCGTCAAGTACTTGTCGGACGCTCAAGCAATTTCGACACGAGAAATATATCGCTATTAATGAAATTGTTATTAATTTTTCTGATCCATCTACGAAAGTCTAATACAACAAAGAATTAAGTGTGTTTATCACTGTGGGAAAACGCATCATAAATAGGGCAGCTTCTTATTGTTTAAAGAGAAGGAAAGCTGTAGAAGGAACAAAGCCACTGTATTACAGCAGTTATGTTGTAAACAGTAACATTAATTTAGTGAGACACGTACTGAATCCCTGAAATGAACTTCCTTTGCAATTAGCTGCTGTTAAGTACTTCTTATTAAAATTTCAAAAGTTAGAACGATATAATTTCGTTATGTAGGTACTTACAGATGTAAACTGCGCATACCAAACATGCAGCTGGATCCTTGTTTGTCGATAATGGAAAAACTCTACTGATACCACTCTTGTCGCTATGTCGGATTCTTGAAGTATCACAATCACTATCATTGTTGTCATTTTATGAAATTCTCATTTCTCCCACTGAATTTTCCAAAAAAGCTTCATTCTGCCACGCTCTTTGGATGGCGCTGTGAATATGTTTGACGGTTTTCTTCCAGCCTTAAGCGGTGACGTTCCTGGCAGCTTCTCTTGAGAGTGCTTCAGCTACAGGGGAGGTAAATTTGTTATTATTCCTGGAACCGTAAGTTTCAATTTGGTCCCATATTAACTCTACTGGGTAGCCTCGCGACTGTATGACTGTTTTCTTCTTCCCAGATCGTCGATTTCGTAAAGGGGAACTGTAGCATATTTAGACATTTTTTTTTCCTTTAGCTCCACCTTTCTAAGGTCATCACTTATATCGACGTTATGACGCTGAAGCCAATCAACCATTTCCTCCGTTCGATTTGCCATAGTAGAAGCCTTGTCAACAACTACTGAATGATAAGGAGCATTATCTAGAACAAGTGACTCACTATGTGGACCATGTGGCCTATTCTGCACCATATTTATATCTATATGACGATGCTATGCTGATTATATTCGTATGTTTTGACGATGCCATTATGGCCGTATCACTTTAGGACATGGTGTAAGAAAGATCTGAAGATGGTCATTACAGACTGAAACCGGTCATCGCCTAAAGAATTCATTTAGGATCAGAGACTGGAATAATAAAGCATTTTACAAATCTTTTGAAATCAAACAGAAAATTTACTTTGAATTAATGAGAAATGCCTAACAAGTTTTAAGACACTTTACTCACTAAAGTATTAAAACATGAAAATATTTTTAAAAAATAATAGAAAACTTACCTCGTTTTGGAGAGACTCTGCGCCTAAGTACAATTGTAGCCTTACCGTCGTTATTGAGTGTAACATGTCGATAATAAAATGTTTGTCAAAGTACTCGTGTCGCCATTTAACATCATCTGAAGAGTAACCTCTGTGCGTCCTATGTGTGTCAAATGGGATTTGTCATTGATGACTGACATTTGTCGCAAATGTACGCACAGTGGCAATTTCAAGAAACAAAGAGAAATAATTATTAACTTCATGATAACGTTTCTAACAGTTTTGAGATACGTAGGAAAAGGTATACGTAAGAAGGCCAAACAACATAAGTATCAAATTCACAGTACCTGTGTCTAGGTTAGACAGAAACAAATATTAATCATCAGATAGATGGTAACAATTAAAACAACGGCTACAACCGAGAAAAGTAATTTTCATATTTTAAATGAAATGGACAAGAAGAGTGTTTTTAACCTGAAAACTGATGTTAAGGGCAATGGTCTTACACCAAGCGACACTTGGGACGACATTAGACCTGTGTGTGGTACTGAGCGAAGCAGCACGGCCTTTGGTGCCGAAACACGCTGGCAAGATTACTGGCTCACGACGGTGCTCCTACTCAAGCTGTGGTTCATGGTCTGAACAACGCAAATAAACAGACGGACAGCGCTCCATACTTTTAAAACAGTGGCCGTCAAACTTCTCTACTTACGAGCGAATCCTGAGACTGTGTGGCGCCACCTTACACCGTTTACGCATCGACATTATTAATAACTGGTAACCTATATAAATTGCGAGGATCAGTCAACAATTAAAGAGCAAATTGGTCTGCATAAAAAACTGTTTATTTTTACAAAACAACACTTTTTCTACTTTTCAACATAACACCCTTGAACATTTATGCCCTTATTCCAATGCGCTACAAGCGCTTTTATTCCGGCTGCAAAAAACTCTTGATGTCAGAACCAATTTCCCACACACTTTTTCCCGTCCTTAAGTGCACCAAACAAATCGAAATCGCTAGGTGCTAAATGAGGACTGTAAGGGCGATGAGCCAATACTTCCCATCCCATTTTGTCGATTGTTTCACGGGTTAGTTGAGCAATATGAGGACGTGCGTTGTCTTGCTGGAGAATCACACCTCTCCTCTGAGATACATGACGTCTCTCTCTCATGTCTGGCTTCACCTTGTTTAAAAGCAAATCCGAGTAGTATTGCCGGCCGAAGTGGCCGTGCGGTTAAAGGCGCTGCAATCTGGAACCGCAAGACCGCTACGGTCGCAGGTTCGAATCCTGCCTCGGGCATGAGTGTCTGTGATGTCCTTAGGTTAGCTGGGTTTAACTAGTTCTAAGTTCTAGGGGACTGATGACCTCGGCAGTTGAGTCCCATAGTGCTCAGAGCCATTTGAACCATTGAACCGAGTAGTATTGGCTGTTGATTGTACGCTGCTCTTCGAGATAATTACAAAAAACCGAACCTTCAGCATCCCAAAACACGGTCAACGTGACGATTGTGAGAGAGGACAAGTTACTCTCTCACCTATTTTTCGTATACCGAAAATTATTAAAGATTTTATTACAACGTGACTCACCTTGAGCGACACTCTAGAAAGTTAACAGCCTGAGCAGACGTTGATGTAGCGTGGTAAGGCATTAAAAGCATGACGTATTTTCATGGTTCTTAGCTTGTAGAAACGGCATGTTGGGAGTTGAAAGCAATTGGCGGCGAGCCCATCCCTCAGTAAATCTTGCCAGAGAGGCCAACAGCAGTACAGGGCAGACAGAGCAGCCCCTCGTAGAGAAAGGCCTCCAACAGGACAATGCTGCTGTTCCTGCTTTGGCGTCATGTGAAGGCTGGGCTGGGGGCGATGGACTGAAGGGACATGTCTACACAGCGGAGCCATAAACCGGGGATTGTGTGCAGAGCCACGTGTAATAAAAATTCACCAGTTTCCATGTTCGCCAATACTGCAAATAGGCATGTGGCCCACTTCCATCGTCATAGTTTATGTCTGTCTTTGTTTTGGGAAAATAGATGTTGGTAGTAAACTAGATATTGCATATATTCTCAATCATTGTTATAACAGCTGCACAGTGTTATCTTTCAGTTCTTTCTGATGCTGGGGTTTTGAATTTTTTCTTGACAGGTGAGTTGGTGTGCTTCCACTCCAAGCTTTGTCCTTCTGATTCTGGCTCATAATAGTGCACACAAGTTTCATCACAAGTTAAAATTTTGTTGACGAATGCTAACCTTCCCTTTCATAACATTCCTTTACCTCTGTGCACACTGTCAACCTAGTTTCTTTCTGCAGCCGCGTCAACTCCTTTTGGACCCAACTTGCACATGTTTTGTACTTCAGATTGTTACAGATAATGTTATGAACTTACCAGTACTAACTTAAACCTTATCAACTATCATTTCCACAGTCACAGGGTGGAGGCAGAAATAATGTCATGAATTCGACTTTCAAGTGAGGACGTTGAAACTGCAACTGGTCGCCCAGAACGGTGTTCGTCAGCCACTGAGTCGCGACCATTTTTAACTACTCTACCCACTTGTAAAATTTTGCACGATTCATACAATTTTCACCATAAACTTTATACATTCTGCAGTATATATTCACTGGTTTCTCGCCTTTAGCGAGTAAAAACGAATAATAGAGCGTTGTTCAACTAATGTGGACGTTTCAAGCGGACTAGCCATCTTGAAATGTATTTTTGAGGTTATAAACAAAACAATGTTGATACGTCAGCTGATCAGGGCTCATCCCAGTGATGCCAACTTAAAGCCATAAAGGTACCAAACTTGACCTACTAACAGTTTCTCCCCAGACCAATTTCTCTCTTTAATTATTGAACGACCCTCGTAGTTTGTTACGAGCCCCCAGTATACTAGCTATAGTCCGTACTGATCGTTAAAAGTCTGTACCACTGGACTGACTCTTTCCTTATTTAGATTGCCGCCATCGTCAGCGACAACAAACTTTTGACACAGTAGCTGCCTGATGGAGTGTTTGTTGTGGTGCCTTTGTGAGCGGATGATTAACTGATTAATAGCAGTAACTGGACTGATATTTAAAGGCTTTATGTAATATGAGACCCAGCTACAAATGTTTTCCATTTCAGTTTTGTTCTATTCAGTGTACTGTATTTAATTTCATATTCCGTAGCACAAATACAGGGTGTTTCAAAAATGACCGGTATATTTGAAACGGCAATAAAAACTAAACGAGCAGCGATAGAATTACACCGTTTGTTGCAATATGCTTGAGACAACAGTACATTTTCAGGCGGACAAACTTTCGAAATTACAGTAGTTACAATTTCCAACAACAGAAGGCGCTGCAAGTCATATAGAAGACAACGCAGTCCGTGGGTGCGCCATTCTGTACGTCGTCTTTCTGCTGTAAGCGTGTGCTGTTCACAACGTGCAAGTGTGCTGTAGACAACATGGTTTATTCCTTAGAACAGAGGATTTTTCTGGTGTTGGAATTCCACCCCCTAGAACACAGTGTTGTCGCAACAAGACGAAGTTTTCAACGGAGGTTTAATGTAACCAAAGGACCGAAAAGCGATACAATAAAGGATCTGTTTGAAAAATTTCAACGGACTGGGAACGTGACGGATGAACGTGCTGGAAAGGTAGGGCGACCGCGTACGGCAACCACAGAGGGCAACGCGCAGCTAGTGCAGCAGGTGATCCAACAGCGGCCTCGGGTTTCCGTTCGCCGTGTTGCAGCTGCGGTCCAAATGACGCCAACGTCATCGCATCGTCTCATGCGCCAGAGTTTACACCTCTATCCATACAAAATTCCAACACGGCAACCCCTCAGCGCCGCTACCATTGCTGCACGAGAGACATTCGCTAACGATATAGTGCACAGGATTGATGACGGCGATATGCATGTGGGCAGCATTTGGTTTACTGACAAAGCTTATTTTTACCTGGACGGCTTCGTCAATAAACAGAACTGGCGCATATGGGGAACCGAAAAGCCCCATGTTGCAGTCACATCGTCCCTGCATCCTCAAAAAGTACTGGTCTGGGCCGCCATTTCTTCCAAAGGAATCATTGGCCCATTTTTCAGATCCGAAACGATTACTGCATCACGCTATCTGGACATTCTTCGTGGTTTATGCAAGATGGTGCCCGGCCACATCGCACGGCCGACGTCTTTAATTTCCTGAATGAATATTTCGATGATCGTGTGATTGCTTTGGGCTATCCGAAACATACAGGAGGCGGCGTGGATTGGCCTCCCTATTCGCCAGACATGAACCCCTGTGACTTATTTCTGTGGGGACACTTGAAAGACCAGGTGTACCGCCAGAATCCAGAAACAATTGAACAGCTGAAGCAGTACATCTCATCTGCATGTGAAGCCATTCCGCCAGACACGTTGTCAAAGGTTTCGGGTAATTTCATTCAGAGACTACGCCATATTATTGCTACGCATGGTGGATATGTGGAAAATATCGTACTATAGAGTTTCCCAGACCGCAGCGCCATCTGTTGTTGAAAATTGTAACTACTGTAATATCGAAAGTTTGTCTGCCTGAAAATGTACTGTTGTCCCAAGCATATTGCAACAAACGGTGTATTTCTATCGCTGCTCGTTTAGTTTTTATTGCCGTTTCAAATATACCGGTCATTTTTGAAACACCCTGTACATAACGCATTTGAAGATGACCGTCTCTATAACGCACATTCACGTATCCACATTATGTCAGTGTCAAAACTTGTACCATAGTAACCGATCAGTACGAGAGGCGCAGGTCCATAAGTTGTCAGTACTGGAAGACAAAAGAAAAACCGAGAAACCCACTTCACATCCTCTAATCCTGGAGTGGCCGCGCTATAGCCCTTGAGGTAAGCGCCCAGCATGACTCAGCTCACGGCTGAATTCAGTTATATGTAAACTGAAGCTGGAGTGGGAGAAAGAGAAGGAAATGGACTAGTGACATCAGCTGCTCCGGAATCAGCAGCGACGTGTGAAAATGTGTGCCGCACTGGGATTCGAACCTGAGATGTCCTGCGAATACCACTTTCTGCACCCAGACGTAGTGTTTATGGCAATTGCGCAGACTATCTCGACACGACTCCAGGCCGACCCATTTCGCACCAAGCACTGCCCGTCCGCACTCCCCAATCGTGTCCTCCATGGTCGCTACTCTGAGATTACAGTAGGAGGCAGGGCGTACTACTGAAGAAGATGGAGCCACTTCCCATCTAGGTGATAAACACTGAAGCGCCAAAGAAACTCGTATAGGCATGCATTTTCAAATACAGAGATACGTAAACGGACAGAATACGACGCTACGGTCCTCAACGCCACAACAAGACTCTGGTGCAGTTTTTAGGACGGTTATTGCTGTTACACTGGCAGGTTATCAAGATTTAAGTCAGTTTGAACTGGGTCCATAGTCGGAGCACGAGCGATGGGACACAGCATTTCCGAGGTAACGATGAAGTGGGGATTTTCCTGTACGACCACTTCAGCAGTGTACCGTGAATATCAGGAATCCAGCAAAACATCAAATCTCCAACATCGCTGTGGCTGGAAAAAGATCCTGCAAGAATAGGACCAGCGAAGACTGAAGAGAATCGTTCAACGTGTGAGAACCGCAACACTTCCGCAAATTGCTACAGATTTCCATGCTGCGCCATCAATAAGTGTCAGCGTAGGAACCATTCAACGAAAGATCACCGATATGGCCTTTGGGAGCTGAAGGCTGACTCGTGTAGCATTGATGACTGCACGACACAAAGCATCAACCCTCATCCGAGCACGTCAACACCGACATTGGACTGTTGAGGACTGGAAAGATGTTTACTTGTGGGGTTTTGTTTCAAACTGTATGGACGTGTACATGTATGGAAACACCAAGTTGGTGGAGGCTTGGGGACGTGTGCAGTTGGAATGACCCCTGCTAGATACGACTATGACAGGTGACACGTACGTAAACATCCTGTCTGATCACCTGCATCCATTCATGTTCATTGCGCTTTCCCACGGACTTGGGCAATTCCAGCAGGAGAATTGACACCCCACAGGTCTACAATTGCTATAGAGTGGCTCCAGGAACACTCTTCTGAGCTGAAACACTTCCGCTGTCACCAAACTTCCCAGACATGAACATTATTGAGTATATCTGGGGTTTCTTGCAACGTGCTGTTCCGAAGAGATCTCCACGCCCTCGTACTGATTTATGGACAGCCCTCCAGGATTCATGTTGTCAGTTCCCTCCAGTACCACTTCCGACATGCCATGACGTGTTGCGGCATTTCTGCGCGCTCTTGGGGAGCCACACGATACTAGGAAGGTGTACCAGTTTCTTGGCTCTTCAGTGTATGAATTCAATTAAAATTAAGCACATCGTAAAGTTTTACTGCCTCTGTAAGTATTTTTGTATGTTACACAGCTGGAAAACTATACACTCTTAAGAAGCTCCTAAGCTCATTTTTAAATTCGGCTGTTAGTTGCAGCTGATTACAGAAGTACGTATGAGGACTGCAGATTATACAAATACTTGATGCACCCTGCATACGGCCTGTGGGCAGCAGTTTAATGACGAACGTTTTAAAGTGATGCAAGTCACCTGACGTTTCTACACGTCATCACTCCTGATCCTCACCCCCAGTATCTGGAGATAGTGTGGATATTTCACAGTCGCAATATTATTACGCATATAATGAGCCATCCATATACCAAAGTTGGTATAATTCGCTTCAGGCTTCCCTGGGTTATGCTTTTATGTTGCACTATTTCACTCGAAACCGTCTACCATAAGGTTACTCGGGGTGTCACTCTGTGACAATACATTTTTCCAGATATCAAATGATACGAGTGGCAGTTTTGCTAGAACTTCTTTAAGGCGCTACATAGGTATAACAATAATATTCGGTCCAGGTCGCGTCGAAATTAATTTTGGTTCCCAGCTTCTGCCAAACCAATGATCTTCAGACAATTAACTCCGTGGTGACATGTGAAGACGGTACACGAAGTGGCTGGATATACCACAAAGGTACCACTAAACAAGTGCACTTGTATGTTTCTTCATAAAGGACGCCATCATAATGCGACTTTTGATACATACAAACAAAACAGTTTTATGCTTCAGTTACTTGTTTATTTTGCCACTACGCATTTCGATGGTTCACACCATAATTCGCAGGTGGAAAACGGTTTATTTATATAGCTGGTGTTGGTTAAGAGTTCAGACATCGTTTGACAGTAGCAGACCAAGGGCAGTGTAGGAAACGTTGCGTCTTTTGCTGATGATAAAAACGTTTTATTTAGATAATGTACTATTGAGGTTAAAACAACAAACGTGGGGAGCATTTACTCGAAGACAATAGTGAAACGGCCCCAACCGATTTTTTTCAGAGTAAGCATTCTCATAACCTGAAATTTCAATGCATAGCAATCAGTATAACCACTTCTATATATTTCTCAATAGTTCGATTTACAATATCTATGTACGATCTGTTAAAATATTTTAATCTATAAGAAATAAATATGATAATCTAATTGTGCACATGTCCACATTTTATTTCAGCCGATTCATATTTTTGAAATAAATGAATGGTTCAAATGGTTCAAATGGCTCTGAGCACTATGGGACTCAACTGCTGAGGTCATTAGTCCCCTAGAACTTAGAACTAGTTAAACCTAACTAACCTAAGGACATCACAAACATCCATGCCCGAGGCAGGATTCGAACCTGCGACCGTAGCGGTCTTGCGGTTCCAGACTGCAGCGCCTTTAACCGCACGGCCACTTCGGCCGGCGAAATAAATGAAAGACATATTTATGTACATAGTCATTTCATCTTTTATTTTTGTGTCCAGTGCTGCAGCCCATTCATCTTTCTAAAAATACAAAAAAAAGTATATCTATGTAGAGATAAGTACCTCATTAACTGCTGTTCATACTTTTTTACAAAAAATTTAAAAAATATTTATGTAGAAATGATTTAATCTTTATGCTCGTATCCAATCTAAGGAAGCATATGTGCCATGTGTACAACACCTTTAAAATGACAGTGTGAACGTAATGTATAGTGGAGAAAACGTAAAAGAGGCTGCAGTACGCAGACTGTTGTCAGCTGTGCCGCCCCTGTAAGTACAATATAGTGTCAGAAATTCATGTATTTTAACCTCAAAAGAGCGTTTTCTAAACAAACAATTTTTATCATTAGTGAAAGAAGCAGCATAACTCTCACTGTCCTTGATCTTCTACTGTGAAAAGACGTCTGTACTCTTAAACAACACCAACTAAGTGAATACATGATGGTGTGACCCATCGAATCCCCTAGAGGCAAAATAAACAGGTGACTGACGCAGAAAACTGCGTTATTTGTAACATGCAGTTGTAAAAGCAGTCTCTAAATAATCGCCAAATACGAGATTTAAGACTTTTGTTCTAAAACCTGTCTCCTGCGCAAACCGTCGGTACCTCAGTCTTGAAGAACGCGGTATGCTGCACACATCAACTAGGACGACAGTATTTCGAACCGGAAGAAGAAGAAGAAGAAGCATGAGACATTACTGGGCGTACTTCATTAACGGAAACAGAAAAAATTAAAACCTCATTTCCCGCTATTTCAATGGAATCCGCCCATACAAAAAGCCCCTTTGACCCTGATTTAGAGTGCATATTTGCTTTAATGCCAACTCGCAGGGGTATGAACGTGATTAAATCGGAAAATGTGTGAATACACTTTTCATCCGCATGCGATTGGTTCAAAGGATTATCAAGCCATCAGATACAGCCAGCGAGTGGTTTTCTATTTTTTTCAGTTTGTGCCGTCCTGATGCAATCTGTTTCGGGACTTGCTATCACGTCAGTCTGATTCCTGTAGCTGCAACAGATATGACGATCCATTAGCATGAGTGTTTGTATTTAATGGAGTGCTAATCAGACAGGATAGCTCCATAATGCAACTCGTGCCTTGTGTTAGACGGTGTGTACGAGGCACCCGTAGAAATACTGGCCTGGATGCTTCAACTGAGAATGGAGGTGACGTCACGTCGGGGCTCTAGTCACAGCGTGTTTACGAAGTTGTGTGAAGCGTTCGTAGCTTCCTGTTTGTCAATTATTGTAGCTTACGTAATGTATCCTTATCGACTGTTATTGTGCAGCCCATAGGTCGTCCTACAGCATCAAAAATGGCTGTGAGCACTATGGGACTTAACATCTATGGTCATCAGTCCCCTAGAACTTAGAACTACTTCAACCTAACTAACCTAAGGACATCACACAACACCCAGCCATCACGATGCAGAGAAAATCCCTGACCCCGCCGGGAATCGAACTCGGGAACCCGGGCGTGGGAAGCGAGAACGCTACCGCACGACCACGAGATGCGGGCCCTACAGCATCAATTAATTGCTGTTCAGTATAAACGAGGTGAGAATATTACTCTAGAAAAATTCATTTCATTTTCGCTTAGAATCTATAAAGCTGTTATCGTACGTCCCTGTACACATTTCAGTTTCACATAACCGCAGATCAAATTAACGGTTTTTAAGATGACGAGGAACTGCTGTGTGCCTTGCTACACATCTAACTATGAACTGCAGAAAGGTTAGGTCACTTCTTTTAGTTTCGCTAACGAGGATTCTCTACACGCTAAGTGTTTCACCCATTAACAGAAGTGATTTCGTACCAGGTCTTGAAGGGGTAGTTTAAAAATGAAAAGAAAAGCATTTCATAAAACATGATGATGCTCCAGAACACAGAATGAAGACCGTTGGAAATTCCCGGAAAAATTCAAGGTACACTCATGCTCATAAATTAAGGATAACGCTGATACATGGTGAAACAACGCTCTGGTGGGCGGTTTGCGGGTTTAAATCATCTCGGGGTATGACCATGCGGTGCATTTGACCTGCGCTGGCAGCAGTCCACTTACGCAGAGGTGTGTTGGTGCATATCAGAGTACGGTGCAGCGAGTAAGAGTGCAGACGTCTTCAGACCTGCTAATGGTGACTGTGTCTTGAAAATGGCTCAAAGAACACATACTGATGACGTTATGAGGGGTACAATACTGGGGCGCCTGGAGGCTGATCACCATCAGTGCTCGCAGACGGAGTACTGGAGGTAGCTATGCTCGGGAACGCACTGCAGCCACTGGAACAGTTCTCTCCAGACACAGTCTACGAACAACTGAACAGACATGGTTTATTCACCCGGAGACATGCAAAGTGCATTCCACTGACCCCTGATCACAGGAAAGCCCGTAAAGCCTGGTGTCAAGAACACAGTACATGCTCATGTTCACGGACGAGTCCAGGTATAGCCTAAACAGTGATTCTCGTTGGTTTTCGTCTGGCGTGAACCAGGAACCAGATACCAACCTTTTAATGTCCTTGAAACGGACCTGTATGAAGGTCGTGGTTTGATGGTGTGGGCTGGGATTGTGATTGGTGCACGTACACCCCTGCAAGTCTTTGACAGAGGAACAGGTCAAGTGTACCGGGACGTCATTTTGCACCAGTATGTCCACCTTTTCAGGGTGCATTGGGTCCCACCTTCCTCCTAATGAATGATAACACACGGCCCCACCGAGCTGCCATCATGGAAGAGTACCTTGAAACAGTAGATATCAGGCGAATGGAGTGGCCTGCCTGTTCTACAGACCTAAACCCCATCGAGCACGTCTGGGATGCTCTCGGTCGACGTATCGCTGCACGTCTTCAAACCCCTGGGACACTTCAGGAGCTCCGACAGGCACTCGTGCAAGAATGGGAGGCTATACCCCAGCAGCTGGTCGACCACCTGACCCAGAGTATGCCAACCCACTGTGCGGCCTGTGTATGTGTGCATGGTGATCATATCCCATATTGATGTCGGGGTACATGCGCATGAAACAGTGGCGTTTTGTCGCACATGCGTTTCGGGACGGTTTTCTCAACTTATCAGCAACACCGTGGACTTACAGATACCCTTGCATAAACAGTTAATAGTAAACTGGCCGTGTGTCGCCAAGCTCGCTGGTTTCCAATGACGACTTCTGGCTCTGATGCTTCTATTTGCTTGGTAACAGAAAGTATTTATGAGAGTAACAAACCAGTTCATGCAGCAAGAAGACTGTTTAAAGTTCACAGCTCCATTACTAAATTTTATACCTATATCAATTCCATTTTTTTACCGAGAATGTGGTGTTCGTCTACATTTTACTTTCATATTTATACTTTTAGAAGAATACATACACGAACGGGATACATTACTGTGTGTGTGTGTGTGTGTGTGTGTGTGTGTGTGTGTGTGTGTGTGTGTAGGCCGACATGCAGAGTAGCTTGGACTGAGCAAGACAAAGAAAACCAAATTTATGTGAGACAACCTGCAACGCCTGGTCTTGCCCGCCTTGTGTAGTACCTGCCGCACAAAGTGATTGGCCCTTTGCTTTGTTGACACACACACACACAGATTACAAGCTGCTTGGAAAACTGCAGTCGCTTCAAATCGAAGAGGATCTCAATCACTCGGCGTCAACGGACTGCGACGATGAATACGTCTTCACATGTATGAAAATATGACTAGTTGCAACATCTGTTGTTACATTTTACGGTAAGTATGTCACTGTGTTTCTGGAGAATTCGTCTTCTGTTGTTTCATCTCAATCTTCACTGTTTCAAGTAGGGCAGTGTTTGAGCATGACTCGAACTGTTGGAACAGCTTACGTTACAGTTCAGCAGATCTCGGGTTCTGTTCGATCTTTTGATCGGCCCGCGATCTAGCGACTTTTGTTGGTACTATATCCACGACGTGCCTTAGCGATGCCGAAGAGTGCGGACAACGGAACGCGCGCGTCCGAGCCAGCCGGCTGGGTCGCGCCGGGGCCGGCCGCTGGCCGGTCGGTGGGGCCTGCCTCGCTCCCCACAGGACGGATACCACGGCGACGACCCCTGCAGCGACAACGGATTCTGACCGGCAACATAATGAGGACAGCACCACGACGAGCGATATGCGAATGCAGACCGGAGGAAACCGTACGTCAAACCCCTGTGACGAGAGAAATCAGCTAACACAGAACGATCGGCAACAACGGGAAGTAAGACGTGAAATACAGCACATGATTCTGCAAAGTCAGGAAGTATACGGCAACCGGACTAGTACAGTTCCTAACTCACAGCCTGAAGAACAAGTAGACGACGTGGAACAATTTTCTCCACCGGAAGACGACGACGAAATGGAGGGAGTCTCCTCTGAAGAAGTTTGGACCATGCAGCCCACCGACGGAGAGGGCGATTTTACGCTAGTTCGCCAAAGAAAACGACTCAGCGCTTCTCCTAAGCAGAACAACTCTCGGAAGCGACAACGTCCAGAAGAACTGAAAACTTCCAACCGTTATGCGGCTATTGCGACGGAAGATACTACGGATGCTCCAGAACGTGACGTCAATCTCGAAGCAGATAAAGAGGGGACAGATGGTTCTGGCCGTAACTTACTACACAAAGTCCCGCCCGTTACTATTTACCATACCAAGAACTACATGGAACTCAACAAGGCGCTGAAAGCGAATATTGACGGCAGTCTTAAGGCCATCTACGAACGAGACAGGATCAAATATCACTTTGACTCCTATGAAGATCAACGGCGGGCCATCAATTTCTTTGTGTCGAATGACATCCACTTTTTAACACATTAGGCCGCAGAGGACAAGGTCCTCAAACTGGTTGTCAAACGTCAACCTGCCGAAGATACGGAGGAAGAACTGAAAGACGCACTGATAGAGAAGGGTTTTCCTGCCATCAACGTCCACCAGTTTAAAAATCGAGACGACAACACGAAGGAATTACGACCTCAAGATGCTTACTGTGTCACGTTGCCAGCCCAAAAGGAAAACTACAATATTTACTGTGGTGTCACCGCCCGACACCACACTTGTTAGGTGGTAGCTTAAATCGGCCGCGGTCCATTTAGTACGTGTCGGACCCGCGTGTCGCCACTGTGTCATCGCAGACCGAGCGCCACCACAAGGCAGGTCTCGAGATACGGAATAGCACTCGCCCCAGTTGTACTACGACTTTGCTAGCGACTACACTTACGAAGCCTTTCTCTCATTTGCCGAGAGACAGTTAGAATAGCCTTCAGCTAAGTCCATGGCTACGACCTAGCAAGGCGCCATTAGCCTTACAGAGTTTGATAGTGATCGTATGAAATGTCTTATCAAGAACGTTGTGTTCACATCAAAGAATAAAAGTTAAGTATTCGAGGAGCTGCATACTTTTCTTATTAGAATTCACTACTTATCCTGTTCCAGAATTCACGCCCGTCTGCGTTAGATAGCGTGCATTTCGGCCTCCTATATCTACAAGGTGTTGGCACATTTACCAACACATCATTTACGACATCAAATACCTTCTATATACTAAAGTCGTTATTGAAACCTACAACAGACAAGAAGGACCTGTTCAATGTCGCCACTGCCAGCGATTCGAACATACGGCTAATTATTGCAGCTTGCCTGCTCGCTGCGTTCGCTGTACTCATCCCCGAGGGGCTCCGCCGAAATGTGCTAACTGTGAAAAGGACCATCCTGCCACATGGCGTGGCTGCCAGAAGTACCAGGAACTTCTCAGGAAATACAGACAACGGTCTTCCCCGCAGCCCTCTCAACGGAGGACTCGTGTAATACGGAACTCCAACCTGACGCCACACCCTCCGCCACACCATCAGCAACCGCCACAAGAACAGCCGGCGGCGACACGGCAGCCAGTAACACAGCCTCCTCCTGAAGCACTTCCACCTCGACAGCACCGCCAGCATTATTCATACGCCCACGCAGCATCACCACGCCGACCGGAACCGGAAACCTACGTCTCACCAGCTCATTTGATGGGATCTATAGCTCCAGCGCTCTCTGATGTCGCGAAACTTCTCACCGCCGTGCAGCAACAACTAGTGGGGATACTTTCTTTAATCGAAAGAGTATTGAAGGCCTTTGGAACACCTTAAGATGGATCGCCCTGGAACCACGAGAAACCTGAAAATCTGTATATGGAACGCCAACGGAATGAAACACAAGAAAACAGAATTCACAGAATTTTTACAACGTCACAAAATCGACATCGCACTTGTATCGGAGACGCACCTTCGTCCAACAACTCAGCTCAGATTTCGTAACATGTACGTATATAGAACGGACAGACAAGGCCAACGAGGTGGAGGGACCGCAGTTCTGCTTAAAAGGGAACTGCGGCACCATCATGAAACACTACCACACCTCCAACATCTGGAAGCAACAGCAGTAACGGTTCGATCGGCGACAGGCAACATCACTTTCATTGCGGCGTACAACAGCCCCGGTAAAAACCTGGTGCCAGACGACCTAAGGAGTATCTTCACCAATTCTGACAAAATCTTCCTCGGAGGTGACCTTAACAGCAAGCACGTCGCGTGGAATTCCCGGCGTACGAACCCTCGTGGACGAACTTTGATTGCCACGGAAGAAGAGCTGGGCATCACAGTCCATGGCCCACGAGAGTCGACACGGATTCCTTACGTCGATCGGCGAGAAGCAGACGTCCTAGATATTGCTATCATCAAAAATATCGAGACGAACCTCCAGCTCCGCACCGTCGACGATCTTTCGTCTGACCACCGACCTGTTATCAGCGTCGTGGAAAACGCAACGGCCAACCTTCCGCCCCCCACAAACTCTGAACTGGGGTCAATTTTGGACATATCTTGACAACAATATCTGCCCGACGCAGGACGTTTCAACACCGGAAGCCATCGACATCGCGGTACAAACTTTGACGCAGAAGATAAAGGCAGCCAAACGGAGGGCAACTACTCACACGGTCTACCCTGTAGTAGCTTTCGATGAGTTCCCGCCTCTACTCCAAGAACTGAAGACACAGGAGTAGGCGACGTTGGCTCCGCTATAGAAACCCGATCGATCGACGAGAAACACACGGCATAACACGAGAAATGCACAGGAGAGTGGCCGAGTGGCGACAGCAGGTCTGGGAAGATAAGATGGATGAGTTCTTACTTCGAACCAAGAACGAATGGCAGGTAGTAAAGAACACACGACACCAGCGGCCACCCAAACGAGCCATCAGAGGACCAGATGGCCTCCTCTATGACGAACTCGCCCAGGCGGAGCTGTACGCTACGACTTACCAAGAACAGATGTCTACACCAGCGACCCCCGTGAACGACGTCCGCCTGCAAGAACAGGAAGCTGTCATTACAGCATAATGGACTGCTTTTCGTGCTGCGCCTGTGCAGAGCCGCCCACAACTCACCACACCAGCAGAGATCCGTAAACTATCCGGAAGACTCGGAATAATGCGCCGGGCAACGACTCCATAAGCAACACCGATTTGAAACAGTTGCCCAGGAAGCCAACTGTGCTCCTTACCCGAATTCTCAACAGCTGTCTTCTGCAGGGATATTTTCCTACGGCATGGAAGAAGGCTCGAGTAGTTCCAGTACCCAAGCCAGGTAAAGACCCAGCAGAACCCAACAGTTACCGGCCAATTAGCCTCTTGCCGACCCTTGACAAGGTGCTCGAGAGAGTGCTGTTGAAGAGGCTCCATGACGCGCTTACAGCGCATGATGTTATACGACCCGAACAATTCGGTTTCAAGGACAAGTTATCTGCCGAACTTCAACTTTTACGGATCATCGAACGGATACAAGAAGGATACAACAAGCAGCACTTCACGATTGGTGTCTTCCTTGACATCGAAAAAGCTTGCGATAAGGTGTGGCGGCCCAACCTTATCGTCAAACTGCATCGCACTACCCCTATTGCGGATTGTTACATTAGACTCATAGATAGCTTTCTGCAGGACAGGAAACTGTATGTCCGAGTCGACGACAAAAACTCCGAAATGAAACTGATCCCCGCAGGAATTCCGCAGGGCTCTGTCATTTCGCCTCTGCTTTTCAACTTACATATAAATGACATCCCAACAGTCCCCCTTGTTACGGCGAGTTTTTATGCGGACGATACGGCTTTTCTGACAACTGGACGACACTTGGACCAGCTAATCGCTAGGATGCAACGGCAACTTGATGTAATGGAATGCTGGGCGCTGCAAAATAAGATAACGATCAACCCGACGAAGACGGCAGCCGTTCTGTACACACGGAGGAAACCAGTTCTGAACGACAGACTCCAAATAGCTGACCAATTTATCCCATGGTCGCAGGGAGTGAAGTATCTCGGTGTCTACCTTGACAAAAAATTTCTCTTCACGCAGCATATTGACGACAAGAAGACGGCAGCCCAGAAAATGGCCAGGTCATTGATTCCGTTCCTGAAGAGTAAGGATCTCAACCCTAAGACTAAACTCCTATTGTATAAGGCAACAGTGGAACCCACAATGTTGTATGGCTCCACCTCGTGGGTAACTACGTGCGTCTCCAACTACAACAAACTCCAAGCGCTGCAAAACATTTGCTAACGATGGATCACAGGAGCTCCATGGTGGACAAGAAACGTCGACATCCACACCGCACTCCACGAGACCACTCTACAAGAGAAGGTCCATTACAAGGCTCTACGAGTTTTTGACAAGATCGATGCCCTTAGGGACGAAGTTCGACAATTAGAATCGGTAAGAACGGTAAACCCTGAAAGATAGCACAAGTATCAAGTACCGAACTCAATAACGTTTCACCCCCCATAGGCAATCTGTCATAACACGAGGAAGCAGTCACACATAACAGGCTAGACACATGTCATCCTCCACAGGAGATAGACATCACCAAAGACAGCAGGCTAAAGGACCCATTGCGTGCCCAAGCCTAACTGGATGTGTAATAAATAAAGTGTTTTCCTTTTATCCTTACATCCCATCCTAGAAGAATAAGTCATCAAGGATGATCTCTTAAGTCCACACCACACACTATATATATATATATAAAAAAGCGATTATATGGCTCTGTGGATTTTAATGGCAAATATAACTGTAGAACAAGAACTAAATTATTTTCTAAGGCATATTCCGTGTGTAACAATGGTAACCAATCAATAAATTAGATTTTGCTCTCATGTTTCTGTCGAAGTCTCGATCTTTCGCTCGTTCTGCAATGTACTTATGACTGATGGTCGCTGTTGTAATTTACTCTCGCGATATATTTCGTTTGTTAGGCATTTAATGAGGAGGTATTGAATAGAATTGGGGAGAAGAGGAGTTTGTGGCACAACTTGACGAGAAGAAGGGACCGGTTGGTAGGACATGTTCTGAGGCATCAAGGGATCACAAATTTAGCATTGGAGGGCAGCGTGGAGGGTAAAAATCGTAGAGGGAGACCAAGAGATGAATACACTAAGCAGATTCAAAAGGATGTAGGTTGCAGTAGGTACTGGGAGATGAAGAAGCTTGCACAGGATAGAGTAGCGTGGAGAGCTGCATCAAACCAGTCTCAGGACTGAAGACCACAACAACAACAACAACAGGCATTTAATTTTTCATTAATTTTCTTCATTGTTTCATCAGAATGTAGAAATTTCAAGTAAATTGCCCAAGAACTTTGAAGTAAATCGGTCAAGTATTTTTCGAGATGTTTGCTAACAACGTTTCTACTATTGCGTACTTTCTGTTGACCTAGGATCGCCAAAATTGGCAAGAAACAACGTTTAACAGCAAAAGTACAGGAAAAATAGGGTGTTATGCGCGCGCGCGCGCGCGCGCGCGCGTGTATGTGTGTGTGTGTGTGTGTGTGTGTGTGTGTGTGTGTGTGTGTGTACACTACTGGCCATTAAAATTGTTACACCAAGAAGAAATGCAGATGATTAACGGATACTTATTAGACAAATGTATTATACTAGAACTGACATGTGATTACATTTTCACGCAATTTGGGCGCATAGATCCTGAGAAATCAGTACCCAGAACAACCACCTCTGGCCGTAATAACGGTCTTGATACGCCTGGTCATTGAGTCAAACAGAGCGTGGATGGTGTGTACAGGTACAGCTGCCCATGTAGCTTCAACACGACACCACAGTTCATCAAGAGTTGTGACTGGCGTATTGTGACGAGTCAGTTGCTCGGCCATTATTCACCAGAGGTTTTCAATTGGTGAGAGATCTGGAGAATGTGCTGGCCAGGGCAGCAGTCGAACATTTTCTGTATCCAGAAATGCCCGTACAGGACCTGCAACAAGCGGCCGTGCATTATTCTGCTGAAATGTAGGGTTTCGCAGGGATCAAATGAAGGGTAGAGCCAAGGGTCGTAACACATCTGAAATGTAACGTCCACTGTTCAAACTGCCGTCAATGCGAACAAGAGATGACCGAGACGTGTAATCAATGGCACCCCATACCATCACGCAGGGTGATACGCCAGTATGGCGATGACGATTACACGCTTCCAATGTGCGTTCACCGCGATGTCACCAAACACGGATGCGACCATCATGATGCTGTAAACAGAACCTGGATTCCTCCGAAAACATGACGTTTGCCACATGTGCACACAGGTTCGTCGTTGAGTACACCATCGCAGACGCTCTTCTCTGTGATGCAGCGTCAAGGTTAACCGCAGCCATGGTCTCCGAGCTGATAGTCCATGCTGTTGCAAACGTCGTCGAACTTTTCGTGCAGATGGTTGTTGTCTTGCAAACGCCCCAACTGTTGACTCTGAGATCGAGATGTGGCTGCACGATCCGTTGCAGCCACGCGGATAAGATGCCTGTCATCTCGACTGCTAGTCATACGAGGCCGTTGGGATCCAGCATGGCGTTCCGTATTACCCTCCTCAACCCACCGATTCCATATTCTGCTAACAGTCATTGGATCTCGACTAACGCGACAAGAAATGTCGCTATACGATAAAGCGCAATCGCTATAGGCTACAATCCGACCTTTATCAAAGTCGGAAACATGATGGTACGCATATCTCCTCCTTACACGAGGCATCACAACAATGTTTCACCAGGCAACGCCGGTCATTTGCTGTTTGTGTATGAGAAATCCGTTGGAAACTTTCCTCATGTCAGCATGTTGTAAGTGTCGCCAGCGGCTCAACCTTGTGTGAATGCTCTGAAAAGCTAATCATTTGCATATCACAGCATCTTCTTCCTGTCGGTTAAATTTCGCGTCTGTAGCACGTCATCTTCGTGGTGTAGCAATTTTAATGCCCAGGGCCAGTAATATACAGGGTGTTTCAAAAATGACCGGTATATTTGAAACGGCAATAAAAACTAAACGAGCAGCGATACAATTATACCGTTTGTTGCAATATGCTTGGGACAACAGTACATTTTCAGGCAGACAAACTTTCGAAATTACAGTAGTTACAATTTTCAACAACAGATGGCGCTGCAAGTGATGTGAAAGATATAGAAGACAACGCAGTCTGTGGGTGCGCCATTCTGTACGTCGTCTTTCTGCTGTAAGCGTGTGCTGTTCACAACGTGCCAGTGTGCTGTAGACAACATGGTTTATTCCTTAGAACAGAGGGTTTTTCTGGTGTTGGAATTCCACCCCCTAGAACACAGTGTTGTTGCAACAAGACGAAGTTTTCAACGGAGGTTTAATGTAACCAAAGGACCGAAAAGCGATACAATAAAGGATCTGTTTGAAAAATTTCAACGGACTGGGAACGTGACGGATGAACGTGCTGGAAAGGTAGGGCGACCGCGTACGGCAACCACAGAGGGCAATGCGCAGCTAGTGCAGCAGGTGATCCAACAACGGCCTCGGGTTTCCGTTCGCCGTGTTGCAGCCGCGGTCCAAATGACGCCAACGTCCACGTATCGTCTCATGCGCCAGAGTTTACACCTCTATCCATACAAAATTCAAACGCGGCAATCCCTCAGCGCCACTACCATTGCTGCACGAGAGACATTCGCTAACATTATAGTGCACAGGATTGATGACGGCGATATGCATGTGGGCAGCATTTGGTTTACTGACGAAGCTTATTTTTACCTGGACGGCTTCGTCAATAAACAGAACTGGCGCATATGGGGAACCGAAAAGCCGCATGTTGCAGTCCCATCGTCCCTGCATCCTCAAAAAGTACTGGTCTGGGCCGCCATTTCTTCCAAAGGAATCATTGGCCCATTTTTCAGATCCGAAACGATTACTGCATCACGCTATCTGGACATTCTTCGTGAATTTTTAGCGGTACAAACTGCCTTAGACGACACTGCGAACACCTCGTGTTTTATGCAAGATGGTGCCCGGCCACATCGCACGGCCGACGTCTTTAATTTCCTGAATGAATATTTCGACGATCGTGTGATTGCTTTGGGCTATCCGAAACATACAGGAGGCGGCGTGGATTGGCCTCCCTATTCGCCAGACATGAACCCCTGTGACTTCTTTCTGTGGGGACACTTGAAAGACCAGGTGTACCGCCAGAATCCAGAAACAATTGAACAGCTGAAGCTGTACATCTCATCTGCATGTGAAGCCATTCCGCCAGACACGTTGTCAAAGGTTTCGGGTAATTTCATTCAGAGACTACGCCATATTATTGCTACGCATGGTGGATATGTGGAAAATATCGTAATATAGAGTTTCCCAGACCGCAGCGCCATCTGTTGTTGAAAATTGTAACTACTGTAATTTCGAAAGTTTGTCTGCCTGAAAATGTACTGTTGTGCCAAGCATATTGCAACAAACGGTGTATTTCTATCGCTGATCGTTTAGTTTTTATTGCCGTTTCAAATATACCGGTCATTTTTGAAACACCCTATATATATATATATATATATATATATATATATATATATATATATATATATATATATAGTGTTTATAAATGAATATCGGGGTTTTAACCTTTAAAATAATTATTTCATTAAACTTACAGGTATAAATGATATGTCAAATGAAAGGGCAAATCAAACACTTTTACCAAGAACCTTATAAATGTTCAATGTGAGCACCATTTTTCATATTCACACATCAAGTTCATAGCCGAGTACTTCCCAAACGTTGATAAGTGTGTCTTCAGTGATTGTAGCAACAACAGCTTCAATCTGGTTTCTTAATTTAGGGAGGTGTGCTAGTAGCGGAGGCACGTACACACGATCCTTGATGAAGCCCCAAAAGAATAAATCGCATGGCGTTAGGTCGGGTGAACGTGGAGACCGTGCAAAGGAAGCCCTGTCATTGGGCCCCTTGCGGCCTATCCAGCGCATGGGTACACTGAAGTTCAACCAATTCTAGCGGATCGCGGCGGAAACATTGCGCGCTGTGCATGGCGTGCGCACTGGTGCCAATTACAACCATTTGTATTGCTCTTTAATTTGACATGTCATTTATAAAAGTACGTTTAATGTAATAAATACTATAAAGCGTTAAAACCCTAATATGCATTTATAAACACCCTGTATATATATTGTGTATATTAAAAGAATATTTTGTTTATCTCCGCACAAACTTTCGTTAGGGCATCGTGTAGCAATTTGAAGTAAATCGACCAAGAACTTTTAGAGATATTTGGTAGCAACATTTTCCCTTGCATACATGTCTCTAGTACGATTACGATGTCTCATGTAAGACAGTGATCTTCGTCTTGTCTTGAAGATAAATATCGGAATAAAACTGTACATATGTGTGAATTACAAACAAACAAACAAATGAACATTTTTCTTCATATAGATAGAGAAGATAGTGCTGTACTCGAAGGGTATGGAACTCCAGTCTGCAGTACTGGGATCGTATCCCCTTGTGGCCCCGGGGATAGCACTAATGGCGTCTGTGTTCTGCTGTAAGCCCTTGTTTCGAATATCGTCCCCGGGCAAATGCGCTGTGCGTAGCTTACGGCCAGACCGTAGGGATGCCGGCTAATGCGGCGACATGTCAGACACAGGGATGGCTGCAGGGATATCTGGTACAGCACGCCGATGCATGGTCACCCGCCAAATCTCGGTACTGTCGCTCTATTAAGGTGCGTTTGCAGGGGCAATATAAAGTCCATGTTTCTGAGAATCTAGACGGTCAAGCGACATGAATTAGACCCCATGGAACCGACTCTGCCGTCCACTACCACCCTGGAATCTTTGTGGCAGTAGATTTACGCGCGAGAGGTACTTGTACGGCTACAGCAGTACCGCACAGTAACTGAAAGCGAGCTACTCCAAGTTGGACCGGCTCTCTTGCTTTTGCGTTCCACAAGAGAAAAAGTCAGCAAGAAATTTACAAATCGTGCTCTGTGGATGCGTCCTATTTTGAGTAAGTGTACTGCATCTGGAACTTTTAATCGCGAGCTGGTGCTGGACACACACTTCTTCCAGAATGTTGAATCACTATTTTTAATTAATCGTAAAAGCAATTTATCTGAGAATTTGAAGCTATTGACTATTTTTCGACCGTGACTGTCTCGAGAAGTATGTGACTGGTAGCAGGAATTTTAAAAAAAACTATACATATCTGAGAATACCAGATTGGCGACTACGGTTTGGTTTTTCGCTACTGGTGGTTTATACATACGGTAAGTTTGTAGGAAAACTGAGGATGTTAGATGACGATCAGTTTGGATTTAGGAAAGATAAAGACACCAGGGAGGCAATTCTGACATTGCAGTTGATAATGAAAGTAAGCTTAAAGAAGTCATGATACGTCCATAAGATTTCTCGATCTGGCGTTCGACAATGTAAAATGGTGCAAGATGTTCAACATTGTAAGAAAAGTGGATGTAAGCTATAAGGAGAGACGGGTACTGTACAATGTGTGGAAAGGCCAAGAGAGAATAATAATAGTGGACGACTAAGGACGAAGTGCTCGGATTGAAAAGGAAGTCATACAGGGCTGTTGTTTTTCGCTCCTACTATTCAATCTGTACATCGAAGACTCAATGATGGAAATGAAAGAAAGGTTCAAGATTGGAATTAAAATTCGAAGCAAAAGGATATCAATGATACCATTCGCTAATGACAATGCTATCATGACTGAAAGTGAAAAAGAATTACATGATCTGCTGAATGGAATGAACAGTCTAATGAGTACAGAATATACACTCCTGGAAATTGAAATAAGAACACCGTGAATTCATTGTCCCAGGAAGGGTAAACTTTATTGACACATTCCTGGGGTCAGATACATCACATGATCACACTGACAGAACCACAGGCACATAGACACAGGCAACAGAGTATGCACAATGTCGGCACTAGTACAGTGTATATCCACTTTTCGCAGCAATGCAGGCTGCTATTCTCCCATGGAGACGATCGTAGAGATGCTGGATGTAGTCCTGTGGAACGGCTTGCCATGCCATTTCCACCTGGCGCCTCAGTTGGACCAGCGTTCGTGTTGGACGTGCAGACCGCGTGAGACGACGCTTCATCCAGTCCCAAACATGCTCAATGGGGGACAGATCCGGAGATCTTGCTGGCCAGGGTAGTTGACTTACACCTTCTAGAGCACGTTGGGTGGCACGGGATACACGCGGACGTGCATTGTCCTGTTGGAACAGCAAGTTCCCTTGCCGGTCTAGGAATGGTAGAACGATGGGTTCGATGACGGTTTGGATGTACCGTGCACTATTCAGTGTCCCCTCGACGATCACCAGTGGTGTACGGCCAGTGTAGGAGATCGCTCCCCACACCATGATGCCGGGTGTTGGCCCTGTGTGCCTCGGTCGTATGCAGTCCTGATTGTGGCGCTCACCTGCACGGCGCCAAACACGCACACGACCATCATTGGCACCAAGGCAGAAGCGACTCTCATCGCTGAAGACGACACGTCTCCATTCGTCCCTCCATTCACGCCTGTCGCGACACCATTGGAGGCGGGCTGCACGATGTTGGGGCGTGAGCGGAAGACGGCCTAACGGTGTGCGGGACCGTAGCCCAGCTTCATGGAGACGGTTGCGAATGGTCCTCGCCGATACCCCAGGAGCAACAGTGTCCCTAATTTGCTGGGAAGTGGCGGTGCGGTCCCCTACGGCACTGCGTAGGATCCTACGGTCTTGGCGTGCATCCGTGCGTCGCTGCGGTCCGGTCCCAGGTCGACGGGCACGTGCACCTTCCGCCGACCACTGGCGACAACATCGATGTACTGTGGAGACCTCACGCCCCAAGTGTTGAGCAATTCGGCGGTACGTCCACCCGGCCTCCCGCATGCCCACTATACGCCCTCGCTCAAAGTCCGTCAACTGCACATACGGTTCACGTCCACGCTGTCGCGGCATGCTACCAGTGTTAAAGACTGCGATGGAGCTCCGTATGCCACGGCAAACTGGCTGACACTGACGGCGGCGGTGCACAAATGCTGCGCAGCTAGCGCCATTCGACGGCCAACACCGCGGTTCCTGGTGTGTCCGCTGTGCCGTGCGTGTGATCATTGCTTGTACAGCCCTCTCGCAGTGTCCGGAGCAAGTATGGTGGGTCTGACACACCGGTGTCAATGTGTTCTTTTTTCCCTTTCCAGGAGTGTAGATTGACAGTAAACCGAAGAGAGACGAAAGATACGAGAATTAGGAGAATTGAGAACAGTGAGAGACCTAACGTCAAGGTTGATGGTCACGCAATAGATAAAGTTACGGAATTCTACTACATAGGCAGAAAAATAACCAATGACAAACGGAGCAAGGAGGACGTCAAAAGCAGACTAGGTCGGACGAGAAGGACATTCCTGAGCAAGAGAAGTCTACTAGTATCAAACATAGGCCTTAATTTGAGGAAGAAATTTCTGATTATTTACGTTTGCAGGACGGCATTGTATGGTAGTGAAACGTGGACTGTGAGAGACCAGGAACAAAAGAGGATCGAAGCATTTGAGGTGTGGTCCTTGAGACGAATGTTGAAAATTAGGTGGACTGATAAGGTAAGGAATGAGGAGTTCTGCGCAGAATCGGAGAGGAAAGGAATATGTGGAAAACACTGACAAGGAGAAAGGATGATAGAACATCTGTTAAGAGATCAGGGAATGACTTCCATGATACTAGGGGGAGCTGTAGATGGCAAAAACTGTAGAGGAAGACAGCGACTGGAATTCATCCATCTACATTTACATCTACATCTACATGATTATTCTGCAATTCACATTTAAGTGCTTGGCAGAGGGTACATCGAACCACAATCATACTATCCCCCTACCATTCCACTCCCGAACAGCGCGCGGGAAAAATGAACACCTAAACCTTTCTGTTCGAGCTCTGATTTCTCTTATTTTATTTTGATGATCATTCCTACCTTATGTACGTTGGGCTCAACAAAATATTTTCGCATTCGGAAGAGAATGTTGGTGACCGAAATTTCGTAAATCGATCTCTCCGCGACGAAAAACGTCTTTGCTTTAATGACTTCCATCCCAACTCGCGTATCATATCTGCCACACTCTCTCCCCTATTACGTGATAATACTAAACGAGCTGCCCTTTTTTGCACCCTTTCGATGTCCTCCGTCAATCCCACCTGGTACGGATCCCACACCGCGCAGCAATATTCTAACAGAGGACGAACGAGTGTAGTGTAAGCTGTCTCTTTAGTGGACTTGCTGCATCTTCTAAGTGTCCTGCCAATGAAACGCAACCTTTGGCTCGTCTTCCCCACAATATTATCGATGTGGTCTTTCCAACTGAAGTTGTTCGTAATTTTTACACCCAGGTACTTAGCTGAATTGACAGCCTTGAGAATTGTACTATTTATCGAGTAATTGAGTTCCAACGGATTTCTTTTGGAACTCATGTGGATCACCTCACACTTTTCGTTATTTAGCGTCAACTGCCACCTGCCACACCATACAGCAATCTTTTCTAAGTCGCTTTGCAACGGATACTGGTCTTCGGATGACCTTACTAGACGGTAAATTACAGCATCATCTGCAAACAACCTAAGAGAATTGCTCAGATTGTCACCCAGTTCATTTATATAGATCAGGAACAGCAGAGGTCCCAGGACGCTTCCCTGGGGAACACCTGATATCACTTCGGTTTTACTCGATGACTTGCCGTCTATTACTACGAACTGCGACCTTCCTGACAGGAAATCACGAATCCAGTCGCACAACTGAGACGATACCCCATAGGCCCGCAGCTTGATTAGAAGTCGCTTGTGAGGAACGGTGTCAAAAGCTTTCCGGAAATCTAGAAATACGGAATCAACTTGAGAACCCCTGTCGATAGCGGCCATTACTTCGTGCGAATAAAGAGCTAGCTGTGTTGTACAAGAACGATGTTTTCTGAAACCATGCTGATTACGTATCAATAGATCGTTCTCTTCGAGGTGATTCATAATGTTCGAATACAGTATATGCTCCAAAACCCTACTGCAAACCGACGTCAATGATATAGGTCTGTAGTTCGATGGATTACTCCTACTACCCTTCTTAAACACTGGTGCGACCTGCGCAATTTTCCAATCTGCAGGTACAGATCTATCGGTGAGCGAGCGGTTGTATATGATTGCTAAGTAGGGAGCTATTGTATCAGCGTAATCTGAAAGGAACCTAATCGGTATACAATCTGGACCTGAAGACTTGCCCGTATCAAGCGATTTGAATTTCTGCACAACCCATAGGGTACCTACTTCTAAGAAACTCATGCTAGCAGCTGTTCGTGTTTCAAATTCTGGAATATTCCATTCGTTTTCCCTGGTGAAGGAATTTCGGAAAACTGCGTTCAATAATTCCGCTTTAGCGATACAGTCGTCGGTAACAGTACCATCGGCACTGCGCAGCGAAGGTATTTACTGCGTCTTGCCGCTTGTGTACTTTACAGACGACCAGAATTTCTTCGGATTTTCTACCATATTTCGAGACAATGTTTCGTTGTGGAACCTATTAAAGGCCTCTCGCATTGAAGTCCGTGCCAAATTTCGCGCATCTGTAACTTTTAGCCAATCTTCAGGATTTCGCGTTCTTCTGAACTCCGCATGCGTTTTCCGTTGCCTCTGCAACAGCGTTCGGACCTGTTGTGTGTACCATGGGGGATCAGTTCCATCTCTTACCAATTTATGAGGTATGAATCTCCCAATTGCTGTTGCTACTATATCTTTGAATTTGAGCCACATCTCGTCTACATTTGCATAGTCAGTTCGGAAGGAATGGAGATTGTCTCTTACGAAGGCTTCTAGTGACACTTTATCCGCTTTCTTAAATAAAATTATTTTGCCTTTTTTTCTGGTGGATTTGGAAGAAACGGTATTGAGCCTAGCTACAACGACCTTGTGATCACTAATCCCTGTATCAGTCATGATGCTCTCTATTAGCTCTGGATTGTTTGTGGCTAAGAGGTCAAGTGTGTTTTCGCAACCATTTACAATTCGCGTGAGTTCGAGGACTAACTGCTCAAAATAATTTTCAGGGAAAGCATTTAGGACAATCTCGGAAGGTGTTTTCTGCCTACCACCGGTTTTGAACAAGTATTTTTGCCAACATATCGAGGGAAGGTTGAAGTCCCCACCAACTATAACCGTATGAGTGGGGTATTTATTTGTTACGTGACTCAAATTTTCTCTGAACTGTTCAGCAACTATATCATCGGAGTCTGGGGGTCGGTAGAAGGAGCCAATTATTAACTTAGTTCGGCTGTTAAGTATAACCTCCACCTATATCAATTCACACGGAATATCTACTTCGACTTCACTACAAGATAAACCACTACTGACAGACACAAACACTCCACCACCAATTCTGCCTAATCTATCTTTCCTGAACACCGTCTAAGACTTCGTAAAAATTTCTGCAGAACTTATTTCAGGCTTTAGCCAGCTTTCTGTACCTATAACGATTTCAGCTTCTGTGCCTTCTATTAGCGCTTGACGCTCCGGGACTTTCCCTGTACAACTACAACAATTTGCAACTACAATTCCGACTGTTCCTTGATCCAAGCACGTCCTGTATTTTCCATGCACCCTTTGAGATTGCTGCCCACCCCGTACTTTCCCGAGGCTTTCTAACCTAAAAAAAACGCCCAGTCCACGCCACATAGCCTCTGCTACCCGTGTAGCCGCCAGCTGAGTGTAGTGAACTCCTGACCTATTCAGCGGAACCAGAAACCCCACCACCCTATGGCGCAAGTCAAAGAATCTGCAGCCAACTCGGTCGCAAAACCGTCCGAGCCTCTGATTCAGACCCTCCACCCGGCTCTGCAGCGAAGCTCCGCAGTCTGTTCTGTCAATGATGCTGCACATGGTGAGCTCTGCCTTCATCTCATAAGCAAGACCGGCAGCCTCCACCAAATCAGATAGCCGCTGGAATCCAGAAAGAATTTCCTCAGATCCAAGGCGACACACGTCATTGTGCCGACATGTGCCACCACCTGCAGCTGGCTGCAACCTGTGCTCGCCACGGCATCCGGAAGGACCCTTTCCACATCAGGAATGACTCCACCCGGAATGCACACGGAGTGCACTCTGGATTTCTTCCCCTCCCTAGCCGCCATATCCCTAAGGGGCCCCATGATGCTCCTAACATTGGAGCTCCCAACTACCAGTAAGCCCACCCTCTGTGATTGCCCGGACCTCGAAGGCTGAGAATCATCCTCTGAAACAGGGCAGGCAGCTGCATCTGGCTCAGCCAGAGACAGTACCTGAAACCTGTTTGTCAGACACACTGGGGGGGCTTTCTGATCAGCCTCCGGGGACGTCTTTCGCTGCCTGCCACGGCTTGGAACGACCTCCCAATCAACCACAGGCGAGGGCTCAGCCCCACTGCGGGCAGCAACCGGGGCAACCACAGCGGCAGACCGATCTGGGGACAGACGGGACGAGGTTGACATCCCCGTGATACCCAAGTTCGGCTCCCTACAGTGGTGGCCATTGGCAACAGCTTTAAGCTGCGCGACCGAAGTCAGCGCTGTCTGCAGCTGTGAGCGAAGGGATGCCAGCTCAGCCCTCATCCGAACACAGCAATCACAGTCCCCGTCCATTCTAATCGATGTTGAACAACAGTTACTGAAACACGATTCCGTGCCCAGATAACGCAAGGGAAACACGCAAATAATGTATGAACTAACCTGTACAAATGCCTAACGACTGCGCTACGATCTGCCTGAATTTACGATTACAGTAACTAAAACTCGAAATTACACTTCCTATACGAAACTATGTAACAAACAGGTGAGCTAGGAGTATACGACTTGCTGCTGGCAGCTGCTTATCCAACGGCGGCAGGGAGCACACTGGCTGTGGCCAACCGACACTGGCCGTTCAAAACAAAAACAGAAGACAAACGACTACGCGAATTTACACTATTCAGGTACTAAAACGCGATGCTACAACTCTCAAATACTATAATAATTCAGCAAATAATTGAGTATGTAGGTTGCAAGTGCTGCTCCGAGATGAACAGGTTGACAGAGGACATGTATTCGTGGTGGGCCACATCAAACTAGTCAGAAGATTGATGATGGAAAAAAAATTGAAGTGTTTCTTCAATGTACACCTCTTATCAATATGCCTCTTGATCCATCACATTTGTTATGATTTGGTTGAGATAATTAAGGAATTCATCACAATAGTGTAAAATAATAAATGGTTGTGTTACTATTGTTATTAAACTACTGTGGTTCACCAGTGCAGCGATAGAGCGAGAAATTACATAAAAGCGAAATATCTACGGTCACAGTTATGGAACGTCAAAAGTAATGTGAAGGAATACAACAATCAGCAAAAGGGCAGTAGGCAAGCTGCTGCGCATGTAGACGGAAACACATGTGATGAAGCTTAAAAGAGCTTCAAGGGTCTTAAGCTAATCTAAAAAATAACGGCTGATGGTATACATTTCTACGATGGTTCGACGGGCCGCTGTTCCTCACACCATATTGTTATGATGGACTTAGTAGTACATCAGCGGTTGTCCCACCAACAGGACTGTTGCACGGACAAGTGAAGGTTGTTCCCGGTCACAAGTACGAGAGTCGCAGATATTTACGAATAAAAACCATTTCCAATGGCTTACAAACAATAACGCTTCTTCCTTTCCCATGAGAGCGCCATCGAAATTCAGAAGTATTTCCTCACCAGCGACTTGCATTCACTAGCTTCACTGCGCCAGATCCCACGCCTTTTTGGTAAAGCGCTAGTAAACCGAACAACGACCAGCCAGTTTCATCGTTAGGCTGTTAGAGTTTAGGGATACTGTTCTGAAGCCTGAAACAATCTTTAATTGTTACAACTAACACAAGCTGAGTCCCATCACACTTTCTACAGACTTTGGACTGCCGAATGATAACCAACTGTTTACCACTTCGACATGTTTAAGTTCAGCCTAAGCAGGATTCAAAATTTTTATGCTAGGACTGCAGCATACTTTATTTATTAAAGTGACTTAACATTAACACTGATACTGCTTCTTCTATACAATTAATACTTTAACCAAATAATCTGCGAGAACTCGATGACTTTTACAGGTTTTAGCATATTATTTCGGTATATATTTTAGTACAGTTTGTGGATGTGTTAGTGTTTTCGAACAGGACCTAATGTTACCAGTCTCTTCTTAATTTTTACAGTCCTCTCTATCTTGTCATCTAGCGAGGAGTATTTGTTCCTCCTCATCTCCAACTTCACTTATAAGCAGCTTGTAAGATCCACTTCATTCTACAGCTTTCCACCAAATAGTTGATTCTACGGCAATAGTTTCCAAAAATATAACGGGCGATGAGAAAGTTTCCTTTTGAGGGCGTTGCTGCAAAATTCTTCAAATGGCTCTGAGCACTATGGGACTAAACATCTGAGGTCATCAGTCCCCTAGAACTTAGAACTACTTAAACCTAAGTAACCTAAGGACATCAGACACTTCCATGCCCCAGGCAGGATTCGAACCTGCGACCGTAGCAGTCGCGCGGTTTAGGACTGAAGCGCCTTGAAGCGCTCGGCTACCTCGGCCGGCGGCGTTGCTGCAGCGAATAGCGCGACTCCGATGCCGGTATATAAGCACCAAACATACGTAAGGGATCAGTGTGAGATTCGTGTCTTTCCGACGTGTCTATCGTAAATGCGGAAACGTGAACTATGGCGCGGTTATTACAAGATGCGTCAAAACAGGACCAGCGTGCTGTTATTCTTCTCTAGGCTGCCGAGCGACAAATACCAGGTAAACATACCTCCAAGAATGAAGAATGTGTATGGGGTAGCATATCTGTCAGAAACCACCGTTACGAGATGTGGTGGTGCTTTCTCATGAAGACGCACGTCCCCATATCGCAAATGTCGTAACCCTAAAGTTAATCCAACTCAGGTGGGAGACACACGAGCACCCGTCCTACAGTACTGATGTCTCCCCATGCGATTATCATGCCTTCGGTTCCATGAAAAATATTTTGAAGTGTCGAAGATTCCTGTCGGACGAACTGGTAGTTACGGACTTCTTCACCCATCAGGCACGATATTTTATCCAAACGGGTATCTTCAACCTGTTGCGTTGGCTAGGATGAATGCCTCAATGCTCACTGCGAGTTTGACAGATTGGCATACCGATTCTGGAGGGTACGGTCTTCGAATGGCAACTTTGTAAACCCCCTTATATTGTTAATTTTGCTGTGCCACTCTTCATCAGCATTCGTCGTCCACTGCCTTTTTCCATACCAGTTCCACATTGGAAAGGGAATAACCCAGAGAGTCTTAAGTTATCTGTAATTTGCGCATTAATCTTAACCCACCCACTGCGCCGATTTTCGGCACAATTGTGTTCCGGCTGCGGGCGTTTAGATCAATATTGGCCTCGCCAGAGATACTGGGGCGCCGAGTTGGCGGTGAGTGGCCCTCTGGCGACGAGGAGAGGAGGGTTGGAGAGTACTGAGTGAGAAGGACAGAACGGCAGAGTGTTGGGGTCCGGATGGTCCGAATTGTGCATTAACAATTTTGCCACTCTGTGGTAATGGACTGATGGTGAGACGATTGGGAATTCAAAGCTGTTGTCGAACGACAAGCCGCTGGCTCTGCAATTGTATGGACGCAATTTACGGCGAGCTGTGGCAGATGTCGTTTGTGGGTGTTTTGCCACGGCAGATAAACAAGACAGCGTAGGCTCAACCTGAACACGCTGTCCTGTATCATGTTCGCCCACAATAAGAATGTCATGACATTGGAGAAGAAAGCAGTGGAATACGGTACGTGTAATTACCTTCAGTAGCTTCTGCGGTGTCAGTTTACTTAAGTGCGTGGAGAGCGAGCAGTAACTGTCACTTTTCAACGAAATTTACTATTCTCAAAAAGTGTGGCCAATGCCGGATGGGCGTTGTCATAAAGTAATTATATTTCTTATTTGTGAACATAATTTTCTGTTATCAGGATTATTCATTGGACAGATTTGAAACTGTCACTTCTGCGCTGTAGTTCTGCGGGCTACAAGTGCTGGAATTGACAAATATGCTAACTGTGAGTTTTAGATATGTTTTTTTATCTGCCTGTTAAATGAAAGTGAATTTTGAAGTTTGAAAGGTACCTTTCTACCATTACGAATCTGTAAGTTTTTATTTGGAAGTGATGTTGTCTGCTATTGTTATTGGTTGAGAATTTATTACCCGATTACTCAAAGGAACAGTTACTTAAGCAGCCTTTGTATGAAGTGTTTTAAGACTTGTTTTCAGCGAACTATTAATAATAAACTACGTAAATCAGTAATGTTGTGTAAGCGGTTATTGAAGGCATCCATCTCCATTAGCCAATCAACCAAGGGCAGTTGGGAACGGGCATTAATGTAACATTAGGAGACTAGAGCTATTTGTTAAGTTGTGGCAACTCTAATCCTGTTGTTTGTTGTTCTTGTTGAAGTGTCTAGTCGCCCCTAAATTAAATAGTAATTCCGTAAAACATTACTTACGTCCTCTGGTTTTACAAATGCCACCACTGCACTCATCATTCTGATGATACTCCTCAGTAAGATTGAGATCTTGAACTTTTTCTCATAAACTCTTCTTCATTTGGAATTAATATTCAGTTACTTCACCTGAGGGGAAATCTTGGCAAAAGATGTGTACCCCAGCTGCATCGAAATCAACAGACACTTTTCCTGGAAACCACTGACGAACTGCTTCTTTAATTAAATGATACAGGTGAACTTGAGTGTCTCACTTCTCATTAGGAAGCAGGCCAAATACAACAGGAAGAGTTGTTGCATCATCACTTCTGTCTCCTAAGTCATCACGTATGGTGTAGGTTTGTGCAGACTGCTTGCTGCCGCTCTTAAATCCTTCATTCATTAAAAAATCGGGAAGACTTTCGAAATTTTCTTTTATTTTGCTTCCGTTAAAATGATATCCTCTATTGCAATCTATCATCTTATATACTAATGGATAAAATTAAGTTATGAGTAACATTTACCCTAACAACGGTGGCGCAGTGGTTAGCACACTGGACTCGCTTTCGGGAGGACGACGGTTCAATCCCGTCTCCGGCCATCCTGATTTAGGTTTTCCGTGATTTCCTTAAATCGCTTCAGGCAAATGCCGGGATGGTTCCTTTGAAAGGGCACGGCCGATTTCCTTCCCCATCTTTCACTCACCCGAGCTTGCGCTCCGTCTATAATGACCTCGTTGTCGACGGGACGTTAAACACTAATATCCTCCTCCTCCTCCCCTAACAACGCACGAAATACTGGGGAGAAATAATAGAAATCAGGTATAGATATAGTTTACTGTATGAAAATCGTTTGTACAAAACAACAATTCAGACGCCATTGATTAGCTTGGTTAACGTGATTATTGTCCAAGAGACCAGCGTGATCGAAATCCCAGGTTGCAAAATGGGTGTTGACTCGTGGCTATTATGGTGTGTGGTCGGCTCATACAGACCCACAGCACGCGGAACGAGTGGCTGAACTGTTAAGAAGCGAGTTCAGGAGTGCCTGTCGAAGTCACTCTCACTCCTCGCCTAGAGCGGTTTTTAAATCCTGAATGGTCTTGGGTGGAATGGAGGGGAGGGGGAAGTGAAGTGTAGCAAATACCCTCCCAAGACCATCCCAAGCACGGTCAGTCGGATTGCGTGTGGCTAGGGCCTCCCGTCGGGTAGACCTTTCGCCTGGTGCAGGTCATTCGAGTTGACGCCACTTCGGTGACTTCCGTGTCAATGGGGATGAAATGATGATGACAAGGACAACACAACAGCCAGTCCCTGAGCGAAGAAAATCTCCGACCCAGCCGTGAATCGAACCCGGACCGTGAGGTACGACAATCTGTCACGCTGACCATTCAGCTACCAGGGTGGACTTCAGTAGGATGCAGATCAGGGGATATAGCCAGCCAAGCCATGCGCTGAATATCCTCGCTTTGCAGATATTGTAGACAATCCCTGCCAAAATCAGCACACCTCCACCACCATGTGCGTCCTTTTCCCTGGTGTTGCTGGGATGGTATCGCATCCCACGTTCCCTCCAAGTGAAGACTCGGCGAGAATAAAGTTGTACACTCATCTGTGAAGAGGACATTAACCCACTGAAGTTGTGTCCACTGTCCATATCGTATGTACCATTGAGCACACTCTCTTTTGTGGAAGAGGTGAGTTGGATGCGCACGGCCGACTTCCTGGCACACAGCCCTGTCTCATGGAACCTGTGGCTGTAGATGTCCTCTGGTTCTTGGATAAAAACATCAAACAACGGTCGTCATTGGCTTGTTCTAATCTTCTGGTCATAGTTCCGATGGTTTCATTTAAACTGCTTCCACAAATTCGATATGGTGCTTGGTGTTACATCCAACTCTTTTGCAACCTGAACTTGGGGCTGTCCTGCCTAAAGTGCAGCGACGGTTCTCCATCTCATAACGTCATCTAAGCGATGATGTGTACTCATTTCACCTAAAGGAACAGAAAGAAAATATATTATTCGCGGAAGGCAGCAACAATTACTACTGTAGCTGCGCATACCTTTTATGCCTCCCGTTGGGGTTGGGCTGCCCACACGAATATGTAACCTTATATCGGCAACGCTAGGGCCACACTGTTTTATATGGCTTCATACGGTCCCAGTTTTGTGTGGTATTTTCGGAGAAATGTGGGAAAATGGTGCTCATTCCTTAATTTTGTCCACCAGTCAAGGAGAAAACTGCTGTGGTGCTCTAGACAGTGCACGCTGACGACTGCACGTCCAATATAGACATCGTGTGGGCTGCAGCTAGCTCAGCCCCTACTATTCAGATTACGCGGGACTTCTGAACCTCAGAACTCAGCGGTCAGACCAGCAGAGGGCATCGACAGCTGCGCTCCAACCACACCATCGGGTGGCATACACGGCGACGGTGGAGGTTGGTTGTCGGTTGGTTGCTTGGTTTGTGGGGAGGGGACCAAACAGCCAGGTAGTCAGTCCCATCGGAATAGGGAAGGAAATCCACCGTGACCTTCCAAAGGAACCATCCCGGCATTTGGCTGCAGCGATTTAGGGATATTATGGGAAATCTCAATGAAGATGGCCGGACGTGGTTTTGAACCGACGATAGAGATCGTTGGCGAACAGCACCTCGTCATGTGTCCGCCACGTTATGAGCCGAATGTAGGCCCGCAAGCTGTTTAGACCAGTGCAAGAGCTTTCGATAGCTGTACCGTCACAGCTAGCAGTCGGAACATCTGCACCTACGCGACATCAAGGACTCAGACACCGTCCTGAAAATCACGGCCTCGTAACTTGAGTGTTGGATGATGTGGCAAATGCGACACGGTATCATTTGAACAGTTGTTCTTCTGACTGACAAAGTAGAGTCAGGCTGAAGGTTTTCCATCCTTGGAGGACTTACAAATTTTCGTTGCTGCTGGACTCTATATTTCAGCAAATGAAGTACCTATATAATATTTCACCAAGTGTGTGTTTTTCTATAAACTGTAGCTTTCTGCTGACTTGTTTGCCGAAACAGAGCTGAGGAATGTTTTTTTTCTGTTCAAGTTAAACTTCTGAGTATTGCTTTGTGTGGTTACTTAAAGTGGATGACTACTTCACTGATGAAGAACTTTCATACATTTTGCTTTTAGTGATTTTTCATTCTATTCAGACTTACAGGAACTGGAGAAGTGTTGATACTGTGTTTATCAACAAATTTGGGTGATTATACGCCTTTTATGAATGTCTCCGTAGAACTGGACACATCAGAAACTACAGCCTTCACGCATTTTTAAGAGCTCTTCGTGAATGTCAGTTTCAAAACCGTTCTTGGGCTCTTACTGGTTCCCCCACGCCTGACTCGACTGATAACGTAAGTCGGTCTTCATAAGGCATTATTATAACAAAATAATGATATTTATTATTAACTTTCCCTATTTGATCCTTGTTTATCTCGGATAAATGAGTAGTTACACCTCTGGTTTCCTTCTTCACCTTCTCAGTTTGCTTCTTCACGTCTGGAGCTGCGTCGTCAGGGTCTCCACAGGGATGTACAGGTGTGTAAAGCACTTCTCTGTTCTTTGATCGCATCCTCCTCTTGCAATGACTGGACTTTCTGTGTAAGAACATCGGAGTAACAACACCTCTAAATTCCCTAAACTTACGATAGGCGTAACTATGGTAATGAGCAGAAGGCCTGCGCTTGACGTTGTAACAACTTCTAGAACTAAACAAGAAATTTCGAAAGCGAAGAAAAAACAGGAGCTCGTGTTTCATGGGCGGAACAGGAGGCACAGTACAGCGAACGCCACAGAAATGCGGACATGGCGACAGGCAGACAGCACGACTCGTTCAAAATCTGCAGATACTATCCGTGTCACATAGGCATACCTTCATCGAGCTGGCTGTGTCCGAAGATCTCCGCTTCCAAGCCATCGTGTTCGCATCTGTCCCAACGCCACCAGTACCAAAGGTACCTCCAAACGTTCACTATTCATTAACAATACTACCAGTCCTTCTATATACTGAATCCACCATCACACTTTCACGTTTTTTATTATCGCATATACGAAAAGAGCCGCGAAATATCTGTTAATAATGCTGTGCTTTGCTTTTCTTTATCATCATTACCCTTTAGCGGAATAAAATGTATATATGGAAGTCTTATTGTTCTGTATCTGGCCTACAATTTAAGGAACGATTTTTCGTAACTGCAACTCATGCTAAGAATCAATATATCTTCCCTACTTCATAGTGATTAAAAGTTGAAATTACTTTGTTATGAGCACTGATGTTACAGTCCGTGTGATCGTTCAAAAACACAAGTTCGCAGTGGATTTTATTTCTCGTTAAAATGCTATTTCATACCACGACTAGCCCAAGAACATGAGACTCTCATTAAAAAATACGTTGTCACTATAAACTTTGCCAGATCAGAACGGAGCACAGCAAGATTCCTATCAGATTCTGAAGGTACATTAAATTATTTGCACTGTAAATTATATCCTATCAGCAGCCCGCGTCAATCTGCAACACATCATAAAATCTGGTGATCTTCACTGCCAGTCTGGGAGCTAAAAGAAATAATATTATTTTACTATTATTTTACCGCTTCCTTGCGGTATGCTCGACTATATTGTAAGTCGTTTAAATACGCCGCGGCAGCGGCTCTTCGTTCTCCACGCAGCTCAGCACCACAGATAATATTTATATAACTGAAAAATGTCTCAACAGGATGGGATAATATGCAAGCAAGCTTAACAATAAATAATACAAGTTTTCATTTAAACATAGCCCTGGCCATTTTGTATGTCGGTTCCCTATGTAGATTCTAAGGAACTTATTCAATTCTCTGAATATTCTTTCAACTAGACTGGCTTCGGGATGGAACCGGGATACCAGAATATGCTGTATATTTTCTTCCCGTAGGTAATTTTTCCAAGTTCGACCCGTGAAATAAGAAGCATTATCAGTCGTTATGGCTTCGGGTTTTCCCACTTGGGGCAAGTATTCTTGACTGATCCGCCTGACCATGGTTTTGGCAGTAGCTGATTTTATGCAATAAATTGCCAAGTATTTGGAAAAAATATTGTACATGGCCAGTATATATTTCATACCTCCTCTGGCCATGGGAAAAGGACCGGCTGCATCCACAGATACTATTTGAAGCGGCCTGAGTGGAACTATGGGATGTAGCTCAAACTTAGTGGATCTATTATAATGTTTTGCCTTTTGACATATCACGCAAGTTCTAACTGTTGCCTGAATCTGGTGTTTCATACGAGGAAAGTAGCAGTATCTCGCCATGATCTCTGCACACTTTCCAATCCCTGCATGGCCCCATGCCAAGTGCGTGTGCCATATCATAACTTTTACCGACTGGTTAGGTATACATACCACCCAGCAGTCTTCTTTCGTATTAAGTTTATGATACAAAATATGGTTCACTATTTTAAAACCTTGCTCATCTCTATTGTTAACACCCTCTTCAATATTATTAATGATTTTTTTCCACATCGGATCTGCCCTTTGTAATTCGCACAGGTTTTTACATATATATAAAAAATCCTTCATGTAAGTATTGTCACGCACTAACAGCACTTTATACTCCGCGGATTGCTCTAACATTTCTGCTAAATCCGGTAATCCTACCGGCAGTCGCGACAGAGCATCCGCTATTACGTTATCTTGGCCTTTTATGTACATAATCTTTATCCGGTATTCTTGTAAGACAAGCATCCATCTCCTCAGTCTGGTATGGAATAGTTTGCATGACATCAAAAAACTTAACGCCTGGTGGTCACTATACACTTTAATCTCCTTCCCTTGTAAATAATAATTAAACTTTTTCACAGCCCAGACTACTGCAAGTGCTTCCAGTTCGGTTGCCGAGTAGGCTCTCTCGCAGCTAGTTAAAGTCCTACTGGCGAAGCCGATAATCTTTATTGTTGTCAGGTCGTTTCCTTCCTCCCACTGAAATAAGCACGCTCCCAGGCCATAGGAACATGAATCCGTCGCAAGACAAAAATCTTTTGACAGATCTGGGTGCTGCAAAATATTTGCATTCAGTAGGGCGGTTTTAATCGCTTCAAAAGCTTGTTGACATTTGTCAGTCCAAACCCACTGCACACTTTTTCGTAGCAGATTTAGTAGCGACGCGTCATTTAACAACTGATTGGGCACGAACCTTCTGAAAAAAGACGTGAGCCCAAGGAACGCTTTCAATTGCCTCTTAGTGCGGGGGCTTGGAAATTCTCGGATCGCCTCTAGTTTTTTGTTGTCTGGGCGTATACCAAGTGGTGTAATAAGATGGCCTAAAAATTTAATTTTATTTCGTCCAAATTTTGACTTTTCTAGGTTTGCTGTCACACCTGCTTGCTTAAATCTCTCTAGTACTCTACGCAACAATTCCATATGTTCGTCCCAAGTAGCAGTAGCGATTACCAGATCATCAACATATACAGTGATTTTTTCTAATAAGTCTGGACCCAGTACTGTGTCTAGTGCAGTAATAAACACTCCAGCACTCACATTCAATCCGAAGGGAAGTACCTTGAATTGGTAACTCCGCCCTCCGAATATGAAAGCTGTGTACTTCCTGGATTCCGGTGTAAGGGGAATTTGCCAATATGAACTTTTCAGATCGACCGAGGTCAAGTACTGTGCTCCATGAAATTTTTGTATCTGCTCATCTAAATTCTCAGGGCGAGTCCGGACAGGTATGATAATTTTGTTAATGTCCCTCGCATCTAACACTAGCCTGATTTTTCCATTGGCTTTCGCCACTGCTACAAGAGGACTACTGTATGGAGAGAAGGAGGGCTCAATGATATCCCACTCTAACATCTTCCGAATCTCTTTAGCTACTAATTCCCTCCTCGACCAAGGGATGGAGTAAGTTGCGCGACAGTATGTTTTGTGGGGCATCACCTCTATGTGATAGTGGTACCCTTTGACTATTCCTGGTCGGTCGGTAAATACCATAGTGTATTCCGATAGCAGCTGCGTCAACTGTTGCTTTTGTTTACCGCTTAAACCTTCAGATTCCTGCACTTTGGTTTGAAATGCCTCAACATTTGTTTCAAAATTTCGATCCTCTAAATTCTGGTAATAGAGGTCTGCTGCATGTGACAAATCATCAAGGTGTAGTACCCAAGGGTTCCTACCCTTGATATTGATTCGATTACAACACGGCACAAGTACCTCCTTCGATTTCATCATAGATAACTCAATCCTCCTACCCCTATTAACTATGCTTAATTTCCCCAAGGAGAGGTCGATCAATGCGTCCCTCTCACGGAGAAAATCTACTCCCAGAATGCAGGCCACCTTCAATCCTTTAACAACGAGGAACGAGCTCACTATGGCTTCGCCCTCCTTACAAATCTCCACCTGCACCTGGTACTTAACTGATTGGCTCTGTGCACCAATGGCTCCAGACACCTTACAATTATTAACCGGGAAAGTCGGAATGCTATGTCCTTTTCCCAGTGCCTTAAATAACTCCATACTCATTACACTTACTGAGGCACCTGTGTCGATGATTATATTCACTGCAACATCATTGATTTTCGCTTCGATAATAGCTTGCATATTTTCGTTATTATCTTTCTTACATTCGTGTGGTTCGTTCAGTAGATCTTTATCCATACTGACACCATCGTTGTATCGCAGCATACGTATCCCAGGTATATTATTATCACTCGTGTTGCTCTCACCCCATCCCTCGGCCATCGATGGAGAGCATATCGAGGCCGATTCTAGTTTGTTGGATTAGTTGCTTGTGAAGTACTTGGAAGGCTATTGTCCGCGACCTCCACTATATGTACACTCTGATCTGTCGCCCAAAAACGCGGGGCACGAATTTGCAGTGGCCACAAATATAAAATTTTATGTATTTTTCTTTCAGTGTTGATTGTTATGTATGTGTAGATATATATGTATTTAGTGATAAATGTATGTATGTATATCATGATCAATGCTATGTATTAATGAATGTGCAACCACTCTTTCATGAAAAAACGTACTACTGCAAGCGAGTCAGAGAAGACGATCCTGATAGTACTGAGAAACTGTAACGACTACGTAATCCGGGGGCAGCCGAACCCCGAGATAAGATAAACTAAAGGTAAGACTACAGTGTAGTTGTCCTGTTTGTAGAAGTCGAGCTCCAGTGAAGTGATCTCATTTCGCTAGTGGTGTGCATATTGTGCGTAGTTTGATGTTAGTGTTTGTGACAGGACAAAGTTGATGGTAGATAGTAATTTTTAGTGTGCAGTTAGTGTAGATAAATTAACGTATTTTGTGTGCAAGGGGCAAAACTGTCAGACTTTGTGGTTTAGTAAGCAATTTATGAATATGGTTAAGTTGCGTAGTCAACGTTGGGCGCCAGTTTCACGTTTTTTATTATCGCATATACGAGAAGAGCCGCGAAATATCTGTTAATAATGCTGTGCTTTGCTTTTCTTTATCATCATTACCCTTTAGCGGAATAAAATGTATATATGGAAGTCTTATTGTTCTGTATCTGGCCTACAATTTAAGGAACGATTTTTCGTAACTGCAACTCATGCTAAGAATCAATATATCTTCCCTACTTCATAGTGATTAAAAGTTGAAATTACTTTGTTATGAGCACTGATGTTACAGTCCGTGTGATCGTTCAAAAACACAAGTTCGCAGTGGATTTTATTTCTCGTTAAAATGCTATTTCATACCACGACTAGCCCAAGAACATGAGACTCTCATTAAAAAATACGTTGTCACTATAAACTTTGCCAGATCAGAACGGAGCACAGCAAGATTCCTATCAGATTCTGAAGGTACATTAAATTATTTGCACTTTAAATTATATCCTATCAGCAGCCCGCGTCAATCTGCAACACATCATAAAATCTGCTGATCTTCACTGCCAGTCTGGGAGCTAAAAGAAATAATATTATTTTACTATTATTTTACCGCTTCCTTGCGGTATGCTCGACTATATTGTAAGTCGTTTAAATACGCCGCGGCAGCGGCTCTTCGTTCTCCACGCAGCTCAGCACCACAGATAATATTTATATAACTGAAAAATGTCTCAACAGGATGGGATAATATGCAAGCAAGCTTAACAATAAATAATACAAGTTTTCATTTAAACAACTCTATTAAAACCTTTAAATATCTCAGTGATTACAGACCTTTGTGAATTCACACGTAATGGCGTACATTGCTTAGTCTCGACAAAAGAATGCTACACTAGCGTTCGCTACTACGACACAGGATATCTTACTCGTTCGACTCCCAAATGAAGAAGACAATGAAATTGCTATTCGTCACGTATTATATACTAGTTACTTATTTTAATCTTTGTTCGACATTTATCGTCTGTGGCGGTTTCATTACTCGCCGACGCAGATATTCTCAAAAATAAATAATAAAAAAAAATACATAATTTTATACAATAACACAATATGATACATATAATTTTCTCGTTACTACATAATATGTTGTTTTTGTTTCTTACTAGACGTTACAACACCATCAATGCACACGATCTTGTATGGGGGACAACCGCAGCCATAAGAAGACTTCTTGAATAACAACCTCTTGGCTGCACTTCTTATCAATTTCTTTATCGATCGGTTTCGCAGCCTATAAGCCATTTCATCAGGTTAAATATAGTGGACCATGACATTAAAATTGCGACATGAACGGGAACAAAAATTCCTTGCCTAAATGCGGAATTTATTCATAGACGAGAAATGTTCCGTCCGTTCATGTTGCGACTTTAATATTGTGATTCACTATATTTAACCTGATGATGTGGTTTCTAGGCTACGAAACTGACCATTAAATAAATTATTTACAAGAGTAGCCAAGTGGTTATTGTTCAACAGACCACCAATACTCGTGTCAGTATTTGAAGCTACAATCGCGAAATCAAGAAGTCAAGCTGCGGAAGTACCCTTAAGCGTTGTTGCTTTTTTAGTAACTATGACTGTTAGAAAAATTACCAGCGAAAGATAACACGGGTACGACAGTGGATGAGGAAAGAAACGATACACTCCCTGTTAATCTGCTCTGTAAAATCCGAAGTCCCCTGCAGCTTCTGAAAAAATTTTAATCCTGTCAATGGACAGAACAGATAAAGAAAACATGATAATTATAGAGGAAATTGTAGTTGACATAATGTTACGTGTAACTGAAATTTTTAGTGAAAGAAAGGTAATTCTGATTAAGAGCTGCAAAGGAGTTATATCTTTCGTGCAATAACTGTTTAAGTTAATCAGAGAAAAGGAAAGATTTTTTGTTTTTTTCTGATCATTATTTCGTATGGCATGAAGATAGGTTATACCGCGGAGTAATGTGCAAAAACAAACAAATAGGGACGAAAGTATTAAATATACACAGATTTATATTTTGATCAGTAGCAACTAACTATTGCTACAAATGGATGTCCGAATACCTCAGTCACTCATGAAAATTTCGTGAAACTGATTCGCATTTTACGGAGTGCCAGTTATTGTATAAATGTTCACAATGAAAACAGATGCAACTGCTGCGACTTAATTCCATATATTTAGTGTTTAAGATGCACTCAGTGTTCCAGAGAATCATTTAAAAACCGTATTTGGAAATGTTAAATATAATTATAATTGGATAATTGGCGCTACCTAACAGTTTCGTACGAAAATACTACCAAAAAAATTCATTCTGAGGAACTAGGTTTTGTTTCGTTTTAAATGCGCTTATTTGATGTCGTAAATAGTTGCATCCGCTGCTATTTCAGGCAAACCCTCAGGACAATCAATGCTCGTTGCTTTTTTACGCACAAGAAAACATTAAATTCTATTTGAACAACCACCTGCTCCCAGCCACACGTCGCTGAAGCTCAGCCTGATTACACTGAAAAGAAAGAAGACAGAAAGCACACATTTCTAACATGTATACGATTTAGACATACGTCCTAATCTCCTTCTACCCCTGTCTTTGTCCATCGCTTTCTTCGCCTCTGGCCATCTCTTCCTCCTCCGCCTTCATATACAGGGTGTTACAAGAAGGTACGGCCAAACTTTCAGGAAACATTCCTCACACACAAAGAACGAAAATATGTTATGTGGACATGTGTCCGGAAACGCTTACTTTCCATGTTAGAGCTCATTTTATCACTTCTCTTCAAATCACATTAATCATGGAATGGAAACACACATCAACACAACGTACCAGCGTGACTTCAAACACTTTTCTACAGGCAATGTTCAAAATGTCCTCCGTTAGCGAGGATACATGCATCCACCCTCCGTCGCATGGAAACCCTGATGCGCTGATGCAGCCCTGGAGAATGGCGTATTGTGTCACAGCCGTCCACAATACGAGCACGAATAGTCTCTACATTTAGTACCGGGGTTGCGTAGACAAGAGCTTTCAAATGCCCCCATAAATGAAACTCGAGAGGGTTGAGGTCAGGAGAGCGTGGAGGCCACGGAATTGGTCCGCCTCTACCAATCCATCGGTCACAGAATCTGTTGTTGAGAAGCGTTGTTGTACAGCAGCAACTTCTCTGTCACTGACATTACGGTTATCGTCAACTGCACGAAGAATTGTCTCGTCCATTGCAGGTGTCCTCGTCGTTCTAGGTCTTCCCCAGTCGCGAGTCATAGGCTGGAACGTTCCGTGCTCCCTATGACGCCGACCAATTGCTTCGAACGTCTTCCTGTCGGGACACCTTCGTTCTGGAAATCTGTCTCGATACAAAAGTACCGCGCCACGGCTATTACCCCGTGCTAATCCATACGTCAAATGGGCATCTGCCAATCCCGCATTTGTAAACATTGCACTGACTGCAAAACCACGTTGGCGATGAACGCTAACCTGTTGATGCGACGTACTGATGTGCTTGATCCTAGTACTGTAGAGCAATGAGTCGCATGTCAACACAAGCACCGACGTCAACATTACCTTCCTTCCATTGGGCCAACTGGCGGTGAATCGAGGAAGTAGAGTACATACTGACGAAACTAAAATGAGCTCTAACATGGAAATTAAGCGTTTCCGGACACATGTCCACATAACATCTTTTCTTTATTTGTGTGTGAGGAATGTTTCCTGAAAGTTTGGCCGTACCTTTTTATAACACCCTGTATATACACTCCTGGAAATTGAAATAAGAACACCGTGAATTCATTGTGCCAGGAAGGGGAAACTTTATTGACACATTCCTGGGGTCAGATACATCACATGATCACACTGACAGAACCACAGGCACATAGACACAGGCAACAGAGCATGCACAATGTCGGAACTAGTACAGTGTATATCCACCTTTCGCAGCAATGCAGGCTGCTATTCTCCCATGGAGACGATTGTAGAGATGCTGGATGTAGTCCTGTGGAACGGCTTGCCATGCCATTTCCACCTGGCGCCTCAGTTGGACCAGCGTTCGTGTTGGACGTGCAGACCGCGTGAGACGACGCTTCATCCAGTCCCAAACATGCTCAATGGGGGACAGATCCGGAGATCTTGCTGGCCAGGGTAGTTGACTTACACCTTCTAGAGCCCGTTGGGTGGCACGGGATACATGCGGGCGTGCATTGTCCTGTTGGAACAGCAAGTTCCCTTGCCGGTCTAGGAATGGTAGAACGATGGGGTCGATGACGGTTTGGATGTACCGTGCACTATTCAGTGTGCCCTCGACGATCACCAGTGGTGTACGGCCAGTGTAGGAGATCGCTCCCCACACCATGATGCCGGGTGTTGGCCCTGTGTGCCTCGGTCGTATGCAGTCCTGATTGTGGCGCTCACCTGCACGGCGCCAAACACGCATACGACCATCATTGGCACCAAGGCAGAAGCGACTCTCATCGCTGAAGACGACACGTCTCCATTCGTCCCTCCATTCACGCCTGTCGCGACACCACTGGAGGCGGGCTGCACGATGTTGGGGCGTGAGCGGAAGACGGCCTAACGGGATGCGGGACCGTAGCCCAGCTTCATGGAGACGGTTGCGAATGGTCCTCGCCGATACCCCAGGAGCAACAGTGTCCCTAATTTGCTGGGAAGTGGCGGTGCGGTCCCCTACGGCACTGCGTAGGATCCTACGGTCTTGGCGTGCATCCGTGCGTCGCTGCGGTCCGGTCCCAGGTCGACGGGCACGTGCACCTTCCGCCGACCACTGGCGACAACATCGATGTACTGTGGAGACCTCACGCCCCACGTGTTGAGCAATTCGGCGGTACGTCCACCCGGCCTCCCGCATGCCCACTATACGCCCTCGCTCAAAGTCCGTCAACTGCACATACGGTTCACGTCCACGCTGTCGCGGCATGGTACCAGTGTTAAAGACTGCGATGGAGCTCCGTATGCCACGGCAAACTGGCTGACACTGACGGCGGCGGTGCACAAATGCTGCGCAGCTAGCGCCATTCGACGGCCAACACCGCGGTTCCTGGTGTGTCCGCTGTGCCGTGCGTGTGATCATTGCTTGTACAGCCCTCTCGCAGTGTCCGGAGCAAGTATGGTGGGTCTGACACACCGGTGTCAATGTGTTCTTTTTTCCATTTCCAGGAGTGTATATGCATATATATATTGTCATCCGTCTTCTGACTGGTTTGATGCGGCCCTCCAAGAATTCCTCTCCTGTGCCAACTTCTTCATCTCAGAGTAGCACTTGCAACCTACAGCCTCAATTACTTGATAGACGTATTCCCGTATCTGTCTTCCACCACAGTTTTTGCCCTCTACAGCTCCCTATAGTACCACGAAGTCACTCCCTCAAGTCTTAACAGATGCCCTATCATCCTGTCCCTTCTCCTTATCAGTGTTTTCCACATATTCCTTTCCTCTCCGATTCTGCGCAGAACCTCCTCATTCCTAACCTTATCAGTCCACCTAATTTTCAACATTGGTCTGTAGCATCACATCTCAAATGCTTCGATTCTATTGGTTCAAATGGCTCTGAGCACTATGGGACTCAACTGCTGTGGTCATAAGTCCCCTAGAACTTAGAACTACTTAAACCTAACTATCCTAAGGACATCACACACATCCATGCCCAAGGCAGGATTCGAACCTGCGACCGTAGTGGTCGTGCGGTTCCAGACTGTAGCGCCTTTAACCGCTCGGCCACTTCGGCCGGCTTTGATTCTATTCTGTTCCGGTTTTCCCAAAGTCAGTGTTTCACTACCATACACTGCTGTACTCCAGACGTACATTCTGAGAAATTTGGCCAGGAATGCCCTTTTTGCCATTGATAGTCTGCTTTTGATGTCCTCCTTGCTCCATCCTTGGTTATTGTACTGCCAAGGTAGCAAAATTCCTTAACTTCATCTACTTCGTGACCATCAATCCTGATATTAAGTTTCTCGCTGTTCTCGTTTCTACTACCTCTCATTACCTCCGTCTTTCTTCGATTTACTCTCAACCCATACTCTGTACTCATTAGACTGTTCATTCCGTTCAGCAGATCAGGTAATTCTTCTTCACTTTCACTCAGGATAGCAATGTCATCAGCGAATCGTATCATTGATATCCTTTCACCTTGTATTTTAATTCCACTCCCGAACCTTTCTTTTATTTCCATCATTGCTTCCGTACGGTACAGACTGAACAACAGGGACGAAAGGCTATATCGTTATCTTACTCCCTTTTTAATACGAGCACTTCGTTCTTGGTCGTCCACTCTCATTACTATATTATTCTCCCTTGGCTGTTGTACATATTGTATATGACCCGTCTCTCCTTATACCTTACCCCTACGTTTTCAAGATTTTTGAACATCTTGTACCATTTTACGTTGCCGAACGCTTTTTCCAGGTCGACAAATCCTGTGAATGTTTCTTCAATTTTCTTTAGTCTTGCTTCCATTATTAACTGCAACGTCGGAATTGCCTCTCTCGTGCCTTTACCTTTCCTAACGCCAAACTGATCTTCATCTAGCGCTTCCTCAATTTTATTTTACATTCTTCTGTATATTATTCTTGTAAGCAACTGGGATGCATGAGCTGTTATACTGATTTTGCGATAATTCTCACACTTGTCAGCTCTTGCGTCTTCGGAATTGTGTGGATGATGCTTTTCCGAATGTCGGATGGTATGTCGCCATACTCATACATTCTACACACCAACGTGAATAGTTGTTTTGTTGCCACTTCCCCCATTCTCCTGGAATGTTATCTATCATTCCTGGCTTATTTGATCTTAAGTACACCAAAGCTCTTTTAAATTCTGATTCTAATACTGGATCCCCTATCTCTTCTAAAACGACTCCTGTTTCTTCTTATATCACATCAGACAAATCCTCCCCCTCATAAAGGCTTTCGTGTATTCTTTCCGCCTATCCGCTCTCTCTTTTGAATTTAACAGTGGAATTCCCGTTGCACGCTTAAAGTTATCACCCTTGCCTTTAATGTCATCGAAGGTTGTTTTGACTTTCCTGTATGCTGCATCTGTCTATTCCTCTTCAACTGTACTGCCTACGAGCTTCCTAATTGCTGTATCTATAGCGTTAGACAACTTCAAACGTATCTCGTCGTTCCTTAGTACTTCCGTATCCCACTTCTTTGCGTATTGATTCTTCCTGACTGATGTCTTAAACTTCAGCCTAGTCTTCATCACTGCTATATTATGATCTGAGTCTATATCTGCACCTGGATGTGCCTTACAATCCAGTATCTCATTTGGGAATCTCTGCCTGACCATGATGTAATCTAACTGAAATGTTCCCGTATGACCCGGCCTTTTCCAAGTGTACCTACTCCTCTTGTGATTCTTGAGCAGGGTATTCGCTATCACTAGCTGAAACTTGTTACAGAACTCAATTAGTCTTTCTCCTGTTTCATTCCTTGTCCCAAGCCCATATTCTCCTGTAACCTTTTCTTCTACTCCTTCCCCTACAACTGCATTCCAGTCGTCCATGACTATTAGATTTTCGTCCCCCTTTACATACTGTATTACCCTTTCAAAATCCCCATACGCTTTCTCTATCTCTTCATCCTCAGCTTGTCACGTCGGCATGTATAACTGAACTATCGTTGTCGAAGTAGGTTTGCTGTCGATTCTGATAAGAACAACCCTGTCACTGAACTGTTCACAGTAACACACTCTCTGCCCTGCCTTCCTATTCATAATGAAATCACTCCAGTTATACCATTTTCTGCTGCTGTTGATGTTACCCTATACTCATCTGACCAGAAATCCTTGTCTTCTTTCCACTTCACTTCACTGACCCCTACTGTATCTAGATTGAAACTTTGCATTTCCCTTTTCTGATTTTCTAGTTTCCCTACCACGTTCAAGCTCCTGACATTCCACGCCCCGACTCATAGAACGTTATCCTTTCGTTGACTAGTCAATCGTTTTCTCATGGTAACCTCCCCTTGGCAGTCTGCCCCCAGAGATCCGAATGGGCGACTATTCCGGAATCTGTTGCCAATGGAGAGATCATCATGACGTTTCTTCAATTACAGGCCACATTTCCTTGTGATACACGTTACGCGTCTTTAATGCAGTGGTTTCCAGTCCCTTCTGCATTCTCATGCCGCTGATCATTGCTGGTTCTTCCGCCTTTAGGGGTCCGCTCCTCTGCCGTCTTTGACGAGGCCGTTGCAAAATTATATATATATATATATATATATATATATATATATATATATATATATATATATATTGTGCAGGTCGACAACGCACAATTTTTAAACTACCGAAACTTGACGCCACGCGCTCCGATTGGCCGCGCGCGGGATTGCGGAGTTGCCGGATTCTCTGGACAACGCATGGCCGCAACTGCTTTGCCTGCCGGAGATAGCGATATATCCAAGGCGGCCCGCACGCTCGGTGGTAACGCGCCAGCCTTCTACTCTGGGGGCCTGGGAGCGAATCCGCCAGGGTCCCGACACATCTATTGTAGTTTCATTATAAGACATACCGGGAACAAATCCGTCAACTGCTGTTAGTTCGCGTACAGAAAGTCTTTCATAAATTGTGTCGACCCTGAAAAGGGCCTTTTTTGTAGCTAGGACATTGTTTACTTAAAGCAAAATGGTTCAAATGGCTCTGAGCACTATGGGACTTAACATCTGTGGTCATCAGTCCCCTAGAACTTCGAACTACTTAAACCTAACCAACCTAAGAACATCACACACATCCATGCAGGACATCCATGCTCGACGGTTGTATGAGGAACGGTACCCAGCAAGACGCCGCCCACACCCGCAAACGTTTACAGCGATTCACTGGCGGCTTCACGAAACAGGCTTGTTAGCGGTATATCATAGTGATGCTGGAAGACCTCGAACACGACGGGATGCTGCATTTGAAGAGACTGTTCTCGAGCGCTTCGAGGAAGCACCTCCGACAAGTACTCGAGCGGTTGGACACGACATGGGGGTCACTCATCGGTTAGTCTGGGAGGTTTTAAGCGATGACGGCCAGCATCTATTCAGTTTCCACGCTGTCCAAGACCTAAATCCTGCAGCAGACTATGAACACAGGCTAGGGTTTTGCCGGTGGTTTCTGCGATGTGTTGCACGAGATTCTGACTTCCCCGCTATTCCGTTGACTACCGGCGAGTGCACCATCCATCGGGATGACCTGTACAATATACGAAACGTCCATTACTAGGCAATGTCACGTACGTCCACGGACTCCAGTAACGATTTTCGCTGAACATTTGGACAGGCGTTGTGGTTGATCATCTGACTGGGCCAGTCCGCCTGCCTCCTCGACTTACCTTCACTTTTTGCAGAAATTCTACCCAGCCTGCTGGAAGATGTTCCCTTGGGCATACGGCTACGCATGTGGCTGCAGCATGATGCGGCGCCCGCTCATAACAGTCGTGCTGTCCGGGGATATTTAAATGAATGATTCGACGGCCGAGTAATTGGCAGAGGCTTTCGCAGGAGATGGGCCTGCGATTACCAGACCTCACGCCACCAGACGTTTTCCTATGGGGATTTTTTAAGGTTCTAGTTCACCCACCCGGAAGCGGACCACCCACAAACGAAGAGGAATTAATGGGTCGCATTCAACATTCCGCCAATGAGATCAGGGCAATGCCAGGAATCTTTGAAAGAGTTCGGAAGAACACCGTTCAGAGTTACCAAGTTTGTGTCGCGTCAGAGGACCGCCAGCTCGGGCACCTGCTTTACGTAAGCCGGCCGGTGTGGCCGAGCGGCTCTAGGCGCTACAGTCTGGAACTGCGCGACCGCTACGGTCGCAGGTTCGAATCCTGCCTCGGGCATGGATGTGTGTGATGTCCTTAGGTTAGTTGGGTTTACTTAGTTCTAAGTTCTAGGGGACTGGTGACCTCAGAAGTTAAGTCCCATAGTGCTCAGAGCCATTTGAACCATTTTTTGATGAAAGGTTATCAGTAATAAGATTCTCTCGTGACATTTATATCCTTAGTGAAAGTGAAGAACGACTGAAGGACCTCCTGAATGGAATGAACAGTCTAATGAGCACATAATACATATTGAGAGTAAATCGACGAAAGGCGAAGGTAATGAAAACCAGCAGTTGAGAACAGAGATAAATTTAATTTCAGGATAGGTGACGAAAAAGTAGATGAAGTTAAGGAATTCTGCCATCTAGGCAGCAAAATAATCCGTTGTGCACAGAGAAGGGAAGTTGAATCCTGCCTAGTCGTCAACAATGGGGAGTCTAGGAATTCTGCCTACTCCGATAGTTAGAAAACATTGAAACAAATCGTATTGATGACAGACAAAATAAACAATGTTCTTCAGTCTATACAATTCCTAAGTCGCTGGCCTTGAAGTACCAAATCTTGATGCTGCTGTATAAGTTGGTCGCTTATGTCCTCTCTGCATATAGGCCGCTGCCGTCGCGTTGTCGTCCTGGAGAGGGGTCGGCCCGCGTGCCATTGGCTGACATCTTCTTCACAGCCCTCTGTGCTCTAACATTGCCGACTGCCGTGCCGGCGCTTGATTTTACGCCGTAACAGGGAGGACATAAAAAGAAGACTAACAATGTCAAGAAGGGCTTTTCTTGCCAAGAGAATACTAGTATAAGAATAAGCCTTAATTCGAGGAAGAAATTTCTGAGAATATAAATTTGGACCACAGCATAGCACGCTAGTGAGACACTGACTGTGGGAAAACCGGAAGAGAGAAAATTCGAAGCATTTGAGATTTCGTGACAAAGAAGAATGTTGACAATTAGGTGGACTGATAAAGTAAGGAATGATGAGGTCCTTCTCCAGAGAATCAGAGAGGAAACGAATATATGGAAAACACTGGCAACAGCAAGGGACAGTTTGCTAAGACATCAGTTAGAGGAATTCGTGGCGAACCGCATCAATCGAGTCAGAAGACTGATGACACAAAAAGCACCTCTCCAGACGCCGGTACACAACCCAGATGCGTGTAAGGGGACAACACATGGGAGGCAGGAGAAGGGAGGTACTGCATGCAAATCTCGGATCTCCGCAGAGTGCTGCATCGGCATGTCTCCGGACACCGTCTCTGGTACATGTTAGTTAGGATATCTTTAAGAGCACGGTCCTTGTGACGTGGTGAACAGTTTCCAGGTGACACCTTTGCCTGTCCATGTAGACACTCCATTAAACTGGGCAACTTCATTCACAGACACGATATCTACTGACGTCAGCAGTGGAGGGTCACATGACTGCCCACTATCGGTTATAACCCATGTACATGGCTTAATTGCGATCAGTATACTCTTATTGCTGCGACTAATAGTTTGTACAGTGATCTAAGTAACAATCTTTCGTTTAGATGGCGCTATCAGTGCTACTAACAGGGAAAGAAATACTCGATGTATGTCATGGAATAATTTCTACGTGTTATTTGATTCTATACATACTTTTAAGTGGCAACGGCCTTGCCGCAGTGGATACACCGGTTCCCGTGAGATCGCCGAAGTTAAGCGCTGTCGGGCGTGGTCGGCACTTGGATGGGTGACCATCCAGTCCGCCATGCGCTGTTGCCATTTTTCGGGGTGCACTCACCCTAGTGATTCCAATTGAGGAGCTACTCGACCGAATAGTAGCGGCGTCGATCAAGAATACCACCATAACGACCGAAAGAGCGGTGTGCTGACCCCACGCCCCTCCTTCCGCATCCTCCACTCTGGATGACACGGCGGTCGGATGGTCCCGGTAGGCCACTCGTGGCCTGATGACGGAGTGAGTGCTTATACATACTTTTAAGTAATGTAATGCGTTACGATGTATCTGTTTAAGGTAAGATGCATATACATGTTTTTGAGAGGATATTTCCGTGGAGCTGGACGAAAATGTACTCGCCAGTACAGTGGTAGGTTCTTTACTTTGCTCCGGGAAGTGACTGAGTGGTACTATAACTCCTAACATATTAGTTCACTTTATTATAACATAGGTAGCAAGAATTACCATCCATTTCCTCAGGAATTACATGAGTATTATACCTCTTTCTTAACATTAGCGTACCATTTGATACAAGTAAAAATAAGTCTCCCACTCAGAGTAAACTTGGCAATACCTTTCACGTAGAGTTCTGCCTAATACATTGATCATACCGCTGGCTTGCTAGAAGACCTGTTAGATTCGTCTATGATCGCGGGCTGGGGCAGGGCAGTCATTTTCTCTGCTGTAAGTAGAAGGTCCGCCGTGGCACCCTAGCGAAGAGTTTCTCGCCCACGGCTAAGCCGGAGTCGACCATTCGAAGATGCGTCATTTATTGTGGTTGCATTGCAAGGTACCAAGCTTGTTTTGGCATCTCGCTCTTCGAACGACACCACAGTTTTGACGCCCTTATACACTTTGTGATCAGAAGTATCCCGACACCCCCAAAATCCTTCGTTTTTCGTATTAGGTGCATCGTGCTGCCACCTACTGCCAGGTACTCCATATGAGCAATCTCAGTAGTCATTAGACATCGCGAGAGAACAGAATTTGGCGCTCCGTGGAGCTCACGGACTTCGGACGTGGTCAGCTGATTGGGTGCCACTTGTGTCATACGTCTGTACGCGAGATTTCCACACTCCTCAACATCCCTAGGTCCACTGTTTCCGATGTGATAGTGAAGTGGAAACGTGAAGGGAGACGGACAGCACAAAAGCGTACAGGCCGACCTCATCTGTTGAATGACAGAGACCGCCCACAGTTGAAGAGGTTCGTAATATGTAATAGGCACACATCTATCCAGACCATCACACAGGAATTCCAAACTGCATCAGGATCCACTTCAAGTGCTATGAAAGTTAGGCAGGAGGTGAGAAAACTTGGATTTAATGCTCGAGTGGCTGCTCATAAGCCTCACTTTACGCCGGTAAAAGCTAAACGACGGCTCTTTTGGTGTAAGGAGCGTAAACACTGGACGATTGAACAGTGGAAAAACGTTGTGTGTAGTGACGAATCACGGTACACAACATGGCGATCCGATGGCAGGGTGTGAGTATGGGGAATGCCCGGTGAACGTCATCTGCCAGCCTGTGTGGTGCCAACAGTAACATTCTGAGACGGTGGTGTTATGGTGTTGTCGTGTCTTTCATGGAGGGGCCTTGCATTCTTTGTTGTTTTGCGTGGCACTATCACAGCACAGGCCTACACTGATGTTTTAAGCACCTTCTTGCTTCCCACTGTTGAAGAACAATTCGGTGATGGCGATTGCATCTTTCAACACGATCGAGCACCTGTTCTTAATTCACTGCCTGTGGCGGAGAGGTTGCAGGAAAATAACCTCCCTGTAATGGACTGGCCTGCACAGAGTCCTGAACTGAATCCCAGAGAACACTTTTGCGACGTTTTGGAACGCCGACTTCTTACCAAGCCTCACCCACCGACAACGACACCTCTCTTCAGCGCATTATTCCGTGAAGAATGGGTTGTCATTCCCCGAGAAACCTTCCAGCACCTAACTGCACGTTTGCTTGAGAGTTTGGAAGCTGTCATCAAGGCTAAGAGTGGGCCAACACTATTAAATTCCAGCGTCATCGATGAAGGGCGCAACTAACTTATTAGTCATTTTCAGCCAGGTGTACGGATACTTTTGATCACGTAGGGTATGTCCAACAAGCTGTGCAGAAATGAGTTTCGATTATATTCGCGGGCTGCTTCGTTTTTTTTTTTTTTTTTTTTTTTTTTGGTCATCAGTCTACTGACTGGTTTGATGCGGCCCACCACGAATTCCTTTCCTGTCCTAACCTCTTCATCTCAGAGTAGCACTTGCAGCCTATGTCCTCAATTATTTGCTTGACGTATTCCAATCTCTGTCTTCCTCTACAGTTTTTGCCCTCTACAGCTCCCTCTGGTACCATGGAAGTCATTCCCTCATGTCTCAGCAGATGTCCTATCATCCTGTCCCTTCTCCTTATCAGTGTTTTCCACATATTCCTTTCCTCTCCGATTCTGCGTAGAACCTCCTCATTCCTTACCTTATCAGTCCACCTAATTCTCAACATTCGTCTATAGCACCACATCTCAAATGCTTCGATTCTCTTCTGTTCCGGTTTTCCCACAGTCCATGTTTCACTATCATACAATGCTGTACTCCAGACGTACATCCTCAGAAATTTCTTCCTCAAATTAAGGCCGGTATTTGATATTAGTAGACTTCTCTTCGCCAGAAATGCCTTTTTTGCCATAGCGAGTCTGCTTTTGATGTCCTCCTTCCTCCGTCCGTCATTGGTTATTTTACTGACTAGGTAGCAGAGTTCCTTAACTTCATTGACTTCGTGACCATCAATCCTGATGTTAAGTTTCTCGCTGTTCTCATTTCTACTACTTCTTATTACCTTCGTCTTTCTCCGATTTACTCTCAAACCATACTGTGTACTCATTAGACTGTTCATTCCGTTCAGCAGATCATTTAATTCTTCTTCACTTTCACTCAGGATAGCAATGTCATCAGCGAATCGTATCATTGATATCCTTTCACCTTGTATTTTAATTCCACTGCTGAACCTTTCTTTTATTTCCATCATTGCTTCCTCGATGTACAGATTGAAGAGTAGGGGCGAAAGGCTACAGCCTTGTCTTACACCCTTCTTAATACGAGCACTTCGTTCTTGATCGTCCACTCTTATTATTCCCTCTTGGTTGTTGTGCATATTGTATATGACCCGCCTCTCCCTATAGCTTACCCCTACTTCTTTCAGAATCTCGAACAGCTTGCACCGTTTTATACTATCGAACGCTTTTTCCAGGTCGACAAATCCTATGAAAGTGTCTTGATTCTTCTTTAGCCTTGCTTCCATTATTAGCCGTAACGTCAGAATTGCCTCTCTCGTCCCTTTACTTTTCCTGAAGCCAAACTGATCGTCACCTAGCGAATTCTCAATTTTCTTTTCCATTCTTCTGTATATTATTCTTGTAAGCAGCTTCGATGCATGAGCTGTTAAGCTGATTGTGCGATAATTCTCGCACTTGTCAGCTCTTGCCGTCTTCGGAATTGTGTGGATGATGCTTTTCCGAAAGTCAGATGGTATATCGCCAGACTCATATATTCTACACACCAACGTGAATAGTCGTTTTGTTGCCATTTCCTCCAATGATTTTAGAAATTCTGATGGAATGTTACCTATCCCTTCTGCCTTATTTGACCGTAAGACCTCCAAAGCTCTTTTAAATTCCGATTCTAATACTGGATCCCCTATCTCTTCTAAATCGACTTCTGTTTCTTCTTCTATCACATCAGACAAATCTTCACCCTCATAGAGGCTTTCAATGTATTCTTTCCACCTATCTGTTCTCTCCTCTGCATTTAACAGTGGAATTCCCGTTGCACTCTTAATGTTACCACCGTTGCTTTTAATGTCACCAAAGGTTGTTTTGACTTTCCTGTATGCTGAGTCTGTCCTTCCGACAATCATATCTTTTTCGATGTCTTCACATTTTTCCTGCAGCCATTTCGTCTTAGCTTCCCTGCACTTCCTATTTATTTCATTCCTCAGCGACTTGTATTTCTGTATTCCTGATTTTCCCGGAACATGTTTGTACTTCCTCCTTTCATCAATCAACTGAAGTATTTCTTCTGTTACCCATGGTTTTTTCGCAACTACCTTCTTTGTACCTATGTTTTCCATCCCAACTTCAGTGATGGCCCTTTTTAGAGATGTCCATTCCTCTTCAACTGTACTGCCTACTGCGCTATTCCCTATTGCTGTATCTATAGCGTTAGAGAACTTCAAACGTATCTCGTCATTCCTTAGTACTTCCGTATCCCACTTCTTTGCGTATTGATGCTTCCTGACTAATGTCTTGAACTTCAGCCTACTCTTAATCACTACTATATTGTGATCTGAGTCTATATATGCTCCTGGGTACGCCTTACAATCCAGTATCTGATTTCGGAATCTCTGTCTGACCATGATGTAATCTAATTGAAATCTTCCCGTATCTACATCTACATCTACATTTATACTCCGCAAGCCACCCAACGGTGTGTGGCGGAGGGCACTTTACGTGCCACTGTCATTACCTCCCTTTCCTGTTCCAGTCGCGTATGGTTCTCGGGAAGAACGACTGTCTGAAAGCCTCCGTGCGCGCTCTAATCTCTCTAATTTTACATTCGTGATCTCCTCGGGAGGCATAAGTAGGGGGAAGCAATATATTCGATACCTCATCCAGAAACGCACCCTCTCGAAATCTGGCGAGCAAGCTACACCGCGATGCAGAGCGCCTCTCTTGCAGAGTCTGCCACTTGAGTTTATTAAACATCTCCGTAACGCTATCACGGTTACCAAATAACCCTGTGACGAAACGCGCCGCTCTTCTTTGGATCTTCTCTATCTCCTCCGTCAGACCGATCTGGTACGGATCCCACACTGATGAGCAATACTCAAGTATAGGTCGAACGAGTGTTTTGTAAGCCACCTCCTTTGTTGATGGACTACATTTTCTAAGCACTCTCCCAATGAATCTCAACCTGGTACCCGCCTTACCAACAATTAATTTTATATGATCATTCCACTTCAAATCGTTCCGCACGCATACTCCCAGATATTTTACAGAAGTAACTGCTACCAGTATTTGTTCCGCTATCATATAGTCATACAATAAAGGATCCTTCTTTCTATGTATTCGCAATACATTACATTTGTCTATGTTAAGGGTCAGTTGCCACTCCCTGCACCAAGTGCCTATCCGCTGCAGATCTTCCTGCATTTCGCTACAATTTTCTAATGCTGAAACTTCTCTGTATACTACAGCATCATCCGCGAAAAGCCGCATGGAACTTCCGACACTATTTACTAGGTCATTTATATATATTGTGAAAAGCAATGGTCCCATAACACTCCCCTGTGGCACGCCAGAGGTTACTTTAACGTCTGTAGACGTCTCTCCATTGATAACAACATGCTGTGTTCTGTTTGCTAAAAACTCTTCAATCCAGCGACACAGCTGGTCTGATATTCCGTAGGCTCTTACTTTCTTTATCAGGCGACAGTGCGGAACTGTATCGAACGCCTTCGGAAGTCAAGAAAAATAGCATCTACCTGGGAGCCTGTATCTAATATTTTCTGGGTCTCATGAAGAAATAAAGCAAGTTGGGTCTCACACGACCGCTGTTTCCGGAATCCATGTTGATTCCTACATAGTAGATTCTGGGTTTCCAAAAACGACATGATACTCGAGCAAAAAACATGTTCTAAAATTCTACAACAGATCGACGTCAGAGATATAGGTCTATAGTTCTGCGCATCTGCTCGACGACCCTTCTTGAAGACTGGGACTATCTGTGCTCTTTTCCAATCATTTGGAACCCTCCGTTCCTCTAGAGACTTGCGGTACACGGCTGTTAGAAGGGGGGCAAGTTCTTTCGCGTACTCTGTGTAGAATCGAATTGGTATCCCGTCAGGTCCAGTGGACTTTCCTCAGTTGAGTGATTCCAGTTGCTTTTCTATTCCTTGGACACTTATTTCGATGTCAGCCATTTTTTCGTTTGTGCGAGGATTTAGAGAAGGAACTGCAGTGCGGTATTCCTCTGTGAAACAGCTTTGGAAAAAGGTGTTTAGTATTTCAGCTTTACGCGTGTCATCCTCCGTTTCAATGCCATCATCATCCCGTAGTGTCTGGATATGCTGTTTCGAGCCACTTACTAATTTAACGTAAGACCAGAACTTCCTAGGATTTTCTGTCAAGTCGGTACATAGCATTTTACTTTCGAATTCACTGAACGCTTCACGCATAGCCCTCCTTACGCTAACTTTGACATCGTTTAGCTTCTGTTTGTCTGAGAGGTTTTGGCTGCGTTTAAACTTTGAGTGAAGCTCTCTTTGCTTTCGCAGTAGTTTCCTAACTTTGTTGTTGTACCACGGCGGGTTTTTCCCGTCCCTCACAGTTTTACTCGGCACGTACCTGTCTAAAACGCATTTTACGATTGCCTTGAACTTTTTCCATAAACACTCAACATTGTCAGTGTCGGAACAGAAATTTTCGTTTTGATCTGTTAGGTAGTCTGAAATCTGCCTTCTATTACTCTTGCTAAACAGATAAACCTTCCTCCCTTTTTTTATATTCCTATTAACTTCCATATTCAGGTATGCTGCAACGGCCTTATGATCACTGATTCCCTGTTCTGTACATACAGAGTCGAAAAGTTCGGGTCTGTTTGTTATCAGTAGATCCAAGATGTTATCTCCACGAGTCGGTTCTCTGTTTAATTGCTCGAGGTAATTTTCGGATAGTGCATTCAGTATAATGTCACTCGATGCTCTGTCCCTACCACCCGTCCTAAACATCTGAGTGTCCCAGTCTATATCTGGTAAATTGAAATCTCCACCTAAGACTATAACATGCTGAGAAAATTTATGTGAAATGTATTCCAAATTTTCTCTCAGTTGTTCTGCCACTAATGCTGCTGAGTCGGGAGGTCGGTAAAAGGAGCCAATTATTAACCTAGTTCGGTTGTTGAGTGTAACCTCCACCCATAATAATTCACAGGAACTATCCACTTCTACTTCACTACAGGATAAACTACTACTAACAGCGACGAACACTCCACCACCGATTTCATGCAAGCTATCCTTTCTAAACACCGTCTGTACCTTTGTAAAAATTTCGGCAGAATTTATCTCTGGCTTAAGCCAGCTTTCTGTACCTATAACGTTTTCAGCTTCGGTGCTTTCTATCAGCGCTTGAAGTTCTGGTACTTTACCAACGCAGCTTCGACAGTTGACAATTACAATACCGATTGCTGCTTGGTCCCCGCATGTCCTGACCTTGCCCCGCACCCGTTGAGGCTGTTGCCCTTTCTGTACTTGCCCAAGGCCATCTAACCTAAAAAACCGCCCAGCCCACGCCACACAACCCCTGCTACCCGTGTAGCCGCTTGTTGCGTGTAGTGGACTCCTGACCTATCCAGCGGAACCCGAAACCCCACCACCCTATGGCGCAAGTCGAGGAATCTGCAGCCCACACGGTCGCAGAACCGTCTCAGCCTCTGATTCAGACCCTCCACTCGGCTCTGTACCAAAGGTCCGCAGTCAGTTCTGTCGACGATGCTGCAGATGGTGAGCTCTGCTTTCATCCCGCTAGCGAGACTGGCAGTCTTCACCAAATCAGATAGCCGCCGGAAGCCAGAGAGGATTTCCTCGGATCCATAGCGACACACATCATTGGTGCCGACATGAGCGACCACCTGCAGATGGGTGCACCCTGTACCCTTCATGGCATCCGGAAGGACCCTTTCCACATCTGGAATGACTCCCCCCGGTATGCACACGGAGTGCACATTGGTTTTCTTCCCCTCTCTTGCTGCCATTTCCCTAAGGGGCCCCATTACGCGCCTGACGTTGAAGCTCCCAACTACCAGTAAGCCCACCCTCTGCAACTGCCCGGATCTTGCAGACTGAGGGGCAACCTCTGGAACAGGACAAGCAGCCATGTCAGGCCGAAGATCAGTATCAGCCTGAGACAGAGCCTGAAACCGGTTCGTCAGACAAACTGGAGAGGCTTTCCGTTCAGCCCTCCGGAATGTCTTTCGCCCCCTGCCACACCTTGAGACGACCTCCCACTCTACCACAGGTGAGGGATCAGCCTCAATGCGGGCAGTATCCCGGGCAACCACAGTCGTAGTCCGATCAGGGGATGCGTGGGACGAGCTGGTCGTCCCCGACAAACCCCCATCCGGACCCCCACAGTGATGCCCATTGGCAACAGCCTCAAGCTGTGTGACCGAAGCCAACACTGCCTGAAGCTGGGAGCGAAGGGATGCCAACTCAGCCTGCATCCGAACACAGCAGTTGCAGTCCCTATCCATGCTAAAAACTGTTTTGCAAAGAACGTATGAACTAATCTACGGAGAGCGCAAACAAATCAACAAAATTTAAACGGTTATTAAAATACAAGATTGCCTAGTAAATGCAGTAATGCTGCTACTTGCGCACTGCTGACACTGCTCCCGGCCTTTTCCAAGTATACCTCCTCCTCTTGTGATTCTTGAACAGGGTATTTGCTATTGCTAGCTGAAACTTGTTACAGAACTCAATTAGTCTTTCTCCTCTTTCATTCCTTGTCCCAATCCCATATTCTTCTGTAACCTTTTCTTCTACTCCTTCCCCTACAACTGCATTCCAGTCGCCCATGACTATTAGATTTTCGTCCCTCTTTACATACTGCATTACCCTTTCAATATCCTCATACACTTTCTCTATCTGTTCATCTTCAGCTTGCGACGTCGGCATGTATACCTGAACTATCGTTGTCGGTGTTGGTCTGCTGTCGATTCTGATTAGAACAACCCGGTCACTGAACTGTTCACAGTAACACACCCTCTGCCCTACCTTCCTATTCATAACGAATCCTACACCTGTTATACCATTTTCTGCTGCGGTTGACATTACCCCATACTCATCTGACCAGAAATCCTTGTCTTCCTTCCACTTCACTTCACTGACCCCTACTATATCTAGATTGAGCCTTTGAATTTCCCTTTACAGATTTTCTAGTTTCCCTACCACGTTCAAGCTTCTGACATTCCACGCCCCGTCTCGTAGGACGTTATAATTTCGTAGATTATTCAATCTTTTTCTCATGGTAACCTCTCCCTTGGCAGTCCCCTCCCGGAGGTCCGAATGGGGGACTATTCCGGAATCTTTTGCTAATGGAGAGATCATCATGACACTTCTTCAATTACCGGCCACATGTCCTGTGGATACACGTTACGTGTCTTTAATGCAGTGGTTTCCATTGCCTTCTGCATCCTCATGTCGTTGATCATTGCTGATTCTTCCGCCTTTAGAGGCAATTTCCCACCCCTAGGACAAGAGAGTGCCCTGAGCCTCTATCCGCTCCTCCGCCCTCTTTGACAAGGCCGTTGGCAGAATGAGGCTGACTTCTTATGCCGGAAGTCTTCGGCCGCCAATGCTGATTTTTTATCAAAATTTAGGCAGTCGCGGGGATCGAACCCGTGACTGAGGACGTATTGATTATGAATCAAAGACGTTACCCCTAGACCACGTATTTTGTTACCAACTGCAAATACATACCCATTTTAGCGAATTACAGGGCTGACATATAGACCTATATTTGTTTGTCTGAATTGTCCTCAATAAGAGAATTTCGTTGTGTTATCAGTGATAACTTTATAAATATTATAAAATTTGTATTCTTAGTCATTAAACTTCTGTAAAATATATGAATGGGTTTTCTTCTTTGTGTCTATACGTAGCCGTCAGGCACTGATGTCTTTCAACACAATGCATTCTTTAGGTCTGGCACGCCAGCAATTCATGGATTACTGACCTTTCAATATTTTATGAAATTTGTATATTTCATATATTATTTATAATGTCTGTTTGCGTGTTCTTTAAGGATCTTTGTTCGCTGATAATATATATTAACTAAGCTTGGCAAGCCAACAATATACAGGGCGTAACCGGTATAAGTGTAGGTAATTTTGTATGTGGTACCTTAACATATATACACATTAGTGTGTTGGTTGTTTTTTCTCTATGCCGAACAGTATTCCCACATAAACACCACAAATTTTTCGAGCTAATGTTTTCTGCATGATCGTAACTGCATCGCTAAATGGACTACACCCGCTCACCCACCTACAATGATATAGCATCGACGTTTCCCCCTTCGGCAGCGGAGCTGATATCACAAGTTTGTATATATATTGTCCCGGATAGTTGAGAACCATTCCCTGCCGTGTGGATCGGGCATAATACATCTTTGAATCACGTTGTGAATCTAATTGTGTCAACCAGCAGTTGGAAATTGATCTCGTTTTTTATTTCCAGAGATATTTCATACACTTTCAACCACGACGGGTCCAAAGATAGTGATTTTATTTATTGCTCGGGAGTAGCATAGCAATCGAGTTCCAGTCTATTTTTTCTAATTTTTGCTTTCCAAATAATTTGATTTAGTTACATTCGTAGTCAATGTGGCTCTGTTAAATCCTATTATCTGTTGACCAGCTTTTCTCAATAACCTTTGAATGTTCACAGATATAATCTTCTATGTGTATATATTCTGTTTTATTGACATTCTTCAATTCTTAAATTAATGAAGGAGTTGATCCTAGTGTGTATCATACCACAGTAGTTCGCGTTCCCGTCACCAAAGGTATGATTTCCTTGAAACTGTCCTTTACTATTCATATCTGATACATCATTAATATGTCTCTGGCTTTACAGTGTCTAAGCTCCCTAATTTTCCCGACACGATATTAATTATAAGTTCGAGTGCTTTCAATGTCTATTCAGCACAAATTTAGCCTCTACGGGCACTGTATCTCACGTCTCGTTTATTAGCAGAATCGCTTTGACAACGCTCGGCAAAGATATTAGCATGAGAAGGTCCAACTATTTTCCGGCCCAATATCTCAAAATAATCTATTATTCACCACTCCAATGTCTAACTCACTTATCAGAATGATATTTAATTAGGCTTATAACCCCTAGCTTCCGACTACCACAGAGCGAACATGCACCATTGAAAACAAAGACTCAAAAGAGCTAACGACGCTGCTCATTGGCTTATATATTATGTTCAAAACAAAAAGCAGCTCAGTTAGGTCTTCCTTGGATTCCCTTTGTACTACTTTGCGTTACTCTATTTCAAATATCTACTCTTTGTAAAATTTTAACTAACTGTTTCTCCGAAAGACTACTACCGTTTTTCGGCTCTTCGATCATTTCGTATTACAGAATTTAATCTAATATTCGTTTCTGAATAAAAAAAGCACTCCGTCTTCAGGCCACGAGTGGCCTACCGGGACCATCCGACTGCCGTGTCATCCTAGGAGGAGGATGCGGATAGGAGGGGCGTTGGGTGAGCACACCGCTCTCCCGGTCGTTATGATGGTGTTCTTGACCGAAACCGCTACTATTAGGTCGAGTAGCTCCTCAATTGGCATCACGAGGCTCAGTGCACCCCGAAAATTGGCAACAGCGCGTGGCGGCTGGATGGTCACCCATCCAAGTGCCGGCCACGCCCAACAGCGCCAAACTTCGGTTAACTCACGGGAACCGGTGTATCCACTGCGGCAAGGCCGTTGCCCGTTTCTGAATACCCACTCTCTAAAGAGCGGTTACAGTCGGTCAGCATACACTAACCGTTTACAGTCCACGCGTACACACTTCAACAGCTGACCTGAAACCGAGGGGAAAATAAGCATTAATGGCTTGCTGTTGTCGCACATACTTGGTATTACTAAATAACCCAAAAATATAAGACTTATAATAACGATAATTGTTAGTCTGCAAATGACGTAAATGTTGATGTAATGTTGTTCAGTACACTGTCCTTGAAATGGTTCAAATGGCTCTGAGCACTATGCGACTTAACTTCTGAAGTCATCAGTCGCCTAGAACTTTGAACTAATTAAACCTAACGAACCTAAGTACATGACACACATCCATGCCCGAGGCAGGATTCGAACCTGCGACCGTAGCGGCAGCCCGGTTCCAGACTGTAGCGCCTAGAACCGCACGGCCACTCCGGCCGGCTACACTGTCCTCAGTCACCAGTAAAAGCATCTGCACTTACATCTCTTAACATCCTGTATGTAATGTGGCTCTCACATTTGCTGTCGATTGTTCTGCAGTCTTTGGATGTTTTTTGTATTTTCGGCAAAATCGAATCAGCTTCTGTTTGTTCTCAAGCTGTAGTACCTCTACTTACAGCACAGTTACCAATTTGACATGCGTCGCTGTAAAGTTAGTGTGGATCCATTCCCAGTTTAATAGTGGGCTATCACATCTACTTCGTATATGTAAAAAATTAATTGATAACTACAATATGTAATACGTAATATCACAAATGTTAGTAGGAGTATTGTACGATAAGGCGATATGTTGATGTAAGTTGTGTATTACACTCCTGGAAATGGAAAAAAGAACACATTGACACCGGTGTGTCAGACCCACCATACTTGCTCCGGACACTGCGAGAGGGCTGTACAAGCAATGATCACACGCACGGCACAGCGGACACACCAGGAACCGCGGTGTTGGCCGTCGAATGGCGCTAGCTGCGCAGCATTTGTGCACCGCCGCGCCGCCGTCAGTGTCAGCCAGTTTGCCGTGGCATACGGAGCTCCATCGCAATCTTTAACACTGGTAGCATGCCGCGACAGCGTGTACGTGAACCGTATGTGCAGTTGACGGACTTTGAGCGAGGGCGTATAGTGGGCATGCGAGAGGCCGGGTGGACGTACCGCCGAATTGCTCAACACGTGGGGCGTGAGGTCTCCACAGTACATCGATGTTGTCGCCAGTGGTCGGCGGAAGGTGCACGTGCCCGTCGACCTGGGACCGGACCGCAGCGACGCACGGATGCACGCCAAGACCGTAGGATCCTACGCAGTGCCGTAGGGGACCGCACCGCCACTTCCCAGCAAATTAGGGACACTGTTGCTCCTGGGGTATCGGCGAGGACCATTCGCAACCGTCTCCATCAAGCTGGGCTACGGTCCCGCACACCGTTAGGCCGTCTTCCGCTCACGCCCCAACATCGTCAAACCCGCCTCCAGTGGTGTCGCGACAGAATGGAGGGACGAATGGAGACGTCTTCAGCGATGAGAGTCGCTTCTGCCTTGGTGCCAATGATGGTCGTATGCGTGTTTGGCGCCGTGCAGGTGAGCGCCACAATCAGGACTGCATACGACCGAGGCACACAGGGCCAACACCCGGCATCATGGTGTGGGGAGCGATCTCCTACATTGGCCGTACACCACTGGTGATCGTCGAGGGGACACTGAATAGTGCACGGTACATCCAAACCGTCATCGAACCCATCGTTCTACTATTCCTAGACCGGCAAGGGAACTTGCTGTTCCAACAGGACAATGCACGTCCGCATGTATCCCGTGCCACCCAACGTGCTCTAGAAGGTGTAATTCAAATACCCTTGCCAGCAAGATCTCCGGATCTGTCCCCCATTGAGCATGTTTGGGACTGGATGAAGCGTCGTCTCACGCGGTCTGCACGTCCAGCACGAACGCTGGTCCAACTGAGGCGCCAGGTGGAAATGGCATCGCAAGCCGTTCTACAGGACTACATCCAGCATCTCTACGATCGTCTCCATGGGAGAATAGCAGCCTGAATTGCTGCGAAAGGTGGATATACACTGTACTAGTGCCGACATTGTGCATGCTCTGTTGCCTGTGCCTATGTGCCTGTGGTTCTGTCAGTGTGATCATGTGATGTATCTGACCCCAGGAATGTGTCAGTAAAGTTTCCCCTTCCTGGGACAATGAATTCACGGTGTTCTTATTTCAATTTCCAGGAGTGTATATTATTTAGTTATTGCTTTTACAGGTGCTAGAAACTGACAAATTTTCGAAATTAGCTAACCGCATAATTTACGTAAAAATCGTTTACATTACAACCTACTACGGACCATGTATTCTTTTATGAAAAAGAGTTAAGCTACCATATGGATCGGTGGCTGTTTCGTGGAACTTTTACATTGAAACCTGGGATAGTCTCATTAGCAATGGATAAATATGCTAACTACTTCTGGGGCAGTACGTGTTCACATTTTCCCACTACAGCTAATTTCAATGTTATTTTATGCACCAACTTTTGTTGTCGGAATTATAGCATGTGGTTAATAGCTGGACACGATTAGTTTAAATAACACAAAACACGGTATCGTTTCTCGCAGCCATCAGCGCTTCGCCCCTGGTAAACCGTTCCGAGTGTATTGTCCAGTGTTCCGTGTAACTGGCGTGGCATTGCTATGTGCGCCCGGCGCGTTGCTAGCCGTAAGAGCGAACGGGAAAACGAATTATGTGTGTGGTACGTCGGAATGTTGACGCTGCTGCAGACTGCCAATCGAAGCAGGCCCGCTTCTATTTGGTGAGGTTGTAATTAAATCAACGAGATAGAAAGTGTTCACAGTTGTTGACTGCTGCAGAACAAGTAAAACGGGTAGCAAATTGAGTATATACAAGATCCAACCAAAATTAAACGACAGTACTTCGCATTTTAAGGAACTGATTGTCGTAGCGCATTAGTGCGTGGCGTTTTTCGATCGTAACATTCGTTTCTTCTTTAACACAATCGCCGCATTCCATATGCCCCGTCATGAATTGTAGAATCGGTAGTTACAGGCCGCTTTCATGAGGTTTACGACCACCCATTTATAATCGGTGCTAATCTACTCGGATTGATAATTGTAGGAACTATATTTAGATTACTTTATCAGCAGAAAAGTGGATACTTCATAGTAAAATTATGTTACGCCTACACTAATTAGACGCTGCTTTAAACTACTCATACGTATTAAAAGTGTATGTACTTTTGCACAGAACACAATCAGCTGCCTATAAACTAGTGAAGTTTGAACTCTCGAAAGAAAATAACGGTGTTCACTGAAATTTACATCTTCGTGTTCAAATGTTCTGAAATATCTAAGAAAGATGAATAATATGATACTCGTTTACTTTCTTTTTAAATGCTTAGGGGTTTCCAGTTTCAGGCATCTCTAGGCCACATGTTAAACATTTTTGCACCAGAACATATAATGTATTTCTCAGTCCTAGGTACGGATGCATTCTTTGTTACATGTTATAGTTTTACTTTTCATTCTGTAGGCTGCCTTGATGAAGCTTTACACACTAGTCTGTATAGTACAAACTTCTTCATCTATGTGTAACTACCGGAGCAATCATCCGTTTGAACCGGCTTACTGAACTGAAGCTTTGATCTCCCTTTAATTTTTGCCCACCACACTTAAATCGGTCGCTAAATTCTTTCATTATTCCCTGATGTCGTTTCCTTCTTTTATTCAACTGATGTCTTAAATTACTTTTTTCCCTAATTCGATTCAGTACTTCCTTATTATTTATACGATGAACCCATCTAATCATCAAAATTCTCCGTTAGGACCACATTTCAAAAACCTATTTTCTTCTTCTCTGAATTGTACATCGCCCGCGCTTCACTTCTGTACAAGGGTACACTTCAGACGCAAATACGCCTTACATTAATATCCCATGTTACCAAATTTCCTTTTCATAGAAATGCTTTTATTGCTGTTGCCATCAGCAGTTAATTTTCTACTGAAACAGCAAAACTGATCTTATACTCACAGTTTCTCATTTTCTGATTTAATTCCCTTACACTATTTCATTTCGCTCTATCGTACTGAGTACACTTGTTTTGCATTTGATGATATTAATCTGACAGGATCCTTTCAAGACGCATTCCTTCCGTTCAATTGATCTACGAAGTCCTTTACTGCCTCAGACATATTATATGGAATCACTTTTGGTTTTACTCTTGTGTTCTGTAAGTATCACAGTTCATCCTAAATGCACAGTTACTGATGGCCACACATAGGATGAAGTTGGTTTATTGGTACAAGTTCACACAGAGTGACAAGTTTTATCAGTCTTCTGAGTTACGTCATGACATACTCTTTAGACTTCTTCACCGCTCGATTTTTTGTCCCATGAGATATTCTTCAGGATCTAACCCGTTTATCAGGATAGTTTAACAGACATCAACAATCCAGGGAGACCGCTGAAGTTCTGTAAAATATTCCAATGATGAAAACCTCGAGCAGTGAGGAAATATGAAACTAATAGGAGACCAAGAAGGCAGTGCTAGGTTTAAAAATGGGGTAAGGCATGGACGCAGACTTACGCCACTGCTGTTCAATCTATACATCAAAGAAACGATGACAGAAATAAAACAATGGTACAAGCGTGGGAATAAAGTTCAGGATGAAAGATTATCAGCGATAAGATTCGCTGATTACAGTGCTATCCTCAGTGAAGGTAAAGAAAAATTACAAGATTTGCTGAATGGAATGAACAGTCTAGAGGGTAGAGAATATGGATTGGGAGTAAACCAAAGAAAGGTGGAAGAATAGAGAAGTAGCGGAAATGAGAACAGCGATAAAGCTAACATTATAATTGGTGATCAGAAAGAAGCAATCCTGTTACATTGGAAGCAAATTAACCCATCAAGGACGAAGCAAGTAGGACATAAAAAAGAGGCTAGCGCTGGCAAAAACGACATTTCTAGCCAAGAGAAGTCTACTAGCATCAAACATAGGCCTTAATTTGAGGAATAAATTTCTAAGAATGTACGTTTGTAGTGCAGCATTGTATGGTAATGTAACAGGACTGTGGGGAAACCGGAACAGAAGAGCATCGAAGCATTTGAGGTGTGTTGCTAAAGAATGATGTTGAAAATTAGGTGGGCTGATAAGGTAAGAAGTGAGGAGTCTCTCTTCAGAATCAGAGAGGAAAAGAATGTATGGAAAACACTACGAAGAAGAAAAGACAGGAATGCAGCATTGTAAGACAGCAAGAACTGTGCCCCTTACATGAAGTCGTTAAAGATCACCTAACTCACGTTGAGCGAACAGTAGGGCTGAACAAAAATGACTGACAAGGCACAATGCATCTTGTAGAGGGTATAGTATGGATGTATTGAATTAATTAATGTCGGGTGATGGTTTTATAGTAATTCACACGACATGAAAACTTTGTGGAAACGTGTCAATTTACTGGAGGCTAGTTTATCCCAGGGAAGTACCCAGAATTGACCGTGGCCGCCGGGGGAGCGGCTAAGGGAAGCGACAATAGGCAGCTTAGGGCGGCTCAAGCTCTGAGAAAGTGGTAACGGGGCGCCGCCTCCAGCCGCCTTAAGATGAGTGACAGTGAGTGGGTGGTTGACCCCGACTCCATGCTGGTGTACCGGGAATCAGACGGAGAACTTGTACGCCTGTTGATAAATGTCCGTCGTCTTGTTTTCTGTGAAACACGCGGGAAAGCCGCGCAAAGCTACGGTGGAGCGGTCAACAGAGGTCAAAATATGCGTGTTCGTGACTATAGCAACTTCACGCTGAATTTACGGTCTGCAGAGTCTGAACCAAATCAGGTGAAGAGCGACAGAATGAAATACACCGGCCTCCGATGGGAATGTAGGACCGAGAAATTTGAAGTACTCCCCTGGGAGTCAGAATTTCGGAAAACTTGGTGTTGTGCAGACGCTAACCTTGATGGATGGCCTGGGAGGAACTAAAAATAGAAGAAGTTGAGAGGAAGAGAAATTTTGTGGGAATTTGTTCACTTCCAGAGCAGGCATTGGTCGGCGCTGGGAAGCGATGCATAATTAACGCGACTTACGCTGCAATTGGCGTAAGTGATTTTTCTGGAGGGGAAACCGAGGCGAAGAGCGGACTGGGAGAAGTCCCCGTAGAGGTCTTCCGTTCCCAGCTTGCCTAGAGTGCGGACGTGGCGTTCTTGACTCAGCTTGCCTGAGAAAGAGTGAGCATTTCTGCAGTTTAGGACTTAGCAAATGGAACGATTGAGCTTGGAGATAGGAAGTTTTGGTTCAGCTATGTACTGAGCAAGATAACTAGGAGTGAATAGATGAGCGCAGCCTTGCAGCACCACGAGGTCGGCCGACGTCCACACAACGACGCCGCTCCGCCACGCTGAATTCGGTGATATTGCGCCCGCTCCGGCCACTGTTTAATTAGTTGGATCATGTCGGCAAAGTTTCCATGAGGGTTTCATGGACCGTGTATTGTAGAATTCTTCTTGCACTTCGCATTACGCCTGAGTCAGTGGATAGGAATTGGTTTTGATTTATCGCGCTTTACTCCACGCAAACGCAATTTAGTACCACTGCCTGTTAGGAGAGTCATGTAATGTGATGATTGAAGGTCGTGAGATAAAATAAATCTGTGTCAATTGTCTGCATCTATTTTCAATCAAGTACTTGAAATCCCAAGTCACTTTCTTAATTAATTTTATGTTCAACATTTGCATCTGGTGTTCAATAGCTGAATATAACATCAATGTGCACCCCTTCTTAATTAAAAGGGATCAATTCTGAATCAATTAATGTCAACACTGCCACCGCAGTTCAATCAGGAGTAACAGGGCCTTATTACTTTCTTTGCGTTATCCGACATTGCGGCAGTTTTGCACTCTCTGTTGATCTGTTAGTCAGTTACCTGGGATGAACACATACCAAAACCAGATAAGTGACGGGTGGGATGTTACAACATCAGTGAATAACATTCATGATGTAGAGCATAACAACTGTAGAGGAAGACAGAGATTGGAATGTATCCAACAAATAGATGCGGACGTACATTGCAAGCGCTATTCCTGTTTGCACAGGAGAGGAATTCGTGGCGAACTGGATCTTACTAGTCAGAACACTGACGACACAGAGAAAAAAATGACGAGGCCTAACGACTAACAAGATTTTATTTTCAACAACGGCCACGAAATCCTACAGATTTATACAAGTTTCATAGGACTCGGGGCAGCTAACGTACATTTTATCAGAACGTGTTGTGCTGCGTCCGAAATATTTCTCCGAAGATTCATGTTCGCAATATCAGCTTAAATCGCTGCAAATCAAAAGCATTAGATATTTGTCGTTTGTGTTTATGCAGCGACGGTGAAGCCATTCCGTTTGGCTGTCTCACACATTTATCCCTGTTGAACGTCATCTGTCAGCCACAGCACGAAGCGAGGCAAACTGCAGGTAGTGACAATTCTCCTGCATTACCCGCTGTTTCTGCCAATCAAAGGTCAATTTAAGGCACTCGGCTGACAACTAGTCGACTGCTTCAGATGGAAAGCTCTCTATCTCTCACAATCTTAAACATCACTGTAACTACAGCAGCGTCATGACAATAAACTTGAGGTAGAATGAGATTTTCAGTCTGCAGTGGAGTGTGCGCTGATTTGAAACTTCCTGGCAGATTAAAACTGTGTGCCGGACCGAGACTCGAACTCGGGACCTTTGCCTTTCGCCGGCAAGTGCTCTACCAACTGAGCTATCCAAGAACGACTTACGCCTCGTCCCCACAGCTTTACTTCTGCCAGTACCTCGTCTCCTACCTTCCAGACTTTACAGAAGCTCTCCTGCGAAGCCGGTCGCGGTGGCCATGCGGTTCTAGGCGCTGTAGTCTGGAACCGCGCCACTGCTACGGTCGCAGGTTCGAATCCTGCCTCGGGCATGGATGTGTGTGATGTCCTTAGGTTAGTTAGGTTTATGTAGTTCTAAGTTCTAGGGAGCTGATGACCTCAGATGTTAAGTCCCATGGTGCTCAGAGCCATTTGAACCATTTTTTCTCCTGCGAACCTGTGAGTCGTGCTGGGTAGCTCAGTTGGTAGGGCAAAGGTCCTGAATCCGAGTCTCGGTCGGGCACACAGTTTTAATGTGTTGGAAGTTTCATATCAGCGCACACTCCGCTGCAGAGTGAAAATCTCATTCTGGAAACGTCCCCCAGGCTGTGGCTAAGCCATGTCTCCGCAATATCCTTTCTTCCAGGAGTGCTAGTTCTGCAAGGTTCGCAGGAGAGCTTCTGTAAAGTTTGGAAGGTAGGAGACGATACTGGCAGAAGTAAAGCTGTGAGTACCGGGCGTGAGTCGTGCTTCGGTAGCTCAGTTGGTAGAGCACTTGCCCGCGAAGGGCAAAGGTCATGAATTCGAGTCTCGGTCCGGCACACAGTTTTAATCTGCCAGGAAGTTTCAAACTTGGAGTAGTTGAAAAAAATCAGCCAACCAGTTGCGAATAAAGTTTTTATAACCCTTGACCCAGGGTTCGAAAATTTTGAAAATGCCATCTTCAAACTGTTTAATGGACCTTGTTATATCAGCATGTGATCTGAAAAAAAAAAACAATTTTGAAATTGTCAAAACCTACGATCAGTTCAAGAGTTGCAATAAACCGTTATTTGCAACTGGCCGATGACTTGTTCACCCTCTCCAAGTCGCTTCCTTACAACCTTAACTTTCACGTCATAAGATTTGGTTATTACGCAACGCTTGTTCTGAACAGATCTTTCACTCCATGCTCCTGAGAACAGAATGGACAATTTTCTCAGTCAAAAATTTCACTAGGACTGGAGTGGTGTCAAGGGGGGCCTAATCTGTATAATTAAAAATCAATTCCTTGAAAGATCATCACCTTAGAACAGCTTGACTGATGTCAAGCTGTGTGTATGTTCATTATTATCAGGACGAGGTTTGTAGGAAAGAAAGTTCCTGAAAAATCCGACAGAAAAATCGTATATTAACATCAATTGCCTTATGTATGAAATACGTATCTTCAATTAAAAGCTGCTCGACAGATTTGGTGCATTGTGTGTTTAGTGTGTGCACGGATGTGGTGTTGAGAAAAGAATGAATACTGTAACCCTACGGTTTTACCTGATGCAATACCAACTTTGTGAGAATGTATAAACAAAGCAGTATAGCACATTAAGTTAGGCTGTTAAAGAAAGAATGGACTTGTGTTCCGGATGGGAGAGTGTACATTCTACTAGGAGGTTTCGTACTTCCCCTAAACTATTTAACGCAAATGTCGGGATGGTTCGTACTATGAGGTCACGGCAGACCACCTGCCCCATGGTTGTCAGACCAGACCCGTCAGTTTGTAAATGCTTGGTACCTAAATAGTGTCTCGTGTACAGACGTATGACTCAAGTGACACCCAATCACCTCACCAGGTTTGAAGTCCGTGAGTTCCGTGGTGTGCCCCATTCTGCTCTCTCATGATGTCTACTGACTACTGAGGTCGCTGATATGGAGTACCTGGCAGTAGGTGGTACCAGACTCCACCTAATATCAAAAACGTAAGTTTTGGGGGTGCCCGGATACTTTTGATCACATAGTGCTGATGCGTTTTGCCTTCCAGAATGGCGAGATTTCCCAAGGAATGCCACGAAAACATGCCCCTGGCCGCAACGTTGAATCCTCCAGGCAGGAACATTACGACGATTTTTGTAGGGCCATACATGCCAAAGACCCTGTGCGCGATGGAGCATAAAACGTGATTCCTCTTAGTCGACACCCAGTTGCGCTATTGGAGAGCAAATTCCAGTCTTTATCGTCGTTGAACAGCAGCCAGCATGGGTGCACGTACCAGGCACCTGCTGCTGAAGCCCATACGCAACGATGTCCGCTGAACAATCGTTCACAGACCTTGTTGGTAGCTCCTTGGTTTATCTGGATGGTCACTTGCTTAAAAGTTGTACGTCTGTTAGCTCGTACACAGCTCCATAGCCGTCGTTCACCCATGTCGTCCATCGACTGTGGTGTACCACAATTGCCTCAGCGCCGGTTTAGAAAAGCGCCACTTTAATCACGGCGGCAACCATCCAGTTTACTAACTTATCCGTTTCAGAAATGCTTCCACCCTTGGCTGGAAAGCCAATGATCATGTCTTTCTGGGCCTCAGATAAATCGCTCCGTTTCCTCATTACAACAGCGGAACTGTTGTACATGCTTTATGTACCCTCCACTGCTGGCACCGCCGCCTGCCGTCTGTGATTGGTTATTGCACGTCAATGTCGAACATAAGCTGTTGTCGCATTAATGTGACAGAACCGTGTTTGAGCTGCCTCACAATAATTAGAAGTCTGAACTTAATTAAGCCAGAGCGGAATATAAAGAATAGTTGCTGACAGTGGCAATTATTTTTCGCAACTGTAATATTGGATTTTAAGCAGAACACAGTTTCATATCTCTTCCGATGAAACCATTTCCTCCGGAGGAAATAAAAGAAAATAGAAATGTCGCTCGTCGAGGACGAGCTCGTAAATTCCGAGATGGAATCTCGACCGGAATGAATTGTTATTCTTACCGAGACTGAGGAGAACACTAGACCGAGATAGGGCAAGGGGAGATTCTAAATGGGGAGATTAAGTGATGTCTCTCCCCTCCCCTCTTCTACCCTCCCCCTGTATGACCGGTGCCATAAATCACTGGTAATGCTCCCCCCCCCCCCCCCCCTCTGTCTGATATTTACGGAGTTTCCATGACGAGTGCTGCAGAAAGCGCCGGCGTAAACAATCCCCCAGAGAGCAGAGAGAATCGTATCGCGTACACTCTTCAACTCCTCCCTTCCTCTACTACGAACGCTGTCTTCCATCGCGCATCAGTGATCGCAGCAAAAATTGTTCTCCCTGTTCATTTTCTTCGTACCGTGGTTACCAGACAAGAATCGCACTCGAAAGGACGAAGCTTAAAATTCACTTCCGACCATCCGGATTTAGCTTTATCCTGGTTTCTGTTCAATCGCTTTCAGTTTAATGCTGTGTTGGTTCCTTTGGAAAGGACACGTCAGATTTCCCTGGCCATTACGAGCCGATGTTCCGTCCTCTAACGTTGCGTGAACGCTGCACCGTATGCAGTAACCTATGATACGGTGTATGATACAGTTTCAAACTTCTGACTAGTTATAAGAAAAAAGTGTCGTACAGTGGTGTACTTTTGCTTGCGTATCCAGAGGTGTTGTGGATACTGTCTACAATATGTTTTCTTATTACTATTAGTAGTGAATCCACACACACACAATTGATCAAAAGTACCCAGATACCCCCAAAAACATATGTTTCTCATATCAGGTGCGTTCTGCTGCCACCTACTGCCAGGTACTCCATATCAGTGACCTCAGTAGTAATTAGACATCGTGAAAGACCAGAGAGGCCGCGCCCGGGTTCCCGGGTTCGATTCCCGGCGGGGTCAGGGATTTTTTTCTGCCTCGTGATGACTGGGTGTTGTGTGATGTCCTTAGGTTAGTTAGGTTTAAGTAGTTCTAAGTTCTAGGGGACTGATGACCACAGATGTTAAGTCCCATGGTGCCCAGAGCCAAGACCAGAGAGGCGTGCTCCGGGGAACTCACGGACTTCGAAACGGTCAGAATATTGGGGGTCATTTTTCTGTACGCGAGATTTCCACACTCCTAAACATCCCTAGTTCCAACGTTTCCGATGTGATACTGAAGTGGAAACGTGAAGGGACACGTAGGAGAAGGCGGGGCAAGATGGGGAATCTAACTTTAAACTCTTACAAAAGGGACAAAAATAAACAAATTCAAGTAGGTTTGATTATCATTTGTTTACTTAACCATTGAATTACAACAGCATGAAAAGAAACCTGCAAACTTGTTTCATTTAGTTAGAAATATCTCGATTGGAAACATAAACTGCCAATTCCCCGTCTTGCCTCATATGCGGGGTAAGATTGGGAACTAGCATTAATTCATCTCTAAAGCTTAAATAAGGACTGGAATAACGAAATCATGTGACTATAAGGTTCCGAAATGTTGACAATGAGAGTCACTCGTACTGGCGAAACGTCAGGAAAATCATCAGACGAACGTCGGCCGAAGAATCCGAGACAAAAGCCAATAGGCAGTTTTCAGTAATGTCAGTTGTATGGACTGTTTTAGCTATCCAGGTAAGCTAACACTAAATACGCAAATAATATTTAAAAATACGTAAGTTTTCTGCCGACCGAGAAACTCCTCTGCAGCAAGCAACACTGTTTCTGAAAACAAAGATCGTGTAAACCCACGTTCGTCCACAAGAGCCATAAAGCAATGAAGTCAGACCTCCAGTATGTAGGCTTGTTCTTTCAATTTCTGAATTGAATTGAATTGAAGGCGTTCGATACACATCCGCTAAGCCGAATAATGAACAAAATACCATGAGCTCAATAAGTTTCAAACCAACTGTGTGACTGGACTGAAGAGTTTCTAGCAAACAGAATACAAGCATGTAAATCTCAACGGAGATAAATCTTCAGAAATAAAAGAAATTTCAAGCAAACCCAAAAAAGTGCTACTGGACCATTACTTTTCATAATATGTTTAAATGACCTAATGGATAACATCGTTAGTTAGGGATTCTCTCGGATGACTTTGTTGTGTGATTACGTAGGCTTTCCCGGCGTAATAAGTCTTGAAAGTCTCTTCGGGTTTGCTGCCGGATCCTAAAATCAACTTGACTCTATATTTCGGCGATCCAACTGGTCGCCATCTTCAGGAAAATGCTGCTTCTGCTGACGAGTCCCGGTGAGAACTGCGGGACTCATCAGCAGAAGCAGCATTTTCCTGAAGATGGCGACCAGTTGGATCGCCGAAATATCGAGTCAAGTCGATTTTAGGATCTGGCAACAAACCCGAAGAGACTTTCAAGACTTTGTTGTGTACTGAGAAGTCGAAACGCTAGAAAATTGTAGTGAAATGCAGGAAGATCAGCGTAAAATCGACATTTGGTGCACGGTTCTGTAGTTGAGCAAATGTAACATATTGCGTGAACGCAGAATAAAAGTTCCGTTATTATACCACTACACTATTGTAGAAGAATGGCTATAAACAGTGGCGTCTATGAAATATTTGAGAGTATAGGTGCTGATGGATTTAAAGTAAAAGTAGCACATAAATGTAATCGCGGGTAGTGTAGATGCGGGATTAAGAGTCATTGTATGTATGCTCAGGAAGTGGTTTCTACCCGAAAGGGAGATAGCTTCCAGAACCCTCGTTCGGCCTGTGCTTGCATATTATTCGTTTCGGATATTACCTGGAAGGGTTGATAGAGCAAATAGAGAAGATCCAAAGAAGAGCGATGTCTTTCGATACCAGTTTACGTAAAAAGTGCTAGTACATCATGCAAATAGTCAGCCAACTCCATTGGGAGACATTACAACGGAGGACTTCTGCAGTGGTATGTAGTTACTATTAAAGTTCCGAAATCGAGCATTTCTAGAAGGACATTTTCCTTACTCCTACATTTTTCGGTTTGTAGTTTTTTTTTTTTTTTTTTTTTTTTTTTTTTTTTTTTTTTTTTGGGCACGTCCCACTACGGATTCCTTTCCAGTGCCAGCCTCTAACCCCTTCACCTCAAAGTAGCATTTGCATCCTATATTCTCAACTATATGTATTTCAATATCTGTCTTCCTCTACAGCTTTTGCCCTCAACACCTCCATCAAGTACCACAGAGGTTATTCCCTGACGTCTTACGACACAAGTCCTGTGATTCTGCCCCTTCTTCTTGTCATTGTTCCAAACACGTTCCTTTCTTCGCTGATTCTGTTGAGAACTTCACATTCCTTTCTTTACCAGTCCATCAAATCGCTTCGATTCTTCTCTGTTTCAGTTTCTCCACAGTCAGTGATTCACCACTACACAATGCCATGCTCCAAACGTACAGTCTCAGGAATTTCTTCTTTAGATTGAGGGTAATTTTGAAATAACAGGCTTCTCTTGGTCAGGTATGCCCTTTTTTCCTGAGATCCTATGTTAGTCTCTTTTAAATATCCACCTTGCTTCGCTCACCGTATGTTACTATGCAGAATTTTTTAAATTTGTCTACTTCATAGTTTCCAATTTTGGTGCTAAATTACCACTGAACTAATTTCTGCTAATTCCTTATTACTTTTGTCTTTATTACGTTTACTCTCAGGCCATATTCTGTACTCATTACACCATTCCATTTAGCAGATTCTGAGTTTCTTATTTTATTTCGATGAGGATATCAGTAGCATCAGCGAATGCTATATCATTAATACCTTTTCCCACTGAATCTTAATCCCACTCTAGAACCTTCCATTTAAATCCGTTAATCCTTCTTCTATGTACAGATTGAACAGTAGCTTCGAAAGATTCCTTCATCCCTGCCTTACAGCCTTGTTAATCTGAGCACTTATTTCTTATTATTCCCTCTGTGTGTTCCTCTCAAAAAGACTATGAAGGTAAACAGGGAGATTCGGACGCACAAAGAGCCTTACCAGCAATGGGGAAAGTGACAGTGGTACATCAAATACCTTCTGCAAAAGTCTTAAGGTGGCGTGCAGGATACAGATGCAGATGTAGATATTTTGCAAAGAGAGATTCTAGTTATACATTCTCCTTACACTGTCAGAATACTGACGAAACTCAGGGTCGAAACGTGTGTCTGCCTCTAGGTATACGGCGACCCAGTGAATTGGCGACCCTGCCGGGAGGTTTAGACGCATACGCGAGCGGTGTTTGGCGACCGCTCGTGGCCTGCGCACACACGGCTCTCCTTGCATTGTGGGCGCTCCTAATGAGGTTGGTCCCCGCGGTCTGACTCCATTGTCGGCCCCCAGCTCGTGTTGTGCCAGCCATAACGTACAGCACCTAATTATCTCACCCCATTTCACACGGCTGCCGGCACATGCACGCCACATACATGCTGGCAGCGTCAGTCTGACCGCTTGATATGCTAACATCCTATAAAACATTCTTAAGTATGTTATAGTAGTCATAAATCTTAGAAACTGTATGGTGACCCACGATCTTCGGAATTCAAATTATTTTCTCGGACATTTTAGCATGTATTGCCCTGAGAACCCCTTCCTATATCTGAAGAATGAAATTTTCACTCTGCAGCGGAGTATTCGCTGATATGAAAGTTTCTGGTGGATTAAAACTGAGTGTCTTTGTCCAGCACATAGTTTTCATCTCCCAGAAGTTTCACTTCTCACGCCGTTTTCAGGCAAGCAATATTATTTGCATATTTTGATTGTGTACAGAGAAGTAATACTATTTCCATATTTTCCATATCTCCAGTGTATGTTCCTTATGTCATAATCTTCCAGGAAAACGTTGCAGAAATTGAGACCTTTCTTTGACTTATAATAATAATAATAATAATAATAATAATAATATATGAGGTTATCAGAAAAACATCCTGCTGGGATCTATGCAAGCCTCTCAGGTTGTTGACACTCCCCAATCACTGTATACAAGATGTTCTACCAAACTATCCCATTTCACATATGTCAAAAATGAAATAAAATTAGGAAAATTCAGTTGGCCTGAGATGTACTTATGTCAGGGGCTCACACAAAGGCCAGGAATGCACAATCCATAAATGTAAACAAACATCACTTTCGATACAAACTTTGTACGTTTGCAAAGATAGATTCTAGTTATACATTCTCCTTACACTATCAGAATACTGACGAAACTAAGGGGTGAAACGTGTGTCCGCCTCTAGGTATACGGCAACCCAGTGAATTGGCGACCCTGCCAGGAGGTTTAGGCGCATACGTTTACATTTTTTCTATGGTAATGAAGACCAGAGGTACAGTTAGTGATGGCAGACTTGGTTTCACTGCTCTAAACCTTGAACCTTCTCGAATTCTTAGACTTCAAATAATGGAAAGGGTGCCACACTTTTTGTTATAATGCGGGTTGCATTGTCCATTGCAGGCAGCCCTTGCTCCGTGCATCACAGTAGAAATCGTGGGGCCATTGCGATCCATTAAGGTCTATGTATTTCAGAAGTTATTCGGCTTAGAGAAGCAAATACAAGTATGTCGTCACTAACTGTGCCTCTAGTTTTCATTTTCATAGAAAAACATATATATGTGCCATTCAAAAAACCCTAACTTTGTGTTGAAAATAATGTTTGTTTACATTGATGTCTTGTGCATTCTTGCCCATTGTGTGAGCTCCTGACATAGCTGCAACCTCGGCCAGTCGTATTTTTCACATTTTTCTTCGTTATTTGCCACGTTATTTCTCTTTACATTGTACAGATCCCATGGTTTTTAATGTATTTTATATTATGATTCAATCACACACTTAAGTCATGAAGTACCTCATGTTCCTAATACTTTTTTGATACATTTTATAACGCAGGTGACATTTGGTTACCACCCTTTCACGCGCTGTATATTGGTTGTTACTTTAAAAAATTCTGCGGCTTATCTTTCCATACAGGCAGAAAGGTGTGGCTTCTGTGTGTCTAGAAATAGCTCTCAGACACTGATGACTTACAATATAAGGCAGTTGTTATACCGGCATGACAGCAGTTGATGGAGTATTCTATCATTTGTGGAATTTTGTATGTACCTCTTGCATATTTTTGTTAATACGATGTTTAAAATAAAGTAGCTCGCCCGGTGATATGCCACATACTGTAAACAATACTTTAGGTGCATTCGTACGTCCTAAATGTATTCTTTGATCGCTGACTGTTTTTATACATGGAGAAAACTAAGTCTGGCAATCCAGCAATGTACGTAACGTGCCTTTGATATGTGTTATCGAGAGTCTTAAGGTCCTTCGATGAACATGAATCCGTGGAAACAAATTACCAGCTGCTGTAAATTAACATGTGGTTGTAAGAAATTTGTGCAGTGATGTTTTATCTCTTGTGAGGCGCGTAAAGTGTTATTTATTCATGGCGATGCACGCAGACAATGTAGTGCTTTTCCATGTTGGTTTTACAAGTCTTGACAATGGTATGTAGTCGAAATTACCTAATCGCACTATTAAATAAAGCCGGCCGATGTGGCCGAGCGGTTCTAGGCTTCAGTCCGGAACCGCGCTGCTACTACGGTCGCAGGTTCGAATCCTGCCTCGGGCATGGATGTGTGTGATGTCGTTAGGTTAGTTAGTCCCATAGTGCTTAGAGCCATTTGAACCATCTGATTAAATAAAAATCGCATTACAGCCTACTACGGACCATGCTGGCGTTTATTAAACATCTGGAGGCTGTGGACAGCCGCAAATAGAAAACTTTACGTGACTTTTAGCTACATGAGACTTATAAATATCACACAGATACTGCTATAGATTCTAGAGAGAAGTAATTTGGACATTTGGACATCTTCAGGCAATCTGGTAGCGAAACTATTGACAAAAGTTACTGCAGCTCCACGAATAGAAAAATAAAGTCAGAAACATATATAAAAAACTTTTTACACGCATCCGTTGCAGAGAAAATATGTAGTTACATCTCTTATCTTGCACAAATAAGTCTGGAGGAAGCTTTATATAAGGGCATCCCTTCTAAATGTTATTTATGGATGCGGTGGTAACGGACAGAGGCTGGATGTAAATCACTTGTTAGCATCATTCGTATAAAAAAACTTAAAAGTATTAAAACTTCCTGGCAGATAAAAATGTTTGCCGGACTGAGACCCGAACTCGGGACCTTTGCCTTTCACAGGCAAGTGCTGTACAACTTAGCTGAGCACGAGTCACTCCCAATCCTCCACTCCCAATCCTCACAGGTTCACTTCCTCCAGTACCTCGTCTCCTTCCTTCCATTAATTACAGTTGGTAATACCAACAAGTGACATATAGCTTACTCTGACAATTTGTGAATTCCATATGTAAAATGATAAAATGCTACCCTAACGCAGGTCTTTGTGCCACTGTAAACTACATTAAAATACGTTGGATCATTTTTCAAATAAGCGTACACATGCTAGGGTCAACGTATAAATTTGTAATTGCATACATTTCATCAAATTTAAATGCATTATTGCGGGCTCGTCCAAACCGTGCCCCTGGGGCGCCAGCGCCCACGATCGCCCGCGGCCAGCGCCCCGGCCGAATTCGTATGTTGCCGCAGTGGCCGAGCCTTGCCGCTTAGCTGGCCGTGCGGACCGGCCGAACGCCAGCCGGCAGATATATTTGTTCGCCCGTTTTCCCTTCGGGCAGAGGACGTCTCACAAGTGCTTCAACTAGAGCTGATTGACCTACAGTGCCTTATCCGCCTGAAGGACCGCTTTGTTATGTGTAAAACTTTGAATGACTTTTACAGCTGTCTTCCACGAGAGAAATATCCTCTTTTCCGCAAGCACGCGGCCGAAGTCCTCTCAATGTTTGGTTCCACATATATCTGTGAGCGCTTTTTCTCTCTTTTAAAGCTTGCTAAAACTAACAACCGTTCATTCCTTGGGGATAAAAATTTCACCAATTCTTTGACGTTAGCAGTCTCACGGAATATTGTACCAAGCCTAGACAAAATCGTTTCCTCGAAAAAGAAAAACGTGTAAAATGTTAAATGTCTTCTTTAACAGTGTTGACTTAAGAATTAAACAGCTTTATAACCTTAATTCTATTTTAATAAGTTTTCAAACTTGGTCAGTTAGAATTATTACGTACAAAACAGCAAACTAAGGATCCGATTTCTAAACTCTGAAAAGGAATACAAAAAATTGTAGCACGACGTATAACAAATAATACTTACTTGTAACTACTCAGAGTAAGAATGAGACACTATGTCCTTTAAATAAAATTAATTCTAAAATGTTATATTTTGTTTACGTTAGATCTGACCGCGGGACAGTCCAGCGCAGAGCAGTGCTGTGCGGTCTCCCTCCCTCTCTCTCTCTCTCTCTCTCTCCCTGTCTCTGTCTCTCTCGCTCCGGCACTAGCGACACACGGTCGCGGACGGGGCGCTGAACTACACTGTCTTGCGCCCGCGGGGTGCGGGCGCTCCCGCCAGGCGCAATTCGTGGATGAGCCTTCATTATTGTGTCATTAGAGAAGTAAAAAGTAGCTTAAAGTAAAGAAATAACGCTTAAGGCATAACTGCCTATGCCTAAACTAAAAGTTATGCACTAAACATGCTTATATCAGAAATAGAAGAAGCTTCAAAAATTTTGACACTAGGTGGGTAGTGTGCAATCCCTTTATGATGTGTGTGACGGAGCAGAGTGCCTGCCAAAATACAACAAAATCAGGTAGCTATAAATTGCCCAAGGGGGTGAAATTAGCTACATCTACATCTACTTGGGTACTCTGCACATCGTACTTAACTGAATAGCAGAGAGTTCATCGAACCACCTTCAGAACTGCGAGAGAACTGCGAGAGAGAAAAAAAAAGAACACCTATAACTCTCCGTGCGAACTGTAATATCCCATATTTTATTACGATGATCGTTTCTCCATACGTAGGTCGGCGTCAACAAAATATTTTCGCTTTCTGAGGAGGAAGTTGGTGTTTCAAAATTTCGTGAGATCTCGCTGCAACGAGAAGCGCCTTTGTTTTATTGATGTTCACGCCAAATTCTGTGTCGTGTTCGTGAACCCCCCCCCCGCCCCTATTTTTCGATGATACAAAACGTGCTGCCCTTCTTTGAAGTTTCTCGGTGGACACCGTTTACCCTTTCTGATAAGGATCCCACACCGATCAGCAGTACTCCAAAGGAGGACTGGCAAGCGTAGTGCAGGCAGTCTCTTTCGTACATCTATTGCATCTCCGACGTGTTCTGCCAATACAACGTAGTATTCGATTCGCTGTCGCAAAACATTTTCTGTGCTCTTTCCAATTTAAGTTGTTTGTAATTGTATTTCCTAAGTATATATTTGAATTACGGCCTTTAGATTTAACTGATTTATCGTGAAAATGATGATTAACGTATTTCTTTTAGCACTCATGTGGATGCCTCACAATGTTAATTTTTAGGATCAATTACCAATTTTCGCGCCATACAGATATCTTTTCTAAATCATTATGGAATTTGTTTTGATCTTCTGACGACTGTACTAGGCGGTAAACGGAAGCGTCAACTGCAAACAGCCTAAGACTGCAACTCAGATCGTCTCCTAAATCGTTTATATTGATAAGATACGGCTGAGGGCCTATAAAACGACCTTGGGAACGCCAGAAATCACCTCTGTTTTACTCGATGACTTTTTGTAAATTGTTATGAACTGTGACCTGTCTGACAGGAAATTATGAATCCAATTACATAACTGAGACGTACGAAGTCTCACTAAAAGCCGCTTGTGAGGTACAGTGACAAAAGCTACCTGGAAATCTAGAAGTACTGAATCAGTTTGAGATCCCTTGTCGATTGTTGTGTATGACTGTTAAGGGTAGAGTTATTGCATCGGCATACCCTGAAAGATACCCAGTTAGCACACGGTCTGGACAGGAAGACTTGCTTTTAATAAGTGATTCAACTTTGTTGACTACTCCAGGGATATCTAGTTCTAAGTTAGTCATGGTGGCAGCGGTTCTTGATTCGAATTGTGGAATTTTCCATCGTCTAACTGTGCAAAGGCATGAAATAAATTCTATATTTCAAAACTAAAATCTGCCTGCACACACACACACACACACACACACACACACACACACATATATATATATATATATATATATATATATATATATATATATATATATATTATTGTTGTGGTCTTCAGTCCTGAGACTGGTTTGATGCAGCTCTCCATGCTACTCTATCCTGTGCAAGCTTCTTCATCTCCCAGTACCTACTGCAACCTACATCCTTCTGAATCTGCTTAGTGTATTCATCTCTTGGTCTCCCTCTACGATTTTTACCCTCCACGCTGCCCTCCAATACTAAATTGGTGATCTCTAATTCGACCATCATCAGTTATTTTACTCCCTAAATAGCAAAACTCCTTTACTACTTTAAGTGTCTCATTTCCTAATCTAATTCCCTCAGCATCACCCGATTTAATTTGACTACATTCCATTATCCTCGTTTTGCTTTTGTTGATGTTCATCTTATATCCTCCTTTCAAGACACTGTCCATTCCGTTCAACTGCTCTTCCAAGTCCTTTGCTGTCTCTGACAGAATTACAATGTCATCGGTGAACCTCAAAGTTTTTACTTCTTCTCCATGAATTTTAATACCTACTCCGAATTTTTCTTTTGTTTCCTTTACTGCTTGCTCAATATACAGATTGAATATATATATATATATATATATATATATATATATATATATATATATATATATATAGGGGTTTTAACGCTTATAATATTTATTACATTAAACTTACAGTTATAAAAAATGTGTCAAATGAAAGAACAACTCAAACAGCTTTACCAAGAACCTTAAAAATGTTAAATAATACCGAAGTACGCGAGTGGTTGAAGATAATTGTACCCAAGCGCTGGATAGGCCGCAAGGGGCCCAATGACAGGGCCTGGCTTTGCGCGGCCTCCATGTTCACCCGACCTAACGCCATGCGAGTTTTTCCTTTGGGGCTTCATCAAGGATCGTGCGTACGTGCCTCCGCTACCCGCAGACCTCCCTCAATTAAGAAACCGGACTGAAGCAGCTGTTGCTACAATCACTGAATACACACTTATCAACGTTTGGGAAGAACTCGGCTATAGACTTGTGTGTCGTGTGACAAATGGTGCTCACCTTGAACATTTATAAAGTTCTTCGTAAAACTGTTTGAGTTGCTCTTTCATTTGACATATCATTCATAACTTAGTTTAATATAATAAATATTATAAAGCGTTAAAACTCCGATATTCATTTATAAACATCCAACGAAACAATACCTTATAACTCTTACATTTCATACCAACGTACGTGCCCCATATTGTATTGCCATCTGCAGAAAACTCCGTATTCATGTGTGGAAGTCTTAAGTACAGAAGCGTAAAGGAACGGGGTATTATTATTTCGCAGTTGAAGTACGGCTGGGAGAAGTTAACTTCGCGTCGAAAGAGCTGGTTTTAGAGACGGTTTACGAAATCACGGGGGAAGGGAAATCGCCCGCGCCCTCTTCAAAGGAAACATCCCGACATTTGCCTGGAGCGATTTAGGGAAATCGAGGGAATGCTAAATCTGGATGTTCCGGACGGGAATTTGAAGCATCGTCCTGCAGAATGGGAGTCCAGTTAGCCGATGACTGTCCCACCTCGCTCTGTGTGGCTGAACGGACCCAACAAGCGAAACAATCCCGGAAAATTACGTATTTCTCCGAACGTGAAAAGGCTGGAGAAGAAGAGACCAGCAAAGGAATCAGCTATGTGCATAATTCACAATTCATTTAAGTGGAGAGGCCTTTCGATTTCACTAAAAAATTTCATGCGTGCAATGGATACTTCATAATTGACAGAGCATGTTCCAATACATGCTCTGCAATCTTCCGTCTTGTGCGTGGAAGAGGGTTGTTAGTATTGTATCGCATGTCAGAGGTTCTTCCCCACCCAAATATCGCATTGATCGGCATTTAGCCCCTCCTTCTTTTAACGGTCCGTACGCGGGCAATGTGTATTAAGTGTAGCATTTCGCTACATTATTCACCACTTACTGATTCTTGAAACGTAGCAAGTAAGCCTCCGCAGAGCAATTGGCGTTCTAGCTTCTAGAATCTGCCAATTGAGGTATGTCAACATTTCCGTGACGCAGGTCCGTCTGTCCCACAGACCTGCCTCTGTTCGAACTTCATGTCTTTGAACACGTTCAGTGCCGCTAGTTAGCCCAATTTGTTATGTTGTACACACGAGAATTAGTCTAATATCGGACGACCAAGTGTTTTATAAGCAAATTCCTTTGTTAACTGATCGCAACTTCTCGGAATCCTAACAACGAATCCAAGTCTGGCCCTGTGTTTCTACAACTGAGCTTATATAATCACTAGTCTTAAAAGAGCCGTTACTGGAAGACAATTCGTTCCTGAATCCAGATCTAATTTCTGTCTCAAACTCAGTTTCCATTCAACGCTGGATTTTATAAATGCTTACGTTAGCTTTTATGTTATAGCATTATATGCGTAGGGCATAAGGACAACAAAAAAATCTGTAACAGTACATAAATTAAGCAAAGAAATTAGCGACGTAAGAGTAAAGAAAAGTGTGTAAATATACCAAATAATATTTTGTTCCTGGTTTTCTGCGATACCTTGTCTCAGAAACGTCTCTTAGTAAGGTCCAGCAGTAGACAACATTCTCTTACAGCAGATGGTAAATTAGGATATTGCACAGTTTTCATTGTTTTGTTTTAGAGCCGATTCCAGCTATTTTTGTCACACAGAAATAGCGCTCTACTGTGTGCGCCGTAAGGTCCCTCCAAATCATAGCGGCACCAAGCGACATATGATGTGATCATTGTAACCAGCCGATCAGGAGCGTAACATACGTCAAACAGCATGCCTGTGTGTCCGGTGTGGGGGGAAGGGTGGGGGCAGGGGGGACATATTTTGCCTTTGTCGCCAAACTTGCACCCAAAATGAAGTTCACGGTGTTTTTTTTTTATTCAATAGAATTAAATTTTCGCTTTTGCGAGTTCAGAGTTGACTCACCTCAGATATAAGAAGAATTTGTATTATTTATGCAGGTACGAGTCTTCTGAATTCATGTAAAACACAAACATTCACTAACCTACAGCAGTTCACTTCACAAGGACAGAGCTCTGTCACTACTGACGCAGACCACACAAACACAACATGGTGCAATGCAGCGAGAGCGCGACTCACCGGCCTCCTTCGTATCCCGGCGATGAACGTCGGGTCTGAGGAACAAGTACGGCATTCGATTGTTTACCAACAATTGCATCTGAAAACTGAAGCAATAACAAAGTAACCGATATACAGCGTTTTAAGTTATTGTGTAAATAGAGGGTATAGTGTCACGAAACCTGAGCAGGATGGACAATTCAGTAACCACGTCATAGCTAAGAACCCCATTCACATACTTTGTTACAAAAAGGCAGTTGACCAGTGAATCATTGTGCTTCATATCTGCAAAAAATGATATACCCAGCTATTTGTATGAGTTGACTGATTCAAATTCTGAGCCATTAGTGTAGGAATCAGCCGGCCGGTGTGGCCGAGCGGTTCTGGGTGCTTCAGTCTGGAACCGTGCGACCGCTACGGTCGCAGGTTCAAATCCTGCCTCGGGCATGGATGTGTGTGATATACTTCGGTTAGTTAGGTTTAAGTAGTTCTAAGTTCTAGGAGACTGATGGCCACAGATGTTAAGTCCCATAGTGCTCAGAGCCATTTTAATATATATATATTTTCTTTATCAAAGGACGCCAATTGTATGCCTTTTGTGAACTGCACAGTTCCACATTTCTGCACATTTAAAGCAAGTTGCTAATCTTTCCATAACTTTTTGAAATATTCTTCATCTTCATATTTCAACATTAGTTCTTGTTCCGAAAGCCGTTCTCAACCTGAGCCGCTTGGAAGAATTTAAACTCACTTTACACAATAGTGTGGAGCAAATTCCCATGCGTTACGGCTAATACAGTTGGTAACAAGAGCATTAGTCGTACATAAAACTTTGTTCGTCTAGCAGTAAAAAAATAAAGCACAGACTCATCATATCGAGAGTGCTCACAAAGTAATTCGTTAATTATTATGGATGGCTGAGATAGGAATGCGAGACACTGAACACTTAGTACAATATTTCCACTGAGAGAGCAGACATGAAATAATTTGTTGAGCTGAAAACCCTCGTCGATGTTGGCAGGTTGTTCACCAATTATATTTCCACAGCTTTCATCCTCACCGACTCCCAGTAGAATGAGGCCATAGCCAATGTCTTAACTTTACCGTCATACATGGAACGGGCAGTGGAAATACAACATTCAGCCACTGCAGATTTATTGGGCAGTAAAGGACATTCAGGATGTGCTCAATGACGATCAGATTGGCTTTAGGAAAGGTAAAGGCACCAGAGACGCAATTTTGACGTTGCGGTTGATAATGGAAGTAAGACGTCCATAGGATTTACCGACTTTGAAAAAGCGATCCACAATGTAAAATGGTGCAAGATGTTCGAAATGCTGAGAAAAATCGGAGTAAGGTATGAGGAGAGACGGGTAATATACGATCTGTACAAGAGCCAGGAGTTAATAATAAGAAAGAAGCGCTCGGATTGAAAACGGTAAGATAGGGATGTAGTTTTTCGCCCCTACTGTTCCGTCTGTACATCGAAGAAGTAATGATGGAAATAACAGAAAGGCTGAGGAGCGGAATTAGAATTCAAAAATGGTTCAAATGGCTCTAAACACTATGGAACTTAACATCTAAGGTCATCAGTCCCCTAGAACTTAGAACTACTTAAACCTAACTAAGGACATCACACACATCCATGCCCGAGGCAGAATTCGAACCTGCGACCGTAGCGGTCGCGCGGTTCCAGACTGAAGCGCCTAGGACCGCTCGGCCGCAGCGGCCGGCAATTAAAATTCAAGGAGAAAGGATATCAATGATGCGTTTCGCTGAAGATGTAGCTATCCTGAGTGAAAGTGAAAAATAGTTAGATCTGCTGAATGGAATGAACAGTCTAATGAGTACAGAATAGGGATTGAGAGTAAATCGAAAAAAGACGAAGGTCATGAGAAATAGCAGAAATTAGCGAGATGGATGGTTACGAAGTAGAAGAAGTTAAGGAATTCTTTGGTACCTATGCAGCAAAATAACTAATGACAGATGGAGCAAGGACGACATCAAAAGCAGACTAGCACTGGAATAAAGGTCATTCCTGGCCAAGAGAATGCTACTAGTACAATCATAGGGTTTAATTTGAGGAAGAAACTTCGGAGTATATACGTTTGGAGCACAGTATTGTATGGTAGTGAAACATGGGCTGTGGGAAAACGGAAACACAGGAGAATCGAAGCATTTGAGATCTGGTGCTATAGACGAATGTTGAAAATTAGGTAGACTGATAAGGAAGGAATGAGGAGGTTCTGAGCAGAATCAGAGAGGAAAGAAATATGTGGAAAACACTGACAAGGAGAAGGGACATGATGATACGACATCTGTTAAGACATCAGGGAAGACTTCCATAATACTAGAGGAAGCTGTAGAGGACAAAAACTGTAGTGGAAGACAGCCATTGGAATACGTCCAGCAGATAATTGAGGACGTTGGTTGCAAGAGCTGCTCTGAGATGAATAGGTTGGAACAAGAGAGAAATTTGTGGCGAGTCACATCAAACTAGTCAGGAGATGACTAAAAAAAAAAAGAGCTCGTGTCTCGTGTGTTGCTGGAGTTCAATGCAATGCTTTTGTTCAGTGCGTATAGTTTGTCTTGTGTATCTTTTGCCACATTCACTGGATACAAGTGCAGCATTTTCAGACAGTACTTCATCGTAGATGGTTCAAATGGCTCTGAGCACTATGGGACTTAACTTCTGAGGTCATCAATCGCCTAGAACTTAGAACTATTTAAACCTAACTAAGGACATCACACACATCCATGCCCGAGGCAGAATTCGAACCTGCGACCGTGGTGGTCGCGCGGTTCCAGACTGTAGCGCCTACAACCGCTCGGCCACACCGGCCGGCACTTCATCGTAGACTACTCGCGTTATGTACAAGGTGATGTGCAAGGTTTCGATTAGCATTGTCCGGCGTGTCATCTACAACTCGGACAGGAGAGGCCCCAACAAACTTACCTGACGCACGACTTGTTTCATTTCTACTTCTGTTGATGAGTCTCTATCCAATATAACATGCTGCTTTCTCTCCACTGGGAAATCCTCAATACGTTAAATGTTCTATTTGACGTCCTATCTCAAACAGTCTGAAAAGGTTATAAGGGTGCTATAGGGTAAATTCTGCTGTGAAAGATTTGTTAAGAAAAAAATACGATAAGCCGCTCCGCTTTCGAGTTAATATTTATCGAAGTTAGCCAGTCGGGGCGTTGCGTGCGAAAATTCATGCGGCCCGCCAGGGACGGTGCGGTCAATCGCGTTCTTCGTTTGGTTCCCCAAAACCGAACAAAAGAGCGACATAAAAACTGGACATTTGACGGTAGTAAGGATCGAACCCGAGCCAAAGGTTGAACTGTCTCTTGCGCTATCATGTACGCTATGATAACAGCTAATACTAATTCTATCTGGTGGGCCGCCTGAATTTGAGGTTGCAATGGCCTGATAGGCTAACTTCGACGTTAATTAACTCGGAACCGGCGTAATTTTTGTTGAATTTTTTTCTTCACAATTATTTCTCAGCACAACCTACCCTGCAACAACCGTACGAGCTTACCACACTAATACCTCCTCAGTCCTTACATTGGAATATGCTACAGCCAATATTTTTTCCTAACTCAGGGAATAAAATAAACACGATGTGCCTTATTACGACCTGTATGTTGCTACACGTGCTTGCAGTGCATCACTTGTCTTCGTTTGTGCATGTTCCCAGTGGGTGGCAGCGTTTGTTTAAAAAGCACCAAGTATAGCAGCGTCAGGGAGTCGACCCATGCCCTTCGAAAGAAACCATCCCGGCATTTGCCTGAACCCATTTAGAGAAATCACAGTAAACCTAAATCAGGATGGCAGCATGCGGGTTTGAACCGTCGTCCTCCCGAATGCGAGTCCAGTGTGCTAACCGCTGAGCCACTTCGCCCTGTATTGCACAGGGACTACATTCGGCAACGACATGAGGTTTTGCATTTATTATTTTTAGGTATTTAGTATTGCGTTTTCCGTGTATTGCATACATTTCAGTTACTTTCTGTCATAAATGGCATTCACCTTGGAAAAGTTCTAAAATTGTGATGAATCATGTCATTCTGTTTTTTAGTATTTTAATCTTACTTTGTTCCAGAAGTATGCATTGCCCATCAATATCATAAAATCTAAGCGCAAGACAAAGGAAATTAATGACATCAATTGAAGACATGAAGTCTGTAAATGAGTCCACAATCATTTTATTTTTGGCACATTTATTTTCACAAGTCCGTCTTGATCGCACAGACTTCTATACACTTTATTGCCGATTTCGGCTTACCGCCATCTTCAGATCGTTAAAATATTCTGGTAAAAAATCATCGTCAAATTAAACACGTGAGTACATGGTACGTACCATGTACTCACATGTTTAATTAATCATGGTACGTACCATGTACTCACATGTTTAATTTGACGATGATTTTTTAGCAGATTATTTTAACGATCTGAAGATGGCGGTAAGCCGAAACCGGCAATAAAGTGTATAGAAGTCTGTGTTATCAAGACGGAATTGTGAAAATAAGATTAATCATATTTTTGTTGAAAGATGTTATTGTGCTACCCAGTCAAATGCTTCTCGGAAGGTACGAAAAACTGCGCCTCTCTGGTGATCGAGGCAAATTGACAATGGTAAAAGGTTTTCGCAGCGAGCGTCAGTACCACTGGCGCTATGAATACTGCCGGCCGTATTCCGCCCTCTGTGCGGTAATTACCGCGACTGCAGCGCTACTGGCGGCTGCAGCAGCAATAAACGCACTGGCGCCACCCGGCGCCCCACATACATGCGATCTGGCGCCAGCGGAGGGAACCCGTTAACTGTCCGCCGCATGGTAGTGGCAGTTCTGCTGGCCGTAAAAGCTCCAAGTCCGCCACGCTAAGCCTAACACACACACGGAGATACCTTCTCTACTAGCTAGGTGGTACCTACAGTAGGCAAGTGTGGCGTAATCGCCAAGAGGTGCAAAGCTTTCAAACCCTGTCGGGCGAGATTACTACACACAGTGTCCTCGTAGCCAAGAAGCGAAGCGGCAAGAGGCGTATTCGCTCGTTCGAATAAGACACTACAGGAAATTTGACTTTTCTGGAAATCATCTTAAATGATTAAATACGTCATTTTGTGCTCCTAACGCGCTTAGATTCCTCTAGAATTTCAGTATTTTTCTACACAGGATGCGGCGGCGCCGTTCTTTCCGTCCCTTTGCGACGAACCTGCACCGACCTGTGAACATTGTCTCAGCATATCATCAGTAGGGAAGCCGAGCGAAACCTACTGTACTTGGACGTGAACCAGGCTGCAATTAAAGTCACTAATCTAAGTTTTGGGAGAAAGTTTTCACAAGAAATGAAAGTTTGGAAATTTTGTCCTCAATTAATATATTCTGAAACTTAGGTGAACAAGTATCACTGCCAAGCCCGTGCTAGTCTAAACTCAGTCACTCACAATCCCTTTCACTCACGTTAGCAAGTTTACGGTGTTGCATTTCCCGGAAACGTAATAGCTACAAAAATACTGATTATTTTTGATTGAGAATGCTTGCCAAATATTAAGTCTGTCGGTACCTAATGCAGTCACAGTTTTTAGCCACCGACCTACTCCATACTCCACGCGGAATATATCTTTTATCGCCGGCCGGAGTGGCCGCGCGGTTAAAGGCGCTTCAGTCTGGAACCGCACGACCGCTACGGTCGCAGGTTCGAATCCTGCCTCGGGCATGGATGTGTGTGATGTCCTTAGGTTAGTTAGGTTTAAGTAGTTCTAAGTTCTAGGGGACTTATGACCACAGCAGTTGACTCCCACAGTGCTCAGAGCCATTTGAACCATTTTTATATCTTTTATCGTCACAAAATTGACTTAAAAATTCCGAAATTTCTACACACACATCGGAATAATTATGCCGTCACTTCCCAACACTTTTGATGTATGAAACACTGCTAGATCCGGCAACTTATCGTTTCCATCGAAACTACTACTACACACGTCCGAACTGTTTCATGGCTAGGCTCCCACTCTTCTCTAGAATACTCTAAGTCTTCTCTACCAGCAGAGAAAGGCGCGCGAAGAATATTGCTTAACCATTGGTCAGTTTACTCAACAGCCAATAGCAAAACAACATTCTCACGCGTCAATCCGCGCTTTTCATCAATACCCAATCGCAAAATAGTAAACCTAACGACTGCACTTTTTACCGACGTAATTATCTAATATGCTGAAGTTTTGCTTATGCATAATGTTATTTGCTATTGTTATTTATACCTGAATTAACGTTCCCTTTATCATAAACTTACTTTACAAATCTATTCTATAAAAATCCCCTTTGTCCACATCTATATTTCTTCGAAATATTCCCACACTAAACAGTTATCTTCATATTAACCTTAAACCACACTCACGCATCATTCATACTGCTAAAACACATTTATAACATTTTACATGCACAAAAAGACATAATAACACTTTATGAAAATACTAGAATAGTTTATGAAAAACATTCTATTACTTTAGTGCACTCTAGTGGGTACAATGGAAACGAAATCACAGTCCCCTATCCAATACTGTCCTCTATCGGCTGATACATAAACTACGTGCGCGTCCAGTCTCGCGTCACCATCTGTCACTATCCAGCTCTGAGACACATCTCCCACTTAACTACCTCGAAGGCAGGATCGTTATACGGCGCTACGCCTCAAGGACCTCGAAAGAAATTGGTACAGGCATGCATATTCAAATATAGATATGTAAACAAGCATAATTAGGCGCTTCGGTAGGCAATCCCTATATAAAACAACAAGTGTCTGGCGAAGTTGTTAGATCAGTTACTACTGCTACAATGGCAGACTATAAAGATTTTAAGTCAGTTTGAACGTGGTGTTGCATGCCGCCGCCGTCAGCCCCCGTCCACCTTCTCCAGTTTGCCGATGACACCGCCTTCCTTGCCCTTGCCCCCACCCTACAATACTCCCAACACCTTCTCCAATCCCATCTTGACCGGTTCACCGCTTGGTGCAACCAGTGGTTGCTCAAGGTCAATCCCTCCAAAACCCAGGCGATCATTGTAGGCAAAACCACCCCTTCCTTCCGCCTCCTTGATTTCTATCTCACCATCTATGGCCGTCCTATCGCTCTCACTCCCACCCTTAAGTACCTTGGCGTCACCCTCGACCGTCGCCTCTCCTGGACTCCCCACCTCCGGACAGTCCAAGCCAAGGCACGCTCCCGCCTCAGTCTCCTCAAGCTCCTCTCTGGCCGTACGTGGGGTCTGGACCCCTCCACCATCCTCCACACGTATAAGTCCCTAATCCGCCCTATCCTTTGTTATGCCCATCCGGCTTGGATCTCCGCCCCCCCCCCCCTACCTTTTATAAATCCCTCCAAATCCTTGAATGTCATGCTCTCCGCCTCGCCTATCGCATCCGCCTCCCCTCCCCCACGCGGATCCTGTACAATCTCATCCCCTTCCCCCACCTCCTCCTTTTCCTTGAAAGGATACGGATCCTGTACACCTCCCGCAAACTCGATCCTCCTCACCCACTCGTCTCCTGATCCTCTCCCACCCCCGCCCGCTGCTGCGCCTGTTTTCGCGCATCCCACCCGGTCTCCATCTCTCCACCCTCCTTACCCTCTCCCAAGGTGGCTTCCGCCAGCTCCCCCTCCCTGATGATGCCCTCCTCCCCGCCATCTACCCCTCCTATCAACTTTGACCCTGCCCCACCCACCACTTCTGGTGTCCTTTGGGCACCCTCCCTCCCTTCTCTTCCCTTCCCTTCTCTTTCCTTTTCCCACCCCTCTTCCCCCGGGTTTCCCCTCCCCCTTCCTCCCTCCCCCCTTTCTCCCCCACCCGTGGCATCTCTGCTCTCCCCTCTCGCTCTCCCACTCCCCTTCCTCCTCCTCCTCTCTTGGCAGGTCCCCGGACTCGCACACGCATAGTGAACATTCGCGCGCCGGAGATCATCGACATCAGTATCTCGTGTGTGTGCTTCGTTTTGTGTTTCGTGCAGTTACGACTCCACTGTTCACATGTGCCATCGCCGTTCTCCGTGTTTTGTGCGCCGTGTCCACAAGTGTTAGTGTTTTTATCGTCCAACGTGAACGGCTTCATGTTTATTAATTTTTTCTTTGTATCTACATTTTTTGCCCGCCGTTTTTTGTATTGTCTGTATCACCTCTGTCATGTTATTGTTCCACTTAAGGCTGAAGAGCAGCGTAATGTGCTGCTGCCAGCCCGCCTGTATAGGTGATTACAATTACAATAAAGGAAAAAAAAAAAAAACGTGGTGTTGCAGTCGGCGCATGAGCGAAGGGACACAGCATCTTGGAGGTAGCGATGAAGTGGGGATTTTCCCGTACGACTATTTTACAAGTGTGCCGTGAATATCAGCAATCCTGTAAAACATCAAATCTCCGACGTCACTGTGGCCGGGAAAAGATCTTGCTAAAACGGGACCAATGACGACTGAAGAGAATCGTTCAACGTAACAGAAGTGCAACCCTTCCGCAAATTGCTGCAGACTTCAATGCTGGGCCGTCAACAACTGTCAGCTTGCGAACCATTCAATGAAAGATCAACGAAATGGGCTTATGGAGCCGAAGACGCACTCGTGTACTCTTGATGACTGCACGACACACAGTTTTACCCCTCGGTTGGGCCCGTCAACGCCGACATTGGACTGTTGGTGACTGGAAACATGTTGCGTGAACGAGTCTCGTTTCAAATTGTATCGAGCGGATGGCCATGTACGGTTACGGAGTCAACTTCATGAACCCATGAACGCAGTACATCAGCAGGGGACTGTTCAAGCTGGTGATGGCTCTGTAATGGTCTAGGGCGTGTGCAGTTGGAGTGCTATGGGACCTTTGATACGTCTAGCTACGACTCTGACAGGTGACAGGATCCTGTCTGATCACCTGCATGTATTCATGTCCATTGTCCATTCCGAGGGACTTTGGCAATTCCAGCAGGACAATGCGACACTCCACACGTCTAGAATTGCTAAGAGTGTCTCTAGGAAAACTCTTCTGAGTTTCCCTTAGCCACCTAACTAGCCAGACATGAACATTATTGAGCATATCTGAGATGCCTTGCAATGTGCTGTTCAGAAGAGATCTCCACCCCCTAGTACTCTTCCTGATTTTTAGATAATCCTGCAGGATTCATGGTGTCAATTCCCTCCAGAACTACTTCAGAAATTAGTCGAGTCCATGCCACGTCGTGTTGTGGAACCTCTGCGTGCTCACAGGCGCCGTACACAATATTAGACAGGTGCGCTAATTTCTTGGCTCTTCCTTTTATAATACATTCAACAATCGAAACAACTGCTACAATTAGTTCTTGCTAACGCTACTTTCGTATTTCGTGTAAAACTTTAAAAATACACTCCTGGAAGTGGAAAAAAGAACACATTGACACAGGTGTGTCAGACCCACCATACTTGCTCCGGACACTGCGAGAGGGCTGTACAAGCAATGATCACACGCACGGCACAGCGGACACACCAGGAACCGCGGTGTTGGCCGTCGAATGGCGCTAGCTGCGCAGCATTTGTGCACCGCCGCCGTCAGTGTCAGCCAGTTTGCCGTGGCATACGGAGCTCCATCGCAGTCTTTAACACTGGTAGCATGCCGCGACAGCGTGGACGTGAACCGTATGTGCAGTTGACGGACTTTGAGCGAGGGCGTATAGTGGGCATGCGGGAGACCGGGTGGACGTACCGCCGAATTGCTCAACACGTGGGGCGTGAGGTCTCCACAGTACATCGATGTTGTCACCAGTGGTCGGCGGAAGGTGCACGTGCCCGTCGACCTGGGACCGGACCGCAGCGACGCACGGATGCACGCCAAGACCGTAGGATCCTACGCAGTGCCGTAGGGGACCGCACCGCCACTTCCCAGCAAATTAGGGACACTGTTGCTCCTGGGGTATCGCCGAGGACCATTCGCAACCGTCTCCATGAAGCTGGGCTACGGTCCCGCACACCGTTAGGCCGTCTTCCGCTCACGCCCCAACATCGTGCAGCCCGCCTCCAGTGGTGTCGCGACAGGCGTGAATGGAGGGACGAATGGAGACGTGTCGTCTTCAGCGATGAGAGTCGCTTCTGCCTTGGTGCCAATGATGGTCGTATGCGTGTTTGGCGCCGTGCAGGTGAGCGCCACAATCAGGACTGCATACGACCGAGGCACACAGGGCCAACACCCGGCATCATGGTGTGGGGAGCGATCTCCTACACTGGCCGTACACCACTGGTGATCGTCGAGGGGACACTGAATAGTGCACGGTACATCCAAACCGTCATCGAACCCATCGTTCTACCATTCCTAGACCGGCAAGGGAACTTGCTGTTCCAACAGGACAATGCACGTCCGCATGTATCCCGTGCCACCCAACGTGCTCTAGAAGGTGTAAGTCAACTACCCTGGCCAGCAAGATCTCCGGATCTGTCCCCCATTGAGCATGTTTGGGACTGGATGAAGCGTCGTCTCACGCGGTCTGCACGTCCAGCACGAACGCTGGTCCAACTGAGGCGCCAGGTGGAAATGGCATGGCAAGCCGTTCCACAGGACTACACCCAGCATCTCTACGATCGTCTCCATGGGAGAATAGCAGCCTGCATTGCTGCGAAAGGTGGATATACACTGTACTAGTGCCGACATTGTGCATGCTCTGTTGCCTGTGTCTATGTGCCTGTGGTTCTGTCAGTGTGATCATGTGATGTATCTGACCCCAGGAATGTGTCAATAAAGTTTCCCCTTCCTGGGACAATGAATTCACGGAGTTCTAATTTCAATTTCCAGGAGTGTATATGACGCATCCTGGATTCGAACATCTGACCTCTTCGTACCCAATACGATGCACTATCTGTTACGTCACCAAGCGCCTGCTAGACACACACGCTCAGCTGAGTGTCTTCTACAGAGGAAATCGGCACTAAATTTTGCCAAAAATAATTATTATTGTGCAATGAGTTGTAGCTCATGACTGGTAGTCGACAATCTGGTTATAACATACGGACCCCTTTGCAGAAACTCTACAGTTCCTTAGTTCTGAGCGAGTTTACCGATATTGCAGGGAGCATGGTAAAGAACGTCCGCCGTTGCACATATCGCCACACTAAATGGGTAGAGCATAAACGTATCAATTTTCGCAAGGCTTCCATTATCAGAGTTTACAAAATTCCATTCTATGTTACTTAAAACTGTATTTGCGTTTTCCATCACTAAATAGCTGAAATGTTTGCAGGAAAAGAACGTAAATACCTCGTAACTTCGGCTTACGCTTGTAGCGAGAGAAGCGCTCTATCATTTGAGAGATACAGAGGCGAATGGGTGTGTCGGGACTTAAAAAATGGTTCAAATGGCTCTGAGTACTATGGGACTCAACTGCTGTGGTCATAAGTCCCCTAGAACTTAGAACTACTTAAGCCTAACTAACCTAAGGACATCACACACATCCATGCCCGAGGCAGGATTCGAACCTGCGACCGTAGCGGTCGTGCGGTTCCAGACTGTAGCGCCTTTAACCGCTCGGCCACTCCGGCCGGCGTCGGGACTTTACCCAGCTCAGTACTACTAACGCCACGTCATCACAGCGCGCCCGTGCGTAGCACACAAATATTGCACCACAATCTAAGGATGAAATTAAAAACTGAAGTAGCTTTCCCATACTTTGTCAACATGTGCTTCACTATATTGATGTTTAAATTATTAAATCTCAGAGTGATCAGATGAATATGTTTCCCTAAATACATGGTTTTAAATATAAATACAAGTGGCGCTAAACAATACCTAGAAAGGCAAAAACTGTTCAAAATGCGCGTTGTATGTCCGAATGAACTGTTACCAGTCTCAAATTGATCGGAGCAACATTTTGGTTAAAATCGGCGTTTTTACGAAAAATTTACACTCAGAAAGATGAAAGTTTGTATTAAGTTTCAGTCTGATACAAAAACATTAACTACATGGCCCCACTGAGTTACCTGTAATAGTTTTCAAGTAATTTACTGGAAACTAAATTTGGAACGAAAATGTCCTTATTTGTAATAGATTAAGTATCGTTTATTACAAATAAGTACATTATTTTCGTTCTTTAAAAATTTAGAAAATTAAGTATACGTGTCCCCCCCCCCCCCCCCTCACCGTGAACCATGGATCTTACGGTTGGTGGGGAGGCTTACGTGCCTCAGCGGTACAGATGGCCGTACCGTAGGTGCAACCGCAACGGAGGGGTATCTATTGAGAGGCCAGACAAACGTGCCGTTCCTGAAGAGGGGCAGCAGACTTTTCAGTAGTTGCAGGGGCAACAGGCTGGATGATTGACTGATCTGGCCTTGTAACATAACCAAAACGCCCTTGCTGTTCTGGTACTGCGAACGGCTGAAAGCAAGGGGGAACTGCGGTCGTAATTTTTCCCGAGGACATTCAGCTTTGCTGTGTGATTAAATGATGATGGGGTCCTCTTGGGTAAAATATTCCGGAGGTAAAATCGTCCCCCATTCGGATCTCCGGACGGGGACTACTCAAAAGGACGTCGTTATCAGGAGAAATAAAACTGGCGTTTTACGGATCGGAGCGTGGAATGTCAGATCCCTTAATCGGGCAGGTAGGTTAGAAAATTTAAAAAGGGAAATGGATAGGTTAGACATAGTAGGAATTAGTGAAGTTCGGTGGTAGGAGGAACAAGACTTTTGGTCAGGTGAATACAGGGTTATAAATACAAAATCAAATAAGGGCTAATGCAGGAGTAGGTTTAATAATGAATAAAACAATAGGAGTGCGGGTAAGCCACTACAAACAGCATAGTGAACGCATTATTGTGGCCAAGATAGACACGAGGCCCACGCCGACTACAGTAGTACAAGTTTATATGCCAACTAGCTTGATGATATGTATGCTGCGATAGAAGAAAATATTTACATAGTGAACGGAGACGAAAATTTAATAGTCATGGGTGACTGGAATTCGATAGTAGGAAAAGGGAGAGAAGGAAACATAATAGGTGAATATGGATTGGGGCTAAGAAATGAAAGAGGAAGCCGCCTAGTAGAATTTTGCACAGAGCATAACTTAATCATAGCTAACACTTGATTCAAGAATCATGAAAGAAGGTTGTATACATGGAAGAACCCTGGAGATACTAGAAGGTTTCAGATAGCTTATATAACGGTAAGACAGAGATTTAGGAACCAGGTTTTAAATTGTAAGACATTTCCAGGGGCAGATGTGGACTCTGACCACAAACTATTGGTTATGAACTGTAGATTAAAACTGAAGAAACTGCAAAACGGTGGGAATTTAAGGAGATGGGACCTGGATAAACTGAAAGAACCAGAGGTTGCACAGAGTTTCAGGGAGAGCATAAGGGAACAATTGACAGGAATGGGGGAAAGAAATACAGTAGAAGAGGAATGGGTAGCTCTGAAGGATGAAGTAGTGAAGGCGGCAGAGAATCAAGTAGGTAAAAAGACGAGGGCTAGTAGAAATCCTTGGGTAACAAAATAGATAATGACTTTAATTGATGAAAGGAGAAAATACAAAAATTCGGTAAATGAAGCAGGAAATAGGGATACAAACGTCTCAAAAATGAGATCGACAGGAAGTGCAAAATGGCTAAGCAGTGATGGCTAGAGGACAAATCTAAGGATGTAGAGGCTTATCTCACTAGGGGTAAGATAGATACGGCCTACAGGAAAATTAAAGAGACCTTTGGAGAAAAGAGAACCACTTGCATGAACATCAAGAGCTCTGATGGAAACCCAGTTCTAAGCAAAGAAGGGAAAGCAGAAAGGTGGAAGGAGTATATAGAGGATCTATACAAAGGCGAGGTACTTGAGGGCAATATTATGGAAATGGAAGAGGATGAAGATGAAGTGGGAGATATGATAGTGCGTGGAGAGTTTGACAGAGCACTGAAAGACCTGAGTCGAAACAAGGCCCCGAGAGTAGACAACATTCCATTAGAACTACTGACAGCCTTGGGAGAGCCAGTCCTGACAAAACTCTACCATCTGGTCAGCAAGATGTATGAGACAGGCGAAATTCCCCCAGACTTCCAGAAGAATATAATAATTCCAATTCCAATGAAAGCAGGTGCTGACAGATGTGAAAATTACCGAACTATGAGTTTAATAAATCACAGCTGCAAAATACTAACGCGAATTGTTTACAGACGAATGGAAAATCTGGTGGAAGCGGACCTCGGGGAAGATCAGTTCGGATTCCGTAGAAATGTTGGAACACGTAAGGCTACCCTACGACTTATCTTAGAAAATAAATTAAGGAAAGGTAAACCTACGTTTCTAGCATTTGTAGATTTAGAGAAAACTTTTGACAATGTTGACTGGAATTCTCTTTTTCAAATTCTGAAGGTGGCGGGGTAAAATACAGGGAGCGAAAGGCTATTTACAATTTATACAGAAACCAGATGGCAGTTATAAGAGTCGAGGGACATAAAAGGGAAGCAGTGGTTGGGAAAGGGGTGAGACAGGGTTGTAGCCTCTCCCCGATGCTATTCAATCTATATATTGAGCAAGCAGTAAAGGAAACAAAAGAAAAGTTCGGAATAGGTATTAAAATCCATGGAGAAGAAACAAAAACTTTGAGGTTCGCCGATGACATCGTATTTCTGTCAGAGACAGCAAAGGACTTGGAAGAGCAGTTGAACGGAATGGACAGTGTCTTGAAAGGAGGGTATGAGATGAACATCAACAAAAGCAAAACGAGAATAATGGAATGTAGTCGAATTAAGTCGGGTGATGCTAAGGGAATTAGATTAGTAAATGAGACACTTAAAGTAGTAAAGGAGTTTTGCTGTTTGGGGAGCAAAATAAATGATGATGGTCGAAGTAGAGACGATATAAAATGTAGACTGGCAATGGCAAGGAAAGAATTTCTGAAGAAGATAAATTTGTTAACATCGAATATAGATTTAAATGTCAGAAAGTCGTTTCTAAGAGTATTTGTATGGAGTGTAGCCATGTAAGGAAGTGAAACATGGACGATAAATAGTTTGGACAAGAAGGGAATAGAAGCTTTCGAAATGTGGTGCTACAGAAGAATGCTGAAGATTAGATGGGTAGATCACATAATTAATGAGGAGGTATTGAATAGAGTTGGGAAGAAGAGGAGTTTGTGGCACAACTTGACTAGAAGAATGGATCGGTTGGTAGGACACGTTCTGAGGCATCAAGGGATCACCAATTTAGTACTGGAGGGCAGCGTGAAAGGAAAAAATCGTAGAGGGAGACCAGGAGATGAATACACTAAACAGATTCAGAAGGATGTAGGCTGCAGTAGGTACTGGGAGATAAAGAAGCTTGCACAGGATAGAGTAGCATGGAGAGCTACATCAAACCAGTCTCAGGACTGAAGACCACAACAACAACAACAAATATCTTTTATATTAATGATGGAAAATTCTAATTACAGCAGATGATCACATCCATTAAATACCAAAGATATAACAATTTCAAAACCTTAATGAAAATAACAGTCCATACAATGTCTCTTAAAGGTGTCATTCAGATGTCATGTTTCATTGTCGGTCACTTTCTAAAAATTCTAGCCGGCACAGTTTAAAAGCAGTCGAACGAAAACTTCTTCGGTAATTGAAGCCAACTCTATTCTTATAAAAATTACGGAGATCGTAAATTTATAACAACGGTGTTATAAAATATGTCCGAGAGTGCGTCCATTTAGACGCTGATACGCATAAAGGCGGGTGTTCCCTTCGGACGTCCGCTGCGCCCGTATATACACTATGTGATCAAAAGTAGCCGGACACCTGCCTGAAAATTGATTACAACTTCGTGGCACCCTCCGTCGGTAATTCTGGAATTCAGTATGGTGTTGGCCCACCCTTAGCCTTGATAACAGCTTCCACTCTCGCAGGCATGCGTTCATTCAAGTGCTGTAAGGTTTCTTGTGGAGTGGCAGCACTCTTCAGGGAGTGCTGCACTAAGGAGAGGTATCGATCTCATTCAGTCGGTGTTCCAAAACATATCAAAGATGTTCTATAGGATTCAGGTCAAGACTCTGTGCAGGCCAGCCCATTACAGGGATGTTATTGTCGTGTAACTACTCTGCCACAGGCGGTGTATTATGAACAGGTTCTCGATAATGTTGAAAGGTGCAATCGCCACCCTCGAAATGCTCTTCAACAGTGGGAAGCAAGAAGGTGTTTACAACATCAATGTAGGCCTGTTCTGTAATAGTGCCACGCAAAAAAACAAGTGGTGCAAGCCCCCTCCATGAAAAACACGACCACACCATAACACCAAACCCTCCGAATTTCACTGTTGGCACTACACATGCTGGCACATGACGTTCACCAGGCATTCCCCATACTCACACCCTGCCATCGGATCGCCACATGATCGCCGTGATTCGTGACTCCATACAGCGTTTCTCCACAGTTCAATCGTCCAATGTTTACGCTCCTTACACCAAGCGAGACGTCGTTTGGCTTTTACCGGCGTGATATGTGGCTTATGAGCAGCCGCTCGACCATGAAACCCAAGTTTTCTCACCTCCCTCCTAACTGTCATAGTACTTGCAGTGGACCCTGATGCAGTTTGGAATTCGTGTGTGATAGTCTGCATAGATGTTTGCCTATTACACATTACGACCCTCTTTAACTGTCGGCGGTCTCTATCAGCCAACAGACGAGGTCGGCCTGTACGCTTTTGTGCTGTACGTGTATCCTCACGTTTCCACTTCACTATCACATCGGAAACAATGGTCCTAGGGATGTTTAGGAGTGTGGAAATCTCGCGTGCAGATGTACGACACAAGTGACACCTAATCGCCTGATCGCGTTCGAAGTCCGTGAGTTCCGTGGAGCGACCCATTCTGCTCTCTCATGGTGTCTAATTACTACTGAGGTCGCTGATACGGAGTACCTGGCAGTAGGTGGCAGTACAATGCACCTAATATTAAAAACGTATGTTTTTGGGGGTGACTGGATACTTTTGATCACATAGGGTATATCTATATTTGACTACGCATGCCTATACCAGTTTCTTTGTGGCTTCAGTGTTTTTTGTGTCTGGTGTACTGACGTTACCGAAAGTAAACTGATACCAGCAAATGCAGTAGATAAAGAAAACTAATCTACTCACGACTAAATTTTTCTTTGCTCCTCAAAAACAATCTGTGGCTGCGTGTGGCGTAACATGGAATGCGCACACGACAAAATATTTAAAACTTTACTAAGAATGATGGAGGAGGGTGTCGCATTAACGAAAAGCGTTCTTGAAAAATTAATCTGTGTCTATTGTCAAAATAGACTGTACGACATAAGAAGACTCTGTTACGAAATTCACTCATTATAAAAATTACAGGCATTTAAATCAATTGCGTAATTTGAGAAGTAATGAAAGAAAAGAGATAAGAATTATACTGGTCATGAATATTATTAGTTATCTAAGGGGCAAAGACGTTCTTCAATTAATAGTTCTGACAACCAAACATTTTGTCCTTGTCCATGCGTGTATTACATTGAAATATTCATCCAAATGTCTTCTCTATCTTCACATTTAAGAAAATATCTTGATAAACGCCTTTTCATCTCCATTATAAATTATTCCACATATTTTCTCCCTGATTCACAATCATCAGATCTCGTCTCTAAATCTCAATTGTTCGATGCTGTGTCTCTAATAAGAGTGACGTAGCGCTGAGCTACTGACTGGTGATGAGGCGCACCACAGATTACGTTAAACACAAGAGTCAAGGATCTTATTAACTACTCCTGCAGTGCTCTCGTGCATCTTTATCCCAGTGCAGTAATAGAAAACCTATGAAACCCTTGGATTATAAGTTTGTTAAAATCGAAATTTAGGCATTAGGAAAAGATATTGCATACAGGAGTATACAGGATTCATACAGGTAGAGAACAGAAGATTTTGAAATGTGTTGTTACAGAAGCCTGCTGAACGTTAGGTGGATAGAGGGTAGAACGAATAAGTAATGAAGAGTACTGAAACGAACTGGGTAAAAAATAAATATTACGGCACAACTTCAATGAACGAAGGGATCTGATGACAGAACACATCCTGATGTTTTTGTTTTTGTTGTTGTTGTTGTTGTTGCTGTTCATGATGATGATGATGATGAAGTCTTTAGCTTCCGCACTACAAGTTATAAGAAGAGTGTGGATAAATGTCACAAATTTGTAAAATTTTAATTATAAAGAATGTATGAATAACATCCCAAAGACACACACACACACACACACACACACACACACACACACACACACACACAAACACACATACACACACACACACACACACACAACTACGTAACTGGCATATTTCATCAGATCTACACACATCAAGAAAGAATAAAAAGCAGTGGGAAAAAATTAAAACAGTATAGAAGGTAACTGTGACTGGCTGATCACTGTAATTTAACGGACGAGTCAGCCACTCCACAGCACTCTAAAATCTCCTCCTCAGAGCTTAGGGTGGATTTCAGACACTTCAAAACACAGTTTCACTGTTATTTAGGACTGGAGGAGGAGGAGGAGATTAGTGTTTAACGTCCCGTCGACAACGAGGTCATTAAAGACGGAGCGCAAGCTCGGGTGAGGGAAGGATGGGGAAGGAAATCGGCCGTGCCCTTTCAAAGGAACCATCCCGGCATTTGCCTGAAGCGATTTAGGGAAATCACGGAAAAATCAGGATGGCCGGAGACGGGATTGAACCGTCGTCCTCCCGAATGCGAGTCCAGCGTGCTAACCACTGCGCCACCTCGCTTGGTATTTAGGATTGTACTTATTGTCTTACTGTGTACCTACTTGGCAGTGAGGTAGGTAATTTCAGATGGCCTTATGGTCACGACTGAATGGGTAAATTTAATAGTTGTGGACTATCTTGTGGCGTGTGGTGCTAACCAGTATTGTAACTACCCTCGCGGTTTACATTTAAGGTCACATTTAACGGCCTATTTTGGATGATATCTCGCTCAGATCACTATTTCATCAACGTTGCGTTGGAAAGCGACTGCTTTGACTTAATGGTTTCCGTGAAGGACCTCTGAATTAAGGTGTGATAACATGGCACCCGTGTGCCCCTCGCGGCAGCAGAAACAGGATTAAGCAGTAAAACTACGGGCGGTCAGTATTCGTGGTTAACATCGCAAAGTGCCCCCAAAACACGGCATGGAGAGGAAGTGATGTCACCCAGCGTTCGGTAAGTGTTGGCCTTGAATGTAGGCGTTTTCGCATAGTTCGTCACAGCAGGTTGAAGCTGATTTGCGGTGTCTGCTACACTTGGTTGTTACTTATTTTGTATTTGGTCTAGCATGTAGTTTCCACCTAATCGGGTATGGTGGCTTCATTTTCATAGGCTGCATGCATTATTGGTTGCAATTTTGAGGCAAATGGCATTTCCCCAGCTCGCGCATAACAGTTGCACAGCCACAATTCTGGATGTTATTCAACAACCAGTCTACGGTGGATGTTTGCCTATTAGTTGTTTAGATATGGACATGACGTCCTTTTATTGCTAAGCATAATTTCACCAAATTTTTTAGTTTCCAGATTGTTATCTTCAATTTTTTTTAATTTCGAAATTGTTTAATGGAGTGGGCTACAACTGCTGTTTTATTTCAGATACAGCTGATCATGCGGCTAAGATCCCGAAATGGTGGTAGTATATAGCGACTTACGCCGAGTAAGACTTCGCTCAATAAAAGTATTTTGCGACTGTGGCAACCTTGTTTATCATGCCTGTTCATCAAGCTCGGGTGAATTTGCAGGAAGTACGACCTTACCTTGTATGTTACTATCTCCTTAAGGCTTTAATTGCATGTATGTTATTAACTAAAACTTACTTGTAACAAATATTACTAAGAAAAAGGTGTTTCTAATGGATGTGGATTGTGTCTTCGCCTTGCGACGTTATACTTTCACAGCATGCAAGTTACAATTCAAAATTTCTCTATCAACACGACGTTTCTATTCATTTTATGACAACAAATCTACATCTACAAACTACATGAATACTCTACAAATCACATTCAAGCGTCTTTCAGAGGGTTCGTCGAAACGCCCCCACAATAATTCTCTATTATCCCAGTCACGTACAGCGCGCATAAAGAACGAACAACTATATCTTTCTGTGCGAGGTCTGATTCCCTTTAATTTACAGGGTGATTCAAAAAGAATACCACAACTTTAAAAATGTGTATTTAATGAAAGGAACATAATATAACCTTCTGTTATACATCATTACAAAGAGTATTTAAAAAGGTTTTTTTTCACTCAAAAACAAGTTCAGAGATGTTCAATATGGCCCCCTCCAGACACTCGAGCAACATCAACCCGATACTCCAACTCGTTCCACACTCTCTGTAGCATATCAGGCGTAACAGTTTGGATAGCTGCTGTTATTTCTCGTTTCAAATCATCAATGGTGGCTGGGTGAGGTGGACGAAACACCATATCCTTAACATACCCCCATAAGAAAAAATCGCAGGGGGTAAGATCAGGGCTTCGTGGAGGCCAGTGATGAAGTGCTCTGTCACGGGCTGCCTGGCGGCCGATCCATCGCCTCAGGTAGTTGACGTTCAGGTTTCACAACTAATCTTTTTCGTAGGACTCTCCATACAGTTGATTGTGGAATTTGCAGCTCTCTGCTAGCTCTGCGAGTCGATTTTCCTGGGCTGCGAACAAATGCTTGCTGGATGCGTGCTACATTTTCATCACTCGTTCTCGGCCGTCCAAAACTTTTCCCTTTGCACAAACACCCAGTCTCTGTAAACTGTTTATACCAACGTTTAATACACCACCTATCAGGAGGTTTAACACCATACTTCGTTCGAAATGCACGCTGAACAACTGTCGTCGATTCACTTCTGCTGTACTCAATAACACAAAAAGCTTTCTGTTGAGCGGTCGCCATCTTAGCATCAACTGACGCTGACGCCTAGTCAACAGCGCCTCAAGCGAACAAATGTACAACTAAATGAAGCTTTATAGTTCCCTTAATTCGCCGACAGATAGTGCTTAGCTCTGCCTTTTGTCGTTGCAGAGTTTTAAATTCCTAAAGTTGTGGTATTCTTTTTGAATCACCCTGTATTATGATGATCGCTTCTCTCTATGGTGGTCGGCGTCAAAAAGTGGTTATGTCTAATTAGAAGTCTGTAAATACATATGTACATAAGAATTAGCTTATTTTAAATTGATCTAAATTTGTAAATACTTCGACATGCCCTATATCCTTGTAGAAAGAGATCTACGGACGAATGAAGTTACTACTACTACTAAAATATCTTAGCATACGGAGGAGAAAATTGGTGATTAAAATTACGTGAGAAGATTCTGCCGCAACGGACCACGCCTTTGTTTTAATGATGTCCATCCTAAATCCTGTATCATTTCAGTGGCACTCTCCCCTATTTTGCGATAGTACAAAACGTGCTGCTCTTCTCTGAATTTGTTCTGGCGTAACCATAAGCGCCGGAACGAAGATGCGGAACGCAAGACCAGAGAAGGTGGTGAGGGGACGTCGGCCAATAGCGCGCGGTATTGGGCCGTGCCACACCAGGAGCGCCCCCTGGAACAAGTGACTAAAAGCGCCCCTCCTGCCAGCCTCGACGACTCGCACACGTTGAGTGAACATTGGCGCGACGGAGATCATCGCCATCAGTTTCTCGAGTGTGTGCCATCGTGTTTGTGTTTAGTGTTTTTCGCCGCCACGCTCCTTCGTTCACTTGTACCATTTAAGGGGCTCCGGAACGCCCTATACTTGCAATGTTAAAATAACGCTTATAAATTACATCTTTCCTCACAAAGTATTTGAGGTAGGAAGTTGAACTTTTTACAGATTATTTATTGGAATATGGGCTACAACTTAACACAGGGATTTTACAAAATTTTACTTCAGTTATTAAAGATGATTTTTTTTCAATTGTAATGAAAGTTCACAACATTTTTTTGCAATTTTTTATTTATATATTCAAAAATATACAGTTTTTTGGAAAAAGGCTGTGTTAAATTATGCAGAAGGTACTGTGTAACATTTACTGAAAGTTTGAAACAAATATGTCTGGAAGACACTTAGAAAACATGTTATTAGTATGAGAAAATAAAAGTTTTGGGAATCGAGCGACAAAGATTGGATTAACTTTTTAGTGCATTCCCGGTCCATAGGATGGATTATCTTCATCCTCTGCAAACTCCTCCTCCAGCTTCCTCTTGTTCCTCCTCCTGTTTACTCTTGCTTGTATTTCTAGACTCTTTACAGCCCTGTCTGTAGCCCGAAGGCGTTCCTTGTCTAAAGCAAGCATCGCTCGTTGTTGTGTTCGTAGATTTTGCTACCATTTTCTCCAGTTGCAGTTACTGCAACACTGTTCCAAAAGGTGGTCATGTATGAACACTTATCACATTTCAGTTGTATTTCACTAGCAAGTCCTACGTGCTTTATTATGGAGAGTTCCAGACCAACTTCACTACAATGAATACATCTTACACAGTTTGAAAAAATTCCTTTGAGAACCGACATATCAAATATTTCATTCACATCCGATTCGCCCATAAAACATTCATAGTTTTCACTCATTGAACCAAGCTTCTTCTGTGAAGTATTTTCTTTCCCACTTTGACTGCTATGGGCAGGTGTACTTGAGAGGTTAGGTTCACTCACTTGGTTATCGTCTTTATTGTTTACAGTAATAACACATACCTTTGGCTTTCCAACATTTCTCCTTTTCTTAAAAGCCTTCAGAGGATTTCTAATAACTTTACTTTTAGTCATTATTATACTTCAACAAAACAGAGACCCAAGAAACAGAATTAATTACGAATATTTTCGAGATAACGACAGAGTAAATAAACATGAAACAATCGACAATCACACCAGCGATATATATTGATCCATCACAGGTTAGCCACAACACATACTTTATCTCACATCACTAAAATGTACCTGATGAACACGGACGTTAATAATAACACCATTTGACAGCAGTTTAACAGCGCCACAGTGGGTCACGCCCATGTAGAACACATTTCAAAAAAAATTTAAAAATAGTTGTAGTCTTCGGAATTGAATAAATTATATATCTATTAAAAGGTAATAGTCTGCAGACTCGGAAAACGCAAAAAAGTAAAATTTGAACTTTTCATGATTTTGAGCCTTTCCGGAGCCCCTTAAGTCATCAGTGTTTGCGCGCAGTGCCGACAGTCTTTCGTGTTTTTCGTCGAGTGTGAACGGCTTCGTGTTTTTTTAATTTTTTGTATCTACTATTTTTTAACCACCAATCTGTTACTTTTTGTCTTTCTTGTCTCATTTATTGTAATGCTTGTGGCTGAAGAGCGGAGTAGATTAATCCGCTGCCAGCCCATATTTGTATGAGGTGAAAAATAACAATAAAGAAAAAAAAAAACAGCCTCGGCCGCTCAGATCGGCACCGTATACGGATATTATAGGAACAGTTGTAGACTGGACTCAGTATCGCAGATTCAGTTACCAGTGACGTGTATCAGCTTGCAAGAACTTTGTCTTTCTTGTCTCATTTATTGTAATGCTTGTGGCTGAAGAGCGGAGTAGATTAATCCGCTGCCAGCCCATATTTGTATGAGGTGAAAAATAACAATAAAGAAAAAAAAAACAGCCTCGGCCGCTCAGATCGGCACCGTATACGGATATTATAGGAACAGTTGTAGACTGGACTCAGTATCGCAGATTCAGTTACCAGTGACGTGTATCAGCTTGCAAGAACTTTGTCTATAGCGAAGATCGTTTACTGTTTGCATGTCGCCTCTCGCTAGCGACACTTGCTGTAATTAAATTTAAGTGTTGTCAATTCTGCTTTATAGAAATCAATTTACTAATATTACTTGTCTGGATTGTTGTACAGCATTCCGAGAACGCAGCATACCTTAGGCAGCCTATAATCGACGAGTGGGCAAGATCCAACAGACCTTCCTCCATCTACTCCGTCGATCCCATCTGGTAAGGATCCCACACCGTGCAGTTGTGTTCTAAAAGACGTCGGACAAACGTAGCGTAGGCAGTCTCTTTAGCAGATCTGTTCCATTTTATAAGTGTCCTGCCAATAAAACGCAGTCTTTGGTTAGCCTTCCCCACAGCATTTTCTCTGTGTTCCTTCCAGATAAAGTTGTTCGTAATTGTAATTCCTAGGTATTTAGTTGAATTTACGGCCTTTAGATTTGACTAATTTATCATCTAACCAAAATTTAACGGATTTCTTTCAGCACTCATGTTGATGACTTAACACTTTTCGTTATTTAGAATCAATTGCCAAGTTTTGCACCACACAGATAGCTTTCTAAATCGTTTTGCATTTTGTTTTGATATTCTGATGACTTTACTAGTCGATAAAAGACAGCATCATCTGTTAACAACCTAAGACGGCTGCTCAGATTGTCTCCTAAATCGTTTACGTAGATAAGGGACAGCAAAGGCATTATAAAGCTATCTTGGGGAACGCCAGAAATCACATCTGTTTTACTCGATGACTTTCCGTCAGTTACTACAAACCGTGACCTCTCTGAAAGGAAATCACGAATCCCGTCACATTACTGAGACAATATTCTATAGGCACACAAATCGCTTGTGTGGTACAGTGTCACAAGCCTTCTGTAAGTCTAGAAATACGCAATCAATTTGAAATCTCTTGTCAAACTAGTTGTGTTTCACAAGAACGATATCTTCTAAGTGCTTGTTGGCTGCGTGCAGTAGACCGTTCTCCTCGAGGTAATTCACAATGTTCGAACAATATGTTCCAAAATCCTGCTGCATATCTACGTTAATGTTATGGGCCTGTAATTTAGTGGATAACTATTACTATCTTTCTTGAATATTGGTGTTACCTGTGCAACGTTCCAGTCTTTCGGTGGAGATCTTTCGTTGAGCGAATGGTTGTATATGATTGTTACTTATGGAGAAATTGTATCAGCAACGCTGAAAGGAACCTAACTGAGATACAGTGTGGTTTATTGGTCGTACCAATAAACGCCGGGTTTACAAGAGATCCCCAATTTTATGGTGCTTTGAAGCGGCGTATGTTCATAGGAGCACCATGGGGACAAACACTGCAGCAATGCATGGAGCAAATCAGTCAAAATCATGAGGCCCACGAAATACCACGATACGTCGGCCAAAATCATCACCGAACCCCGCCATGTTTCACTTTTGGGGCGTAAACTAGGCAAGATGTTGGAAACAGTGTGAAACAAAACGCATTCCATCACTTTCTTCCATTGCTCCATAGTCCCGGTTTTATGGCCCCTGCAAAGTGGATTCCTGTTATGGTTGAAGTAAACAGCTCAGGTACAAACAAAGGAAAAAAGTTTATTTGAATAAAGAGGAACAACAATGACACATCTTGAGAATCATGAAACAACAAAACTCGTTTGGTTCGGCACATTCTTTCACTCCCTGGAGAGAGAAAACAAAGTTTTATGAAATTACAGTGAAATGAATACCCTTAGCTGCATACAGGCGTTGATGTAAGGCAACGGGGACAGTTGAAAATGAGTGCCCCGACCGGTAATCGAACCCGAGATCTCCTGCTTACATGGCAGACGCTCTATCCATCTCTTTTTGTCTTTTTTTTTTGTAATCTCATTTTGTTCGTTGTAGTTCAATGTAATTATTCGTGGCGGACGCCCCCTGACGTTCGTTGAAGTTCGTTATTGATTCATTCACTCAGTTTATTACAGAGGGCAGCTAATCCTCTGACCGAACACGCTGAGCCACCGAGGACACAGAGGATTGTGCGACTGCAGGGACTTATCTCTGGCACGCCTCCCGTGAGACTCACATTCGCAACTTAGTGTCCCGCACTATATTCATAGTACCCCTGCTATCATACTCATTACTCACGGCTTTAGCGCCGATTCCCGTAAGAGTTCGAGCAGTGTTAGTGCATCCGCAAGATGGTCAAATGGCCAGTGAGCGTTAACTATACAGGGTGCTCCATTGATAGTGGCCGGGCCAAATATCTCACGAAATAAGCATCAAAAGAAAAACTACAAAGAACGAAACTTGTCTAGCTTGAAGGAGGAAACCAGATTGCACTATGGTTGGCCCGCTAGATGGTGCTGCCGTAGGTCAAACGCATATCAACTGCGTTTTTTAAATAGGAACCCCAATTTTTACTACATATTCGTGTAGTACGTAAAGAAATAAGAATGTTTCAGTTGGACCACTTTTTTCGCTTTGTGATTGATGGCGCTGTAATAGTCACAAACCTGTAAGTACAGGGCTATTACAAATGATTGAAGCGATTTCATAAATTCACTGTAGCTCAATTCATTGACATATGGTCACGACACACTACAGATACGTAGAAAAACTCATAAAGTTTTGTTCGGCTGAAGCCGCACTTCAGGTTTCTGCCGCCAGAGCGCTCGAGAGCGCAGTGAGACAAAATGGCAACAGGAGCCGAGAAAGCGTATGTCGTGCTTGAAATGCACTCACATCAGTCAGTCATAACAGTGTAACGACACTTCAGGACGGAGTTCAACAAAGATCCACCAACTGCTAGCTCCATTCGGCGATGGTATGCGCAGTTTAAAGCTTCTGGATGCCTGTGTAAGGGGAAATCAACGGGTCGGCCTGCAGGGAGCGAAGAAACGGTTGAACGCGTGCGGGCAAGCTTCACGCGTAGCCCGCGGAAGTCGACGAATAAAACAAGCAGGGAGCTAAACGTACCGCAGCCGACGGTTTGGAAAATCTTACGGAAAAGGCTAAAGCAGAAGCCTTACCGTTTACAATTGCTACAAGCCCTGACACCCGATGACAAAGTCAAACGCTTTGAATTTTCGGCGCGGTTGCAACAGCTCATGGAAGAGGATGCGTTCAGTGCGAAACTTGTTTTCAGTGATGAAGCAACATTTTTTCTTAATGGTGAAGTGAACAGACACAATGTGCGAATCTGGGCGGTAGAGAATCCTCACGCATTCGTGCAGCAAATTCGCAATTCACCAAAAGTTAATGTGTTTTGTGCAATCTCACGGTTTAAAGATTACGGCCCCTTTTTCTTCTGCGAAAAAAACGTTACAGGACACGTGTATCTGGACATGCTGGAAAATTGGCTCATGCCACAACTGGAGACGGACAGCGCCGACTTCATCTTTCAACAGGATGTTCGGCATTTCTTAAACAGGAGATTGGAAAACCGATGGATCGGTCGTGGTGGAGATCATGATCAGTAATTCATGTCATGACCTCCACGCTCTCCCGACTTCACCCCATGCGATTTCTTTCTGTGGGGTTATGTGAAAGATTCAAACGTCCTCTACCAAGAAACGTGCCAGAACTGCGAGCTCGCATCAACAACGCTTTCGAACTCATTGATGGGGTCTTGCTGCGCCGAGTGTGGGAGGAACTTGATTATCGGCTTGATGTCCGCCGAATCACTAAAGGGGCACATATCGAACATTTGTGAATGCCTAGAAAAACTTTTTGAGTTTCTGTATGTGTGTGCAAAGCATTGTGAAAATATCTCAAATAATAAAGTTATTGTAGAGCTGTGAAATCGCTTCAATCATTTGTAATAACCCTGTACTTGGTATCACGTAACATTCCGCCAGTGCGGACGGTATTTGCTTCATGATACATTACTCGTGTTAAAATGCACCGTTTACCAATTGCGGAAAAGGTCGATATCGTGTTGATGTATGGCTATTGCGATCAAAATGCCCAACGGGCGTGTTCTATGTATACTGCTCGGTATCCTGGACGACATCATCCAAGTGTCCGGACCGTTCGCCGGATAGTTACGTTATTTAAGGAAACATGAAGTGTTCAGCTACACGTGAAACGTCAACCGCGACCTGCAACAAATGATGATGCCCAAGTAGGTGTTTTAGCTGCTGTCGCTGCTAATCCGCAAGTCAGTAGCAGACAAACTGCGCGAGGATCGGGAATCTCAAAAACGTCGGTGTTGAGAATGATACATCAACATCGATTGCACCCATACCGTATTTCTGTGCACCAGGAATTGCATAGCGACGATTTTGAACGTCGTGTACAGTTCTGCCACTGGGCACAAGAGAAATTACGGGTCGATGACAGATTTTTTGCACGCGTTCTATTTAGCGACGAAGCGTCATTCACCAATAGCGGTAACGTAAATCGGCATAATATGCACTGTTGGGCAACGGAAAATCCACGATGGCTGCGACAAGTGGAACATCAGCGACCTTGGCGGGTTAATGTATGGTGCGGCATTATGGGAGGAAGGATAATATGTAATAATCATTCTATTATAATAATAATAATAATAATAATAATAATAATTTTATCGATGGCAATCTAAATGGTGCAATGTATGTAGATTTCCTACGTAGTGTTCTACCGATGTTACTACAAGATGTTTCACTGCATGACAGAATGGCGATGTACTTCCAACTTGATGGATGTCCGGCACATAGATCGCGTGCGGTTGAAGGGGTACTGAATAGCACAATTCATGACAGGTGGATTGGTCGTCGAAGCACCATATCATGCCCCGCACGTCCACCGGATCTGACGTCCCCGGATTTCTTTCTGTGGAGAAAGTTGAAGGATATTTGCTATCGCGATCCACCGACAACGCCTGACAACATGGGTCAGCGCATTGTCAATGCACGTGCGAACATTACGGAAGGCGAACTACTCGCAGTTGAGAGGAATGTCGTTACACGTATTGCCAAATGCATTGAGGTTGGCGAACATCATTTTGAGTATTTATTGTATTAATGTGGTATTTACAGGTAATCACGCTGTAACAGCATGCGTTCTCAGAAGTGACAAGTTCACAAAGGTACATGTATCACATTCGAACAACCGAAATATAATGTTCGAACGTACCTACGTTCTGTATTTTAATTTAAAAAACCTACCTGTTACCAACAGTTCGTCTAAAATTGTGAGCCATATGTTTGTGACTATTATAGCGCCATCTCTCACAAAGCGAAAAAAGTGGTCCAACTAAAACATTCATATTTTCTTACGTATTACACGAATATGTAATAAAAAATGGTTCCTATTTTTAAAAACGCAGTTGATATCAGTTTGACCTATGGCAGCGCCATCTAGCGGGCCAACCATAGCGCCATCTGGTTTCCCCCTTCAAGATAGACAAGCTTCTTTCTTCGTAGTTTTTCCGTTTGACGCTTATTTCGTGAGATATTTGGCCCGTTGACGATCAGTGGAGCACCCTGTATATATATGAAGCTGCTATCCGTTCTTTCGGACATGTCCGAAAGAACAGATACCATCTTCATACATACAAAGTTTTATAGTTCCGATATATCTTAGTACAGTAAAAACCCAAATAACAGCTTCTGAGTAGAAAATAAAAATACTCCAACTGTGTAGTATTTACGAAAAAAGGTGCTGTACTAATCCTTGGCTCTAAAAGGTAATAAAACAACTATGAAGTTTTTAACAAATTCAAATAAACACATTAAATGTATTCCCAGCTGCTCATAATGCCATCAGCTGTAGAATAGAATGACGACAATGAAAATTTTGTGCCAGACCGGGACTCGAACTGGGATTTCCATCTTACCGCTTTGCATCGTAATCAGAATAACACAGGCACTGCAGTATCGTATCTCGCATCGTATCAGATAAGCACTGTTCGAGAAGAACTGCTGAGTAACTTACACTGATGAGCCAAAACATTCTGACCACTGCCCGCCCCGGTGCTGATACCGCCAAGTGACGTTACGGGCACGTGACGCGGTAGCGGAAGTATGTAAGCGGAGCAGACAAGGACGGGGGATCACTCTAGTGAAGGTATGGGCTGCAAATAGGGAAATCCATTGAGATAAGGGACTTCGACAAATGGCAGATTATTATTCCGCAGAGCCTGTGAACGAGTATCTCGAAAACGGCGAAGCTGGTCGAATGTCCACATGCTACTGTCGTGAGCAAAACTACCACAAAGCGCTAAATCATTGGACATCCACGCTTCTTCACGCCGTTGGGTACGGAGGACTGTCTGCTCTGTAAAATAGTATAGATGGTGATCTGTGGTACCTATGCTGAAAGAGCACGACGCTGGTGCACCCACAAGTGCTTAGGAGCATGCTTTTCATTGTACAGTGTTGACCGTGGGGCTCCGCAGCACACCATGCCCACGTGTGTACCTGTTGATCGAAGAACACCGACCATTACGACTGCAGTGGACATGGGACCATCGGGATTCGACCGTCGATCAATGGAAACGAGTCGCCTGTTCGGGTTGTAACAACAACAACGCTGTTCTATTGTACATATAATATTTCTTTCTTCTGATTTTCGATAAATTAGTGTAATCGATGTTCTGATTTCATTTCTTTTCTTTTCATGTCATTATGTTAAAGAAGCTGTAAACAATTTTCGATGTGAATATTAATTTTTATGTCAAATTGCAAGCACTATTATAACAAAATTGAAATGTAAGAAATGTTGAAACTGTAGTAGGATGTTAAAGTTGTAATTGTGCGCCTGGTCCATATGTAGGCAATGTATTAGGATACGTAGAATGCAAAACCTCGGGTGAATACCCTGTCTGTAGGGGAGCGGTAAAAGGTGGATGGCAGGCGAGCGCGGGAAAATGCACACGGGCGCGGCATGGCATAAAGGGCTCAGCAGTAGTGGTCGGAGTTGGGCATCGGTCTGAGAAACACGTTCTGGATCGCGGAGGCTCTCCTGGAAAACGTGATTTCGTTGAGCCTCGGATGTGCCGTTTCCGACGCCTATACAGCATGGCAATATTCCATAGGCACTAAACGGAAAAGTATTGCGACGCTAAGAAGAAGCAAAGTGCCGATACATCAAGAGCCATTGCTGTGATTGTATGTGTGCTCCGTGCCTCGCCATCTCGCCGCCTGCCGACCGCCGCATCGATACGAACAGGTTGAAACTTTTAGTACTGTATTCGTGTGGACCAGTGTTACTTTTGTTCCATACTGTTCAATAACAACTTAAATTTTACCAGAACTGTCCTATCAGTTAATTATCCTCACAACTAACCTAGACAGGGTCCTTTCCATATGTTGTGCAATCCGAGTGTCCCGAAATGAAGATTTAAAGTTTATCTTGATAATAATTACCTGCAGACCTATCTATGTTAGAATGATGTTTAAAGAACTTTGTTGTTAATGAATATATAGGTAAATAACAAAGGTCTGACAAAGTTGGAAGATAATTTTGAAATTGAATTAGTAATGAAGTTTAATTATTTTGAGGCAGATATAATGGTATTTTAAATGAGCAGGAAATAAGCTAAAAAGAGTAGTAACTCATATATTGGAAATCTTGAGTGCTTAATGATTTCAATAATCGAAAGTTTCTATACAGTGATCATAACAGTTTCAGGGTCCCCCCCCCTTTTCTTTTCTATTCATTTGAATTCTGAAGTGTACTGAACTGATTTGACCAGCAAAGTCAATATAAAACTAAAATTTATCAGTGTTTTACCTTTTTCAAAATTGACATTGTATGTGTGTTTCGAAAGTGCTATTTCTAGGGTAACCTATGCCCGATTTTAATCAGATCAATAGACAGTACGAAGTTTGTAGTAAACATTATAGTGTATTGTTGTGTATTTATGACTTGTCCACATTAGTACAGATAGTGAAATTATTAGTTCAGTAGATTTTCTGGTTCTAAAATTTACCATATTATGCAGTGTTATTACGTGTTGTTTTGTATGAAAGTATACCAACTTATACAGGGAAGAAACTCAGTTAATGCCTAATTAGGCTGGCGACCGTATTATTAACAATTTGGTAGCATCTGCTGTGTTGTTTCTTGTCCGTCCTAACGTGTGGTTGCACTCCGGAATTGCTTGACGTATCATTGTTATTACTGAGTGGGTGTAAGTCTTATTTGCCTCCATTCAGGTACACGCGGTCAAAATCTATACAAAAATTCTTTCTCTTAAGGTGAAGCCCATCAACTTACCATAGTACAGGCTTTAAAGAGTATCGAGTGCATTAGCGCAGTGTTACAGTGTGACTCATTTTTGCTGCACTACGTCGATGCTTCATCTCCACAAACGCCGTCATTGAGGTGAATGGCGACTTAAAACAGACAGAAGCTGTTGGGAGCAGTATTGTGCTATAGGAGACATTCTCCCGCCCTTGCATGGGACCTGTGGTAATAATCGACGACACGCTGGCAGCTGCAAACCACTTGCATGCATGATGTCTTCCCCGACGGCGATGTCATCTTTGAGCAGTACAACTGTCCCTGTGATTGAGCCAGAATCGCGCTGCACTGGTTCGAAGAGCATAACAGTGAACTGACTTTGATATTTCGGCGACCAAATTCGCCTGATGTAAATCCTCTGGAACCCATGTCGATTGCTATCGGCCGCTACCACCGCGTCCTCAAATCAGCGGCCGTGTTTCACTCTGATTGTAAGTTCTTAAGGGGACATTTTGTGTCCTATGCCGCCAATGTTAAATTATCGAATTTTGTCACCCATTATCTTGGAAACTTTTGAAGACACCAACTTGTAGTTTTATATAATTATTGAATGCACCATTATAGATACAGTGCACTAGAATTATTACTAAAATTGTATTGTGGGGCATGTTATCTTTTTTTTTTTTTCAAACACTCTATTTTTTGACAGAATTTTGTAAATAGATGAACATAAAAACAAAACAACTCAGCATATTTTAATTATTCTAGTTCCATATGTACTGAATCTCACACTTGGCATGCTGTGAAAATTTAATGACTCTACCATCAGAACTCTTTTTAGAAACCGGGTCATTTATTGCAAAAAATGTAGTTCAGAGATATTGAGATTTAAAATTTTTCTATTACAAATTATTATACAGACTTACATTTCTGCGTCTTTTATGCACTAAAATTGCCCTTCCCCATAGTTTGTGTCTTCTTCAATGTCACAAAAGCCCGGCGTTTGCCTCCTCCTTTCCTTTATTGTTTCTTTTGTCATTTGCTGAGCAGCTAACTCTACTTCACGTACATGAAGCTCGTCCTGTTACGCAGTCCTGTAGCTGTGTCCTGTCCAAATCTTGCTCCTAACTTCTCCAGAACCTTGCGTCTTTCATATTTCACGCTATTAAAAGTTATCACAGCATCAGACACTGTAACTTTAGAGTCATAAGGCCAACAAATACGTTTTTAGGCACACGGCACCACACAACATTATTGAAGGACTCATTCACATTCTGGGTCTTCTTTAGTAGCTCAGGATTTGCCAAATCTCTGTAAATAAGTTTGATTGCCTCTATTACTGCCAAAGAAAGATAATGTTTGTGTGTAAATTCGTGCAGGGTGCCAGAAAATTCAGTTTGCCTATATTTACACCAAGTGTTTTGCGGCGGTGGACACAAAGCATGACATGGCTTTCATCGGTTGATATTCGTGTTTTCAAGTACTTCAGAAGAAAATGCAGGTCTCACATATCTGTGACCCGCAAATTTGCGTTCCTTGTAGTTACTTTTACGCTTAGTCATTTTATTTACGTATAAAAAGCAATAGAAGTTAGCTTAATACAAAAATAGCCGATAATCACACTACTTGCAACGAAAACTAGTATCAGAAACAAAGGACTGATTTGTTTATTCGTAATGCCAACCTCTGAGACGTAGCAGTAGGCACAAAACAAAGCAATTCACAGCCTTCTAGACTGTGTAGTTCCCAAGATATGACTGCTCAACTGTGGCAGTATATGCGTAGCTGCGAAATTTCACAGTCACATGTCAACATTCAAAATATTATTTGAAGGTCTCACAATTGTCTGATTTTAATTTATTGTACACCAAAATGTTCAGGAAAGGCCAAAGTACATTATGGAGCAGAAAGCAGAAAATGTCAAATTTCAACGAATTCCACGTACAATGTCCCCTTAACCTAGCCTACTACAGATAGACACTGTTGGGAAAAAGTTCTTGAATCATTTACAAGTAAATCTGTTAGAAGTTCACAACACATTTAGGACAATGAAAAGATCCGATAGAAATTCTAAATCTTACAACATAATCCTGTGGGGAACAGTTTGCGTCTAAGTTTCAAACGAGAACGTTCTATGTGTGGCGAGAACGAATAGCAGGTAATCGCAGTAACCTTATAATTAAATTTTCCTCGAGACATTTAACTCTCATCTTTATCCAAGATAATGATGTAAGCTGAATAAATGAATTTAAATTTCTGCGACGGCCGGGACTTGAACCCGTGTCTCCTTGCTTAAGCGGCAAATGTGAGAAAAATTTTAACTAGAATAACAGAATAATAAATAAAAGGAGAAAGGAAAAAATAACGAGAACAGAGCTGACAAACCACCACCAAGCTCCCATGATATATATTAACAACTGTTTTTATACAGTTTTTATATTTTACTATTTTTTAAGTTTTTTATTTTGTATTTTTATTTATTTTTAATTTTTTTATTAGTTTTTATATAGCATCTAAAGGCGGAAGCACAACGAAATCAAATTATATTCTAAATAGCTAACTAAAAAAATCCCAATTTGACTGCAAGGATTGTGTACGCTCAAGTGCATATACACTTTACCTATACACATTTTACAATAGAACTGGAGCGATGCTGAGTCAAAACACAAAGCAAAACGGACGGGGAAGCTAGGAGAGAAACAAGCCGAAGCAAATCAGAATGGAACATACATAATAAATAGAAAAAAGGTATCATTAGGAAAATGAAATTACCCAACGCCTTGCCGACGAAAAATAAGATTCAACATATTGGCGAAGAGGTCTCTATATCAAGGCATTCGCAAGCTCGTCCAATAGGCAGCGATCATGTACTGCATGGAGTTCATGTGATCTTCCCCCTCGCCTTCGACAATATAATGAACGAAGTGTCCCAGCAACCACATAACGGTGCGGATTTACGACCGTGGAATCTGGGTGCCATATGACGCCCATAGTGCATACAGTCTCATAAGATCGAATAAGGGAGGACAACTGTGTCCTAATCCAAGACCAATTTGCCGTATAACCGCCACGAGTAAAGCGATGTCGTATCGTATCTGTAGACATACAACGACAAGATAAATCCGTATCGATAAGTCCAATACGAAAAACTCGCTCGTTCGTTAGAATCAAGTCATGTACTACCTTATATCACGAGGACGCTACGCGCATCGCCAAATCGGAAGACTGATATTGCACCAAACTGTTGTCCAATTTGTTTGCGGTGATGTTCTTTCAGCCAGGTTCGGGCGAGGGACCTCTTTACAACGAGTCTGTAGGAATTTCATGTTGAGAACGGGTCTCCATAAGATGTCAGGCCCTAAGTACCACACAACATGATAGAAATCACGAATGATTTTTAACTTATAATTTATGCGACCAACATCAATAGGGGGTTCAAGACTAGCAGGGTGGACACAGAGAAATAACCGAGACATGAAAGCGTGAGTTTCTTGGGTCATCATCAAAACAGTACGTCTCACGTGTAGCATCTGCGTCTTCCTTCGTATGTCAACCAGGCTCAACACCCCAAAGGAACGAGGCTTCGTGACAACCTCATACCGTCACCGAAAGATATGTCTTTGCCATAAGAAACGACCAGATAATTGCTGTAGTTTCTTCGCCATCATCGAGGGAAGCAGATAAACTTGGGCCACGTAATAAGCTTTGCATAAGACATATTTGCCGGCCGCAGTGGCCGTGCGGTTAAAGGCGCTGTAGTCTGGAACCGCAAGACCACTACGGTCGCAGGTTCGAATCCTGCCTCGGGCATGGATGTTTGTGATGTCCTTAGGTTAGTTAGGTTTAACTAGTTCTAAGTTCTAGGGGACTAATGACCTCAGCAGTTGAGTCCCATAGTGCTCAGAGCCATAAGACATATTTATCCAGTATTCGGAATTTCTGGAGCAAAGTAAGAGAACGCCTTTCATGTTCTGGTATCACTCCCTGAATTTTTTCAATAACGGACGTCCAGTTGAGCGTCGCCATTTTCGGTGGAGAACGATCAATGATGATACCGAGAGCCGTATGCCGATCCATTACAGTAGCCTTTGGAACAACGGCGTCGTCGAAACCTCGAAAAGTAAAAAGCGTGCAATTACATTCATTAAGTAGCGCACCTGAACTGCCACAGTAATAATCGATTACAGCCTTCAATTGAGGTATCTCAGCATCATTGCGAAGTAGAACTATCACGTCATCCGAGGGTGCACGAACAGCTATTGAGCCTCCGGAAAGAGTCCAGCCTTTCAGCTGGGATGCTAGCATCCGAAATAGGGGCTCCAGAAACGACACAAACAAAGTCATAGACAGCGGGCTTTCTTGAGGCACTCCCCGACGGATATCTGTCGGGAGCGTCAGTTGGCCATTAACAACTACAGAAGCTGAAATAACCGTAAACATATTTGAAAGCAGTCGCCGTGTGTCAACAGTAAAACCAACTGCCTCCAGAATCCGAAGGAAGAAGTCATGAGTAATACGATCAAAGTCTAAGAAAGCAAGGGCACAATGGACGCATGTTACAGCAACAACAGAAACCACGACACGACACTCAACTATAGGGGCACGACAGGTTCGGCCAGGTACGCAGCTTTGATGTTTTGCAACGATAATCTCCATCAGACCCGACACACTGCTATTAACTGCCCTCGCCACAGTCATACATCAAGGTAGGCATACACTGCTGGCCACCGTAAATGCAACACCAAGAAAGACAAGAGGTAGCACAACAAAATTTATTTTGTAGATAACATGTTGACCAAGTATCAAATGATTACGTTTACAGACGTCTGTGACATGTGGTTCCTGCCAGAATCAGTAGCCAGAGTAGCCGCCATTGTTGGAGATCACCGCTGCCACACGTCTCGGCATTGAGTCAAAGAGACGTTGGATGTGTTCCTGGGGTACAGCAGCCCAAGCAGCTTCCACACGTTGCCAAAGATCATCTGGTGTGGCAGCTGGGGATGTAATCTGGGTCACTCGTTGAGCAACCATGGACCACATGTTTTCTATAGGCGAAAGATCCGGAGAGCGAGCCGGCCAGGGAAGCAATTCAATCTGGTTATGGACGAAAAACCTTTGGACAATGCGTGCCACGTGTGGTCGCGCATTATCCTGTTGAAATATGGCTGTGGCCGAGCCCTGAAGGTAAGGAAGGACAACTGGCTCCAGCACCTCGGATATGTAGCGCCGGCTATTTAAAGTACCGGCAATGCGTACTAGAGGCGTGCGAGAGTAATATCCAATACCGCCCCATACCGTAATACCCGGTGCAAGACCAGTGTGGCGGTGCATAATTCAGCTGTCCAGCATCCTCTCTCCACGGTGTCTCCACACTCGAATCCGACCATCGTGGTGCTGCAGACAGAAGCGTGCCTCGTCAGTAAAGACAACGTCATTCCATTCTGCCGTCCACATCCGTCTGTCATCACACCATTGGCGACGGAGACGTCTGTGGTTCTGCGTCAATGGTAGACGAAGCAATGGACGTCTTGCGGACAGACCACTCTGCTGTAAACGGCGTCGAATGGTACGCGCACACACTGGATGATGCGTTACAGACGCAATGTGCTGTGGTATGGTTCGGGATGTCACTGAGCGATCCGTCACTGCCATGCGCACAATTTGCCTATCAGCACGTGCAGTGGTGCACCGAGGTGAATGCGATCGACCACGTCAGTCCGTCGTACCCTCCTGCATCCAATGGTCACATATCCGCATTACAGTTGTTTGGTTTCGTCCAACACGACTAGCGATTTCTCTGTATGATAATCCACAATCTCGGTAAGCCACTATCCTTCCTCTGTCGAACTCGGATACTTGATCAAACGATGTTCGCTGTTGTCTACGAGGCATAACTGATCGTCTTGTGAAACAACCACAAGGTAAACACACGTGCCGAACGTACACTCGTCGAAATCGCCAAGCCTTAAATGGCGCTATGAGGTGGCGCCACAGGCGCGCGTGATGTGCGTCTGCGCTGAAATTCTAATCAGTTGCATATCTCATCGCTGCAAACCCATGGTGTAATTTTCACTTGAGTCGGATGCTTCCTTCAGGGTGTTGCATTTACGGTGGCCAGCAGTGTAAATGTAGCACGCAACAACGGCCAAAAGCGCACGTACAATTCATTGGGAAGTCCATTCAGACCCGGAGACTTTTGATACGGCGATCCCACAATAAGTTTGTAAACTTCCTCAGACTGAAATGCAACTAAAAGCTTTTCAGTAAGTTCTGGTGCAAGTGCCGTATCGAAGATGCTGACTAGTGGGTTGTAAACAGTTGCACTGAATTCATCGATGTCGTAGATGTGTACATAGTATTGGTGTAAGACACGCAGTATGTCAGCTTGCTCCGATAAGATACGTCCATTATGAGATTTTCACTCTGCAGCAGAGTGTGTGCTGATATGAAACTTCCTGGCAGATTAAAACTGTGTGCCCGACCGAGACTCGAACTCGGGACCTTTGCCTTTCGAGTCTCAGTCGGGCACACAGTTTTAATCTGCCAGGAAGTTTCATATCAGCGCACACTCCGCTGCAGAGTGAAAATCTCATTCTGGAAACATCCCCCAGGCTGTGGCTAAGCCATGTCTCCGCAATATCCTTTCTTTCAGGAGTGCTAGTTCTGCAAGGTTCGCAGGAGAGCTTCTGTAAAGTTTGGAAGGTAGGAGACGAGATACTGGCAGAAATAAAGCTGTGAGTACCGGGCGTGAGTCGTGCTTCGGTAGCTCAGATGTAGAGCACTTAACTGCCGTCGGGGCGCAATACGTCATCAGAGGAGATAGACTCCGGCAATCGCCGCAAGAGTAACGCCAGCATGCGCTGCGTCAGTAGCCAGCACTCGCTGGTCGCGGCACACGTCAGACGGTGTGCATCCGAGTCAGCGACTGAGCATGTCGGACACAAGGGGTCGTCCGTCAGGTGTATGGAATGTAGCGTCTAACGAGTAGCGAACTTCCCATTCACAACCACGTACCACAATGAACGCACCGTCGTAGGTAGAAAAGGCGTGTGTACCGCTCGCCACACCGTGTTCCAGGCAACTTCAGGATGTCTGTGGGTGACCGTATTTACAGGTTGCCGCTGTTGATAGAGGCGATAATAGTCTTTTGTGCTGGGTTTCCGTGTCGTCGGAAGCTCTGACCGTAAGTAGCTGAAGTCAATAAAGAACTCTCTGATGTGGGTGAGTGCCGGTGAAATGTGTCCTACAGAAACCGGGGGATGCAGAGAGTGTGGTGCCACTTCCGCTATCAGGGTGCCCGTCAGAGTGGCGTGGGCAGAGGTCCACGTGCGACGCATAGTGTTGAGATAAAGCGATCGCGCACGGTTATATACGTGAATTAAACCGATACCGCCCGCCCGCTGCGGCAGTGTCAGGGTGGCGTATCGGACTTTAAAAACCAGACCGGTGCTGACGAAATGTCCATATGCTGCTTGAAATCTGTCGGCCATCGTAGCTGTCAAGGGAAGGATATGCGCAAAATAGTTCAGTTTTGAGACAAGATAGGTGTTGACATAACGTGTTCTGAGGAGCATATCCAAGCGACGCAGTTTGTTGTCCTGCAGCAGAGCACGTGTCTGGTGTAGGAGCCGGCGGTACGTAGCCGCCGCCGTGCGGCGGACATTCCTATAGAATTGCACTCCTAAACACTTGAGTACGGGCACCTTGTCAAAGGGCACCGCCGTTGTGTGGGAAATCCCCCCTCCGACATCCATGTATTTTGTCTTCTTCACGTTGATGACGCTCCCAGCGACCGCCCCGTACTGGCGTAGCCACTGTAGCGCCATATGCATTTCATCCCCTGATCTGGCCAGGAACACCACGTCATCGGCGAATGCACCACAACAAAAGGTCACGTCCCGTAAGGAGATACCAGTTAATCGCTGCCGTAGACCATGTAAAGCTGGTTCAAGCGCTGCAGCAAATAATATGCCCGACAGGGGGCACCCTTGTCGCACTGACCATCCAACAACAATGTGACCAGACTGATAACCGTAGACCATCATGCGGGAGCGCGCTCCGTGGACCAGTCGAAGGACCACCTGTGCCGACTCCGGAGAGAGGCCCATGTGCTGCAAAACTGCGCGTAAGAAGCCGTGGTCGACGCGGTCGAATGCGTGGTCAAAATCTACGGCGACAAGGGCGCCTCGTATTTTGCAGGCCGCCGTCAAAGCAATTACGTCGCGGTATGCTCCTAACGCCGTATGAATGTTGCTGACACCACCTAAACATGTCTGATCGATGTGGATGGCTTTCCCGATAGCGGTGTGGAGACGCGCGCGGAGGATACGGGCGAAGATCTTGTAGTCGTTGTCGAGGAGTGTGAGTGGGCGAAAATCCTGCCACCTACAACCACCATTCGGTTTCGGAACTGGGATCAAGATGCCTTCTGTGAATTCTGTGGGGACAGTGAAATCAGGGCGGATCAGGTTTTGAAACATTTGGAGCCACTTGTCACCCATAAGGTGGTAAAAAGTGCGGTAGAATTCCAGGGGTAAACCGTCCGGTCCAGGCGACTTGTTCGGTGCTCCACGCGCCAAGGCCGATGTCAGCTCGTCGGGTGTAATGGGCAACAGCAGTCTATCATCGGGTGCCAGGTCCCGAGGGGCGGGATAATCGTGCAACAGCTCGCCATAATCACGTACGTTTCGCGGAACTTCCATGTACAAGGTCCCATAGTGTCTGGCGAACGTGTGCGCGATGTCCGTTTGTGTCACTGCGCGGCCGCCCTCCTCCGTGTTTACCGCCGTAATGAGCTGACGTTTGCGGTGGCGCCTCTCGCGCACAATGTGATAAACTGACGCTGTTTCGTTGGGGATACAGTCTTGCACTCGCGCACGGATGCGGACACCTTCTAGCTGCTCTGTCCTGATGCGAGGCAGACGAGCTTTGATGCGTTGTACGGACATCTGACGTTCGGGAGACGGCAGTTGCGTCGCCAGCTCACGTAACACTGCATAGTAAAATTCCGATGTTGCCCTTTGCCAGTTCGATCTGTCACGCCCGTAGGTCTTTCGGAGTGTAGGTTTGACACATCCCAGCCACCACAGCAACGTGGAAGCATACATGGGCAGGCGCCTGATACATCGACGCCACGTGTCAGTGACTGCTCGCCGACACGCTTCCTCGCGAAGGAGGGAGACGTTCAGCGTCCACGAGCCCCTGCTGCGTCTTGTGAGTTGTCGGGGCAAGGTGACAGTGCAGATGTACGCGAGATGGTCCGTGAAGGCCGTCGGCCAGAGTTCTGCATCACGGGTTGCAGTGCGGAGGGCACGCGAGACGTATATCCGGTCCAGACGACTGGCAGAATGGCTGGTAAAGTGCGTATATCCACTCTGGGTCCCATGATGTAAGAGCCATGTGTCGTGGAGCGCGAGGTCACGTATCAATGCTTGTAGAGCCGGGCATGGGACGTAATGCGGTATCTGGTCCTCGGGCCGCAGAACACTGTTAAAATCGCCGCCCACATTTTGGGAGTCGACGCAGTGCGCCTCGTTTTCTGGGCCACCAGATTTAGGAGACTGTTCCTTGTCTTCAGACACCTTCTGGTGAATGATGCCACTGGAGTCCGTTGCAACTGTGGGCGAGTCAACGAAGTCGATGTCTTCCGCCGGCTTCACATTCCTGTCCTGTTCGTCAGCTGACAATCGCCTCTTCTTGTGTCCATATTTCCTTGCAAAAGTGGGGCCAACTCCTCCGAATAGAAGACATGCCTGTCACCACGGTGCGAATTACCGGAGGGAGCGTAGACGTTAATGAGGCGCACTGCGCCAAGTGTGAGTGCGATGCCTCGCCCGTTCGGCAAGTACGTCGCGTCCGTCGCGTCTATGCCATCTCGGAGAAGGATGGCCGTTCCTCCTGCGCCATCACCTACGGGTAGGCTGTACGTGGTGTAGCCATATAGGTCTAAACGCAGCTCGGGACGGACCTCCTTGAGAAGGGCAATGTCCAAGTCTGCCGCTCTGATCATGTCGTGTAACATGCGAGTCTTGACAGTGGAGTGGACACCATTTACGTTGACTGTTCCCACACGGTATGACTGAGACATATCAAGTGGCGGAGGCAGTGTGCCGGTGCAATCCCACGGTGATCTCACACACCACACACCACACAGCCACCCATCTGCATGCTGTGCATTACTGTGCCGTAGGAGTCCCTGACTGGCAGAGCCCTCCGGGCTCAATGTCAGCCAAGGGCTCTGGTGGAGATATCGATGTTTGCTGTGCATCATCTGCCTCCATATCGTCTGCCCAATCACCAAGAGACGATTGTGATGTCATTGGGGGCTGGACGCTTTCACAGGAGCCCACATTTTGGGAGTCGACGCAGTGCGCCTCGTTTTCTGGGCCACCAGATTTAGGAGAGTGTTCCTTGTCTTCAGACACCTTCTGGTAAATGATGCCGCTGGAGTCCGTTGCAATTGTGGGCGAGTCAACGAAGTCGATGTCTTCCGCCGGCTTCACATCACTGTCCTGTTCTTCAGCTGACAATCGCCTCTTCTTGTGTCGCTTGGGTGATTTTTGCTTTCGGGTCCGAGATTCGACATCCACTGCAGGGCGGGGTTCGACACAGTCTCGGTCGCTAGGAACCCCTGTGTCTGATCCCGACAGTGACGGTGGCTAGGTGCCCACGACGCTGCGGTGGGCGGAGGCTGTAGGAACCTCTGCACCGTTGGGCTGCGGCGTCGCCGACGGCGCTGACTCTCCAACGGCTTGAGGAGGTAGCAGGTTTTGATCATCCATCACATCATGTCGTGCCGCCTCCACATATGTTAGCGGGAGAGAGGTCATAGTGGATCGTTGCGGAAGTTGATTGCGGGGCACCTGAACGAGGCGGCGCTGCAGACACTCAGTTCTAACATGGCCCTCCTGGCCGCAGCCCGAGCAGATCCTCGGTTGTCCATCATATATAACAATTGCGCGGCAGCCACCAACGAAAACATATGATGGAACGTGCTTCTTAAGTTCTATGCGCACTTGTCGTACCCCGTTAAGGACAGGGTACGTTTCGAATGTGTTCCATTCCTCCTCTGTGTGGCTCAGAACTGTGCCGTATGGCCGCAGCGCATCAACGACTAGGTTGGCAGGAACTTCGAACGGTAGTTCAAAGATGCGCACGGTACGCACCCCCAGACCAGCATGGTCAACTCCTACCACGCCCACGTTACCGTCTGCGTGACAGAAGCGAAAGCCGTTTGCAGATCGTTGGAGTAATCTGTCGCAGGCCGCTTCGTCAATCAGTTTGAGGTACACTGTGCTGGTTACAATAGACAGATGAATTCCTATCAGTTCTTGTGGTTCGATGTGCATGATGTCTCGTAGAAACCGTTCAAATTCATGGGCCTTCGGTCTCGTGTACGATGCGTTGAACGTTAGTTTGATTGTAGCTTTTCGATATGAGAACGCCATGTCGGGTCGGTACAGGTACTATACGGCAATACAACGACGCGACCGCGCGCTAGCGGGTAAACAACAACACCTGCGGAGCACAGCCCGGCGCGCCGAGCCCGTCCGCACGGTAACACGGCTGAAAGCCGACTGACCGAGACTCGAACTCGGGACCTTTGCCTTTCGCGGGCAAGTGCTCTATCATCTTTTTTTTTTTTTTTTTTTTTTTTTTGTTCGAGTTCGAGGATCGAAGGATCTGGAAGAGGATGTAGTGGGTTTGTCGATGTTGTTTTATTTATTTATTTATTTAATTTTTATAACACTTTTTTTTGACTTATTTTTGTTTCATTACAAAGAAAGATCCTACAACTGCCGTAGCCGAGCGTCCGAGTCGTCTCCTCGTCTGTTGGGAGGGTTTCCCCCCTATTCCGTCCGTAGAGGATCAATATGCTCCAGGATTATTCTTCATTTTCAGCGTCTCATACCCGGAACGCCCCAGTGAGCAGGAGGATCCGCAAATAATGAACCTAAATAATTTGCGAAACGAGTTCTGTACTTCGGGTGGCGGTTGAAAGCTGCATGTGTCGTCATCAATAGGGACCAAAAGTCGAGTGTGCCTTTGGGAGCTTCGCAAAATATGTAGTAAACGGCCATGCCTTTTAGCCAGTTAACACAGTTTTAATCTGCCAGGAAGTTTCAGATACGTCCATTATTTGTCGCAAGCGAATGAATACAAGCGAGTCGGCGACGGGTCTGATGCCGAAGCATATGATATAAGGAATTCAGTTGTTCCGTCATCAATGACAGTGGCTTGGATCGCATTTTCTGTCATTCCATTTGTATTCTTTTCAAGGTCAACAATTTTGTCTTTACACGCCTAACATCTGCAATTCGCAGAGGGGCGTGATCCGCAGCATCATAAAAATAGCGCAGGTTGGAATAGTAATACTCATAAGTTATCTGAAAGTCTCGCGCTTTGGCAGCAGAGAAAAGTATCAAAGTTTGCCTCAGCCTCCGTTTTGCCAGCTGTGTCCACCAGTCAAGGGTGGAAGAGTATTTCTCAGTGGACCGTAGAGTACGCTCCCACTCGTCTCGCATCACGTCATCGAGAGAGGGGTCAGCTAGGTGAGCGATGTTTAACATCCACGGAGTGCGAAACGGTTTGACTGGTTGGCGTTCTAGACTGAGGGTTGTAGTCAAAGCACCGTGATCCGTACAGGAAGCTGGGATGACTTCTACATTAAGAAGATAATCGCCCAGACAGTCTGATAAGTAAAACCTACCTAACCTGCTACTAACAGTCGCAGTAAAGTGGGTAAATTTAACTAACGTCGGGTATTTATATATTCAGACGTCTTGCAGGCGTAAGGAGCGGACTAATTCATATAATTCGCGACAGAAATTAAAATTTGGAGATTGATCTGCAGAACGCAACGAAATGGCTCTGAGCACTATGGGACTTAACATCTGAGATCATCAGTCCCCTAGAACGTAGAACTACTTAAACCTAACTAACCTAAGGACACCACACACACATCCAAGCCCGAGGCAGGAGTCGAACCTGCGACCGTAGCTGTGGCACGGTTCCAGACTGTAGCGCCTAGAACCGCTCGGCCACATCGGCCGGCAGAACGCAACACACAGTTAAAATCACCACCCAGCAGAATACCGGGAGGACTCTTACGCGCCGGCCGGAGTGGCCGAGCGGTTCTAGGCGCTTCAGTCTGGAGCCGCGCGACCGCTACGGTCGCAGGTTCGAATCCTGCCTCGGGCATGGATATGTGTGGTGTCATTAGGTTGGTTAGGTTTAAGTAGTTCTAAGTTCTAGGGGACTGATGACCTCAGTAGTTAAGTCCCATAGGACTCAAAGCCATTTGAACCATTTGACTCTTACGCAACAGATAAACAATATCCACTTTATAAAAATGCGAACGATCCACAGCGCGACCAGTGCCAGAAGGAGCATGTTAAAGAACCAAGGTAAGATTAAAAAGTTGACAACCTATGCCCCTGCCAGAATCCAACATTTCCACCTCAGCAATAGGAGTGCCTTCGTGGAAAAATAAGACGGTCCCCGTAGAAAATTCGGGTGCTACATTAAAGATCAAACGAAACCCAGGTAATGAAAAATGCATAATAACACCTTCTGTAAGAAGACTATGTTCACACAAGAATCATAAATGAACTGTCGCAGTAAAGCCAATTGTGATTCCACACGATTAACATTTAAGGGGCTCCGGAAAGGCTCAAAATCATGAAAAGTTCAATTTTTACTTTTTTGCGTTTTCTGAATCTGCAGACTATTACCTTTTAATAGATATATAATTTATTCAATTCCGAAGACTACAACTATTTTTAAATTTTTTTTGAAATGTGTTCTACATGGGCGTGACCCACTGTGGCGCTGTTAAACTGCTGTCAAATGGTGTTATTATTAACGTCCGTGTTCATCAGGTACATTTTAGTGATGTGAGATAAAGTATGTGTTGTGGCTAACCTGTGATGGTTCAATATATATCGCTGGTGTGATTGTCGATTGTTTCATGTTTATTTACTCTGTCGTTATCTCGAAAATATTCGTAATTGATTCTGTTTCTTGAGTCTCTGTTTTGTTGAAGTATAATAATGAGTAAAAGTAAAGTTATTAGAAATCCTCTGAAGGCTTTTAAGAAAAGGAGAAATGTTGGAAAGCCAAAGGTATGTGTTATTACTGTAAACAATAAAGACGATAACCAAGTGAGTGAACCTAACCTCTCAAGTACACCTGCCCATAGCAGTCAAAGTGGGAAAGAAAATACTTCACAGAAGAAGCTTGGTTCAATGAGTGAAAACTATGAATGTTTTATGGGCGAATCGGATGTGAATGAAATATTTGATATGTCGGTTCTCAAAGGAATTTTTTCAAACTGTGTAAGATGTATTCATTGTAGTGAAGTTGGTCTGGAATTCTCCATAATAAAGCACGTAGGACTTGCTAGTGAAATACAACTGAAATGTGGTAAGTGTTCATACATGACCGCCTTTTGGAACAGTGTTGCAGTAACTGCAACTGAAGAAAATGGTAGCAAAATCTACGAACACAACAACGAGCGATGCTTGCTTTAGACAAGGAACGCCTTCGGGCTGCAGACAGGGCTGTAAAGAGTCTAGAAATACAAGCAAGAGTAAACAGGAGGAGGAACAAGAGGAAGCTGGAGGAAGAGTTTGCAGAGGATGAAGATAATCCATCCTATGGACCTGGAATGCACTAAAAAGTTAATCCAATCTTTGTCGCTCGATTCCCAAAACTTTCATTTTCTCATACTAATTACATGTTTTCTAAGGATCTTCCAAACATATTTGTTTCAAACTTTCAGTAAATGTTACACAGTACCTTCTGCATCATTTAACACAGCCTTTTTCCAAAAAACTGTATATTTTTGAATATATAAATAAAAAATTGCAAAAAAATGTTGTGAATTTTCATTACAATTGAAAAAAAAATCATCTTTAATAACTGAACAAAAATTTTGTAAAATCCCTGTGTTAAGTTGTAGCCCATATTCCAATAAATAATCTGTAAAAAGTTCAACTTCCTACCTCAAATACTTTCTGAGGAAAGATGTAATTTATAAGCGTTATTTTAACATTGCAAGTATAGGGCGTTCCGGAGCCCCTTAAGGAAAGGAAGCGTGGCTAGTGTTCGTACCATATCTCGTTTGACATGCTGTTTTTACTGGACTACCACCTTGTTATGTTAATTTCAATTACAGGTAATTACTATTAAAAACAGTCTTGATCACGATTTATTTAAGAAGGTGACCGGTTTCGACTACTACTGTGGTCATCTTCAGACCATTGAGTAGGAACCTCCTTCTGTTGGAAAATCATTCAAAAGTAATTCAATTACAGGTGTCCCCGAGTTGCCGTCTTCCCTGCCCGTGAGCGGCAGCAGCGGCGCTTATCGATATAAGCCCTGGCATAATATCTTTGCTGACTGCTATTACTTCCCGGTTGTCGTGTGTTCGGAGGGAGTTCGGATCTGCAGTGAGTTGGGAGGCGCTAGCAGTGCACTTCGCACCTGCGAGTGTTTGAGTTGGCAAGCGGCACAAATTCAATCGGGGAGCGACAGCAGTGAGGTCCGGACCGCCATGACTCGCCCGACGGTAGCCGACTCACATGATTGGAGTGGTCGTCGGTCGGTCGTCTTGACGGACGTGTATTTGGCCGGAGATCGCTAATGGGTTGGCTGTGTGTGCCGACTCGTGATTCGTCCCTGTTATTGTACAGCCACTGCCGTTAGCATTGTCTAGTTCTGCGTGCAAGTGTTCGTGATACTTCGTGTAGTTTGTGAGATTTTGACTGACAAGTTATTTTAAATGTTGTCGGCGTACTGGTTCTGAGGTGTCGGTCGGTTGGAGCAGAGCAGCGAGGAATTCTCGGAGGGGCGTAGTTTGGCCGGAGCCCGCTGGCGGTCTCTACACGGAGACTGTGACGCTGTTCCCATTGCTACGAGGTCCGTAGCTCACCAATCCTGGACACGAAAGTTGAGTTTTGATTTAACCTACCAGCAAGTCAAGACTGTTCACATTGTGTCGTTTGGAGTTCGTTGTCGGCTGTTTGGATATTCCTGCCAGAAACAACGTGGTTTTCAAGTTGGCAAATTTTAGTCACCCTCCGGTGAAGTTTTACTGTATTTGGTTATTTGAATTGAAGTGCACCAGCGGAGTCTTCTGCCTTGTGGCCGTTAACGTTCTGGTTACTTGCCCTGGGCGTTGACGTAAATTTCAGGCAGTTTAGTTTCCTCATCGTGTTGTTGCTGTCCAACACGGTGTGCAGTTTGACAGCTCCGTGTATGATTCGTCGTGGGCGCCAATATTTTCTACATTGTTCCGTTGAACTCCCTGTTGTGCCCTGATCGGGTGAAGTGGAAGTTATCTTGTCGGTGGGTCCACTGACTGTCGGTCGGTTGGGTTATCGTCGGATCGTGAATGGTTGTCCCGACTGCCTGTCTCACCTAAGCGAGCGTTAGTGTTTGAATTCCAGGCCGACCCTCGGACATCTGGGCGCCCTTGTGTGTACTGCCTTATTTTTTTAATTTGTTCTTGTTCTTGGTACTTGTATGGCTTATAGCAGGTTTTGTGTTTTAAATTAGAGTTGTTTTACCCTCAAGGCCTTCAGCATAGTTTAAAGTACTGTTTCACGTAAGTCCTTTTGGCGTTAAAAAAAAAAGACTTTTTAAGTCTTCGGCCTTCAGCCGATTTGAATTTGGCTTGTTTACTTCAACCTATTGAATTTTTTAGACATCGGCCTTCGGCCGGTTTGAGTTTCAATTGTTTGTTCTTAAGGCCTTCAGCCTAAATTAAAGAACTGTTTCACGTACGGACTTTGGTATTTAAAAAAAAATAATGTTTTGAAGTTTTAAGTGTTCGGCCTTCAGCCGATTTGAATTTAACTTCTTTACTCAATCTAACTAAAGAACTGTTTTAAGATAAGGCTTGCCTTTTAGATTTCTGATTATTCTTGCGTTTTAAGTTATTGGCCTTCAGCCGTTTTTAGATTAAAATAGTTTTCAGCCGGTAATTAAGTCCCAAAGATTAAAGCTGTGTGTTTAAAAAATTTTTTGGGCTCTTGTAATGTTTGATCAAATAATAAAGTTGTATGTTCGAGTGTAACTGACAGCCCCTTATTTTGGCCCCTTTCCACAATTTATTCTATCTGTCCCGTCCTGCGGGTTAAGGGGGGCATTTCAGTGTAGGCTTGGGTCATTGATCAAAGCTATACAGGAATGTACGGAACGTATCGAGCAGGATTAGGGAGACAGCTGAGCGTCAAGGTCCACAGAGGAATTAAACATCGGGAGACCAGAAACCCCGTCATTGCTACCTTTTTTCTTAGATTTCTTACGTGTCGCCGCACGGTCAGGTTGTATACGCTGTTTCTGTCGGCTACGTGGCATGACGGCCGCTGCAGACAGAGGTGTGGGAGGGGTCAGAGGTACAGCTTCGGGGCCGTCAGAAAAAGGGACACGTAATGTAGTTCCAATTACTAAGACGAAAACATTCTGTGGAACTGCTAATGTAACAAGTGATACTTGGTCGCTAATTTTATTCTCCTCAGTAATTGCTGTAGGCAGAAAATTCAGGAAACATTCGGTGACTGAAGGCGAAGGAGCAGGAGAACATTGCATCGTCTCAGACTGTAACGGAGAAGGACACAAAGATAAAGAGGGGGAGGGGGGGGGCGGTCACACACAGACAGCGCAGAAGGAGCCACTCACCGCACTACGGACGGAAGGTATGGTGGCATCGAGAGCAGTAGGGGACACAATCGATGTGGAGGAGGTTGGGGCAGAAGGCACAGCCAAATCCTCACTCTCGCCATCTTGAGTGCGACGTCGCTTGTTTGTCACTGTTGAAGGTCTGCCCTAGGGACAATAGGATTCTGAACCTGTAGCGGAGGTAAGGGCGGAAATTCATAGACACAATTTTCAGAATTAATCTTTGCTCATTGTGATCCGAACCAGAAGTAGGTCCGACGGCGGGAGTGGAACGAGATCAGCAACCGTCAATTTGCTGCGCTGCACTAATGATGGCTTTAAGAGAAAAACCCTCCGCAGGCAATTGGATCGAACGTGTCCACTTTCATTACATAGGAAGCAGGTTCCCTCTTGACCAGTATACATGGCAAGAACGTGGAAACCACACACTAGTAAATGTGATGAAAAAATGCGTTTGACATGCATGTCCAAGGAACGAATTCCACTATAACACTGTAATCTGTGTTGAGTAGACCAACTTTCACGACGGACGTTTTTCACTATACCATAAGGAGTCAACATGTACTTTAGAAAGTTGTCATCAACCTCTGGTGAGAGGTTGAACACTCGACCATTGGTATAATCAATTATAGCATCTGCGAGTGACACCATACTAACGGAATTATCGCGATTCCTGAACTGGGCTTGAGAACCATGTCGTGACAGTAATCTTTCAACGTGAAGAGGATCCATAATTTCGCGTAAAATGCGTACTCGACCGCATCAAAATAAGCAGTGTGGATCTGGCTGGCTCTGAGCACTATGCGACTTAACTTCTGAGGTCATCAGTCGCCTAGAACTTAGAACTAATTAAACCTAACTAACCTAAGGACATCACACACATCCATGCCCGCGGCAGGATTCGAACCTGCGACCGGAGCGGTCGCTCGGCTCCAGACTGTAGCGCCTAGAACCGCACGGCCACTCCGGCCGGCGCAGTGTGGATTTGATCAGAGTTCATACTAATTGTATTGACAAGCCAGTCGTGGATTTCTAGAGACCCGGGCTGCACGTGGCGCCTTGTTTTATCGAAACTAAAGCTCACAGTAACTCTTCGTGGAACACACGCGGAAACAACCATGGTAGCTGAAGTGTTGGCAGAAGAGCCAACACCGTGTTGCTAGAGGAGGCCGAAATGCACGCTTTTAAGCTCACGCAGATTGGCGTGAGGCCTGGAACGATTAAGGGAATTAATAGTAGCAAATAAAGTACGTAGTTGATGTAATACTTAGCTTTAATCCATAATGGGAGAACATCGCTCTTGTTGATACATCAAAAATAATCTCGATACAAACTGGTAATGGCGCCTTGCTAGGTCGTAGCAAATGACGTAGCTGAAGGCTATGCTAACTATCGTCTCGGCAAATGAGAGCGTATTTGTCAGTGTAGCATCGCTAGCAAAGTCTGCTGTACAACTGGGGCGACTGCTAGGACGTCTGTCCAGACCTGCCGTGTGGCGGCGCTCGGTCTGCAATCACTGACAGTGGCGACAGGCGGGTCCGACGTATACTAATGGACCCCGGTCGATTTAAAGGCTACCACCTAGCAAGTGTGGTGTCTGGCGGTGACACCACAGTAACCATAGCGGAGCGGCCGACGCCACTGCAAGTAGACGAACGCTAAACAGACAGTAAGGATGAGCGGAGGCGCTACGACTCACTCGGCAGACAGAACAACACTAACGAGGAAAACCTCACACAAGCGACGCTGCGGCATGTGAAATAAACAAGAACCTTCCCGCTCGGGGCTGGAAGCGGCGCTGCCACTGATCTGGACACAATGGTTAGCGCAATTGCACGGATTAACTTCATCACAGCAGTACAGGCAGCATTGCTTCGTGGATTACGGAAGTCCAATACCCTCACCAACACAGACTTCATGTCTTCATCTTATTTTCCCCCTAAATAGTCACTTGGCACTAGACTTCAGTAGTCTGTGCAGCAATGCTGGTCATTGAGCTGTGGCGGTGTACTGGTCAGCATTCCTGCCGCGTAAGCAAAGAGACCTGGTTTCAAGTCCATTGTCGTAGCACAAATTTTAATTCATTTATTAATCTTACACCGTTATCGTATATAAAAAAGCACTCCGTCTTCAGGCCACAAGTGGCCCATCGGGACCATCCGACCGACGTACCGCTCTCCCGGTAGTTATGATGGTTTTCTTTGAGCGGAGCCGCAACTATTCAGTCGAGTAGCTCCTCAGTTGGCATCACGAGGCTGAGTGCGCCACGGAAAAATGGCAACAGTGCATGACGACCCCGATGGTCACCCACGACAGCGCTTAATTTCGGTGATTTGACGGGAACCGGTGTATCCACTACGGCAAGACCGTTGCCACCGTAGAAAAAGACTAGAGTTAAATGTCTGGAAGAAATTTTAATCTGAAGATCTATACGATCACCTAAGGTATAGGAATTCCCCGTTATGTACAACGCTGTGGTGTTATTCCAGTGCTGGAGAGCCCTGGCAACAGTTACGATTTAGAGGGACAATAAGCTGCATATATGAATTGAAGTTTGGGGAGGGCATTGGACTTTGGTAGTCCTTGCACTAATGCTGCTTGTAGTGCTTGGGGATGTAATAGTCAGCATTCCTGTACCGTAAGCAAAGAGCCACGGGATCTAGTGCCAGCCGTCGCACAAATTTTAATTCATTCAGTCAGCTTAAGCCATTATCGTAAAGCGCAGAAATCATCAATCAGTCTTTTCTCAGGGCCACGCCTTCTGTAGGGAGGCCACGCTGCAGGATACTGGGCGAGGAGCCCGGCGAGTAGGAGTCTCGGACTGCAATCGCAGTTTAGCGACGACCGCGGTGTGAGCTCGTGATGGTGGAAATGCCGTAAGCATACGGCACAAGCCCTGGGAAGCTCTTTCGGCGGGAGCTCGCCGCCCAGGATTCGTGCGCCGCCTAAGTACAGGATACAATTCAGCCTTGCTTCTTGTCACGTGGCTGGCGTAAGAAAGACGTTCGTGGCGCCAGCGACCTCTGCCGGCGCTTTGGTCGCCGTCTGGTGGCGAGCGCGCCGCGCCAGCCCCCGAATGCCTTCTGTAGGGAAGGAGGCTGCCTGCGTAACTGGGATGTAGTTCGGGTTGCAGGCTAGGTAGGCGCAAGGCATACCCTTAGCAACGCCCATTTGCATCATTAGTGGTTTCCTTACTTTCTCTTTTTTCCTGCTCACTTTGCAATTCCCAGCTTATGGCGCTCCCTTCGTGTTATTTTGGTGCTGACGAGGTTCGGGAGAGCGACATTAAGTTCTGGGGTGACTTTTGTAGCTGTTGTCCACTTCTTCCTCTTCATAATTCTTCTCAATGACGGTCTGTCACGGTCAACATGCACTTTCGTCAGTCTTGCGACTTTGTGGATTATTTTTCCCACTTTCCCCGTATACAGTGTACCTTTTCCATACCGTGTCCTCTTGAAACACCAAACACTTCAGCTTTGTTAGTTACGGAAGTGGCCACCAATGAACACCACCAATTTGCCCATGCGACATAGTGCACTCACATTTACAAAGAACACTCTTCTGATGAGGACCGACACTATCAACATATTGAGGACATTGCACAAGTGCCGTTCGTCATCAAATACAACGACGCCACTTGGACGCTAGGTTAGTATTTGCATTTATGTTCAAGAGTGTATTTCACGCATTGTTTCTACATTTTTTGTCCAGCCCCTATAATTATTCTATATATCACCGTAGTATCGAAAGCAACTGAATAAATTCTTCATGGAGTTCTTCCCACTTCAGATTTGTCGGTCCTGAGCTTTCGATGACTTCCTCTGATGTCATCCCCACGAGATTAGATTTCCGTAGATTTCTCATTTATTCTTTCTGTCTGTGAAAATTGAGTTTTCATGAGTTACATGATAAATCAGTACTTTTTCTTGTTTTACTAAAATATCCCTCTGTTTCGCATTAGAAATCAACCTGAAACAAATGTTAACTATTTCGATTTACCTGTAAACACTTTATTTTTAGGTAAAGAACAGGAGGATAACTATACAAACAAAATTGTTCTATAGATTGAGTGGACTTTATATATCTTCACTCAGTTTACAGACCATTACTGCTTCTGGTTTCTAAGAGTATCTAGAAAGACACTCATCACATATGCAAGCAAATACATTACCTATCGGTCTACTGAAATCTAATCTCCTGGCAATGACGTTGGGAAGAGTCAGTGAAATGACTCACAAATCTGGAGTGGAAAGAACTCCATGAAGCATTTTTCAAGAGCGCCGCCGCGAAAAATTCCATGGTGATGAAGCGTACTTACCCACAGAGAAATCATACATCATACATGGAAGTGTGCTTTTATTGATGGTTTGTACCGGGCGAGGCGCCTAAAATAGACCACCAGACCAATATCGTCATTCAGTCTTCGCAGTTGATGATAATGTGGTGAATTTCCTGTCAAAAATTAGGGCTACTATCCTTCCTTTTCTTTCTTTTTTTTAAGCTGCGATCGGTCACGAAATAGAAATGACAGTGAAAAAAAAGTTTTATGTGTTTTTAGCAACAGCTTCCACTTCATTTTCCATACAGCTGCTGCTCTGAATTAGTCATCTGTCGTAGCATGGTACCAACTCCAAAATACTCTCGCCGTAGAATTGTACATCCACCAAATTCCCTGCGCTGGGCCGCAACTCGCTGTCTGCGCCAAAATGCTGTCCTCAAAGCCGGCGGTACATGCGAGCGAAGAGATGAAAATGAAAGGGAGCCAAGTCCGGATTGTATTGTGGGTGATCAAACACTTCAGCCCGAAAACGCTACAGCAGCTTCGTTGTTACTCCTGCAGTATGCGGCCGAGAACTGTCATTGAGAAGACACGCTTGGCTGTTAGGTTATGTGGACTTCATGAAATTTCTACAAGTGCTCTCTGGCAAACTACTATTCAGTGTCTTTGGTATGTTTCATAAATGATGTAGTAAATGGTAGGATTACCTGCAGTACTGATAGCATTGGTAGTGAAGTAAACATACATAAATGTGTTAAAGAGAAACTAGGAACCGACGAATTCTCTTTGTCTTCTATTTGTTTGTATGTTTGTTTTGCGCACTGGAGCCACTCATCTTTCAGTGATTTTCCATTGTGTATTTTATATCGTTGCAAAACATAAACTGCTTTTTAAACACAATAAAAAATAGTTATGTAACCACAGCAATTATTTTTCATGCAAGTACACTTTACATGCAGAAACGAAAAAAAATCTGCATAATGGTTGCTGTTATTTTGTACTGAATAAAACGTTATTCATCATGACAAAAGGCAAGAGTTTCCTGTTGTTACTAATAAGTGGGAATGTTATTTCTGAATAACAGAAACCTCTACGAAGTATTTAAGTTGTTTTTGATATCTATCCTTCTCTTTTTAATTCTTCCTATTTGTGGAAATAGACCTTTATTGAGCTACATGATAAATCTGTACTTTTCCTTGTGCTTACTAAAACATCCCTGTGTTTCGCATTACAAATCAACCTGAAACAAACGTTAACTATTTCTATTTTGCCATAAACACTTTATTTTTAAGTAAAGAACAGGAGGATAACTATGTAAATAAAATTGTTCTTTAGATAGAGTGGTCCTTTATATATCTTCACTATTCACTGCTTCTGGTTTCCAGGGGTATCTAGCAAGATACTGATCGCATATGCAGGCGAAGTGATAGGGATGAGGTAACGCCAGATAGGTATGCAACACACCTGACGTACAGGTAACGCGGTTACAATATAAACCGATCAAGAGAACTAGGAGATCCATGAGAGCCTGTAGTCACTTATGATAGTCTCTGGTAGCCTACGGTAGTTTTAAAACTCTAGGCGAAACCTTCCGGCATGAACAATTCGAATGTCTTGCAAAAATCATAAGTTAGCATAGGCTCCCATAGTTCTCCAAACAGTCTTGAAGATTGTAACCACATTCCCTGTACGTCAGGTGTGTTGCTTACCTGTCTGGCGTTACTTCATCCCCAACACTTTGCTTGCGTATACGATCAGTGTCTTTCTAGAAACCAGAAGCAGTGAGTCGCCTATAAATTAAGTGAAGATATTTGAAGACTTGGCGGAAGATTCTGTTGCTCTGTGCTACTCCTGGTACTTACTGTGCTCTCAGAATTGAAAAGTGCTACATTGGGCGATCGGAGGGCATGCTAGAGACTCTGTTCAACGTATCTGCGCAAAGCTCAATCGGATTTTCACTGCTGTTTTAATTTCGACACCGATCGAAGCTTGAAAAACAAAATAGCTCTCGTGTCATGTTACCATGCAGTGTCCTCCATTACAAATTTTCTGGCGGTATCAACTTGCAGTTTGCTCTGGAAAGCAGCCACTCGCAGTTCCGTATACCCCTCGTGAGGCGGATAACAAAGTGGGTCTCCCTCACACAGCCCCCCTGCCCCCCACCCCCTGGGACGAGAGCGCCCTCCGCCCTTCATATGGCGGCCTGTTTTACGGCAGGTACGAGCCGACTGCGGCCCTCGGCGCCCACGCAATATAACCCACTGTGCCGCCGCCAGCACGCGCAGCCCGCCAACATGCCGGGAATTCTCTCATCTCCGGCGCGTTCCCGGACCTCTCTTCCAGAGCTGTACTGCCCATAAAACGGGTATTCACGGCGGCCTATTGACGCATCACCCTCGAGCTGCTCTTTTCCACAATCTATTGGCTCGTCACTAGGCTAAAATCTAACTCCATCTTTTATACATGAACTCTCTATGTTCGCGGGAAGCGTTGTATCGATTTCGAACGGTGCTTCCAGGCTCGACAACAGACGTCCAATTCAAGGAAGGGCTGGTAAAATCGTAGCAGCTAGGTATCAGTGGCGTAGCGTGAGGGGAGACTTTGAGACTTAGTCTCCCCTGTATTCGTGCCTAAAAATCATGCCACAGTAATTCATAACAAAAACAACCTAAGTCGAAACAAGGCCCCGGGAGTAGACAACATTCCATTATAACTACAGACAGCCTTGGGGGAGCCAGTCCTGACAAAACTCTACCATCTGGTGAGAAAGATGTATGAGACAGGCGAAATTCCCTCAGACTTCAAGAAGAATATAATAATTCCAATCCCAAAGAAACTACGGAACTATCAGTTTAATAAGTCACAGCTGCAAAATACTAACGCGAATTCTTTACAGACGAATGGAAAAACCGGTGGAAGCCGACCTCGGGGAAGATCAGTTTGGATTCCGTAGAAACGTTGGAACACGTAAGACAATGCTGACCTTACGACTTATCTTAGAAGAAAGATTAAGGAAAGGCAAATCTACGTTTCTAGCATTTGTAGACTTAGAGAAAGCTTTTGACAATGTTGACTGGAATACTCTCTTTCAAATTCTAAAGGTGGCAGGGGTAAAATACAGGGAGCGAAAGGCTATTTACAATTTGTACAGCAACCAGATGGCAGTTATAAGAGTCGAAGGGCATGAAAGGGAAGCAGTGGTTGGGAAGGGAGTGAGACAGGGTTGTAGCCTATCCCCGATGTTATTCAATCTGTACATTGAGCAAGCAGTAAAGGAAACAAAATAAAAATTCGGAGAAGGTATTAAAATACATGGAGACGAAATAAGAACTTTGAGGTTCGGCGATGACATTGTAATTCTGTCAGAGACAGCAAAGGACTTGGAAGAGTAGTTGAACGGAATGGACAGTGTCTTGAAAGGAGGATATAAGATGAACATCAACAAAACCAAAACGAGGATAATGGAATGTAGTCGAATTAAGTCGGGTGATGCTGTGGGAATTAGATTAGTAAATGAGACACTGAAGTAGTAAAGGAGTTTTCCTATTTGGGGAGCAAAATAACTGATGATGGTCGAAGTAGAGAAGATATAAAATGTAGACTGGCAATGGAAAGGAAAACATTTCTGAAGAAGAGAAATTTGTTAACATCGAGTATAGATTTAAGTGTCAGGAAGTCTTTTCTGAAAGTATTTGTATGGAGTGTAGCCATGTATGGAAGTGAAACGTGGACGATAAATAGTTTAGACAAGAAGACAATAGAAGCTTTCGAAATGTGGTGCTACAGAAGAATGCTGAACATTAGATGGGTAGACCACATAACTAATGAGGAGGTATTGAAGAGGAATGGGGAGAAGAGAAGTGTGTGGCACAACTTGACAAGAAGAAGGGACCGGTTGGTAGGACATGTTCTGAGGCATCAAGGGATCACAAATTTAGCAACGGAGGGCAGCGTGGAGGGTAAAAATCGTAGAGGGAGACCAAGAGATGAATACACTAAGCAGATTCAGAAGGATGTAGGTTGCAGTAAGTACTTGGAGATGAATAAGCTTGCACAGGATAGAGCAGCATGGAGAGCTGCATCAAACTAGTCTCAGGACTGAAGACCACAACAACAACAATATAAACTACTTTCTACTAAGAGCACTATATGTGCGAAGACATCCGTTTTGTTGCCCGCGCCACCGTGCCCTGAGTATTGGTGTGTCTGCCTGCTGGAGTTTCGACTGCTCTCAGCCTCTGCCTCTCCTCCCTTACCTGGCTGTGTGCGTCTGAGCGTTAGTGGCATTCTCGGCTCCCCTCCACTTCCCCTCTTCCACGAAGGCCGGTGCGCTGCACTTGCAAGCAGGTAACGAGACTAGCCTCTGCCGCTTCTATGCTGGCTTTTAACCCTGAAGGGAACAGTCGCGCGGCTTCTGTTCATATTCTTTGTGTGATTTTAGTGCATATTTTCGTTGTGTCGCCAACATGAGTGAGCCAGCAACTGAACACCTTATAGAAATTTTATTTAAAACGCCTTTTTCTACATTAACGTACAAAAAAAAATGCGAATTGAAGGACAAACGACCTACTCCCATAATCAGTGTAGTTTTAAGTGAAACCAAACAAAAACGAACTTTTCAGACAGCCTGGTACGAAAAGTATGCTTGGCTGACTGCGAATGCAGTTAATAACAGATTATATTATTATATCTGTCTTCTTCTTGGTGGTGAAAAGGAATGATGCAATGAGAGCATTTGTACAATAAAGAACTTTGACAGGAAAGCACAAAAGCATCAGATATCAAAACGTCACCTGCAGAACAAATAATCATTTCAGTTACTGGGCAAAAGTAGAACTGAGCACGCCCTTTCTGAAGCCGCTCGTCTGACAGCAATTAAATACAACCAACAAGTTGCATCCAGCAGGAGAGTATTGGCTCGTCTTATTCAGGCAATTGTATTTCTTTGTAAACAAGAACTAGCCTTTCGCGGCCATCGAGAAGACGAATCCTCCAGCAACAGAGGTAACTATCTGGAATTGTTGGATTTAGGAGTTCAAGGAGAGCAGTTAATCCGAGACCATCTGTCATCATCTTCAACCTTTAAAGGAACTTCTCCAGATATACAGAATGATGTAATAGACATAATAACTCTGGCAGTTAATGAGAAAATAAAATCTTAAATTCAGTACTGAATTTTCATTTCGATTCAGGCTGGATTTGCAAATTGTTCATGTAGAAAGAAGTTTGCAAGACTTTCCCCAAATTCAGTTTTATGAACTTTTGTACGAAAAGTGTTTCCCAAACTATCCTAAAGAACACCCAAAGTTCAAACTGCTTCAATTATTAGAACAGTACCCTTTTTTTTCAAACAAGAACAACCTGAAAATGAGCTGTGTAACATATAGACTGATGAGAAAAAACACTTATCTCCAAGAATCCTCTTAAAGTACATTGTCAACTATGTTTTAGACTCCGTTTATGAAGAAACAACGAAGTTCCTGCGCTTGGTTTTGACCCGACCCGCAACTACAGCAATCAGTGAACGAAGAACGAGTACTCTTAAACAAATGAAGAATTATTTAAGGAATTCAATGTCCAACATCCGGCTGTCGTGTTTGAGCACGTTAGCAATAGAAAAGACGCTACTTGGAGAGCTATCCAGCGATCAGATCTTTGTAGACCTAGTTATACACTGCAGGCCATTAAAATTACTACACCACGAAGAAATACAGATAATAAACGGGTATTCATTGGACAAATATATTATACCAGAACTGACATGTAATTTCATTTTCACGCAATTTGGGTGCATAGATCCTGAGAATAACTACCCAGAACAACCACCCCTGGCCGTAATAACGGCCTTGATACGCCTGGGCATTGAGTCAAACCGAGCTTGGATGGTTTGTACATGTACATCTGCCCATGCAGCTTCAACACGATACCACAGTTCATCAAGAGTAGTGACTGGCGTATTGCGACGAGCCAGTTGCTCGGCCACCATTCACCAGACGTTTTCAATTGATGAGAAATCTGGAGAATGTGCTGGCCAGGGCAGAAGTCGAACATTTTCTGTATTCAGAAAGGCCCGTACAGGACCTGCAACATGCGGTCGTGCATTATCCTGCTGAAATGTAGGGTTTCACAGGGATCGAATGAAGGGTAGAGCCACGGGTCGTAACACATCTAAATGTGACGTCCACCGTTCAAATTGCCGTCAATTCTAACAAGAGGTGACCGACACGTGTAACCAATGGCACCCCATACCATCACGCCGGGTGATACGCAAGTATAGGGATGACGAATACACGCTTCCAATGTGCGTTCACCGCGATGTCGCCAAACACGGATGCGACAACCATGATGCTGTTAACAGAACCTGGATTCATCCGAAAAAATGACGTTTTGCTATTCGTGCACCCAAGTTCGTCGTTGAGTACACCATCGCAGGCGCTCCTGACTGTAATGCAGCGTCAAGGTAACCGCAGTCATGGTCTCCGAGCTGATAGTCTGCTGCAAACGTCGTCGACCAGTTCGTGCAGATGGTTGTTGTCTTGCAAACGTCCCTATCTGTTGTCTCAGGCATCGAGACGTGGCTGCACGATCCGTTACAGCCATGCGGATAAGATGCCTGTCATCTCGACTGCTAGTGATACGAGGCCGTTGGGATCCAGCACGGCGTTCCGTATTACCCTCCTGAACCCACCGATTCCATATTCTGCTAACAGTCAATAGATCTCGACCAACGCGAGCAGCAATGTCGCGATACGATAAACCGCAATCGCGATAGGCTACAATCCGACCTTTATGAAAGTCGGAAACGTGATGGTACGCATTTCTCCTCCCTACTCGAGGCATCACAACAACGTTTCACCAACGTTTCACCAACGCCGGTGAACTGCTGTTTGTGTATGAGAAATCGTTTGGAAATTATCCTCGTGTCAGCACGTTGTAGGTGTCTCCACCAGCGCCAACCTTGTGTGAATGCTCTGAAAAGCTAATCATTTGCATATCACAGCTTCTTCTTCCTGTCGGTTAAATTTCGAGTCTGTAGCACGTCATCTTCGTGGTGCAGCAATTTTAATGGCCAGTAGAGTAGATTTATTCGTGGAAAGAAAAGACAGGCACATTGCACTTGTGTACAAGAAAATATAAGTGCTTCTCTCTTGCTGCTAGGTTTCTACAAATTTGTCATCATATCTTGAACAAGTTATTTATTATTATTATTATTAGTGGCGGTGGTAATGGTAGTAGTAGTAGTAGTTGTTGTTGTAGTTGTTTTATTTGATGCATTTTGTTTCATTTGTTTAAAATATTGTTTATTGTACTATTTTGTCTCCCTATAATAACTGCAAAGTCTTTCCGACGTTTACAACCACGCTACGCCACTGCTAGGTATAACAGATATGTTCGGGGAACTTAAATGGCGATGCTTGCAAATAGGTTGACATATATCTCGCAAAACTACACTCCTGGAAATGGAAAAAAGAACACATTGACACCGCTGTGTCAGACCCACCATACTTGCTCCGGACACTGCGAGAGGGCTGTACAAGCAATGATCACACCCACGGCACAGCGGACACACCAGGAACTGCGGTGTTGGCCGTCGAATGGCGCTAGCTGCGCAGCATTTGTGCACCGCCGCCGTCAGTGTCAGCCAGTTTGCCGTGGCATACGGAGCTCCATCGCAGTCTTTAACACTGGTAGCATGCCGCGACAGCGTGTACGTGAACCGTATGTGCAGTTGACGGACTTTGAGCGAGGGCGTATAGTGGGCATGCGGGAGGCCGGGTGGACGTACCGCCGAATTGCTCAACACGTGGGGCGTGAGGTCTCCACAGTACATCGATGTTGTCGCCAGTGGTCGGCGGAAGGTGCACGTGCCCGTCGACCTGGGACCGGGCCGCAGCGACGCACGGATGCACGCCAAGACCGTAGGATCCTACGCAGTGCCGTAGGGGACCGCACCGCCACTTCTCAGCAAATTAGGGACACTGTTGCTCCTGGGGTATCGGCGAGGACCATTCGCAACCGTCTCCATGAAGCTGGGCTACAGTCCTGCACACCGTTAGGCCGTCTTCCGCTCACGCCCCAACATCGTGCAGCCCGCCTCCAGTGGTGTCGCGACAGGCGTGAATGGAGGGACGAATGGAGACGTGTCGTCTTCAGCGATGAGAGTCGCTTCTGCCTTGGTGCCAATGATGGTCGTATGCGTGTTTGGCGCCGTGCAGGTGAGCGCCACAATCAGGACTGCATACGACCGAGGCACACAGGGCCAACACCCGGCATCATGGTGTGGGGAGCGATCTCCTACACTGGCCGTACACCACTGGTGATCGTCGAGGGGACACTGAATAGTGCACGGTACATCCAAACCGTCATCGAACCCATCGTTCTACCATTCCTAGACCGGCAAGGGAACTTGCTGTTCCAACAGGACAATGCACGTCCGCATGTATCCCGTGCCACCCAACGTGCTCTAGAAGGTGTAAGTCAACTACCCTCGCCAGCAAGATCTCCGGATCTGTCCCCCATTGAGCATGTTTGGGACTGGATGAAGCGTCGTCTCACGCGGTCTGCACGTCCAGCACGAACGCTGGTCCAACTGAGGCGCCAGGTGGAAATGGCATGGCAAGCCGTTCCACAGGACTACATCCAGCATCTCTACGATTGTCTCCATGGGAGAATAGCAGCCTGCATTGCTGCGAAAGGTGGATATACACTGTACTAGTGCCGACATTGTGCATGCCCTGTTGCCTGTGTCTATGTGCCTGTGGTTCTGTCAGTGTGATCATGTGATGTATCTGACCCCAGGAATGTGTCAATAAAGTTTCCCCTTCCTGGGACAATGAATTCACGGTGTTCTTATTTCAATTTCCAGGAGTGTATGTTAAGTACACATAGAAGAGCTGTAATAAGGAAACACTGTGAAACAATCTGCTACCATCAACGTCAGGTGACCTTGAGAAGAAATGAGAGAGATTTGGCTCCGTACAGAGATCAATTTAACAGTACTTTTTCCTACTCTCTACACACCATCAGAACAGAAAAGAAAATCAACAACGTTGGCATGACGTACCCTTGGCCATGCACCGTCTGCTGGCTTGTGGAGTATTTTTCCAGACAGATTACAATATGCAACTGTTAAACGTCTTCATGAGAAAGACCGAGTTACACTACTATCGTCCAGTTTCCTTACTGGAATCTTTTTCCACAATATGAGAAAACTAATGTAGAGTAGTTGCACAACCGAGGAGGCACAATTCACTTAGACTATCACAGTTTGCATTCCAGTAGGGATGTACAACTGAGAATGACGTTTATACATTCACTCATCAAATAGTAAAAGTCTTAAATAATGTCGCCAGTCAGTGTTTTTGTCAGGATGCATGTCTTCTGTTTCTCAACGCTGAGTAATATCACCTAATTTTGTATCCATCTAATAATGCGTGGCGCGGCCTAAGAAAGTAAAACATATGTTTTGTCCATCTCCTTATTACATCTAGGATGGAATATGATCTTGTGTACTTCATATTTATACAATTGTTTGAACTCTACTTGTTTTTAGAACAAATAATTTACTGTATTCACGTTGTGGTTCATTCTAGTAGCATCCCGACAGGAATCATTGGTTTGATGCGCTAAACTGAGGTGGAGTTAAGCCTCAACAAGTAAATCACTTTACGGAAATCGCTAGGTGTAGGTTGTCAATGGCAGTGTCATCTTAATCGTTCGTAGGCGTGACAATTCCACTGCGGAGACATTAGGCAACCACGCATACACACACCATATGTTACAGATACAACACAAGGGATTACATAACAAAGTGTTGACTCTGGGCTTGTGTTTTCTCTTGTGTGTCGACAGGGAAAGCTTTGAAATATTTTAGCTAGTGGGCTAGGTTGTGAACTCAGAATAATTGACGTTAGATGAACAGGATAGAGCTCGGTAACATTCGCTAATAACTTTGAGAGTGAACTTGTGGTTTTATTTGGCCGGCCAGAGTGCAACTTTAATCTGAAAACATACGCCGAATAAACTTTGAGATGTCTCGCAGATTTTACCGGAATTATCCCTTGATTTACCTGGTTTTCGTTAAGCTCTCGCACAGTCGTAACTTTGGTTCAATGTTAAGTAGTTACTACTTTGATTCAGTGCGTAGAAAGCAGTAATAAACTGAGTTATATTCAAAAGAAAACTGTCGTCAGGTGTTAAGACTATTTTGTCAGTGCATAATCCAGCCTACGTATTTAATTATAGAACATTTGTGAGTAGTCTCCTGACATCGTTGTTTTGACAGGGATCATAATTACGCTGTTCCAGAAACTTGACGTTTCCATCATCAGTCTGGTCTCGTTGTATTTCATTTCACGTTTATATTTGAGGCAGTGCTCGGTGACAGCCGATTTGCCTGCTTCTTTTAGACGAGTGTGTCCCTAATGTTCATCGCATCTCTCGTCACTCGTTGTGATAGTCTGTCCCATGTAACACACGCCGTATTCATATGGGATGCGATACACACCCGATTTTCAGAGACCCTGATCGTCTCTAACAGAACAAATAACACTTTCTATCTTAGTTTAAGTTTTTGCGTTTGACAGAGTACCAAGACGTGCTCTGTAAAGCAAAGAGGCATCAAAGGGCGAAGTGAATGTCGGGAATCAAACTCATCTACGAATATCAGCTTGAGACCTGCAATATCTCATAGTGTGGTTAGAGTTAGGCAGCCACTGCACATAACAACAAAACTCGGTTGTCACAATATTGCGCACAGTGGAACAACGAGTCGGCTGAACACACGGAATCTCACTATTAATCGTAATTGTGACCGACAATGTACACCAAGTGAAGAAATACTGCTGCCAAGGAACCAAAATAAAAAAATAAAAAATGACGAATGAAAATAACAGATTACGGTCGAAGCAAGGAGGAGATGATAAACAAACTAGCCCAGATAAAGAGCGCGTTATTCGAAATTAACAAACGTAACCGCTATTTGAGAAACCATTTTGTAAGAATGGACGGCAGCGTTAAATGGACGTGAAACAGGAACATTGGTGAAAATGGGATACAAGAGAATCGAAGCGTTACAGATGCCGTATTGCAGAATAGTGCTGATATTAAGTGGACTGATACTGCCTCCAACTATTTCTACAATCCGTTTTGCCTATTTAGTTTTTCTCGGTCTTACTGTTCAGACTTAATTTTTAACGTTATTTCAAAGATTCCAATTTTTTATCTTTTTATTTTCAATGGTGTAAGTTTTCACATCTGCACAATACTGTGTGCCAGACGTACCTCTTCAGGGACATCTGCTTCAGATACAAGGCAACAGCTAACACTTCTGGACGTCTTTTATTGAAGAACACTTTCTTCGTCTAAAACAATCTATTTCCGGTATCGTTCTCATTTTATCTACCGGGTTTAATCTTTCTTCCCAGATACGAAAATTCTTTCACTTCATCGTCGACTGTGTTACTCCCAGTTTTCGTGTTAAATAAGTTGTTATCATCATTAGCTTTATGTTTATCATTTTTTGGTTAATGAAACTATGTATTGTTATTGTATTTCTTAATTTATTACGTCGTTTTGGCTACTGCTGGTATCAGATTAGTAAATAAGATTAAGCAAATATAAAGAACCACAGGCGTTTGTTATTCATTATCGAACTACAAAAGTCAAAAAATTAAAAAGTTAAAGAGTAGTGCATTGTCTGGGTAAGTTCTTGTTCACAGGACATAGTTTTTAACTATCACAAACAATTAGTTATGGGAGCTAATGCCAGTTTTATAAGCAGAACGTCATATCAGTGGAAAATGAATCTAATACTGAAGCTTATGCGGTACTTACGTGGATACTAAAGTAGAGCAGAATAGTTGAGCAGATTCAGTGAATACTAGTTATTGGCCGGCCGCTGTGGCCGAGCGGTTCTGGACGCTTCAGACCGGAACCGCGCTAATGCTACGGTTGCAGTTTCAAATCCTGTCTCGGGCATGGATGTGTGTGATGTCCTTAGGTTAGTTAGGCTTAAGTAGTTCTAAGTCTAGGAGACATGACCTCAGATATTAAGTCCCATAGTGCTTAGGATTTATGTGAAATCCAAATGGACTCGTTGGTGCCATCTGGGAAGCTCATTTTATGAGTGTGTAGCTGTACTCATTTAAATCGTGTTGTGTAGTCTCAGTATTTGTAATTTAAAACCTGTCTGCCATTTTATACGTACGAAGAGGAGAAATTGTTATGGCAATGTCTCTGCCACCTGTTGTCTAGAACTTAAGCCTTTGTAAAAATTTTCGAGCCAAGTTGATTGATATTGAGAGTGAATCTTGAGCTACAAGTTGCAAACGTTATGTTAAGTGATCATTGTCAGAATGGGACAGAAATCGGTATATGTGATGTATATGTACAGACAAACAAACGGTTACAAAAATGGTTCAAATGGCTCTAAGCACTATGAGTCTTAACATCTGAGGTCATCAGTCCCCTAGATTTAAAGCTAATTAAGTCTAACTAACCTAAGGACATCACACACATCCATGCCCGAGGCAGGATTCGAACCTGTGACCTTAGCAGCAGCGCGGTTCTGGACTGAAGCGCCTAGAACCGCTCGGCCACAACGGTAGATTACATTTCAGAGAAACTGAATGATTAGTTAACGAGAAAAAGCTTCACAAACGGTGCAACTCGTTAGTCCACCTCTGGCCCTTATGCAAGCAGTTATTTGGCTTGGCCTTGATAGAGTTGACAGATGTCCTCCTTAGAGATATCGTGTCAAGTTCTGTCGAATTGGCGTGTTGGATCGACAGAATCCAGAGCTGTTTGGTGGCCATACCCACAATTCTCCAAGTATTCGCTGGTGGGGACAGATCCGGTGTTCTTGTTGGCCAAGGTAGGGTTTAGCAAGGAGTAGAAATTCTCGTCGTGTGCGGGCGGACATCACCACCACTCCTGGTTGTCAGGCTGTGTGGCGAATGACAGTCGGGTTGGTATCCCACTGCCCAAGGCGTCTCCAGACATGTCTTCGCTGGTCCTGGGGCTCAGTTCTAAGCGGGGCTCATCACTAAAGACAGTTCCACTCCAGTCAATGAGATTTCAGCATTAGACGTGTCTGGAAACCCCCTGGACAGTGGTGGAATACCAACCTGTTCGTTGCCCACCACATGGCCCGACATCTAGGAGTGTTGGTGTCCAATGCCATTTCTTTTCAAAGCAGGATCCCTTCGGTTGCCATCCGCGTCACCCTTACAGCGTAGTGGTACGTCGACGATATCCTTCGCCCCGTTTTGTTGCCCTTCATGGCTTACATTTCGGCAAGACAATGTCAGCTCGAACAAAGGCGAGAGTTCCTGCTGCTTTTCTTCGTGCTTGCCGAACTCTGCCTCGGCTAACAAGCTTGGCGGGCTCCTCCCCAGTTGCGAACATTTGGAGCATTACGAACAGGGCTCTCCAACCAGCTCGCGATTTTCAGGATCTAACCCGCTGGCTGGGCAGAATGTGACATGATATTCATTGGGAGGACGTCCAACAACTCTATCAATCAATGCCAAGCCGAATAGCTGCTTGCAGAAAAGCCAGAGGTGGACCAAAAATTGCTAAGTTTGTAAAGCTCTATCTCTTGAATAAATCATCGGTTTCCTTGTTAAATTGTAATCATTTCCAGAACGAGATTTCCACTCTGCAGTGAAGTGTGCACTGATATGAAACTTCCTGGCAGATTAAAACTGTGTGCCGGACCGAGACTAGAACTCGGGTCCTTTTCCTTTCGCGGGCAAGGGCTCTACCAACTCAATTACCCGAGCACGACTCACGCCCCGTCCTCACAGCTTTACTTCTGCCAGTACCTCGTCTCCTACCTTCCCAACTTTACAGATGCTCTCCTGCGAACCTTGCAGATCTAGCACTCCTGAAAGAAAGGATATTGCGGAGACATGGCCTAGCCAAAGCCTGGGGGATGTTTCCAGAATGAGGTTTTCGCTCTGCAGCGGAGTGTGCGCTGATGTGGAACTTCCTGGTAGATTAAAAGTGTGTGCCGGACCGAGACTCGAACTCGGGACCTATGTCCTTTCGCGGGAAAGGCTCTACCAACTCAGTTACCCGAGCACGACTCACGCCCCGTCCTCACTGCTTTACTTCTGCCAGTACCTCGTCTCCTACCTTCCAAACTTTACAGAAGCTCTCTTGCGAACCTTGCAGAACTAGCACTCTTGAAAGAAAGGATACTGCGGAGACACGGCCTAGCCAAAGCCTGGGGGATGTTTCCAGAATGAGCTTTTCGCTCTGCAGCGGAGTGTGCGCTGATGTGAAACTTCCTGGTAGATTAAAAGTGTGTGCCGGACCGAGACTCGAACTCGGGACCTTTGCTTTTCGTGGGCAAGTGCTCTACCAATCATTTGTTTCTCTGTACATGTGCATCACATCAACCGATTTCTGTCCCATTCGGATGATCCCTTTGTCTTTCTTCAGATGACTGTGTATGTAACTCCTCTCATTCTGTATGTTCCTTTAATCTTAATTACACATCTGATGATAGTTAGTATCCAGAATGACGTTATAAATAAAGACATACAGTAAGCGATCTGGTTGTTTTTATTCACAAAATATTCACCTCAATTGCGGACTCAGACAGTAAATTAATTTCCTTCGTTAATTTATGTTGTTTCTCCTTAATCCATATTCTGTACTAAATGTCGTTTTCCTCACCCGTTCTTTAAAACGAACAACCTGTTGCGATACACATTAACACTGCTCTGTAATTGTCTTCCCACTAACATGGCCGGCCGCTGTGGCCGAGCGGTTCTACGCGCTTCAATCCGGAACTGCGCGACTGCTACAGTCACAGGTTCGAATCCTGCCTCAGGCACGGATGTGTGTGATGTCCTTAGGTTAGTTAGGTTTAAGTAGTTCTAAGTTCTAGGGGACTGATGACCTCAGATGTTAAGTCCCATAGTGCTCAGAGCCATTTGAACATTTTTGAACTAACTTGTCTTTTCTTACTTTTCATTTCTTTTAATCACAGACGCTCGGAGTTGCTGCGAGTTAGAGGCGCCTGTCACGAATCGAGCTGCCGCTCCCGCCGGAGGTTCGAGTCCTCCCTCGGGCATGGGTGTGTGTGTTGTCCTTAGCGTAAGCTAGTTTAAGTAGTGTGTAAGTCTTGCGACCGATGATCACAGCAGTTTGATCCCTTAGGAATTCACACACATTTGAAAATCGAACTTTTACCCACTCTTTGGTCTTCCTTCCTAGTCTGGTGTTACTATACGGGAATGTATTGCTTGATAGATTCCTGGTGGATGTTGGAGTTATTTAAAGTAAGTGGGGAAATGATGTGTAATGCTGATGAATGGAAACGCTGACATCCACACCTTCGGAAGACATAGTGAGACTGGTACCTAGCGCTATATATCGACAATCAACCCAAAACTTCCATATCGTTTTTGTTACATGCTGTCGCCCAAGAGGACGTGCGTAAACACTAAATAATACGTAACACTTGACCTATGGAGCACAGGAAAAGCATAACGGTTAGCGTGTGCCGTGAAGAACCCACGTGGGCAAGTCTGTAGAGCGTTAGTTTGTCGTATTAATGGTGCTGGCTTCGTGCCTTGGTTCTGCTACTTTTTGTACTGTAGTATGTGTGAAACTGTTATATGGATCAACGTGTTCGTTACTTGTAAGAGAACTCTGTACGTTCATCATTTCACATATGGTTGCGGGACCTAAGCTGCTCAGTAGAGAATGTCTAACCAAATACTTTTTAGCCGTCTAAATTTTCAAATTGTTATTTTATTGAGCTACTAGTTTCGGCGATATATTATGCCATCTTCAGACTCCCTGACCGACGTGAGTCGGCAAGTGATGATTGAAGCGATCGCTGTCTCAAAAATCTTCGGGTACCAGTCTTTGAATGATGGCCCCTACTTTGACTGGAACAAAGGTTGAAATCTTCCAACACGTCGATCAGGAGGCCTGAAGATGGCGTAATATGCAGCCGAAACTGGCAGCCCAATAAAATAACATTGTGGAAATTTAGATGAGCTGAAAGGTATTTGATTTGACATTCTGTAAAATAACTCTTCGGGGTTTATAGCAATGTTCTATTGGCAGTCCCCTTTACCTTTGTTTATTTGAAAGTAGCAGATCTGTAGAGTATATTTGTAGTTTACAGACCAAACAGAAACGTTAGGGACAGTAGAATGAAGAAACAGGTGCATCACAACTGTGGAAATATTGGTTCCATGGTTAAAATGGCTCTGAGCACTATGGGACTTAACATCTGAGGTCATCAGTCCCCTATAACTTAGAACTACTTAAATCTAACTAACTTAAGGACATCACACACATCCATGGCCGAGGCAGGATTCGAACCTGCGACCGTAGCGGTCGCGCGGTTCCAGACTGAAGCGCGAACCGCTCGGCCACACCGGCCGGCTGTGGAAGTATTAATAGCAATAATAATAATATCAATAACAGTATTAATTATAAGAATAATAGTAATTGATTGCTAGATCCCAACATCGCTGTCCATCTATAAACGTCCGAACAGACCTTTTACGTGTCAGGAACATGTTGTCCCCACGGTTTCATACGTACTACAGTACAAAAATGGCTTGACAAGGACTCGAACACAGCACTCTTAGAATGAGAAACTAACGCTCTACCGGCTTCCCAAGGGAGCTCCTCACGAGAGATGCTCACAGTTACGCTTTTCCTATGTTCTCTAGGTCATGTGGTACTTATTACTTATCGTTTATGCACGTTCTTCCTGGTGACCGCGCATAGCGTTCAATAAGTAGTTCAATATATTTCTTTTTTTCAGCCAGTTTTAGTTTTAAAAAATGCAGAATTTCTTGTAGGACGTCGTGGAATATTCTCATTTCAACCTCTATAGTTTCATGACGTTCCGATGGGTGGTGGCGCTATACTTTCCTTCAAAATGGCATCTGTAATGGAGGTTATCCCTACCTCTTCTATTGTAATATAGTATGCGTTTACCAAAATAACAGAAAAAAACTTTCTATACCTTGTCACGTATACTATACCCCAACAGAACAAATAGTCCTGTTACGGGAAAAGCCAGGTATAATCCTCTTACTAAACATTAGTTTTCAAATAAAATGCACTATTGGAGGATAGTCCTGTTAATAGGAAAAGCTTATCAATAGAGTTTCACTTTTTACAGGATTTGACCGTGTAATGTGACTAATGGATAAGTATATCAGACTATTCATTTCTTTTCCTAAGATTTTATCCAGCGATTAAATAGAAACGCAGTATGAATAATATTATGCTGAAGGTAGGATAACCCAGTTCCAAGTTCATTTAGTGCTTTAAAATATGCACTAATACTCACCAGCCTAACAAGACAATGAACCAGTGAAGAATTGAAAATGCAGAAGTATGAGTTTTTGCTTACTTTCTTCCTACTGTTTAATTTGGTTCTTCAAACTAATATTACTCCACCTAAACAATGTTGGTGCAGACACTGAAATTTGTTTCTGAATCCTACACCCTTATACATTACGTTTTTAAAAAGAGAAAAAAGCCCAGTAGATTTCAGGGAAGCCAAAAAAATTGGCCAGGGGGGATATATAGAAAAGCATTTTGTATAATAAACAGACTTAAATAGTAAAATAGTTAGATACTGAAGCACACATTTATCATACTGAATATTTCACTTCAGGAAAATCTCTTTTTTCTGTTATTTACTTTCAAAAAGCTATTATTCTCTGAACTAACTTCTAGTAACTTGGTTTCACTCTGATTGAATTTTACGTAAGCAGACTTTTACTAAAACACTTTGCAATTGTTAAGAAAACACAAAAACAATTTAAATGGTGCCTTTTTATATTAACTTGGCACTTCATAAGTCTGCAAAATACGATACACGGATTCATCAAACACCAGGAAGGAACCCTATATAGGCGTATGATTAGGATGAAATAACAAGGTGAACCATTTTCTTTATGGTTCAAGAATGATCATTAAAACACAGTTTAAATTAATGGCCGACACTGTACAAAAGTAAATTTACTGTAACAAGTCTTATCTGGTGGCTGTAGGCTTAGGTGTAGCGAACAATTATGACGGCTACACTACCCACAGTACGCCCACAATACGGCCTGCAAGTCTCTTGCTGCATGGACTCAATTTCTCTGCTTGGCGTCGGACAGCTCTACATACAGTGGCGCAACAACTCGCAGCTATGCCGTAAGCGGGTTGCAGTCTCCATCCGAGGCATTTAGTGCTAATTTGCAGGCAAAGCTTCTCCTGCTCCACAAAGCTGTTGCTTCAGTCACTGCTGCCTACAGACTGTGTGTCTTACTTCCCGCGCTTGTTATAGATAGCGCGTCAGTTCGCCCTTGCCACCTTCTTCACTCCCCAGAGCCACTTTCGTTTCAAAGAAAAGAACACTGGATTTTACGTAACACCTACTTCTTATATTGTTGCTAAGGATGACAATTTCTTAAATTGTCAAATTTACATCAACATGAACAATTTATACACACAAATATTTTTAGATACGAAAGGTCATCAGAAAATTATTAATCATAATAAATAATTTACATTGTATATTACATACATTACTCACATACAATGCAAATAAGTTCAATCTCTAGTATAGTACACTTTACGTATACAGAAAATATAGTATCAACCTACAAAAATTTTTAAAGCAAAAAAATTATACAAATTTAAAAAAATGGTTCAGATGGCTCTGAGCACTATGGGACTAAACTGCTGAGGTCATTAGTCCCCGAGAACTTAGAACTACGAGTAGTTAAACCTAACTAACCTAAGGACATCACAAACATCCATGCCCGAGGCAGGATTCGAACCTGCGACCGTAGCGGTCTTGCGATTCCAGACCGCACGGCCACTTCGGCCGGCATAAAAATTTAAATGAACCATAAACAGATATTGTTATAACGTGCGTTCCAAGTAGTGAGCTGTCATTGAGTTTGTTTTGGCGGAAAACAAGAATATCGCAGACATTCATATGCGCCTCCAGAACGTCTACGGCGATCTGGCAATGAACAAAAGCTCGGTGACTCATTGGGCGTGGCATCTGTCATCATCGCAATAAGGCCGAGCAAACCAGTTCGCTCTCCCGCGTGGCCGCCGGCCGCACACAGGTGCGACACCTGCAATGTCGGAACGTGCGGACACTCTCATTCAATGTCATCGACGAATGTAAACGGACTTCTCCTCCTCCATGATGACGTCAGGCCTCACACAGCTTCAACGGACTGTTCTTCCCCATCCACCCTACAGCCCGGATCTCTCACCTTCCGACTTCGATCTCTTCTGCCCAATGAAGGATGATGCACTCCGCAGGAAGTAGTAGAGATGGAAAAGAGCCACCGTGGTACAACAAGCGAGTTAGAAAACTGCTGCGGAAGCAAAGGGAACTTCACAGCAAACATAAACATAGCCAAAGCCTTGCAGACAAACAAAAATTACGCGAAGCGAAATGTAGTGTGAGGAGGGCTATGCGAGAGGCGTTCAATGAATTCGAAAGTAAAGATCTATGTACTGACTTGGCAGAAAATCCTAAGAAATTTTGGTCTTATGTCAAAGCGGTAGGTGGATCAAAACAAAATGTCCAGACACTCTGTGACCAAAATGGTACTGAAACAGAGGATGACAGACTAAAGGACGGAATACTAAATGTCTTTTTCCAAAGTTGTTTCACAGAGGAAGATTGCACTGTAGTTCCTTCTCTAGATTGTCGCACAGATGACAAAATGGTAGATATCGAAATAGACGACAGAGGGATAGAGAAACAATTAAAATCGCTCAAAAGAGGAAAGGCCTCTGGACCTGATGGGATACCAGTTCAATTTTACACAGAGTACGCGAAGGAACTTGCCCCCCTTCTTGCAGCGGTGTACCGTAGGTCTCTAGAAGAGCGTAGCGTTCCAAAGGATTGGAAAAGGGCACAGGTCATCCCCGTTTTCAATAAGGGACGTCGAGCAGATGTGCAGAACTATAGACCTATATCTCTAACGTCGATCAGTTGTAGAATTTTGGAACACGTATTGTGTTCGAGTATATTGACTTTTCTGGAGACTAGAAATCTACTCTGTAGGAATCAGCATGGGTTTCGAAAAAGACGGTCATGTGAAACCCAGCTCGCGCTATTCGTCCACGAGACTCAGAGGGCCATAGACACGGGTTCACAGGTAGATGCCGTGTTTCTTGACTTCCGCAAGGCGTTCGATACGGTTCCCCACAGTCGTTTAATGAACAAAGTAAGAGCATATGGACTATCAGACCAATTGTGTGATTGGATTGAGGAGTTCCTAGATAACAGGACGCAGCATGTCATTCTCAATGGAGAGAAGTCTTCCGAAGTAAGAGTGATTTCAGGTGTGCCGCAGGGGAGTGTCATAGGACCGTTGCTATTCACAATATACATAAATGACCTTGTGGATGACATCGGAAGTTCACTGATGCTTTTTGCAGATGATGCTGTGGTGTATCGAGAGGTTGTAACAATGGAAAATTGTACTGAAATGCAGGAGGATCTGCAGCGAATTGACGCATGGTGCAGGGAATGGCAATTGAATCTCAATGTAGACAAGCGTAATGTGCTGCGAATACACAGAAAGATAGATCCTTTATCATTTAGCTATAAAATAGCAGGTCAGCAACTGGAAGCAGTTAATTCCACAAATTATCTGGGAGTACGCATTAGGAGTGATTTAAAATGGAATTATCATATAATGTTGATCGTCGGTAAAGCAGATGCCAGACTGAGATTCATTGGAAGAATCCTAAGGAAATGCAATCCGAAAACAAGGGAAGTAGGTTACAGTACGCTTGTTCGCCCACTGCTTGAATACTGCTCAGCAGTGTGGGATCCGTACCAGATAGGGTTGATAGAAGATATAGAGAAGATCCAACGGAGAGCATCGCGCTTCGTTACAGGATCATTTAGTAATCGCGAAAGCGTTACGGAGATGATAGATAAACTCCAGTGGAAGACTCTGCAGGAGAGACGCTCAGTAGCTCGGTACGGGCTTTTGTCAAAGTTTCGAGAACATACCTTCACCGAAGAGTCAAGCAGTATATTGGTCCCTCCTACGTATATCTCGCGAAGAGACCATGAGGATAAAATCAGAGAGATTAGAGCCCACACAGAGGCATACCGACAATGCTTCTTTCCACGAACAATACGAGACTGGAATAGAAGGGAGAACCGATAGAGGTACTCAAGGTACCCTCCGCCACACACCGTCAGGTCGCCTGCGGAGTATGGATGGAGATGTAGATGTAGATGTAGACAATGCAGAGGTTATTGATGCAGCAAGACACCGACCACACGTCGACTAGTACAGTGGTACGATGCGAGCATGCCCAGTAAGGCGGCCTGAGGCCGTCGCTTAGATAGGAAACTAGGCTGATTACAAAACCCATTTTGTAATCAAAACAGTGAGGAATAATACGATATATTGGAACCAAGAATGAAACTAAGCTGCTTTTAGAAGAAACGGTATTGCATTACTTATTGTACGTTTAAGCTATATCGGTGTTTCGCTTGTTACGCTATCGATATACAACGTTTGCTACCGATCTGATTGCCATCTGGAGGTTTGGGAGAGAGCAACAGTGACAGAATGTACGCCGGGCACACACACGTGTGCCGAGCAGTTTCTAATTGCAGCGGCGCTCCTGTCGACACGAGGGCGACGCCGGCGGCAGCGTGTTTGTGATTATCCAGCCGTCCTGCTGCAGACGGGAGCTGAAACGTTTGCTGACGCTGCGCCTGCCGCGCCTTCATCTGTCGGGCTGTGTGCGATTGCAAGTGCCTGCTGCAATTCTGGCAATGTCACCACCCACGTACGGATCTCCACATGGTTGAGAGCGGGTGACACAGTAGCGTAGTGGCTGGAGCAGGAGAAGGAACACGACGTGTGGCAGAAAATCGCGCCTTTACTCACTACCAGCATGCAGGAGGCCAATATGCAGCAACTTACAACGATTCAATGAAATTGCAAAACATTCAAAATTGCACGGAAGTTTGTTCCTGTTTAAATAGTGAGGTGTTTCGGCTAGCTGCCATTTAAATAAAAATAAACTTCTGTGGAATATTGATGATATCATAATTTCATTGAAAATCGTACGCTTTACACAGCCATTATAGTGATTTGGAACTTGTGGAAATAATAGTTCATGTGACAATATGACATTTGCCGCATGCTTTTGCAGATCTTTTTTGTCTACTGCCTCTGTACTTCATAGGCTACCGTATGGCGTGTGGCGGAGGGTCCTGTATATACCAAAGTAACTCTTCCATTTCCACCCTATCTATCAGCCCATCTATCAGCCTTAGGTGTTATCATTATTTCTATTTTTCTGTTACTATTCTACTCATTATTTTATCACTGTTTTTTGTTTGTATTCCACCATCTTTTTTTCTTGTTTCATCATTATTTCTGTTCCTCTGTTACTATCTTTTACCAGCAAATCGTCAGTTTCTCTACTGGTTTGATGATGCCACCCACCTCTACTTGTCGCCCAGTAATAATTTCACCTACTATTCTCTATATTAGGGTGTCCAACATTTTAGTTCACCTGGGCCACAGTGGAAGAAGACGAGTATTTCTGGATTGCACATACAATATTTAACATTAACAATAACCGCTGAGGAAAAAAACAAAATGGGAAACAAAACTGGAGGTATATACGTAGTTAACACATTTAAGTAATTAGAATGTTTTAATCTACGCCGACCGCGGTGGCCACGCTACGGTCGCAGGTTCGAATCCTGTCTCGGGCATGGATGTGTGTAAGGTTGGTTAGGTTTAAGTAGTTCTAAGTTCTAGGGGACTGATGACCTCAGATGTTAAGTCCCATAGTGCTCAGAGCCATTTGAACCATTTTTTAATCTACGATTATTTAAAAAAGGGACTGGAATTAATTTGACATATTATATATGAGATTTCATTACTAATTTCGTGTATAAGTAATTATAAATCATAGAATTAATGTGGCATTTGTGTTGCGGTACTTACAGAATTACGGTACTGTTAGATAGCAAACATTGGCATTAGCTGCCAGCGACATGAACATTTCTAAGTTTTTCCGACTTGTAGCCGGCCGGAGTGGCCGAGCGGTTAAAGGCGCTACAGTCTGGAACCGCACGACCGCTACGGTCGCAGGTTCGAATCCTGCCTCGGGCATGGATGTGTGTGATGTCCTTAGGTTAGTTAGGTTTAAGTAGTTTTAAGTTCTAGGGGACTTATGACCACAGCAGTTGAGTCCCATAGTGCTCAGAGCCATTTGAACCATTTGAACCGACTTGTAGAGATCAGAACTACGGTGAAAAACGTCCCGTATCACAATTTACAAGAAATGACACACGATTTCCCTGTATTTATTTAAATTACTTTCATTATATATCTCTAAACCTCTAGTCCGCAGTTGCTACTGAAGTAACCGTAAGTTAACAGACCATCGACTTTGGCGGACTGGTCAGCTGTAAGAACGAGACTCTGAGGTTCGAATACAGCATGGGCGGCAATTTTATGAACTGAACAGACCAACGAGAAAATAGCATCACGTCGTTGGAGTTTCAAATTCAAAACATTCAATTTATCCTAATCCCAATGATACTTGCTTTGGACCGCATGCAACCCGCGATCCGTAGGTCGTTGGACACCCCCTGCTTTATATCCAGAATAACTTGTTTCATATGACTAATCAAAGTGGAGCTCTGGTCTAGCATTGCATTCAGGAGTATCTGCTTCAAACTCCGGTTTAGCCGACCTGCTTTAGCTTTTCTGTGCCGTCCCTAAATATCCTGAAGTCAAGACGCTTCAGCTGGTCACTTTCATGCATGTTGGAGGGTAGATCTGAGTTAACATCATTAAACCCAGATTGTGCAAACACATTTCTTTGTGGTGGATAAAGCAATAACAGTGACAGTTAGAGGTGATAAAATTTTCTTCTCTATACTGTTATATTATTAAACTAGTGTATGCTGTTATAATGACTTCTTTGATGGACCGTTAAGCTGTGGCATGCTGGGTATCAGATATTCAGGCAGAAAAGCAAGCGAATCGAACCCAGCAGATAAAAAAGAATATGTTGTGAAAATTGGCGATGGCTATTCAGCTAACTGCAGTGGTTCCTCAGTGCAGAAACACTCTGGAACAATAGGAACCAAGGCATAAAAACATAGCAAAACGGCAGGTCCAGCTGTGGAAAGGAGTGCTTTATGGCCTGTGTCAATGTGTCTGTGCCTATGCTCTGAAAGCCTTAATTCTGCGGGAATCAATTTCGATGGAGAAGCTGATAGCGGTCACGGCATTGTCAGTAGAGCATTCTTTGAGATAGCCGTCTCTTGGCCATCCTAAAATTGATCAAAGATGGCTCTAAAGAATTGTACGTTGCGCGTGGCCAACGGACTGTCACAACGGGAAGAAACTATTTTTTTTTCCTTAATTCTCTTCCCACGGCAGAGAAAACTGAACACACAGATTAGAAGCCATTTGTTCGCGGCTGTGGTGTGACGTCAGCATGACATAGCGTTTGAGTTGACTTTTTCGAGAATGGAGGGGCTGAAAGAAAGCTGATTGTATCTGACGTTTCACTGGTGTCAGATTTTTAACAACAAAACAATCACGATATTGGCGGAGAAACTGTCACTTTTTAAGGATTTTTTTGATGAAATTATCTTGGCGTGAAATATAGAGAGACTTCCTTTTAACTTCTAAAAATCAGGGAGTTGTCGCATGGTTCCTGATCATAGCATAGCAAGCATAACTTAGGGACTCAACAACATTCACGGTTCAGTCTTGCCACGATCAGTAGCACAATCATGCTCGTATGGATAACTTCAACTTCTCTTTCAAGCCATGGGACTTACTGTTACTGACGCTTAGACAGTACGTGGTAAATTTATTAGGAAAGGGGATTATGTGTAGTATGCTCGCCATTCAACCTATTAACTTCGAAAAAAGTTAATTACTTTATCTCAGTTTCACTTTCTGTCACGATTTAATTGTGCGTCAAGCACTTTTGCATCATTTCTTTCCCATACAAATAAATTTTGAAATAATTTAGAGTTACACAAATTACAATTTTGATTGAAGTCGTTAGTGAACCCTCTTCCGTAATCAACGTTCTTCCATAAAAGAATTGTCATAACCTCACCTTTAATATCGCTGCAAGGGTAGAAAATTTTTTAAGCTGTAATTCAATTTGTTGCGCACATTTAATAGAGCAATGATTTTTAACGGTTAATGTACACTGAACACATAAAGAAACTGCTACATCTGCCTAATATCGCATAGGGACACCGCGAGCACGCAGGAGTGCCGCAGCATGACGTGGCATGGATTCGACTAACGTGTGAAGTAGTGCTGGAGGGTACTGACACCATGAATCATCAGGGGCTGTCCATAAAACCGTAGGAGTACCAGGAGGTGGAAAGTTCTTCTGAAAAGCACGTTGCAAGGCATCGCAGAGATGCTCAAGAATGTTCATGTATTTGAAGTATGGTGGCCAGCGGAACAGTTTAAACTCAGAAGAATGTAGCTGAAGTCACTATGTAGCAATTCTAAACGTGTGAGGTGTCGCATTGTCCGTTGGAATTGCCCAAATACATCGGAATTCGGAATGGACATGAATGGATGCAGGTGATCAGACAGGATGCTTACGAACATGTCACCTGTCAGCGCCGTATCTAGACGTATCAGGGGTTCCATATCATTCCAACTGCACACGCCTCACACCATTACAGACCCTCCACCAGCTTAAACAGCCTCCCGCTGACGTGCACGGTCCAAGGATTCATGAGGTCGTCTCCATACCAGTACACGTCCATCCGCTCTATACAATTTCAGAGACTCGTCCGACCAGGCAACATATTTACAGTTATCGACAGTCCAATGTCGGTGTTGAAGGGACCAAGCGAGACGTGAAGCTTTGTGACGTGCAGTCATCAAGGGTACACGAGTGGGCCTTCAGCCCCGAAAGCCCATATCAATCAAGTTTCGTTGAATGGCTCGCAAGCTGACACTTGTTGATGGCACAGCATTTAAATCTCGAGCAATTTGCGGGAAGAGTTGCACTTCTGTCTCGTTGAACGATTCTCTTCAGTCGTCGTTGGTCCCGCTCTTGCAGGATCTTTCTCCGGCAGGAGTGAAGTTGGAGGTTTGATGTTTTTCCGGATTCCCGATATTCACGGTACACTCGCGGAATGGTCGCACGGGGAAATCCCCATCGCTATCTCGTAGATGCTGCGCCCCTTCGCTCGTGCGCCGACTATAACACCACGTTCAGACTCACTTAAATCTTGATGACCTGCCACTGCAGCAGCAGTATCCGATATAACAAAGCTCCAGACACTTTTTGTCTTATACGAGGGCTATCCACAAAGTACATTACGTTTTCGTTTGTGTCCGTTAGGGGCGGGGCTAGCGCGGCCATCTTGGTGTCATGGCATTCCGCCGCTCAGTCGGCATCCTGCCGTGCTAGTGAGAGGTTCGTGCTGTACTCCGTTGAGTTACTGTGACAGTTTGAAATGTCAGCGTTAATTGAAAATGTCGCGAAGTGTGAAGTGCGTGCTGTAATAAGGTTTCTGACTGCAAAAAAACTGTACACCGATAGCAATCTATCGGCAGCTTTGTGAAGTGTATGGGGACAACATAATCACTGAAGGTGGAGTGCGTCAATAGGTCATAAAATTTAAAAATGGCCGAACTAACGTTCACAACGAAGAGCGAAGTGGAAGACCCAGCATAGTGACTGCCGAACTTGTCGAAAAAGTCGATGCCGCAGTCCGTGAAAACCGTAATTTCACAATAACGGAGCTCTCTATGAGTTTTCCACAAATTTCACGAAGTTTGTTGCACGAAATCATTACCGAAAAGCTTGGTTACCACAAGTTTTGTGCAAGATGGATACCAAAAATCTTGACAGAGATTCACAAAAATCAGCGAATGGCTGCAGCGTTAACGTTTTTGGACGCTTACGAGAAAGATGGCGACTCATTACTCGATCGCATCGTTACTGGTGACGAAACATTGGTTAAGCATGTGAACTGCGAGACAAAATTGCAGTCAATGCAGTGCGGGCACACAGATTCCCCCCCAAAACCCAAGAAATGCATGCAGACAATGTCGGCATGGAAGGTGATGGCGACTGTCTTTTGGGACAGAAAAGGTGTGATTTTTGTGGATTTCCTGGAAAGAGGCACTACAATAAACTCTCAAAGGTATTGCCAAACTCTGCACAACCTCAGAAGAGCAATACAAAACAATCGCAGGGGAAAGTTGGGCTCAAAGATCTTGCTGATTCACGACAACGCCGGGGCCCACACGGCAAATGCCACTCGTAAAGTTCTCGAATCTTTTAAGTGGGAGTTGTTTCCTCATCCGCCGTACAGTCCCGACCTGGCACCGAGCAACTTCCACTTATTCCCAGCAATGAAGAAGAGGTTGGCTATGCAGCGTTTTGATGACGACGCACAGCTTCAAGAAGAGGTAACCACGTGGTTGAAGGCGCAGGCGGCCGAATTTTACGACGAAGGAATTTCAAAGCTCGTCCATCGCTACGATAAGTGCCTTAATTTAAATGGCAACTATGTAGAAAAGTAGTATTTAAGTGTGGCTTTCATCTGTATATAAAAAAAAATTCCAATACTTTATTTGTTTTTAATTCCAAAACGTAATGTGCTTTGTGGATAGCCCTCGTATAAGCATTGCCGACCGCAGCGCCGTGTTCTGCCTGTTCGCATATCTCTGTCAGCGTTCACACCTCGATTCTGCCGAACTGAACCGAGTTCTGGCAACTGAAAAAGCCACACCACAACACAACTCTAAGTCGAGGGCAACCGAGTACAGCCTCTTTGCGTATTGTTTTTTGAATTATTTTATTGCTATCTTAATTGGATTTTATCTCGTTAAGATTTCTTGTTGGAGGCCTTCAGCCGCAAAAGAGTTGCATTCGGTAAAGATTCGGCTATGTGCCGCTCTTATTGTTAAGGTTATTAAATTATGATAAATGACAATTAGAAGCAGAAACTGACCTCAACCCTTGGCCCTTTCCACAATCCTATTACCTGTTCTGCCCAGCGGGTTTAGCGGGTGTTACACGAGTACTTCCGGGAAATATCGAGTAGAGTGGAGACTGGGAAGGGCTTGGTCACCACGGGTGACCTGTGTGAAGTCTGACACACCGTGGTCGCCACTACCATAGGCTATTCAGAAGCCATTTCCCCGCTAAATGCTTTCTTTCACGACTGCTACTCTCACACAGTATGTCGAAGAACTTTGGGAGATAGGAGAAGAGGTACTGTTGGAAGCGAGGCAGCGCGGGCGGTCGAATAGCTCAACTATTATGAATACTTCTCGCCAAAGGTAACTTTCCTGCCTCGAATTTCTTTCGAACACAGAGTTTAAACACCACAGCAAGTTTCTCCCACACACAGATCACGAGACTACCACACGGTAAAATCAGAAGCAATTACCATAATACCGAGGTCTAGCGATTCTCGTTCTTTATGCATTCTAACAGCGAAATGAACAGCAAATCAGTGTCGAATCAAATTACCCTCCGCCGCACATCGCAACGTTGCGGCGCGTGGGTGCCAATACACATACACTATTGGCCATTAAAATTGCTACACCACGAAGATGACGTGCTACAGACGCGAAATTTAACCGACAGGGAGAAGATGCTGTGATATGTAAATGATAAGCTTTTCAGAGCATTCACACTAGGTTGGCGCCGGTGGCGACACCTACAACATGCTGACATGAGGAAAGTTTCCAACAGATTTCTCATACACAAACAGCAGTTGACCGGCGTTGCCTGGTGAAACGTTGATGTGATGCCTCGTGTAAGGAGGAGAAATGCGTACCATCACGTTTCCGCTTTTTGTAAAGGTCGGATTGTAGCCTATCACGATTGCGGTTTATCGTATCGCGACACTGCTGCTCGCGATGGTCGAGATCAAATGGCTGTTAGCAGAATATGGAATCGGTGGGTTCAGGAGGGTAATACGGAACGCCGTACTGGATCCCAACGGCCTCGTATCACTAGCAGTCGAGATGACAGGCATCTTATCTGCATGGCTGTAACGGATCGTGCAGCCACGTCTCGATCCCTGAGTCACTAGATAGGTACGTTTGCAAGACAACAACCATCTGCACGAACACTTCGACGACGTTTTCAGCAGCATGGACTATCAGCTGGGTGACCCTTGACGCTGCATCACAGACAGGAGCGCCTGCGATGGTGTACTCAACGACGAACCTGGGTGCACGAATGGCAAAACGTCATTTTTTCGGATAAATCCAGGTTCTGTTTACAGCATCATGATGGTCGTATTCGTGTTTGGCGACATCGCGGTGAACGCACATTGCAAGCGAGTATTCGTCATCGCCATACTGGCGTATCACCCGGCGTGATGGTATGGGGTGTCATTGGTTACACGCCTCGGTCACCTCTGGTTCGCATTGACTGCACTTTGAACAGTTGACGTTACATTTCAGATGTGTTACTAGCCCTGGCTCTACCCTCATTCGATCCCTGCGAAACCCTACATTTCAGCAGGATAATGCACGACCGCATGTTGCAGGTCCTGTACGGGCCTATCTTCGACTGCTGCCCTGGCCAGCACATTCTCCAGATCTCTCACCAATTGAAAACTTCTGGTCAATGGTGGCCGAGCAACTGGCTCGTCACAACACGTCAGTCACTACTCTTGATGAACTGTGGTATCGTGTTGAAGCTGCACGGGCAGCTGTACCTGTACACGCCATCCAAGCTCTGTTTGACTCAATGGTCATGCGTATCAAGGCTGTTATTACGGCCAGAGGTGGTTGTTCTCGGTACTGATTTCTCAGAATCTATGCACCCAAATTGCGTGAAAATTTAATCACATGTCAGTTCTAGTATAATATATTTGTCCAATGAATATCCGTTTATCATCTGCATTCCTTCTTGGTGTAGCGATTTTAATGCAACTATCCTTAGAAGCCTCTGAACATAGTGTGTTATGTTTCTGAAAGTCGCCCTGCACTTACGTCTACAGACAATGTCAGGTGCTTTGCAGCCCATACGTCCCTTTGTACAACGTACAACGGTTTCTCCCCGTTACATATCCCTTTGGAACTCGGGAGGAATAACCATTTAAACCCCACTGACCACGTTATAATTAGTGTAATCTTTTCTTCACCGGCGCTCAGAGCAATAAGTGGGCAATGTTAGTACGGTATCAGTTTTTAGAGTTCCGTGCCATATTCGGTAAAAGGGCACTCCTATAAGATGTCTTATTTGTCCGTCTGTCTGTCTGTCTGTCTGTCTGTCCGTCCTCTATTAAGACCCCTTTTTTTTCAGGAACGATTAGAGGTATTATCACGTTGATATTTACTTGTTTATGTCCTTGGCGATGTGATAAATATAGCTTGCAGGTCAGTGCAGCCAAAAGATACGGTGAAATGTGACAAACATTTTGGTATTCACAAACCCACTCAACAAGTCCTGAAAATGAACTGCCTAGAAAAATGTCGAGCCTGGTGGTATAACGGTAAAGCGCATTCCTGGAAACAAAGAGGTCGAAGTGTGGATTGTCAGTGGGACCTAGAAATTTTTCTGTCTTCATTTTAGCCTATCCTTCACCTCTCAACGACGTGAGATGGTTCGCACTCCACATTAAACTGTATGTCGCCTTCCTCTGGAGAACAAGCGCACATTAGGGGTTGGTAAGTCGACGAAAAGGCGTCCAATATAAATACCTGAAACGGGGCACGGGGCGACACGAAATTATTGTTATTATTTACATACACAATGAAGTTTTTGTAGAACTCTCCGTTTTTCCGCATATATGTGGTTCTCGCGGGTAGCTTACGTATAGCTTCAAACATCTGTTAGTTTTGTTTATCAGCATTTCTACGACCTTGACCGTGGGTCAAAACAAACCTGTCATTATTCGTGCTGCTCTCCTTTGCATACGCTTAACATACCCTGTCACAACAATCTGGTTTGGGTCCGAAACACTTCAACATTCTTTTAGGATTAGTAGCATTATTTTTCTTTAGGCAACCTCCATCGTAGGCAGCCTGTATTTTCCCACTACCAGTGTGCCTAAAACCTGATTTACCCGCGATTTACCGTCTATGAGCTGTCCATACAATTATTAACCCACGTACACTGAGTTGACAAAAGTCATGAGATACCTCCTAATATCGCGTCAGATCTCTTTTGCCCGTCATACTGCAGAGACTCAATTTAGTATGACTCAACAGGTCGCTCGAAGTCTCCCGCAGAAATATTGAGGAATGCTATCTCTACATATACATCTCCATTGATACTCTGCAAGTCATATTTAAGTGCCTGGCTGATGGTGCTCCGAACCATCTTCACAATTCTCTATTATTCCAATCTCTTACAGAGCGCGGAAAGAACGAATACCTATTCTTTCCGTACGAGCTCTGATTTCATCATGTTGACTGTTTCTCCCTGTGTAGGTCGGCGTCAACAAAATATTTTCGCATTCGGAGGGGGAGAGTTGGTGATTAGTTCGTGAGAAGATTCCTCCGCAATGAAAAACTCCTTTATTTTAATGATGTCAACCCCAAATCTTGTATCATTTCTGTGACACTCTTTCCCCTATTTCGTGATAATACGAAACGTGCTGTCCTTATTTGAAATGTTTCGATGTACTCCGTCAATCTTGTCTGGTAGATCCCACACCGCTCAACAGTATTCTAAAATAGGACAAACAAGCGTAGTGTAGGTAGTCTCCTTAGTACATCTGCTCCATTTTCTAAGTGTCCTGCTAATAAAACGCAGTCTTTGGTTAGCCTCCCCACAGCATTTTCAATGTGTTCCTTCCAATTTAAGTTGTTCGTAATTGTAATTCCTAGGTATTTAGTTGAAATTTAGATTTGACTGATTTATCGTGTAACCGAAGTTTAACGGATTCCTTTTAGTATTCATGTGGACGACCTTACACTTTTCGTTATTTAGGCTCAATTGCCAATTTTCGCAACATACAGATATCTTTTCTAAATCGTTTAGCAATTTATTTTGATCTTCTGATGAATTTACTAATCGATAAACGACAGTGTCATCTGCAAACAACCTAAGATGGCTTCTCAATTGTCACCCACGCAATTTAATAGATAAGGAACAGCAAAAAGCCTATAGCACTAGCTGCCCCTAACAATGAAAATGTTGCCGGTGCATTATTTTGTGCACGTCGTTTGATTTATATCGGGCGATCTGTGTGGCCAAATTATTCGCTAGAACTGTTCATAAAGTTCTTCACACCAGTCATGAACAATTTTGGCCGCGTGACGTGTTTCGGAACATGTAGTCCATGAATAACTGGAAATGGTCCCCAGGTAGCCGAACACCCGAATGTAAACCTTTCCAGTCAATGTTCGGTTCAATGGGACCAGAGCATTCAGTACATACCACATAAACACAAGTCATACGTTATCGAGTCAGAACCCGCTTGCACAGTGCCTTGTTGAAAACTAGGGTCCACGGTCTCCAGCGGTGAGCGGCACACTCGAACCCTACAATCAGCTCCTACAAACCTCAGTCGGGACTCATCTGATTAGGTCACGGTTTTACAACCATCTAGGGTCCAACGATGACGTCACGACCCCAAGAGAGGCGCTGCATACGATGTCGTGCTATTTGTAAAGGCACTCGCATTGGTCGTCCGCTGCCATAGCCAATTAACGCCACATTTGACACCCTGTCCTAACGGATAGGTCAGTCGTACATCTCACATTGATTTGTGAGGTTATTTAACGCAGTATCGCTTGTCTGTTAGCACTGAAAATTCTACGAAAACGCCGCTGCTCTCGGTCGTTAAGTGAAGGCTGTCGGCTACTGCGTTGTCCGTGGTGAGAGGCAATGCCTGAAATTTGATATTCTCGGCATGCTCTTGACACTCTGGATCCTGGAATATTGAACGGCCTAACGATTTCCGAAATGGAATGTCCCATGCCTGTAGCTCCAACTACGTGATCAAAGTCTGTCAATTGCAGTCGTGTGGCCATAATCACGTCGGAAACGATTTCACATGGATCACCGGAGTGCAAATGACACCTCTACCTTTTTTATACCTTGCGTACGTGATAGTACCGCCATCTGTGTATGTGCATATCGCTATCCCAGGAATTTTGTAACCTCAGTGTACATGTACGTGTTGACTTATTACGCATATGATACGTTGAAACTGCAGTGACAGGATACGACAATCTTTTGACTTTGTGCACTGTGTTACATTCCTGAACAATTAAAGGAAGGTGCCAGTTTTTTCAAGAGCTGACTGAATGTTTGCGCCGCGACTTTGATACAACGTTTTGCCATTGACAAAAATTTCTGAAGTTTCTATTGACTTTTTCTACTATGTCTTTAACATACGAGGGCTATCCACAAAGTACATTACGTTTTGGAATTAAAAATAAATAAATTATTGGAATTTTTTTAATTATATACAGACGAAAGCCACACTTAAATACTACTTTTCTACATAGTTTCCATTTAAATTAAGGCACTCATCGTAGCGATGGACGAGCTTGGAAATTCCTTCGTCGTAAAATTCGGCCGCCTGCGCCTTCAACCACGTGGTTACCTCTTTTGGGACAGAAAAGGTGTGATTTTTGTGGATTTCCTGGGAAGAGGCACTACAATAAATTCTCAAAGGTATTGCCAAACTCTGCATAACCCCAGAAGAGCAATACAAAACAAGCGCAGGGGAAAGTTGGGCTCAAAGATCTTGCTGATTCACGACAACGCCCGGGCCCACACGGCAAATGCCACTCGTGAAGTTCTCGAATCTTTTAAGTGGGAGTTTTTTCCTCATCCGCCGTACAGTCCCGACCTGGCACCGAGCAACTTCCACTTATTCCCAGCAATGAAGAAGTGGTTGGCTATGCAGCGTTTTGATGACGACGCACAGCTTCAAGAAGAGGTAACCACGTGGTTGAAGGCGCAGACGGCCGAATTTTACGACGAAGGAATTTCCAAGCTCGTCCATCGCTACGATAAGTGCCTTAATTTAAATGGCAACTATGTAGAAAAGTAGATTTAAGTGTGACTTTCATCTGTATATAATTTAAAAAATTTCCAATACTTTATTTATTTTTAATTCCAAGACGTTATGTACTTTGTGGATAGCCCTCGTACTACACGACAAGCTAAGGTCGCAGCACACTTCCCAGGGGCACGCCAGAAGTTAATGCTACGTCTATCGGTGACTCTCGATGACACAAAATACGCTGTCTCCTTCTAACCAAGTAACCTTCAATCCAGGCACAAATTTCGTTTCCCACCGTACAGCACATACTGTCGTTAAGTTTTGCTGAGGTATCGTGCCAATTGCTTTCCGGAAGTCAATTCTCCTACGACGTGCAAGTAGACGGAGTGAATTAGACGCCGTGTTTGAAGCCGTACATAGCAGTCGTCTGAGTCTGCGATACTGGAGCGCACTCCCCTTACTGCCATTAACGGCGGAGGCGAGACAGGAAGCCCCAACCGTATAGGCAAACCTTGTTACAGAACAGCGGCGCGGGCAGCATACACAGTAATCACTCGCGCACGGCAAGGAGCAGTCTGCGCACCGGTGTTCAGACGCCGTGTCACGTGTTCAGCTGCGTGGAACTGTGTGACATAGTGAAACAGGGCGGCAGAACAGCTAGTGCAGCCGGGGCACGGCGTCTTTCCCACGAGCTGGCGTGAAGGGCAGAACGTGGAACACGCAACATGCAACTTACATGTCTCTGCTGAGTGACATTTCATAGCTACAAGAATTCTGAAAGTGCTTTATTATTTCTACACCTAAGCTAATAAACAGTTTCTCCGTTCCAGACATACGTCACTTCAGACTGGGAATTTGAACTTTCGAAAATCGGACGATGACTGAATAGTGGGTTTGATGAGTGTGCCTCCGACGTCGTACATTGATTGGTTCAAATGGCTCTGAGCACTATGGGACTCAACTGCTGAGGTCATTAGTCCCCTAGAACTTAGAACTAGTTAAACCTAACTAACCTAAGGACATCACAAACATCCATGCCCGAGGCAGGATTCGAACCTGCGACCGTAGCGGTCTTGCGGTTCCAGACTGCAGCGCCTTTAACCGCACGGCCACTTCGGCCGGCCGTCGTACATTGAAGCGGCAATGAAACTCGTATAGGCAACCGTGATACAGAGGCATGTAAACAGCCTGAATACGGTGCTGCGGTGGGACACAGCACATCCGAGGTAGCGATGAAATGGGGATTTCCCCGTACGAACATTTCACAAGTGTACCGCGAATATCATGAACCGGTGAAACATCAAATCTCTAACTTCACTTCTGCCAGAAAAACATCCTGAAAGAACGGGACCAACGACGACTAATTATAATCGTTCAAAATGACAAAAGAGCAACCTTTCCGCAAATTGCTTCAGATTTTAATACTGGGCCATCCACAACTGTCACCGTGGGAACCATTCAACAAAACTTCACCGATATGGGCTTTCGGACCCGAAGGCCGACTCTTTTACTGTACGACACAAAACTTTAGTAATTTTTTCATAATGTGGGGCCACAGTCATAATATATTTCATTAAAATCAGTACCGTCATTAGACTGTTTTTTATTTGCAGTGTTACATTTACACGATCATGATCTCGGCTTCATAGTGCCATTATGAAGTGTTTTAATGTTATACAGTGCCTAACATGGCATACTGTCGTATTTAAAATACATTATTAGACACATTTACCAGAAATATTGACCCTTAGACATTGTGTCTAATAGTGTATTTTAAATACGACAGTATGCCATCTAAGGCACTGTATAACATCAAAACATTTGATAATGGCACTTTGAAACCGAAATCATGATCGTGTAAACGTAACACTGCAAATGAAAAACAGTCTCATGGCGGTACTGACTTTAAAGACGAAACTTGAGGCCTCGCCTGGTCCGTCAGCGCCGCCATTTATACCGTTGATGACTGGAATCATTTGCCTCGTCGGACGAGTCTCGTTTCAAATGGTATCGAGCGCATGGACGTGTACGGGTACGGAGACAACCACCTGAATCCATGGACCACCACATAAGCGTCCTGTCAGATCACCTGCAACTATTCATGTCCATTCTCCATTCCGGCGGACATGGGCAAATCCAGCAGGACAATGCGACACCCCGCACGTCCAGAATTGCTACACAGTGGCTCCAGAAACATTTTTCTGTTTTTAAACACATCCACTGGCCACCAAACTCCCCAGACATGACCATCATTGAGCATATATGGGATGCCCTCCGATGTGCTGTTCAGAAGAGATCTCCACCCCCTCGTACTCTTACGGATTTATGGTTAGCCCTGCAGGATTTATGGTGTCAGTTCCTTCCAGCACTACTTCAGACCTAAGTCGAGTGCATACCACGTCGTGCTGCGACCCCTCTGTATGCTCGCGGGGTCCCTACACGGTATTATGCAGGTGTAACATATTCTTTGGCTCTTCAGTGTAGAAATCTCTGCTGACCTTGACGTAATGCACATGCTATATAGCCTCGGCCATATGCCTTTTCCCAGAACAATTCCTCTTCTTATTGTTTGCGGACAGTGTGATTACTATTACTAGCTGAAGTTTATTGCAGTTTTCCTCCTCTATCGTTCCGAGTACCGAACCCGTTTTCTCCAAAAATGGTTCAAATGGCTCTGCGCACAATGGGACTTAACCGTCTGAGGTCATCAGTCCCCTAGATCTACTTAAACCTAACTAACCTAACCTAGAACCACTCGGCCACCCCGGCCGGCCCGTTTTCTCCTGTAACTCTTTGTTCTATTCCGTACACTGCTATGATGTTCCATACGCCCATGATTTTTAGCACACTGAATTACACCTCCAATACCCTCATATACTTTGTACTCATCTTCTTGTTGTGAAGTTGGCATATATACTTGAACACTTGCTGTTGGCGTTGGATTGAAGACCATCCTGATGACACTATTGCTATCCCCAAACTGCTCCCGTAACACTGTTCTCTCCTGCGGTATTTGTTTGTCGCTCGTACTTTAGTGACTCTGTAAGACGTGTACATTTCTATTGTTTATTGTCAAACCACAATTTATGAAAGATGTTTGTAGTTTATTAATAGGATTAAGTAGGAATAATTAATATTTGTCATGTTGGAAATAATTGTGGTAGCAGGGAATGTCTGCACCAAAGTATTGTTGGCAAGAGAGATCGCAAATTGATATAATTTTAAAAACGGCGGGAGAGACAGCGTATGGATACATTTTAAGAAAAGAGCAGGAAAGACCGCGCATTGATACTTTTGTAATGGTAGAAGAGATTGTCTGCACCAGAAAGCATTGATGGCACGAGAGACCCCATTTTAGCGTTCGTAGGAAGTCAGTAGTGTGCGAGAAGTGAAGCGAGTCGGTAGAAGGTCTGAAGCGAGAGGTTGAGAGGAGCGGTGTGCCTGCCAGCCACCAGCTATGATTTACAAGAGATTATAAACGGATGTACAGAGACATCAGATAACTATTATCATAAGAGAAACTAACATTATTGAATTATTTTTAAGAAACTCAAGACTACTGAAGGTATGTTTGCGCAATGCTAGGTGTAAGATTATTGTAAAAAGTAAGTCCCATTTGAACGTTTGTAAAATCATTTCATTCAGAATATAATTAATTTTTGCCAGCAATATTGCATTACTGATTATAATCCAGCCCAAAAACCATCAACTTAAAACATTGCAAAATTTTATTGTTGTCAAGAAAGAGTTTAACTATGAATTACGTAACTTCAGCCAAAGTAATTAAAGAATAACGTCAGCTTTGCTATTAAAGAATAACGTCAGCTTTGGTAATAAATACAGCCACTTATTATGAAAACCCACCAGCAGCTAATAGAATATAGTAAAACTGAGTAAGTATATTCATGTCGCAGTTCGATGTAGCAGTCAGATGGCGATCCAGTAACGAAAATCACTTTTAATAAGCAGCAATTAAATTTGTATGCGGAGATTGAGAAAGAGAAGGGAAGATTTCATTTGTTATTATTAAGCAAGAGATAGAAATCTTAACGAAAGGTTTCATAGGTTATTGTAGAATGAAAAGTTGCGTAAAAAAAAAAAAAAAAAAAAAAAAAAAGAGGGAGAGATAGAGATATAGAGGAGACGGGATGGTTTCAACTCCACTTTAAACAGCCCGAGCCTTTGCATTTCCCTAAACTATAACTGCAACCAAATTCAGATTGCTACATTCCATGCTTTCATTGATTTTTCAATCTTTATCACACAGTTCCCTCTGCCTCGGAAGTCCCGCGTTATGGAGATCTGGATGGGGGAACAAGTCGGAATATATTCCCAATGGAGAGATCATCATCACATCTCTACTATTTAAGGCAACGTATCAGGTGCATACTAATTCCGTGTCCTTATAATACAGTGGTTTTCTTTGCCTTCTGCATCCTCATGCAGTTGATAACTGCTAATTATTCCGCCAACAGCAAGTGTTAAAGAGTAGCCCTAAACTGTGTCCGCTAATTCGCTCTTTTACAAGACCGTCGGAAGAACCAAGAGTCTTCTGCCGCTATTGCAGATATGTTTCATTCCAAATTAAAGTAATGGTTGGGATAACAATTGAGGCCTATGTCGTTCTTACAGGTAGTCAAAGACAATACCCGTAGACAACGACAACACAGTAATGTTGTTGTGGTCTTCAGTCCTGAGACTGTTTTGATGCAGCTCTCCATGCTACTCTATCCTGTGCAAGCTTCTTCATCTCCCAGTACCTACTGCAACCTACATCCTTCTGAATCTGCTTAGTGTATTCATCTCTTGGTCTCCCTCTACTATTTTTACCCTCCACGCTGCCCTCCAATACTAAATTGGTGATCCGTTGATGCCTCAGAATATGTCTTACCAACCGATCCCTTCTTCTAGTCACGTTGTGCCACAAATTTCTCTTTTCCCCAATCCTCTTCAATACCTCGTCATTAGTTATGTGACCTACCCATCTAATATTCAGCATTCTTCTGTAGCACCACATTTCGAAAGCTTCTATTCTCTTCTTGTCCAAACTATTTATCGTCCACGCTTCACTTCCATACATGGCTACACTCCATACAAATACCTTCAGAAACGACTTCCTGACACTTAAATCTATATTCGATGGTAACAAATATCTTTTCTTCAGAAACGCTTTCCATGCCATTGCCAGTCTACATTTTATATCCTCTCTACTTCGACAGTCCTGAGTTATTTTGCTCCCCAAATAGCAAAACTCGTTTACTACTTTAAGCGTCTAATTTTCTAATCTAATTCCCTCAGCATCACCCGATATAATTCGAATACATTCCATTACCCTCGTTTTGCTTTTGTTGATGTTCATCTTATATCCTCAAGACACTGGCTATTCCAGTCAGCTACTCATCCAGGTCCTGTGCTGTCTCTGACAGAATTACAATGTCATCGGCGAACCTCAAAGTTTTATTTCTTCTTCATGGATTTTAATTCCTACTCCGAATTTTTCTTTTGTTTCCTTTACTGCTTGTTCAATATACAGATTGAATAACATCGGGGATAGGCTACAACCCTGTCTCGCTCCCTTCCCAACCACTCCTTCCCTTTCATGCCCCTCGACTCTTATAATTGCCATCTTTCTGTACAAATTGTAAATAGCCTTTCGCTCCCTGTATTTTACCCCTGCCACCTTCAGAACTTGAAAGAGAGTATTCCAGTCAACATTGTCAAAAGCTTTCTCCGAGTCTACAAATGCTAGGAACGTAGGTTTGCCTTTCCTTAACCCCAGTAAATGAAGCAGTAAATAATTAAATAATTCTATATGATTTTGAAATACCTGGGGACTTGAGACGGAGAATGAAAATTCGAGCAGTGCAAAACTTAAAATTTTGTCTTCACTTACCTCCCACTCTAATTTCTTTCTGATTTGAGGAGGGGGAAGGGACAGGGAGAGGTAGAAAATCTTGAATCTGTACAAGGCCATATTTGCTCCAATCCTAATTGCGTCATATTCAACCTATATTACAATACACTTAAGAGTCAAGGAAACTGATACATCTGCCTAATATCATTAGGGCGCCCGCGAACATGCAGAAGTGCCGCAACACGACGTTCCATGGACTCGACTAATGTCTGAAGTAGTGCTATAGGGAAATGACGCCATGAATTCTGCAGGGCTGTCCGTAAATTCGTAAGAGTACGAGGGGGTGAAGGTCTCTTCTGAACAGCACATTGCTAGGCATCCGAGATATGTTCAACAATGTTCATGTCTGTGGAATTTGGTGGCCTGCGGATGTGTTTAAGGAACCACTCTGTAGTATATCTGGACCTGTGGGGTGATGCAGTGTCCTGCTGGAATTTTCCAAGTCTGTCGGAATGCACAACGGACTTGAATGGATACAGGTGATCAGACTGGATGCTTACGTACTTGTCAGCTGTCAGAGTCGTATCTAGACGTATCAGGAGTCCTATATCACTCCAACTGTACACGCCCCACACCATTACAGAGCCTGTACCAGCTTCAACAGTCCCCTGCTGACATGCAGCGTCCATGGATTCCTGTGGTTCTCCTTACTCGTACACGTCCATCCTCTCGATAAAATTTGGAGACTCGCCCGACCAGGCAACATGTTTCCAGTCATCAACATTCTTCCAGTGTCAGGGTTCACGGGCCCAGGCAAGGTTTAGAACTTTTTGTCGTGCAGTGATGGGCACGGGTTCGATTCTCGGCTGGATAGAAGATTTTCTCCGCTCAGGGACTGGGTGTTTTCCTAATCATCATCATTTCATCCCCATCGACACGCAAGGCGCTGAAGTGGCGTCAACACAAAAGACCTGCACCAGGCGATCTGTCTCCCAGAGGCTCTAGCCACACGACATTTCATTTCATTCATCAAGGGTACACAAGTGGGCCTTCGGCTCCGAAAGCCCATGTCGATGATGTTTCGTTGAATGGTTCGCACGTTGACACTTGTTGGTGGCCCAACATTGAAATCTGAGGTAATTTGCGGTAGGATGGCACTTGTCTCACTTTGAACGATTCTCTTCGATTGTCGTTGGTCCCATTCTCGCAGAATCTTTTTCCGGTCGCAGCAGTGTCGGATATTTGATGTTTTACCGAATACCTTATGTTCACAGTACACACGTGAAATGGTCGTATCGGAAAATCCCCACTTCATCGCTACCTTGTAGATGCTGTGTCCCAGCCGGCCGAAGTGGCCGTGCGGTTCTAGGCGCTGCAGTCTGGAGTCGAGCGACCGCTACGATCGCAGGTTCAAATCCTGCCTCGGGCATGGATGTGTGTGATGTCCTTAGGTTAGTTAGGTTTAATTAGTTCTAAGTTCTAGGCGACTGATGACCTCAGATGTTAAGTCCCATAGTGTTCAGAGCCATTTTTTTGCTGTGTCCCACCGCTCGTGCGCCGACTATAACAGCACGATGAAACTCACTAAAATGCCTGCCACTGCAGGAACAGTAAGCGATTTAACAACAGCGCCAAACACTTATATAGGCCTTGCCGACCTCAGCGCCGTATTCTACCTGTTTACTCGTACATACAGTATCTCTCTAGTTGAATACGCATGCCTATACCAGTTTCTTTAGCGCTTCAGTGTAAATGAGATACCAAGTTGCAAGGTTTACCAAAGAGAAGATATAGACTCAGATCACAATGTATTCATGAGAAAAAGTACGGTGAATTTAAACACAATTTTCATACAGAATCAATACTTAAGAAAATTCTTTAACGAATCACGATGTGTGTTCGCAGATCGCCAAGGCAGTACATATTTCATTAATGAATAATTCAGTATGTTTTTCAGTTTAGGAGGAATGTATATCTCTGTAAAGTGTAATCATAGAATCTGGCCTGCTTAACATAGATATAAGGAAGGTAACCGCGAAGTAACTTTCCGTAGCAGAAGAAACAATTCAAGTGGTCGATCAGAGATGGAAATATTAAGCAAACTTCTCAGGAAATGAGAGGAGAATTTAAAAAGTTGGGAGTCAACATTTATATGCAAAAGAAGTTTCACTGTTAAATGCAGGGGAGGGAGCGGAAAGGAGGAACGAGTACCACGAGGTCTTCCATAAAGGATAGAAATAGCTGCTAACGTCCGTGAGTCAGAGACGAATATTGATTCGGAAGACAAATAGGAGCCAGTTTCACAATGAGTAAAACAACAGAGAGTAGACTTATTAACTGTACCGCCTCTTAAGCTATATCACTAACAGATCTGGCAAAGTAAATGTATGATTGTCACGTTTAAATGTGTATTTGGTTGTATCTTGGTGTTGTAAGTGATCAGTTCGACAGACCGCCGAGAATTCGGCGTGGAGTAGAACATTTTATACGCTGTTGAAGCCTAAATATTTCTAGGAAAAGACTATTTTTATTTCATACATGATGTAAGTAGTCACATAAGCCTTTGCACAGTAAAAATTAAGTTTAAGAAGTATGGGGTCGTGTTAAAAATCATCCCACCGCTTTTTCTACATATTGTACCGGTTAATTTTAAAATAATGTTCATTACATATATTCAAAAATCTATGTGATCTACAAATTATACTGCTGAATGTGCTGGTACTAGTAAAAATACAAATACAGGAGACATTTACGGGATATGTTTTCCAGACTGGCCCTCGCACACTTCTTTATTTCCTTTTATTGAACCACAAAATCAAAGTTATGTAAATCCATAATTGTAAAGTATTATCTTACCATGCTTCATTGTCCCTTTTTTTTAACGTAATCGTGAGGCATATAATTTGTTCGCCATGTAATTAAAACTAAAGATTGGTGACTGACATATATAATCCTTCTTAAAGTGAATAACAACATGATCCTCGTATGACAAGAGTCACAATGACGTAAAAAGAGTGAATCAGTCACTATAAATATCATTACTATTATTATCATTATTATCATTATTATCGGTCGTGGTGGTGGTGGCGGTAGTGTTAGTAGTAGCAGTAATAATTTTAGCATCAGATTATCACTTTTCTTAAAAAATTACAATTTTTAGAGTTGCTTACTTCTGTCAGTATAAACGGAAACTTTGCACGATCACTTTGTTGTTCGTCGATCTGTCCGTCTGTTAAGAAATACATGTCAAATACTCAAACACTAACGTATACAGTCCCTTGACGTTGTAAAAAATTTGCCGGCCGGAGTGGCCGAGCGGTTCTAGGCGCTACATTCTGGAACCACGTGACCGCTACGGTCGCAGGTTCGAATCCTGCCTCGGGCATGGATGTGTGTGATGTCCTTAGGTTTGCTAGGTTTAAATAGTTCTAAGTTCTAGAGGACTGATGACCTAAGATGTTAAGTCCCATAGTGCTCAGAGCCATTTGAAACATTTTTGGAAACAATTTAAGCCTCTTAGTCAGTGCTGTTAAAATATGCAGTCATTTATGTCACGCATTTTGATACTCGCAAACTCACTGATCAAAACCTGTAGATCAGCGGCCTATGTACCTAAACAAGTTTGTACAAAACCTTCAGAACGTGAGATCTACTCGCATTTGTTGGTTTTCTCAAATGGCGGCATCGAAGATACATGATTTATGGCCCCAAGAAGACATGGAGAGGGCCGTTGATGTAGGGGCATGGCCTTTCAAAGCCTCATTTTGAAGAGGAAGCTGAAGAATAATAATGTGAAAATTCGCGATGGTTAGAAAAATTTTGGACGTGGCACAGACCTATCTGTGTGAAGCCCGCTGACGAACTTGAAGACCACATTCTGCTACTTATATCCTACATGTCTGGATGTTCTCGAGCTGTTTTGCTAAGCCCAGCCTTTGATTTTCAATAAATTACACATACGTTTAAAAATTGGATGGCAGATAAACAAGGTGACTCCCAAGCCTGAATTATCTCTGCGCCAAAAGATGTTATTTAGCGAGCTAGAGCATTTAGCTTCAACAAATTGCCATAAATATGGTTCAATTTCTTTGCAATTTAGTGAACAAATCTGTTTTCTAAGCTATTCAGATATTCAATACGGAGGGCACTAATCTAGCCTCCACATAGAGACCTCAAGAAACCATTCCACAAAGAGATAAGTACCAAGTGGAAGCTATAGTTAACGCAGAAATGAAGACAAATACCAGGCGTCTTTATTGCTTCAGTGTTTTCGGCGTGTATGCCCCAGCAATGATAGTGTTTAAGAGAAGACAATTTTCCGATGATTTAAAAGCTGCAGCTCCACGTGGGATCAAATTTGCTATTTCGAACAGATGTTGAACGACTAGCCACTTGGCGACTTTTCTAAGCTGCTTGCAGCACTTCACAACTAAGTAGCTGACACATGGCTTCGCTCATACTCTGGTAGCAGTATTACTTACTCAAGGACTGATCAGCTGTTAGGGCTGCGACCATACAATTACCAATGACATCTCCAAAACTGAAATCTGGCCATTCTATCCACACATTTCAGGTTTCGGACTTCAAGGCGAGTGGACTAAATTCAGTCCACAGTCGGTAGCTAGAATTGAGGAAGTTGACATGAGCGCACAGAGAATAAGTCTCAGGAATCTGAAGACAAAATAATGGAAATGATGCGCTCCTGTATCCTTGAAGTCCCACAAAAGAAATTGTACGAGGAGAGCGTCAGCACGCCCACAAAGTATCTCCTCTATCCCAACTCTATAAATGAGAAAAAGAAGCAGAGCAACATCATACACTGTTGATATCACCGTAAGGCTTTCCAAGAGGCTATTCCTTCACAAAATAATCTGATAAAAACGATAGTAGGCCTACAAAAACTAAAGTTGTTGAACCTAAATGTGGGAATACCTTTTCAAATAAGTTCTGCAAGAATTGCGAAGTTCGCCAGGAGGAAAAAATAATTAAGTCTTTAGGCGTTATGTATGGTTCCAAGTAAGTCGAAAAAAGAGTTTTTTTTTTTGTTATAGCAATAAACCATAAAACGTTTCCTTTTTTCTTTTCTTCTTACTTAAATGATGAACGAAATGATCCGTTATAGACAAAATACAGATTATTCCTACATGCAGGTGATAAATATGTTACTTGTCAACAAACCAGCTAGCACTTTTATAACTGTAATGAACATTCAGACTCAGTGAAACCTCTGGTACTGGGAAGATGGCAACGTAATATCGCTGAGAAAAAATGATAGGCGCTTCTTCAACTGTCATCTGCCTACCGTTTTGTCTTTCGTCTTGTAAGCTTTTGCTGACAACATTTAAGTTCGTTTTATCTGTAATTTGCAGGCTTAATAATTATTTGTTTCACTGTAATTATTCCTGTTAATTATTTGAAGAGAGCTACCGTCCCATTTCCTTATCATACTTATAATTTGTATTGTGTTCTGAATGTTTTTCAACGAGAAGGTAGGAGGGGTCGCAGGCTGTTCGGGGGTAAACTACCGAACACTATTCGTGTTCTTTCGTTTACTGGTTATCTGTCGGAAGCTGGAACCTTTCTGAGATACTTCATCACATCATGTCCCGTGTCATACGTAACATTTTTTCGTGAGAGCTGAGTTGGTTTGATCGGTTGCTGCCTTCGAACAATGACGCTTGAAAGCTTACGCATTTGCCTGATGCTGCCCAGTTATAAGAAAAATAATGACATGACGCCCCAGTTCAGGTAAACTTAGGTTATGCTTATTAAAATTCCAGTGAGCTGCACCGTACGATGCTTTTATAAGAGATTATCGTCTTATCTACATGGCTTGCACCCATGTCGCGACAGTTAACATAAGTAAAATCATTTTGTTTTCTGAACTGGAATCTAACGTCGTCCCATTCAGAGAACTTCAATTGAAAATCTCATTCCGAGACTGAAGACAACGCCACGACCAGACTGTTTATCTAACGCTAAAGCTGTTCAGCGTAAGTATAGTGGAAATAGTGGTAGTAAGTTCCAATGGGACCAAACTGCTGTGGTCATCGGTCCCTAGGCTTACACACTTCTTAACCTAACTTCAACTAACTTATGCTAAGAACACACCCGTGCCCGAGGGAGGACTTGAACCTCCGACGGCGAGAGCCGCGCGAACAATAGCAATGAACCTCAAATCGCGCGGCTACCTCGCTCGGTAACGTAAGTACGAAATTAGCCTAATATTTCAGTAATTAATATGTATTAAGCCATCAAAAGCGTAAAAATTAAAATCAGTATTGTTCATCATCTTTATTTATTGCTACAGTTGAGAAAGTCTTTAGTGGTTCACTTTATAACACCAGTGGTACAAATGGAAATACTTGTCTATAGTTTGTACAATGTTACGCCTCTTTAACCACTGTGTTGTAACTTTTAAATCGTAGATAATTTGTTTCTGAAACTTATGTTGAGGGAATCGGATGCCCGTTATTACTATTACATTTGTATAGTGTGTATCAAATTTCAGTAAAAGGAGACAACTACTATTTGTGAGACTTTATCCTGCTTTGAAAGACTTGCGATCACTGATGGAGAAGGTAGTTCTAAGTCTAGGGGACTGATGACCTCAGATGTTAAGTCCCATACTGCTTGGAGTCAACTGATTTGAGAAATACCCTCGGACACTATCCACATAAAACCGAAGAAAGCAGGGCAATTAATTCTTCACAGGCAGTCTGTGAGCTAATTTGTCATCGTTTTTTACCAGAATAATGTACAAAAGAATACATTTTGCTAACCCAAGACATAATAACCATTTTTCTAATAGAATTTTGGCCCACTTTTGCAACAAATTGCAGCAGCGATCACTCACGCCATGGATCAGCCAAATCCTTGGTAGTTTTCCGGATATATCTGGCACCAAACATCTGCACACAGGTCACGCAAATAGCGTAAATCATACATCAGTGGATTCTTGACTTGGAGTTGGCACTTCGTAGCTTCCCAGATGCGATCCACTGATTGATATCAGGTGAATTTGGTGACCAAGACACCAAATAAATTTCACTGTGGTGCTTGTGCGTGTTTGCAGATTAGGGGAGTTCAACGCCGAGGTTACCAGCGCAAAATCACTGCCATGCTCCTCAAACCAGTGTAGGACGATACCGGTATTGGGACATTCTATTGTATTGTATGAAACTGGGGACTTAGAAACGACGGAGAGGCTTCGTCCCCGCCGTAGGCTTCAGTGGTTCACAACACCACAACAGGCTACAGCAGTCCACCCACCCTTCCGCCGCTCCACACCGAACCCAGGGTTATTGTGTGATTCGCCCTCAGTGGAACCTCCACAGGAACGCGACACACCAGACAACTGTAACCACAGTGTTTGCGTGGTAGAGTAATTATGGTGCACGCGTACATGGAGAAAGTGTTTGCGCAGCAATCGCCGACATAGTGTAACTGAGGCGGAATAAGGGGAATCAGCCGCATTCGCCGAGGCAGATGGAAAACCGCCTTAAAAACCATCCACAGACTGGCCGGCACACCGGACCTCGACACTAATCCACCGGGCTGATTCGTGCCAGGGACCAGCACGCCTTCCCGCCAGGAAAGCAGTGCGTAAGACCGCACGGGTAACCGGGCGGGCAATGGGACATTGTTATGCTGTTGGAAGATGCTATTGCCTTTGGGAAAGAGAACATGTATGAAGGCGTCCAGTTATTCTGCAATAATGTCCTCAGCTATCACGGCACCTGGGGCAACTACCACAGGTCGCTGAGTCAACGTGGGAATATGTATGGGTCTGCTGCGGAGCCCCCTGTTCAGCCATGAGTGCTGAACGAGGCGCTCCGGGATTGTCCCGACACCAGCATGTATTCTGTTGTCACATCTGCCACAAACCGCTGCCTATCCTGCTTTCACGTTCCGTGATGAGACGTGGATGTCCAATACCTTGTCGCCTAGTCATTATTTTACCGCCCTTCAACCAGTTACCATAGACGGTAGCGACAGCAGCACGATAACAGCCGACCAGCAACGCTACTTCCTACGTGCTAGTTAGCAGGAGCCGCACCGTAACAATCTTCTCTTTGCTTAAGTCAGTTATCTCATTGGATTTCTCCGTTTGTGATCCGTATCTCTGCTACAATGGTTTTCCATTCGTCTCTGCTTCACTTTATACAGGGCTATTACAAATGATTGAAGCGATTTCATAAATTCACTGTAGCTCCATTCATTGACATATGGTCACGACACACTACAGATACGTAGAAAAACTCATAAGGTTTTGTTCGGCTGAAGCCGCACTTCAGGTTTCTGTCGCCAGAGCGGTCGAGAGCGCAGTGAGACAAAATGGCGACAGGAGCCGAGAAAGCGTTTGTCGTGCTTGAAATGCACTCACATCAGTCAGTCATAACAGTGCAACGACACTTCAGGACGAAGTTCAACAAAGATTCACCAACTGCTAACTCCATTCGGCGATGGTATGCGCAGTTTAAAGCTTCTGGATGCCTCTGTAAGGGGAAATCAACGGGTCGGCCTGCAGTGAGCGAAGAAACGGTTGAACGCGTGCGGGCAAGTTTCACGCGTAGCCCGCGGAAGTTGCGAATAAAGCAAGCGGGAAGCTAAAGTACCACAACCGACGGTTTGGAAAATCTTACGGAAAAGGCTACAAGCCCTGACACCCGATGACAAAGTCAAACGCTTTGAATTTTCGGCGCGGTTGCAACATCTCATGGAAGAGGATGCGTTCAGTGTGAAACTTGTTTTCGGTGATGAAGCAACATTTTTTCTTAATGGTGAAGTGAACAGACACAATGTGCGAATCTGGGCGGTAGAGAATCCTCACGCATTCGTGCAGCAAATTCGCAATTCACCAAAAGATAACGTGTTTTGTGCAATCTCACGTTTTTAAGGTTTACGGCCCCTTTTTCTTCTGCGAAAAAAACGTTACAGGACACGTGTATCTGGACATGCTAGAAAACTGACTCATGCCACAACTGGAGACCGACAGCGCCGACTTCATCTTTCAACAGGATGTTCGGCATTTCTTAAACAGGAGATTGGAAAACCGATGGATCGGTCGTGGTGGAGATCATGATCAGCAATTCATGTCATGGCCCCCACGCTCTCCCGACTTAACCCCATGCGATTTCTTTCTGTGGGGTTATGTGAAAGATTCAGTGTTTAAACCTCCTCTACCAAAAAAGTGCCAGAACTGCGAGCTCGCATCAACGATGCTTTCGAACTCATTGATGGGGACATGCTGCGCCGAGTGTGGGAGGAACTTGATTATTGGCTTGATGTCTGCCGAATCACTAAATGGCTCTGAGCACTATGCGACGTAACTTCTGAGGTCATCAGTCGCCTAGAACTTAGAACTAATTAAACCTAACTAACCTAAGGACATCACACACATCCATGCCTGAGGCAGGATTCGAACCTGCGACCGTAGCAGTTCCGCGGTTCCGGACTGCGCTCCTAGAACCACTAGACCACCGCGGCCGGCGACCGAATCACTAAAGGGGCACATTTCGAACATTTGTGAATGCCTAAAAAAACTTTTTGAGTTCTTGTATGTGTGTGCAAAGCATTGTGAAAATATCTCAAATAATAAAGTTAGTGTAGAGCTGTGAAAGCGCTTCAATCATTTGTAATAACCCTGTATACTTTCCTACCGCATCACTTAGCCGCAATTCCACGGTGTCTCGCTTTGGGAAAGTGTAATGCCTTGACTCATCTATTTGATAGAAAACACTCAGATGACGATCAGTTGATCGTTCTCAAAAATCTTGGTGCAAAGGAGGCAGTTCTGACGTTACCAGTGATAGCTGCAGCTAGATTTAAGAATACTAAACACACTTTTTGAAACTAGAAAGCGAAAGAAAGTGGCACACCTGGCTAATATGGTGTAGTGTCCCCGCGAGCACGTGGAAATGCCGGAACACGACGTGGCACGGACTCGATTAATGTCTGAAGGGAATTGACACCATGAATTCTGCAGAGCTGTACATAAATCCGTAAGAGTACGAGGGGGTGGACATCTCTTTTGAACAGCACGTTGCAGGGCCTCCTAGATAAATTCAAGTCTGGGGAGGTTAGTCGCCAGCGGAAGTGCTTAAACTCAGAAGAGTGTTCCTGGAGCCACTCTGCAACAATTCTGCAAGTGCGGGGTGTCGCATAATCATTCTGCAAATGGATAAGTCCGTCGGAATGCATAATGCACGTGAATGGGATCCAGGTCATCAGACAGGATGGTTACGTACGTGTCACCTGCCCGAGTCGTATCTAGATGCATCGGGGTTCCATATCACTCCAACTGCACACGCTCCACACCGTTACAGAGCCTCCACCAGCTTTAACAGTCCTCTGCTGACATGCAGGGTCCATAGGTTCGTGAGGTTGTCTCCATACCCGTATAGGTCCACCATCTCGGTACAATTTGAAACGAGACTCGTCCGTCCAGCCAACATGTTTCCAGTCATCAAAAGTCCAGCGTCGGTGTTGACGTGCCCAGGCGAGACGTAAAGTTTCGTGTCGTGCAGTCTTCAAGCGTACATGAGCGGACCTTCGGCTCCGAAAGTCCATATCGTTGATGTTTCGTTGAATAGTTCGCACGCTGACACTTGTTGATGGCCCAGCATTGAAACCTGGAGGTATTTGCGGAAGGGCTGCGCTACTGTCACGTTGGACGATTCTCTTCAGTCGTCTTTGGCCCCGTTCCTGTGGGATCCTTTTCCGGCAGCAGCGATGTCGGAGATTTGTGTTCTACCTCATTCCTGATGTTCACGGTGCACTCGTGAAAAGATAGTACGGAAAATTTTCCACTTAATCGCTATCTCGGAGATGCTGTGTCCCATCGCTCGTGCGGCGACTGTGACACCACGTTCAAACTCACTTAAATCTTGATAACCTGTCGGTGTAGCAGCAGTAACCGATATAACAACTGCGCCGGACACTTGGTGTCTTATATAGGCGTTGCCGACAGCAGCGCCGTATTCAGCCTGTCTACATATCTCTGAACTGGAATACGAATGTCTAGACCAGTCTCTTTGGCGTTTCAGTGTATTAAGAATGTGTGAGAATGTAAGCTACAGCAAACTGTTCGAAATCTGCAGAGTAACACACTGACGGAGAAGAAAATCGCAACACTAAAAGGAAGCTGTGTGAGATAAACCTAAGTTGGAAGGCATGTTCTTATATCTGAAAGATGATGTCAATACAAATTTCGCTTCATTCGCATAAGAGAAGCGCCAGTAGCGCCAACATGAGAACGCCGATGAGGTGTGCTTTAATGAAATGCAGTACCAGTCATGACCGTTAGTTACGTTTGAGACTGGACGTAGTGAGTTGATGTTCGTCAAGAATGATTTATGACGACGAAGTAGCCTTTACCAACAGCTGGCTGATTTTGAACGAGGTCCTTTTATAGGGCTACGTGGAGCTGGGTGTTTCTTTCGCAATATTGCAGAAAGACTTGGCTGGATCGTAGCCACTGTACGTGACTGCTGGCAATGATGGACACGGGAAGATACGATCGCATACAGTACGGGCTCGGGACGGCCACTTGACAGTACCGAGAGGAAAGACCGCCGTGTTCGGGGTTGGCTCTGGTGCATCGTACTGCTTCTGCAGCAGTAATTAGAGTTGCAGTTGACACCACGAACTGTATTACTGTAAGGACGGCTTCGAGCCAGGCGCCCTGTAGCGTTCATTCCACTAACCCCAAACCACCTCCGTCTGCAACTTCAGAACCAGCTATCAAGAGCTCTTTGGAGGGCAGTGTGGAGATCTGTTGTGTTTCCTGATGAAATTCCTTTCTGCTAGCGACGGCTGTGTGATGGTTAGCGCGCCACCAACCTGTCTGCGGCCTAGGTACACAGCACCTACATCTGGAGTTATGGTCTCGGGTGCGATTTCACATGATACCAGAACCACACTCGTTATCTCGCACACACCCTGATTGTTATATTGTACGTCAGTCTGGTGACTCGACCTGTTGTGGCGCCATTCGTCAACAGCGTTCCATGGAGAGTTTTCCAGGAGGATAACACTCGCCCACGTACCGCTGCTTAACCCAATATGCTCTACAGTGTCTACATGTTGCCTTGGCCTGCTCGATCACCAGATTTTCTCTAATCGAACATACATGGGACATCATCTGACGACAAATCCAGCGTCATCCACATCCAGCATTAACCATATCTGTATTGATCGACCATATGCAACAGTCATGGAACTCCATACCACAAACTGACATTGGGAACCTGTACGACAAAATGCATTCACGTTTGCATCCTCGCGTTCAATATTCTCACTGTTACAGTGGTTATTAATGTATCATCATTTCACATTTCGATTGACTTACCTCGCACTTATGTTAATCTGTGATATTGAAATGTTAATCACTTAAATACATTACCCAGACAAATGCACTGCCCAAACTGCATTATTCTAGATAAATTGTTTCTTAGTGGTGGGATATATTTTTTTCATCACTGTAGGTGTATGGTATGGAGAAAGGTGATAGACATATGGAGACTTCTGCAGCTCCTGCTCCACAGATCCGTCTCCAGTCGTCAACACTGGAGTACACTCTGAAGATCTTCCACCTTTGAACTGAACCTGGTCACTGATTAACTTCACTTGTGCGATCTAGACTGTTTTTCTAAGTATAATATGATATGAGTGAAAATAAAGATCCTTGTCGTGGCTCTAGATGGGCCATTAGGCTCGACCGAGAGCCGTGTCATCCTACGCCAATGGCATCATTTGGTGCGGTATGGAAGGGACATGGTGTCAGCACAGCACTCTGAATGTCGCTGTCGCGTTTCCTGACCCTCGGACCGCTCCTAATTGGTGGATTAGCTCATCAGCTGGCGCTATGAGGCTCAGTGCACGACCTTTTTGATATTTATCTTTATAAAATTCAGTAATATTCTTTTTCTCTACACAGTCATCACACTGTCTAGTATTTTCCATTATAAAATTAAACAGGAAACAATTTTCAAAAAAAATTTCGCATAGTGAATTCAATATCACGAAATTTATTATTTCTATTGTTAAGTGTTTTCATTCATTTATGTTTCAGTTTCATCTGTTCATTTGAAATTAACTGAAAATCCCAGTCAGTAATTAATTTAGAATATCTATCTGGTAAAATAATCTTAAACTCATTATTAAGCTCCATATAAATTTTTTCTCAATATCCAGTATATAAATATTCACATCCAGTAACATTATATAAAACTTTTATCTATAACTCAGTTACTTTTTTAACCTCTTTCGAGACACTTGCATTGTAGAGCTTCTTGATTAGAGTGTACATTTGTATAGAAACAAACTGTAATGTACATATATTTTATTTTCCAAAACATATCTTCTGTCATCATCAGGGCTCAAGGCTTTCTTGTTTATTTCAATTGTGTATATTACATGTTCTTCATTTCCAATCACATTAATTCTTATGTACTGTTCTCTATTGTTAAACAAACAATCTGTATAATCTTCTAACCTAATTCTATTTTTCACAATACATTTTAACTCCTTTAGATTTTACCTCTATTTTGTCACCAACTTTACAAGCATACACTTTTGCTTTCAGACTACAAAATTCTTTCATTTTTTCCCATTTCATTCATCTTTCCTTTTTCCTACAACTTCCTTGTTAACTTGTGGAATACCATAGATATTATTTTCAAGATAAACATTAGTATCAAATTTATCAATCATCGATTTCATATCTTAATAAAAATCATCAGTTTGTATACTGTAGATATAACTGTCTGTATCTTGATAACACAACGTAATATTTTTTTCATATTTCGGTTTCATTACTCTGCAGAGAAAATCATACATCAGTTTTTTGATCAATCAAATATACCAACATAGATAGGTTCCTGAAAAGGAATTTTTATTTTATTCATATCAATAGCAGCAAGATTTTCATTACGTATTGTTCTTGCTTTAAAGTTTGGCTTTGCTATTCATTTATCAGATTTTTCTCCGTCTGACACTAATTTTGAATCAATTGTGTTTCTTATATTTTACATTGTCTTGCCAAAGACCGAATTATTCATCAGATTATAGAAATCCTTCTTCAAAATCAATTTTGTCATGTTCTCATTATTGTATTGAAATCTATATACTTCTTCAACCACTCAAGTTATTTAAATTTTAAGCTATGTATTTTTGCATGTATTTTTTCACATGTGTTTTTGCACAATTATAATCTTCATCCCTTATTTCACCTTTCATTCAATTTATTATACATTACTTTTTCTGCTGGTAATTGTGCCTCTTCAAATTGATTTGCAATTGATTGAAAACGAAAAGACGAAACTGAAATATGAAGGAATAAAGAAACTTATAAAAAGAATTATGAATTTCGTGATATTGAATTCACTCTGTGAAATTTTTTTGTTAAATTTTATTTTTTCCTATTAAATTTTAATTATCTTTAAATGTGCAATACCAGACAGCTAAAGCAGTGTGGTGTCTGTCTAGAGAAAAAGAATATCAATGAATTTTACAAAGACAAATTTCGAAAATACAGATATTGAAGATTTGTAAAGAATGTAAAAAATATTTCATGAAAATTAAAGTTCCTTGTAATATGGTAAAACTGTAAACAAGACTTCTCTCAAAAAAAAAATTGTAATTGGCAGTTTGTAAAAATCTTATTGCTATTCAAGAAGAAAAATTTAGGAAAAAATTGTGAAAGGAATAGATGTCTTAAGTTCACCATAGTTCATTTTATTTATTTTCTCGCATTCACCTTTTACACAAAAAAATGTTAATCTTATTGTCTTACGCTCACCTTTGGTATGTAAAAATAATTATTTTGAAAATTGGTGAACATGATACGAGAAATACTCATTTTTATTAGTTCTTCTACGTCATTTACTATAATATAGGCTTTTTCATATGAAAGTATGTGAGTTAGACCTGAAAACCTGCAACTTAAATCTACTCATATAATTTCGTACTTTCTAAAGGAGAGCAAGAGAGCGTCGTTGATGTTCGAGTATCGTCACTTTGAACATCTGTTGTGACATCGATGCGATGCAGCTCGGTACTGTGTTCTGGGACGATTTGTTGTCGTTGCTTGCACTCCGTCTATTTCCAGTCAGATGTTCATAGGACTTTTTTTTCTCCATTTTCAACCAGGAATCCGTCCTTGCAGTTTGCCGTGTTTGTTCATGTTCACCCTATGTAAGATAGATTGGTGGGGTTTGACCTTTTTCTCTTTTTTTCAAGTAGATTCCAGTTAATAGCACTATATGATCAATCTATAATTTTTTGTTTTACTACAACATGTCACTGTTTGATAGTAAAAATCAATAGCTGTCGAATGAAACCTGAATTAATCATTCCGATTTTTATTTTTGCTACAAGTATTGTTTCTTTGTAAGTAGTACAGAGAAGGATATCTATTAAGAACACAAATGTTCCGTAGGTTATAGAACACTTTATATATCCTCCTTCAGTTCCTAGACGGTTCTCCACTTCCAGTTTCTAGGGGAATGTACTAAAACACTGACCGCATACGTAAACAAAGTGGTCGAAATGAGATAACGCCCGATAATTATGAAACACACCTAACGTACAGGTAACGTGATTACGATCGTAACTGGCCGAGATAACTAACAAAAGTACTGTAGTCTGTACTTACTTATGATAGGGTAAGGTAGCCTACGTTGAAAAACTACGTGACGGATGACAAATGAGGAGGTTATCATGGACTTGTCGGAGAGAGTAATATAGGCAAAATGTTGACAGAAAAAGGGAATGGATGATAGGACATATGTTAATAATTCAGGGAATAACTACCATGGTACTTGAAGGAGGTGTAGAAAGTTAAAACTGTGGGGGAAGATACATATTGGAACATATTCAACATATGCCGAAGAGCCATAGAAAATGGCACACCTGCCTAATATCGTGCAGGGCCGATGAGACCACGCAGAAGTGCTCCAACACGACGTGGCGTGGACTAGGCTAATGCCTGAAATAGTGCCGACACCATGAATCCTGCACGGCAGTCTATAACTCCATAAGAGTACGAGGAGGTGAAGATCTCTTCTTAACAACACGTTGCAAGGCATCCCAGATATGCTCAATAATGTTCACGTCTGGGGAGTTTGGTGGCCAGCGGGGGTGTTTAAACTCGGAAGAGAGTTTCTGTAGTCACTCTGTAGCAATTTTGGACGTGTGGTATGCCGCGTTGTCCTACTGGAATTGCGCAAGTCCGTCGGAATGCTCAGTGAACACGAATGGATGCAGCTGATCGGACAGGCTACTAACGTAAGTGTCTCTTGTCAGAGTCGTATCTGGACGTATCAGAGGTCCCATATCACTCCAAATGCACACTTCCCACACCGTTACAACTAGAAACGAGACTCGTCCGACCAGGCAAAATGTCTCCAGCCGTCAACAGGCCTATGTCGGTGTTGATGGCCCCAGCCGAGGGGTGTAGCTATGTGTGGTGCAGTCATCAAGGGTACACGAGTGAGCCTTCGGCTCCGAAAACTCATATCGATGATGTTTCTTTGAGTAGTTCGCACGCTGAAACTTGCTGATGACCCAGCACTGAAACCTTCAGCAATTTGCGGAAGGATTGCACTTCAGTCACATTGAACCATTCTCTTCAGTCGTCATTGGTCCTGTTCTACATCTACGTATCTGCATATATACTCCACTAGCCACCAAGCGGTGTGTGGCAGAGGGCACTATTCGCGCCAAAGTCATATTTCCCCCCCTCTGTCCCCCTCGCGGATCGCGCGAGGAAAAAACGACTGTCTGAACGCCTCAGTACGAGCTCTTATTTCCCTTATCTTTGAATGGTGATCATTGCGTGATTTGATACTAATAATATATGCTCTACATCCTCAGGGAAGATCGGATTTTGGAATTTAGTGAGCAGCCCCTTCCGTTTTTCGCGTCATGTATCTGCAAGTTCCGTCCACTCTTTCTACGAGATTTGTAACGCTCTTGCGATGGCTAAATGAACCAGTCCCGAAATTTTCCGCTCTTCTTTGGACCATCTGAATCTCCTGAATCAGACCCAACTGGTAAGGGTCCCATACAGATGAACAATACTCTGAAACTGAACTAAAGTATCGTAAGCAGTTTCCTTTGATGAAGGATTGCATCGCTTCAGGATTCTATCAATAAACCGCAATCTAGAGTTCGCCCTATCCGTTACTTGTGTTATCTGATCGTTCCATTTGAAATCTTTTCGAAGAGTCACACCCAGATACTTGACGGATGTTACCGAGTCCAAAGCCGGCCAGAGTGGCCGTCCGGTTCTAGGCACTACAGTCTGGAACCGAGCGACCGCTACGGGAGCAGGTTCGAATCCTGCCTCGGGCATGGATGTGTGTGATGTCCTTAGGTTAGTTAGGTTTAATTAGTTCTAAGTTCTAGGCTACTGATAACCTCAGAAGTTAAGTCGCATAGAGCCATTTGAACCATTTTTTTACGGAGTCCAAAGACTGTGCGTTTATTACGTACTCGTACATTAATGGAGATTTTCACTTTGTTATACGCAGTAGGCTACAATTACTAAAATTGAGAGATAACTGCCAGTCATCACAACACGCATTTATTTTCTGCAAATCCTCACTGATTTTTTCAGAACTTCGCGTGATACTACTTTCTTGTAGACTACAGCATCATCGTCAAACAGTCTAATGCCGCTGTCAATACCATCAACCAGATCGTTTATGTAAATCTTAAAACGCAGAGGACCTATTACGCTGCCCTGTGGCACGCCTGATGTTACGCTTGTTTCTGTTAAAGTTTCCCCATTCAGGACGACATACTGCTCTCTTTCTGTTACAAAACTTTCTACCCAAACGCATATGTCATCGGATAGACCGTAAGCGCGCTCTTTTTGGATCAGGCGACAGTGCGGAACTGAATCGAACGCCTTTCGAAGGTCGAGGAATATGGCATCAACCTGGGAGCCGGTATCTAGAGCCTGTTGCATATCATGCCCAAAGAGGGCCAGCTGTGTCTCCCATGACCATTGTTCCATAAAACCGTGTTGGTTTCTGCACATGAGCTTCTCGGAGTCTGGAAAGGTCATTATGTCTGAACACCAAATATGTTCCATGATTATACAACAAATCGATGTCAGTGAAATTGACCGGTAATTATGTGCATCCGATTTTCTACCCTTTTTACAGATTGCTATGATCTGGGCCTTCTTTCTGTCCCGTGAACTTTCCGCTGCCCCAATTATCTCTGTTCATGGAGGATCTTTTTCCGGCCGCAGTGTCGTAGATTTCATGTTTTACCGGATTCCTAATTTTCACGGTACACTCGTGAAATAGTCGTCCAGGAAAATTTCCACTGCATCGCTACTTCGGAGATGCTGTGTCCCATCGCTAGTACGAATACGCCGACTATAACACCACGTACAAACTGACAAATCTTGATAACCTGCCATTTTAGCAGGTGTAACCGATCAAACAACTGCGCCCGAGACTTGCCTTATATAGGCATTGTCGACCACAGTGCCGTATTCTGGCTGTTTACGTACCTCTGTGTTTGAATACGCGTGCCTATACCAGTTTCTTTGGCGCTTCAGTGTATAATTAAGGACGATGGGTGCAAATGCTACTTTATAGTGAGGCAACTGGCACAGGGCAGGCAGCATGACGAAGTCAGAAGACTGACGGTGAAAATAATAAGGCGAAGTAGCAGGATCAATGAATGTTCGTGACAACGCTGATTAGCCCTCGGTTTCAGCTCATTCTGCCAGTAACTGATCGCGCCGCGTTAATTGCTTTGCTTCAGTGCAGAGCCCGTTCTGACGTCAGAAAGTGGAAACGGCGCGCAGCACTAATCGAAGTTGGCCCGGCCGTTCAGCTGGGTTAACGGGGAGGCCGCCTCAATTAGGGGCGAGTTCCGCCCTATCGCGACACCCCAGCCGGCCGCGCCGCTAATCCACGCCGCTCTGTACGCGGTCTAATTACAGGTAAGCTCGCAGCCCGTGTTCCGTGCGGAAACCCGCGTTATCATTCCGAACAGTAGCGGGGCCGCGAACGGAACACACACTTTAAAAACTTACACTCTGCCGCCGTATTCTTATTTGTGCCTTCGCCGCTCTGCCGTTTAGCCAGCTTCACCTGGTGCTGAGGGATTCCTTCTTTCTTTATTAGTTAGGTAATCTAAGGAACACTTTTAAACCCTGTAGTTTACCTCCACAGAAATTTGTTCATGAATTTTTTTTTGAGCTTCTCTGTGAAGCTCTTCATCGTTACAATGTGTTCTATAGGCTGGGTGATATCTTCTGTAATGCTCTTGTAAATATCCCCTAGTTTATTCCAGCCAGCTGATCCTGACCGTCGAATTCTTTATCTGCGTGACCCACTTTACAGTGAATGGTGGAGAGTACCTGTGGTGTGCGTACTGTAAGACCTTCGGTACACACACCATCAGATTATTTGACTTGTCGCTCTAGCGAAGTAGGCGAGTGTCAGCAATATGTCTCGTGGTCTTATCGCGGCGTGTTTATCTTCTGCCGTTAGGTCAGATGATAGAAATGCCAATTGCACGCTTAGAGTAGCAGATTGACGGTGACCAAGTTTAAACAGAACTTAATTAATTTTCACACACTTTTATTAAGATAATAACAAGCCTAAAAATTACTTAACTTGGTTCTGGATGCTATTTACAATTGACACTCTGAAGTTCCTTTGGTCTTGGTACGTTAATCTTATTGTCACATATCTCTGATACTTGACAAAGTGTATACACGTATACATTTCTCTTCATGGCTATGTACAGGAATATGATAATCTTATTAGGCGCAGACTGAAATTTGACTATAGACTGGTACAGACAAATGCAGACTAATGCAGATTAATGCAGACTGACTAATCGGAGGTCTGTACACTCGTTATAACACCTCGCGCATTCAGGTATCACTGCGTGAGTGTGAACCACGAGAAGAAAAGGTTCTACGTTAGCAGCAATCTCATTGGCTGCGTTACATATTAATACGCGGATCGGCGGAAGCAGAATTTGGTCCGTCTCTAAGGCAGCGCCATCTCGTAGTGCAGAGACGGACGACCGCTGCGCCTGCGCTGTTGTGCTTAGCGGGGCGCGATCTAGTGGGAAAGTTGTGTACGCGCTGACTACGCGGAACTATGTACACAACAGTACCATTGTTATTTTTCCCCCTTTCCTGTCCCAGTAGCGAATAGTGGTAAGGGAGAACACTTGTTAAAGAACCTGCATTTGAACACGCGTCTGTCTAATTTTACCGCCGTAATAGTTTCGCGAGATATAATTATTAATGTTGAGTATCCTACATAGTGTGGCCAAGTGGGGGGGGGGGGGTGTTAGTAGGCTTGGGGGTATGGAGTATTTTTTTATTTTGTGGAAGGCGAATGGTGACTTCTGAGCAGCCATAAAAAAGTTCCAGTTCCGACCCTTCTAAAAAGCAGCATATTTCCGACTTTTAAATCACTTTTTTTAAAGAGAAACTCCTGAGTACACTTTACCTTTTTCCTTTCCCTGATAGCTAGAGACTGCCGCGTATGGACGCCATGGGGTGATAGTCACTATCCTTCTGTAAATGCGACCACAGAAACTCAAACGTGTTTTGTGCAAAGTGTTATCTGTTAGAGTCTACAGGTCACATTGTTTCCTCTTCATCCAAATTCCATGTTTCTTTTGCGGTATCCTACAATGCTCTAAGATTGCTCAGATCTTTTTTCCAGTTTCTACAAAAGCGTTATCTCCAATAGCTTTCTTTTGTGATCTAGAACTTTATGTTAAGAACTGTCATGTAATGCTCCAGCTTCGCATTGTGTGAAATTACTTTTTTGTTATAGCACTTCAGTGTGGTTCTAAAGGCAGCACGATAACACAAAGATACCCGAAAGACGGCTCTTTAGTGGAACTTTCCAGCTTATCTGCCGTAGATTTTGCTTGTAATGCGTTTTCTTGAAATATATCTGAAGGCTTGCCTTTTCGACTAGATTGTGTGGATTTTCTACGGGAAATTTAGTTTCTTCTACAATCATTCTGATGACCATTAGCAAAACCTTAGCATTTTTACATTGATATTGCGTGCAGAACCTCTGTTATTTTCTCTTCTGGCAGAAGGGCTATAATTATTTCTAACACTATTTTTACGTTGTGGTTACTTATTTGGGCCTGTTCCTCTCTCTCTCTCTCTCTCTCTGTCTCTGTCTCTCTCTCTCTCTCCTTGTTTATTGTTTTTATTTTTATTTGCTTACCAGCGGAGAAAGCTTGCGTTTCCCAGGTTTTTACTTATGGCTGTGCTCTCATTCCCGTGTCACGCAGCGTCTGACCTAGTGCTTAATGTTTAGGACATTGTATCTCCTGAAATACACTTTGTGACCAAAAGTATCCGGACAGCCCCAAAAATAAAAGTTTTTCGTATTAGGTGCATTGTGCTGCCACCTACTGCCAGGTCTCCATATCAGCGGCCTCAGTAGTCATTAGACCTCATGAGAGAGCAGAACAGGGCGCTGCGCGGAACTCACGGACTTCGAACGTGGCCAGGTGATTGGGTGTCACTTGTGTCATACGTCTGTACGCGAGATTTCCACACTCCTAAAAATCCCTTGGTCCACGGTTTCCGACGTGATACTGAAGTGGAAAAGTGAAGGGACACGTACACCAAAAAAGCGTACTGGCCGACCCGGTCTGTTGACTCACGGAGACCGCCGACAGTCGAAGAGGGTCGCATTGTGGTCGGGCGGCTGCTCATAGGCCCACATCACGCCGGTAAATGCCAATCGACGCCTGGCTTGATGTAAGGAGCGTAAACATTGGACGACTGAACAGTGGGAAAACGTTGTGTGGAGTGACGAATCACGGTACACAGTGTGGCGATCCTATGGCAGGGTGTGAGCGTGGCGAATGCCTATCACAGCACAGGCCTACATTGATGTTTTACGCAACTTCTTGCCTCCCACTGTTGAATAGCATTCGGGGATGGCGATTGCATCTTTCAATACGATCGCTCACCTGATAACGCACGGACTGTGGTGGAGTGGTTATACGACAATAACATCCCTGTGATGGACTGGCGTGCATAGAGTCCTGACCTGAATCCTACAGAACATCTTTCGGATGTTTTGGAATGACGACTTCGTGCCAGGCCCCACCGACCGACATCGATACCTCCCCTCGGTGCAGCACTCAGTGGGGAATGGCCTGTCATTCCCCGAGAAAAGATGACTTAAGAGAATTGATCAGGCCTTCCGAAAATTGATGCAGATGTGAATGCTGGGCCATCAACAAGTGATAGCGTGCGAACCATTCAACGAAACACTATCGATATGGACTTCTGGAGCCGAAGGAAAACTCGTATACTCTTGATGACTGCACGACACAAAGCTTTACGCCTTGCCTGGACCCGCCAACACCGACATTATACTGTTGATGACTGGAAACGTGTGGCCTGGTCGGACAAGTCTCGTTTCAAATTGTATCGAGCAGATTGACGTGTACGGATATGGAGACAACCTCATGAATCTATGGGCCCTGCATGTCATCAGGGGAATGTTCAGGCTGGTGGAGGCTCTGTAATGGTGTGGAGCGCGTGCAGCCGGAGTGATAGGGAATCTCTGATACGTCTAGATACGACTCTGATAGGTCACATGTACGTGAGTATTCTGTCTGATCACCTGCATCCATTCATGTACATTGTGCATCGCGACGGATTTGGGTAATTCCAGCAGGGCAGTGCGACATACCACACGTCCAGAATTGCTACGGAGCGGTCCAGGAACACTCTTCTGAGTTTAAACGATCCCGATGGCCACTGGACTCCTCGGGCATGAAAAGTATTGAGCATATCTGGGATGCCTTACAACGTGCTGTTCAGAAAAAGCTGTTACGGATTTATGGACAACCCCACAGTATTAATGATATCAGTTCCTTTCAGCACTACTTCAGACATTAGTCGAATCCATGCCACGTCGTGTTACGGCACTTCTGCGTATTCACGAGGCCCCTACACAATATTAGGCATGTATACCAGTTTCTTTGGTTCTTCAGTTTATAAGCAGCATGAATTCAGCAAACATGAAAAGAGAGATATGAAGGTTAGAATTTAAGAACCTATGGACAGCGAAGTCATTAGAGACAGAACACAAGGAAAGGTTGGCGAAGGAGATAGGCCGTGCCCTTTTCACAGCAACTATCCCAGCACTGGCCTGCATCGTTTTAGGGATATCACGGAAAACCCGAATCTCGATGGCCGGACACAGATTTGGTCGTCCTCCTTAATGCCAGTCCACTGTGCTGACCAATGCGCCACCTCGCCCGGTGCAGAAAATGTCGTTCTTGTGAAACACAACTGGGTCTTTATGCACAGGAAGTAATAAATCCTATCGACGAAGTGTCTCAGACTGATTTCTTGTTTGTACATAGCCATAATACTTTTGACACCGTTCCTCAGGAACTGTTTCTGATCAAACTGTGTGAATGCCATATCGTCTCAGCTGTGCGACTGAATTCATGATATCTTGCAGAAAGATCACATTACCTATCAACTGATGGAAGGATGTCCAGTGAAACAGAAGCTATATCTGGCGTTCCCCAAGGAAGTGTTTTAGGCCCTCTCCTGTTCCTAATTAATATACAGGGTGATTCAAAAAGAATACCACAACTTTAGGAATTTAAAACTCTGCAACGACAAAAGGCAGAGCTAAGCACTATCTGTCGGCGAATTAAGGGAGCTATAAAGTTTCATTTAGTTGTACATTTGTTCGCTTGAGGCGCTGTTGACTAGGCGTCAGCGTCAGTTGATGCTAAGATGGCGACCGCTCAACAGAAAGCTTTTTGTGTCATTGAGTACGGCAGAAGTGAATCGACGACAGTTGTTCAGCGTGCATTTCGAACGAAGTATGGTGTTAAACCTCCTGATAGGTGGTGTATTAAACGTTGGTATAAACAGTTTACAGAGAATGGGTGTTCGTGCAAAGGGAAAACTTCTGGACGGCCGAGAACGAGTGATGAAAATGTAGCACGCATCCAGCAAGCATTTGTTCACAGCCCAGGAAAATCGACTCGCAGAGCTAGCAGAGAGCTGGAGAGTCCTACGAAAAAGGTTAGTTATGAAACCTTATCGTCTGAAATTGGTTCAAGCACTGTCTGCAGCTGATAAAATTAAAAGAATCGATTTCTGTGATTTTATCCTTGCTCAAATGGAAACAGATTAATCTTTCGTTTCAAAGATTGTGTTTAGTGATGAAGCAACTTTCCACACTAACGGGAAAGTCAACCGTCACAATGTCTGTATATGGGGCACTGAGAACCCGCGGGAAACAACTTAGTATGAACGTGACTCGCCTAAGGTGAACGTTTTCTGTGCCATTTCAGCCAATAAAGTTTTTGGTCCCTTTTTCTTCGAAGGTGCTACTGTAACTGGACTACAGTATCTGGAGATGTTGGAGAATTGGCTGTTCCCTCAGCTCGAACAAGAAGCACAACAATTCATATTTCAGCAGGATGGAGCGCCACCACATTGGCACTTATCTGTCCGTAACTAACTGAACCTCAACTACCCGAGGCGATGGATCGGCCGCCAGGCAGCCCGTGACAGAGCACTTCATCACTGGCCTCCAAGAAGCCCTGATCTTACCCCCTGCGATTTTTTCTTATGGGGGTATGTTAAGGATATGGTGTTTCGGCCACCTCTTCCAGCCACCATTGATGATTTGAAACGAGAAATAACAACAGCTATCCAAACTGTTACGCCTGATATGCTACAGAGAGTGTGGAACGAGTTGGAGTATCGGGTTGATATTGCTCGAGTGTCTGGAGGGGGCCATATTGAACATCTCTGAACTTGTTTTTGAGTGAAAAAAAACCTTTTTAAATACTATTTGTAATGATGTATAACAGAAGGTTATATTATGTTTCGTTCATTAAATACACATTTTTAAAGTTGTGGTATTCTTTTTGAATCACCCTGTATACTATTTAAGAGACAATGAGAGCAGCCCTCGCGCATTGTTTGCAGATGATTTTCTGTTTTAACGTCTAGTAAAGCAATCAGAAGACCAAAACCAACCTGCAAAATTATCTGTATGGTGAGAAAATTAACAATTGGCCCTAAACAGTAAAAAGTTTGTGGTCCTCCACATGAGAGCGAAAACATCCGTTAAATGTCGGTTTCACGATACGTATGTTTCTGGATAGGGTCCGCCATTAGCAAAACACAGTTTTGTTTTTTAACCCAAACATGTTTCACTGCAGTTGCAGCATCTTCAGTGGGCTTTTGTTTTTCATCTGTTAACATGTAACTATTAGTTTCTAAATCGTAATTACCGATATTTGAAGACACTCATAAATTATGAATTCATACCTTTCTACCACATGGAGTGGTTTTTCTGATGTGTTGTGTTTCTACAGTAACTGTTTTGTGCCACAGTTTGTCATCTGCAACCACTTACACCTTAAAGTAGATAAATTGTTTAAGCCAAAATTACGATTTGAAAATTGTTATTTCTATGTCTGAAATTAATTAATTATGTGTGTGAGTGTGTGTGTGTGTGTGTCTATTTACGTAATGTTTCACTTACCTTTTCATTTTCCTCATCTTCATCACTATATACGAGTATTGAGTTGCCACTGTCACTGTTTCACTGTTTACCAGCGGTAAAAACAAAACACGGCGGGCAGTGTGAAAAGGGAGAGAGAGAGGGAGAGGAAGAGAGAAAGAGAGAGAGAGAGAGAGAGAGAGACAGTAGGTCTTACGGTATTTTAGTGTGTGTGGGGGGGGGGGGGGGCTGGGTGGGGGGTGAGAGCTCTATAGGTTGGCCTTGCTAATAATTCTTTGAGGGCAGAGAACAGAGTTCCATTGCAGAGAGCTGTGTATTCATTAATTGTTTTCCTTCCACTATGGCATTTTGTATCTGATAATTTTCTTCAGTTATTAGTTTTTGTGAGGAGATGTGGCTGCATTTGAGAATTTTCAAATCAGTATTGATGTTGGTTGGGTTATGTTTCTTGTCCATGAGGTGTTCAGCAAATGTGGAATGCCAGATGTTACTTTTTAATGCTCTTTTGTGTTCTGTGTATGACAATTTGTGGAAAAAAACAGTCATTGTAGAAACACAACACATCAGAAAGACCACACTATGTGGTAAAAAGATATGAATTTATAATTTATGTGTTTTTTCAAATATCTGTAATAACGATTTAGGAACAATAGTTACATGCATACAAACAGTAAAGAACATTCTTTATCTTTAACAGATGAAAAATAATAGCCCACTGAAGATGCTGCAACTGCAGTGAAACATGTTTGGGTTGAAAAACAAAATTATGTTTTGCTAAAGGCGGACGCTATCCAAAAACATACGTATTGTTAAAACGAACACGGAAAGAAAGAGCTTCAACTCCAAGATGATTATCGGTTTCACGGTTAAACATATCTTTTAAAGTTAGTCATTTCAACGAGATACCTATAAATTAAGTTAGAAGTGAAACTGGAACCATCACGTAGAAAATTTTGTGAGGAAAGAGAATCAAATGCTGCGTTTTATTCGCAGAACACTTAGAAGGTGTAACTAAAGATTGCCTACATTACGCTTTTCCGTCCTCTTCTGGAGTATTGTTGCGCAGTATGCAATCCTTGCGAGATATAATTGACGAAGGACATCGAAAAAGTACGAAGAAGAGCAGTGTGTTTTGTATTAACGCGAAACAGGAGGCTGTCATGGATGTAACAAGCGGGATGGGGTGTCAGTTACTATAAAAAAGGCGTTTTTTTGTTGCTGTGACATCTCTCCAAAGTAATCCAATAACCATATTTTTCGACGCTGATATACAGTGGGTTTATAAACTAGTCATACATAAGTAAACTTTAATGGTGAAAAAGGTAAATAACTTAAAAAATGGTTAAAATGGCTCTGAGCACTATGGGACTTAACTGCTGTGGTCATCAGTCCCCTAGAACTTAGAGCTACTTAAACCTAACTAATCTAAGGACAGCACACACATCCATGCCCAAGGCAGGATTCGAACCTGTGACGGTAGCGTTCGTGCGGCTCCAGACTGTAGCGCCTAGAACAGTTCGGCCACGGTAAATAACTTACAGAAATGTTTGATACAGCACTGCATGCAGCATATCCACAAGTTTTATTTACAAATGTTCATTGCTACTACCTGGACTGCGAACGTAAGACAGCCGACTTGTTCAGTTGCTGCAACAAAGGCTGCACGTATACCCCGACCCAGCGTCCTTTGTGATACACTTGGTGAAACGCTTATGACAATTAATAACAGTTCTGTCTTTGAGGTGATGGCTTGTGATATTTACTCCAGAATTGTCTCTGAACTGTTGTAGCGGATATGGATTAATGAAACCATAAACAACACTGCGCAGGCTCTCCACCGTTATACGATTTCATGACGGAATAATCCATTCCTGCTTGCCACCTAGTAGGAATGTCACGAACTAACTGTGTTAGGCGGAAATAAAACCTGAATATGTACTGCACTGAGTTCTGTAACAAACATTTCTGTAAGTTATTTATCCTTTTCAGAGTTAAAGGTTACGTTTGTACGAGGGTTATTCGGAAAGTAAGGAACGATCGGTCGCGTAATGGAAACCACAGTGAAAATCCGATGATGTTTTGCACAGTTGTGTTGGGTAGTGTCTCTAGTATTCCTGTCGATCGCGTTACGTCGTCCTCTTTAGTTCTGAGCACACAGGGAGCACATAAAGATACCTAGAACAATGGCCCTCCGCCAAGTACGAGGGTCTGGTGAGAAATTTCGCCTGAAGCTATGCAGCCAACATTACTTAACTGTCGTGCGATTTCTTCTTCAAGACAATCCTCAGCCGCATTCTGCAGGGGCAATGAAGATGCTCCTGCATCGTTTTCAATTGGAAATGTTTGATTAGGCACAATCCAGCCCATAATTTTCTCCCTCTGAGTTTCATCTCTGCTCACATGAACAGCTGGCACAGACATCGACCTGTAGGCCAGCGTAGAGAATTGGTGGAAAGCACTGGCGGCTGCCTTCTATAACGAGGGTTTTGGAAAGTTGGTACAACTGTACGACAAACGTCTAAGTAGGATCGGCAACTGTGGAGACAAGTAACTGGAAGTTGTAGCTAACTGTTGCAAATACACTAAAACATTTCTGATTTTCACTGTGGTTTCCATTTCGCGACCTGTCGTTCCTTGCTTTCCGAATAGCCCTCGTATAACTAATTTATAAACAACCAGTACATAGAGAGATATGACACTCGTAATAAATAAGAGAAATAAGAGCTCACATGTAAAGATTTAAGTGCTCATTCTTACCACGGGTTATTCGAGACTGGAACGGTTGGTAAATAAACTGAAAGTTGTTTTATGAATCCTCTGTCCAACACTCAAAAGTGAATTACTCATAAATAATGTGGATCTGTTACGTTGGTGCGTAAGTTCGTAGCGTTTTTCCATAAGTTTAATAAACATAACAGATACAGACATTTTAGTCATTAATAATATACTTCCCATCACTATTTACAATAGCCTGGCAACGCTGGGATAGCTTTTCGATTCTGCGACGGTAGAAATCATGTTTTTTTTAGATCAAGAACTCGTCGAGCCATGCTCGGCGAGCGTTTACATTCGGGAAGAAAGTTCGTTGAAGGTTGTTCGATAGAGAGCGGAAAGCGTGAAAATCTGAAGCAGAAGGATCAGGTGAATAAGGTGGGTGAGCTATGAATTCCCAACCCAACTCCTGTTTAGTGTTTTTTGCCTAGCAGGAGGCCTGCAGGCGTTATCATGGACTCACTCCACGCAGTCTTCCTGGTCGTTGTCCTTGAACTGCGCCTGAAAGACGTCTCAGTTGTTGACAATAAACGTTAGGAGTGATGGTCAAACCTCGGAGAAGCAATTCGAAGAACAACACAACATCGCTGTTAGACCAGATGCATAGCGTTATCTTTCGTGGTTGCATACAGTCTTTGTACAGGGAGTTGCTGCTTTGCTCAGTTGTTTCTCTCTTTTCTTCCCTTAGCATAAAGATATCATTTCTCGTCACCAGTAACAATACAGGTTAGCAATTGTCGGTGTTGTTCAAGAACCATTTGATGGCGAGAATCAGAGATCCACAGGTGGTCACCCACTGATTTCTGTGATTTTCGCTCAGAGCATGCGGTGCCCATACACCCGATCTTTGTACATTCCCCAGTGTAAGCAAATGTCGCACGCTGGTGCAATGATCACTGTTCCTCACATTTGTCATTCCTTGACTACACTGACGTGGAACATTGTAGATTAATGCTTTTAAAGAATCTCCACCAAACTCGAAGGTCTTCCTTAACTTGCAGAGTCACTAACGTCAAAACGATCCTTCTTAAAACGAGGAAACCATTTTCTTGCCGTGTTCTGTGCAATGATATTATCCCCATACACAATGCAAGTACGAGGTGCGACAATAAAGTAATGAGACTAACTATCTTTCCAAGATGTGGCAACCCTGCAGGCCTGCGTAGGCACAATATCTTTGACCTTGGTCTATAAGCTGCTTCTAGTCCAAGCAGCACTTCGATGCAACTGCTCAGTCGTGAGTTGTGCTGTAATAAGTTAACACGTGTTTGTGTCTCTCGTCACGGAAATGGAACCGCATAATACTGCGCAACGGTATGCCATTTCTTTTTGCGTTTAACTGGGTGAAAACGCGACGACAACTTACGGTAAGCTTCAGAAGGCTTTTGGAGAGGAGGTTATGTCAAGTTTTTCATTGGCATAAAATGTTTAGTGAAGGCAGAACGAATGTTGAAGATGAAGACCGCAGTGGACGACCATCAGCCTCACGGATGGATGTCAACTTGGCCAGGGTGCATGAACTCGTACGATCTGATCGAAGATTATCCATGAAAGTGATTGCAGAATAACTGAACTTCAATCAAGAAACGGTTCATCTAATAATAACTAAAGATTCTGCATCACGGTAATGCGCCATCCCATACTGCTCTGTCAGTACAGCAATTTTTAACATCAAAACAAATTTCAGCACCACCAGAGGCACCTTATTCACCAGATATCGCTCCGTGCGACTTTTTTCTACTTCCAAGAGTCAAAACGGCGGTCAAGGGATACCATTTTCAAACAGTACAAGATGTCCAAAAAGCTGTGACGAGGGTCTTGGAGGATATTACAGAAGATGAGTAACAGAAATGTTACCATTAATGGCAGAAGCGCTGGAAAAAGTGTGAGCAATCAGAAGGGAACTACTCTGAATGAGACAACACTAAACTTGACGAAAACGGTAAGCAACATTTTTGTTCACATCAGTCTCATTACTTTATTGTCGCACCTCGTACATCTGCCTGTGTACGCTCTTGTCACCCCTCTACTGAAGTCAAACAGAAGAATATGTCGCAAATGTTCTAATATCTCCACCTGGAACTACATTTTCCAGCGTCCACTGCTCTCCTCACTGTCTCCAAATGACAAAATGACTATAAGTAAAACAATACGTAAACTCTAATAGCAGGACTGAACTACAAACGAGTAACGACAATCGACAGATAAACTCATAGCAACTGGAATACCAACATGCAAAACTAAAACGCTACGAGCATATTCTCCAATCTAATATATTTAGAGATAGGACTGGTATTTGCTGTATATGACGGATTCTCCTGTTGTTTTTGCATGGGTTGTGTCAGTTTCGTGTTCCACGCCTCCCTCTCACGCTCGCCCCAACCTCACCAAAGTCACAATGAAAACAAGTGCTTTCCTTCCTTACAGCGCCCTGTCGTTGGCACACAGTGTGAACGGAATTTTCCCAGTAATAGTATTGTACTATCACATTTTAACACGAAAATAACTGCTTTACATACTGTGCTGTGTGTAGGAATCAAAGACGTTACTCCTTGCATTAAAAAATTGAACCTTATCATTGAACTATCTCTGATTTTTATTATCTCTGTTCAAATTCAATGTTAATGACTGCAATTTTGTTCTTGTCCTGATAAAGACGAAGGGAACTTACAATTGGGAATATTACGTTCCGGCGTAACGAAAAGCGCCGGAACGGAGATGAAGAACGCGAGAGCAGAGAAGGCTGAGAGACGACACCAGCCAATAGCAGGCCGACTGGGACGTCACCGTTACAGGAGCGGCCTCTACAAGAAGTGAACATAAGCGGTGCTCCTGCCAGCCTCGGGCGCACAGTATTGTCAGCGTACTAGCAGACCCGGCAGTGGAAGAGCCGTAATGGTAACTCTTATACTGAGAATTCTGCCTTATATCAATTGTTTACATGGACACTGTATACAACAATGGTCTTTGATAATTTCAATGTCGACCATCGCTTGCGTTGTAATTATAAACTAAGTATTGTCAATCTAATTTATTGCGATAAAAGCCATTAATGTGATTTGCTGGAATTGTTGTATAGCTATCCGAGAAGGCAGCATCCTTTAGCTACCCTGTAAGAGACGAGTGGGCAGGTTCCCACATATTACGTATTACAACTCATAGGAAAAGCTGTTCAAGGAAGAAATAAGCGAGCGCTCATGTCTAATAATTAATTAGGTGGGACTCGAACATAACTATTACTCTTTCTAATCATTCTAATTACACTACTGGCCATTAAATTTGTTATACCAAGAAGAAACGCAGATGTTAAACGGGTATTCATTGGACAAATACGTTATACTAGAACTGACATGTGATTACGTTTTCACGCAGTTTGGGTGGATAAGTCCTGAGAAATCAGTACGCAGAACAACCACCTCTGGCCGTAGTAACGGCCTTGATACGCTTGGGCGTTCAGTCAAACAGAGCTTGGGTGGCGTGCACAGGTACAGCTGCCCATGCAGCTTCAACATGACACCACAGTTCATCAAGAGTGGTGACTGGCGTAAAGTGACGAGCCAGTTGCTCGGCCACCATTGACCAGACGTTTTCAATTAGTGAGAGATCTGGAGAATGTGCTGGCCAGGGCGACGGTCGAACATTTTCTGCATCAAGAAAGACCAGTACAGGACCTGCAACATGCGCTCGTGGATTATCCTGCTGAAATGTAGGGTTTCGCAGGGATCGAATGAAGGGTAGAGCCACGGGTCGTAACACATCTGAAATGCAACGTCCCCTGTCAAAGTGCCGTCAGTGTGAACAAGAGGTGACCGAGTCGTGTAACCAATGGTACCCCATACCATCACGCTGGGTGATACGCCAGTATGGCGATGACGAGTACACGCTTCCAATGTGCGTTCACCGCGATGTCGCCAAACACGGATGCGACCATCATGATGCTGTAAACAGAACTTGGATTCATCCGAAAAAAATTACATTTTGCCATTCGTGCACCCAGGTTCGTCGTTGAAGGCGCTCCTGTCTGTGATGCAGCGTCAAGGGTAACCGCAGCCACGGTCTCCGAGCTGATAGTCCATGCTGTTGCAAACGTCGTCGAACTGTTCGTGCAGATGGTTGATGTCTCGCAAACGTCCCTATCTGTTGACTCAGGGATCGAGACGTGGCTGCACGATCCGTTACAACCATGCGGATAAGATGCCTGTCATCTCGACTGCTAGTGATACGAGGCCGTTGGGATCCAGCACGGCGTTCCGTATTACCCTCCTGAATCCACCGATTCCATATTCTGCTAACAGTCATTGGATCTCGACCAACGCGAGCAGCAATGTCGCGATACGATAAACCGCAATCACGATAGGCTACAACCCGACCTTTATCAAAGTCGGAAACGTGATGGTACGCATTTCTCCTCCTTACACGAGACATCACAATAACGTTTCACCAGGCAACGCCGGTCAACTGCTGTTTGTGTATGAGAAATCGGTTGGAAACTTTGGTCATGTCATGACGTTGTAGGTGTCGCCACCGGCGCCAACCTCGTGAGAATGCTCTGAAAAGCTAATCATTTGCATATCACAGCATCTTCTTCCTGTCGGTTAAATTTCGCGTCTGTATCACGTCATCTTCGTGGTGTAGCAATTTTAATGGCCAGTAGTGTGCTATTCAAAGTTTCAGCTAGTCTACGTACACGCGGAGTTGGAGAGACGCTGCGGAATTGGCGAACGAACCTACATTAAACACGGCGACTTTCAACGTACTCAAGAGTACGCAACAAGAAATCTGCGACAGCTCTTTGCAAACATATTACGCCACGACAAAACAAACACAAGACGAGTTTCGTTCTAATGGTCATTACAGTACACCATTTGAAAACCAAAAGTACATGCTAATCTTGTCTATAAAATCATAAAACCCAATACAAATAACAATTTGATGCGTGCAGTAGCTGCGTGCTGTTTCCTCTTCTTGCAGCCCGTACGGTGCAGGAGGAGCACAGGAGGTAAGTGAGAGAGGAGTCACGCTTTCGCCCTCGGCAGCTCCCCTGCTCGGCTTCCGATCGTCCATTAAGCCGGCCCCCTCCACGGCGCGAGCGTTCGCCACTTGCTGATACCACAGCTACAGGGCCCTCTCTCCACAAAGGCAGCACGCCTAGTTAGCCACGGCGCTGGACCCTCCGTAGCACGCCTGCCTGCAGACAACAGCGGCTGACGTCATCACCCACCGTTTGCTGCTATTGCTGCTGCTGTTAGATCAGTCTAAAGAAGGAAAATTAGAGGGAAAAAACATCGTATAGTTGCAAATCGTTCCATGTCGACTAAAAACTGCTGCAGCTGATGTAATCCTTTATTAAGGGGAACCAGAGGATGATGGTCGAAAAAACACGAAATTCTTTTCATTGCGGAATTCGAATTTATATACATTGAAAAATTATTCTCTAAAATATTATGCGTAAACTCCAGAAAGTGAAGATTCTGTGAGGGTTTGAAGCTAAAGCAGACAGTGAATTGCAAAGTTATAGCCGGCCGCAGTGGCCGAGCGGTTCTAGGCCCTTCAGTGTGGCACCGAGCGACCGCTTCGGTCGCAGGTTCGAATCCTGCCTGGGGCATGGGTGTGTGTGCTTAGGTTAGTTAGGTCTAAGTAGTTCTAAGTTCTAGGGGACTGATGACCTCAGATGTTAATTCCCATAGTGCTCAGAGCCATTTGAACCATTTTTTGGCAAAGTTATAAACACAAAACGCCATTGCCACAAGTCATTATCGACGCCATCAGCCCTAATTATACCGATTTGAGTAAACCCCATTTGTTGGAGTGTTGTTTGGACCGTTTTACTGAAAACATTAACGTAAGTTTCAGTAGTCTCATTTGGATATACGCTCCAAAAATAAAGCCGACTAAAGTGGCCGAGCGGTTTTAGGCGCTGCAGTGCGGAACCGCGCTGCTGCTACGGTCGCACGTTCGAATCCTGCCTCGGGCATGGATGTGTGTGAGTCCTTAGGTTGGTTAGGTTTAAGTAGTTCTAAGTCTAGGGAACTGCTGACCTCAGATGGTAAGTCCCATAGTGCTTAGATCCATTTGAACCATTTGAACCAAAAATAACATCCTGCACAAGAGAAATTGTCAACATTTTTTCAAATCCGGCAATATGTCTATTCAACATAGGCCATAGTGCATTAATGCACGTGGCAAATGCCCTTCAAATCAAAATCGGCGATGAAGTGAAGATAGAGACGCCAGCGGCGATGCACTCAGCGACGAAAAGGGCTTTAGGGACGGAAATGGAGGCCTATCAGGTCTAAGTAACAGAAAGCGGCCATCCACTAGCCGTGAAGATAGTTATTATAGACCAGACATCGATGATATCCCGTAAGTTTCAAGTTTTGTCCCTTTTTTATGATAAATACTTGTCAAACTTTAAACGCTTTTTTTTAACCATGCTTTCAGCATGGTTGTCGTCGCGCAAGCTACAATTTTCATTCGATTTGAATGATTTTTGATCTCCCTTGAAGCAAATTCACTTCAGCTCATCGTAGCCGATTTTTTTATGTCGATATTTAGTATTTTTTTCGGCCGAGAAAGAGGAGGTCAAAAATGCCCATTTTCTTTCAAATGTCTATAATGTCGCCAGAATTTTTTTTTTTTTTGCGAATCCCTAAGATGAACTAAAATTACGTCTGTAAGTATCAGGATTATATATTAAATTCAAGTTTCAGATTACCACAACCTGAGGTACAGCGAGAGCTGCCTCGGGAAAATCCCAATTACACAGTAAAATTATATTTTTCAATTAAAAAGTACAAATAAAAACTCAAATTTATGCTCCATTCATTGCAGCAAATCTCATTTGTCTACTACATTGCGGTATGGAGGAAAAAATCTTGAATTCGAGAAATACTTTCGTCCCCCTTAAAGGCACGACCGGTTTCGTAATTTAAATTATATCATCAGGTGCAAATCTGAAGAAAAAGAAGAAAGAGCCCGTAAACAATATTAAGCAAAGATCATATCAGAGTACTGAAAAGTCTCCGCAAGACCGAACACTTACATAATAGTGGCCAAGCCACTTTTACAGTCCGATCTCAAAATTTTCGTCCTTCTGGAATTGCATTTGGTCTTACAGGTTTCATATGGAAACCAAGGATAATGTTCTTAATACCTTGGAAAAGCTGCAGATCTTTCATGCCTTAAGAAAACTCTTAAACCAAACTTCTAATTCACTAATTGAATTACGGCATAAAACCATTTTGGCCAAATTTGGTTACTTGAATGTCTGGCCTGCTTTATTCGCCCTCTCCTTATCTCCTCTTCTTTGGTACCTTAAATAGGGCTATTCTCCTCTTCGAAAATTATAAGAATTTATAAGACAATTTTAATTCTAAATGTTATGTTTTTCAATGCATCACAGCAGGTTCTAATTTTTATCCTTCTGTCTCTGAGGCGTTCGCTTGAGATATTAATAAATATGTTTATTTTTGTGCGCCCGTTTCCCAACCGTTATCTTAAAGTTTATTGGATGTTATTTATGCTTCCGCGCATGCGCCGCTTTCCGAGGGGCCTATGTTTTGATATCCCGTCAGTTCGTGTACGGCAGACACAGCGTTCCGTCTCCATGCGGCTTAGACTGAGCTACAGTTCACTGTATACTTCGTCTTCCTCCCCCCCCCTTTCCCTCCCCTCCCCCCCCCTACAACCCGGTCTTTCCTGTACTTTTTATAATCTTTTCTCTCGTCCCACTTCTTCATAGGTTCCAGTTTCATTGCCCCGTCTATGGCTATCTCTTTTTACGAAATTTCCCAAATTCTAAAGAAAAGTTTGACATCGGAGTGTAAATGTGGCTTGAACACCATAATGTAAGTATTCAGTCTTCTTGATTTTTTATCACTGTGATATGATCTTTGCGTAATACTAGGTAACACTTTTTCCGGTTGCTTTCTTCTCTTTATACAGATCTGCACTTGATGCAATTTAAATAACGAAACCGGTCGTGCCTTTAATAAAGGACCTTCGTGGACTTTAAAAAGCATGTGACTGTATCCATAGACCTTCAATGTTAAAAATTTTAAGAAATCTAGGGCTCCACACAAAATTAATCAGATTGACAGATCTCACCGCAACCAACACTGCATCAAAATTCAAGTTCAGGGGGGCAACTCTATGAGCCATTCATCATAAAAACAAGTTTATGACAAGGAGATTGCTTGGCGCCCCTGCTGTTCAACTCTGCTTTAGAATACATAATGACGGAATAGTACAAGATTAACCCAAAGAATATCCAAATTGGAAGACCCAAAGATAACATAAGTTTAAATAGTCTAGAATTTGGTGATGACCTTGCTCTTTTGTCAAGCAGTATTCAGGAAACCAAACTACAAGTTATCTTACTACAGGAAATAGCACAGAAAATTGGTCTTGGAATATCCTTTGAAAAAACAGTCATCATGTTAACTGACCTACCACTCATAAACAAAATTGCCGTAGGAAACCAAGAAATGAAAATTGTAGATAAATTTAAATACCTGGGAGAAATTATAACATATAACCTCATTGAAAAGCCAACATGGCATAACAGAATAAACAAATTGACTAGAGCGCAATATATCACCAAGAACACCTACAACAAAAAGAGCCTGTCAATAGTAACAAAATTAAAACACTGCAAAACAGTCACTTAACCAGAAATAACATACGCAAGTGAAACCATCTTCAAAACAACTAACAATGCAAAAGGAGACAAAATACTCAAAATAGAGAGAAGAATAATCGGAACGTGCATCAACAAATCGTACCAGAAAGATGGACACTGGAGAGCAGCTAGGAATGAAACAGTCTACAAGGAAATATAAGCGGTAATGAGTACAATCAAGAAGAAACGCATTTCATTTTTCGGACAGCTAATCATAACACCAGAGAACACGATCATCAGGAGAATAATACAAAAATTGTGCAACGTTAAGTGGATTGCAGAAATCGACGAACATATGGATGAGCTACAAATTATATTGGAAGACTTAAGAAACAAAACTGACAAAATCAGGAAACTAACAGACAAACAAACCAGACTGTAAACGAGCATCAACAAACAGACAATAGGAAGGGTGATTTCCGATGAAGAAAGAGGGATGAGATACGAGAGAATGAAGAAGTACTGGGCTGACAAACTGAAAAATTCTTAGTATAAAGATGGCCAGAGTGGCCCAATGAAGGCCATAAAATGTAAGTAATAATAATAAAGGCGCTGATGCCCGTCCAATACTCTGTTAAATCGCAGGTCTTGGTACGGTGGTGGCAGACAGTGTCATAAACAATATTCGAATAAGCCCCAGCCTTGGCTTATAAGGTTGGCGGCTTAAAGCCATTTAAGAGTTACATTTTTAAGTTTTTCTTAAATAACTCGAAAATTGAGACTTCTACCGAAAGTTTTCCCTGTACACAATTGATCTAAATTAAAGATACAAAAAATGCTGTTTTTCTTTCTTCCCTAGCAGTTGCAGGGAATCGAAAAATCGTAGATCTGAGATATAATGTTTCAGTGGTACGAAATTAATGTTTACTGTTCAATTAAATGGGTTAAGAACAGGTATTAAGTGTGTGTATCACGTGTAAGCGCAGTAGAGACGTATTAAGCGATAGGGTAAATCCGGGAGAGTTTGACCACTTATTTTCCTCACCATAAGATACGTGTGTTTTTCAATTTTTTCCTTTTCTTTTACTTCTCGCGATATGTCCGTATAGAGCGTCATACAAACCTAAGAACAAAATGTTATTGTGGCACTGCGAATTAAAATACGACGGATATGATAAAATGAAAACATACACGAATGGTCTATCTCACTAGTAGATGTATGGGTGAGACGGGCCAGTGTACAGCGAGAAACGAACCATTTAAAATATGGCTATACATGAAGAAAGTAGTCAGTTAAAATTACAAATTTTTAATGAATATCGAATTATACTATTAAATATTTTAGTGCAAAACAATTTGTTCAGTTTGTTATAAATTTCGACTGAGCGATAACTTTTCTAATGAGTTGTTAATTTTGATCACCGCTGAAAAATTACACTTATTACTAAATACTGAATAACGTTCATGTGGCTATCGTGAAAAGGAAACACACGCAACCTAGTTCCCTTTTTTATTATTTCAGAAACAGATTTCAGCAGACTCTACCCATTTATCTTCATCCCATTCAAAGGTACTTTCGTAATCTTCTACAACGTATATAAAGTTATAGCTCTCTACATACGATAAACACGTCTTCAGTTTGTTTTTCTCGTCACTAGCTTTTTCCCTTGGTGTTCTTTATTGTGCCTTTTTTCTGTTTCTTTTCCATCCTAAACCCAATTTTTCTTTTCTGTTTCAATATTCAATATCTGGAGTAGACTTTAGCACTTAGGATACAGTTGCGTCCTTCCTCTTATAATTCATTGTTTTGTCAATCCATGGCACAGGTAATATTTCTTCCGAAAGTTTTGTCTGTGTTAGCTTAGGGGTAGTCAGTTTCGAAGCGTTAATCTAGAAAGTTTTAAGTAGGAACGGAGTCCGAAGTTGTGTCAGTGAAGAAATTTGACTTACGCAGATAACTCTGGCCTTTTGATGTGCTTGGTATCAGTAGGAACTTTGATGAGGTTTCAAGTGGTTGGTTGGCCTGTTTGTGAGATTCGCCACTTCCATTTGTTGGCACAGACGTATCTTCCGACAAATAAGCATGGTCCGGGACCGCGGCCATTTTCAGTGGGATTACTGTACATTCTCTGAAACTAAATTTAATTGTGATCCATCCCTGCCAAATTAAAACACGTGGTCCATCTCTCCCAAATAACACTGGTCCATCTCTACCGATTGTCTGGGAGGGATGGATCATCCCGACTTTTGTCGGTAGGCAGCGAACACTGCGTCATTGTTGTGCGAAGTAAGCCTCACTACAGGACTTACGTATGTGATAAAATTTTTCTGATTATCAGAACAGAGAATGTGATTTATCTCCAGAACTAACACGAAAGAAGCAGCAACACTTACACCACGTTTGGTCACAAAAGAGCTTCTTCACGTGTAATGGGAGGTGGTCTCTAGCGGCGCGTTTGCGAAATACGCAGCTGGTCCGTCTCACCCTGTGGCCCAGATCTCGTGGACTTACCCTACATTCTGTTCTGCGGGCGTAACAGGGTAGAGACTGCAGGGGTGGAGGGAAGAACCGCAGAGGGAAGGTAGGTCGCCGGATTTAGGTCGTGCGCTTCCCTGCTTCATAGGTCTGCAAACTGAACCCCCTATTCCATGTCGTTTTGGTGGTATTTGTGGGATAGTTAACAACCCAGTGATTTATAAGGTGGGTTTCGGAGCGTCATTATAATTTTGTGGAGCACCCTGTAACTATTTCAGAACAAACGTTTCATCCTATTGCGGCATCGTCAGATTGTCTAAAAACAAGAGACAAATCAACTAGTTACAAATGGAGGAAACGGGCATGGTCGTAATTTGCACGGCTACGCAGACAACGTGAACTAAAAGTAATAAAAAGTTACATAAAAGCAACTGGATACGTGACTCATCACTCATAAAACCACACAGAACGTAAAATAGACACCAAGGCAATCGGATATATAATCGAAACATCTTGAAACATCTAAACCATGAAGTGCACCTAGTGAAAGGCGAGAAACACCCAGAATAACACTGAGAAAGTAGAGATACGTGGCGGAAAAAATTTCCACGGTTATCGTATTTTACCTGAGCAAACCAGCCGGCTCCGCCATGTAGTATAAGGCAGGGTCACGCTTACAAAAGCTTACAATTAAAAAGTACAAAGAGCTACAGCAAGAAGATGCAGTTTTTTAAATGGAACAATAGTTGTTTCTATCATGGATACATCAGCCAGCCGGGGTGGCCGAGCGGTTCTAGGCGATACAGTCTGGAACCGCGCGACCGCTACGGTCGCAGGTTCGGATCCTGCCTCGGGTATGGATGTGTGTAATGTCCTTAGGTTAGTTAGGTTCAAGTAGTTCTAAGTTCTAGGGGACTGATGACCTCAGAAGTTAAGTCCCATAGTGCTCAGAGCCATTTGAACCTTTTTTTTTGTGTGTGTGTACATCAGTTTAAATTACATTCCTATCGCTTTCAGCTTGAGAGCTACTACCCTTCAAAGTTTCAGGGGCAGATACCACACGCTGTACACAATACATGGCTGTGTAGTGGCTGATGCATGTTCTGGCGGTGGGAAGTTGATTTAAATGAGATGTTCAAATGTATGCCCATATTCCTGAATGCACAATTCAATGCATCTTCTAAAGGATCTGCGGATGAGATGTAACATCGCCAGTGCCACGGAGCAACATACGTCCTCGATGCACCGTTTTAGATAATCTGGGGATGTGGACGTAGTGATATAAACACGATCCTTTAGATATCCCCACAAAAAGAAACCTAATGGTGTTAAATCGGGCGACCTTGTGGGCCATGAATGAGGACCATGGTGCCACAACCACCTTCCTGCAAACCTGTTATTTAGTTCTTCCACGCCGGCCGGAGTGGCCGTGCGGTTCTGGGCGCTACAGTCTGGAGCCGAGCGACCGCTACGGTCGCAGGTTCGAATCCTGCCTCGGGCATTGATGTGTGTGATGTTCTTAGGTTAGTTAGGTTTAATTAGTTCTAAGTTCTAGGCGACTGATGACCTCAGAAGTTAAGTCCCATAATGCTCAGAGCCATTTGAACCATTTAGTTCTTCCACAACAGCACACGCAGAATGGGCTGGGTGACCATCGTGCTGCATCCACATATGGACTCTCGTGTGCAGACACACGTGTTCAAGAAGACCAACCGAACTGTGGACTATAAAGGCGCGATATAACTCACTTGTCAGTGTACCTAGGAAGTGGTGTGGACTGATGATTTCATCCCCAAGGATTCCACGCCATTCGTTAATAGACCACCTACGTTGACGGTCGACAGGTCGTACCCACCGAGGATTGTCTGCGGCCCAGTATTGCACGTTATGGCGATTCACTGCACCATAATTTGTGAACATGGACTCATCAGAGAACATAATACCTTATAAGGACTCCAGCGTCAGATTGCGCATAGCCCATTCGCAGAATGTAAGTCTTGCACGGAAATCGTTTCCATGCAGCTCCTGGGTCAGTGACAGGCGGTACGGGTGAAACCTGTGGCCGTGTACTATACGCCACACAGGTGTGAGACTGACTCCAGCGACTGCAGCAACGGTTCGTAATCTGACATGAGGATCGTTCAAATGGCTCTGAGCACTATGGGACTTAACATCTATGGTCATCAGTCCCCTAGAACTTAGAACTACTTAAACCTAACTAACCCAAGGACATCACACAACACCCAGTCATCACGAGGCAAAGAAAATCCCTGACCCCGCCGGGAATCGAACCCGGGAACCCGGACGTGGGAAGCGAGATCGCTACCGTACGACCACGAGCTGCGGACACATGAGGATCGTGGTGTACTGCAGCTAAACAAACACCTCCGTCTCCTCACTTCTTGCGGTTCTTCGACTGTTACTGCACCGCATTACCAAGCTGGCTGTTTCCCGAAGTCGTTGTTAGACAATGTAATGGGGGCCGGAGCTCTTCGCCTAGGGTATCTCACCGCGTACTTCAGTGGCATCTTGTTGGCACTCGCCGAGCATCAGCGATATGATAACGCACTCGTTGTTCGTGCATGCCACCTTCATCCGATGTCAGTAACTGTGATAAATTGAAGCCCGTTTGTTTGTGTGGCTCGAACTGTCGGGTATACGGCCGTGTGCGGAGACAGTCGGCAGTCTAACAGCGCATCAAGGAAGCTTCTCGCTCCGTGACACCGGCGACGTTACAACCCGGCCGCACCACACTTAGAAGACGCATAGCGCTATACGCAGCGTTTCTGGTATCTGCCCGTGAAACTTTGAAGGGCTGTAGCTCCCAAACTAAAGGTGATAGGAATGTAATTTAAATAGATGTATACACAGCTGGTGTTACTGATTCCAGTGCATGATAGAAACAGCTATTGTTCCATTTAAAAAATTGTATCTCTTTGCTGTATCTTTTTGGACAATAACACAATAAACTATGTTCATAGCTGCGCAGACAGTGTAACGTTTCTTATCGTGACCTACTGCAATAAATATTTCCGTCGCCTATTACTTCGTAACTTACAGAGGCAAACACGTTTAGTGACAAACCCTGTACGTAATAAAATTTTAATCCTGGATAGTTGATGCAAGTAGGAACCAAAATTACTAATGTTGTGTAGGTCGAAAACACACAATTTTTAAAGTACGGAAACTTGGCACCACATGCTCCGATTAGGCACGGGATTGCCCTGTTGCCTATTTGACACGTTTGCGTATCACGTTGGGGCTGTGATGGGGAGAGGGACGTTTGTATGTTATCTTAAAGTTTCAAAAATGCTTCAAATCGCTCTCAGCACTATGGGACTTAACTTCTAAGGTCATCAGTCCCCTAGAACTTAGAACTACTTAAACCTAACTAACCTAAGGGCATCACAAACATCCATGCCCAAGGCAGGATTCGAACCTGCGACCATACCGATCGAGCAGTTCCAGACTGTAGCGCCTAGAACCGCTCAGCCACCACGGCCGGCATTTGGACAGAGACTTGCCACATGCAGACTGGGCAATTACCGCCCCAGCCGTAGGTTGGCATTACTGTCACATCAACTTCTGTTTTGGGAGTGGTGCCATGACTAAAAATCAGTGATTGTTGATGAATGGCGTCACACTGTGCTAGCGACGAATCGCTTCTGAATGGCGGAAACCTGGGAACAGGTCTTATTCTTGTTATATTTGGACGGGCAGAGCCATGTCACCCCTGGCGTCCAGCTGTGAGGCACCGTGTGATATAACTTCAGGTTGCGGCTTGTAGTAATAGTAGGAGCTCTGACAGCAGTAACTGTACATGAAGGACATCCTGCGTCCCCATGTGTTTTCTCTCATGTGTGAGTACTTCGGTGGCATTTTCCAGCAAGCCAGGGCTCATTCACTCATGCCACCTGCCTCCATGACCTGTCCTCATGATTCAGAGTTTCTCCCATAGCCAGAAAGATACCCCACTCTCCCCATATTTCCCGAACAGAACATATTGGGTACCACCTCGGACATAAACTATGTCCCAATGCCAGTACCTGGGATATCGTGGACGAGTTAAAGTCGTGAGCCAGCCTGCATCAGGAAAGGCTACAATGGAATCCGTGCCAGAGTGGGTGAAATGTCATACACATCAATGGATTCATAACGTATCTATTTCACTCGATTTTGTAATCACTGAATTAAACTGGAATAACACCGAGTATCCCTCCGAAACTGCCAAGATTTCCTTTGTATCCTCTTCCCCTTCTGGGTGCCTCATACTGTCTGTCAGGGGGTGTAATTGTGAACGGTGGATGCAACTGCTCCTCTGAGACGAAGAGTTTGGCACAGGAGAGGGATGCATGTTAGGCTGCAGACTGATGACTGATGATACCGCCTCCCTCCCCTCCCCCCTCTCCCAATAACAAACATAAAAAAATTCAATAAAATCGATAGTACTGAAATGTCTTGGACTGAGTTGTTGCATTTTATCTTTGTATTATTTAAGCAAAATTCTAGAGGAAACCGTAATATATTGTTTTTTTCTTTATTGTGATTTCATTCCCCTGCCCCATATGGATATTGGAGGGCTGTCAGCGGCACAATCCGCCGCTCTTCAGCCGACTGACATGACAGCTAATTCAAGAAGAAAATGTTACATATAAGGCTATAAAAAAGGGGGACATAAAACAGAGTAAGAGGTGATAATGGAGGTAAAAATACACTGAAATGGAGATGTTCATGGGGGGACAATTAAAAAAGTAGATATAAAGTTAAAAAATACAGCTGGTGATTTGTAGAACACAACAAAGACGCTGTAGTCACATGCACAGGTTAAAAGTTGGCCACAGTATTAAAAACTCCAGAACAACACACTTTAAACCCACATGGAGCACACACAATGAAGAATAAAACTGCCAGGTGGAACCTGCTGAGGGAGGAGGCCTGAGGGGATGGAAAAGGAGGGGAGAGCAAGGGGCAGCAGGGGAGGGGCGGGATGAAAAGAACAGGGGCATCAGCGGGTACACCAAGAGGCAGGAGACTGGTGGGGCAGGAGATGAAGAGGGAAGACAAGGCAAGAGGGAGCGCAAAGACACTGAAGGGGAGCACAGGAGAGGAAGGAGAGAACCGTAATGAGAAAGTTAATTTCAATATTTTAGCAACAACGTTCATTGTGAGAACGAACTCTTTCGCGACGGCACTGTTGTATAAAACATTCTCAGGCTTCTAGCCGTGTCAGTTCAGGCTAAAACCTCGAGCTTTCGATTATTTCCTCCACAGTCTTCTTCGGGAGCAACCGACTGTGAAAACAACTATTGTGGTGGCCCAAGACGGCTTCTGATTTGTCGTTAGTTACGTCATGATGTCACAGTTGGTGTCAACGTCTGCACTGGTGGCGCCGCCACTGCTGCCGTAGTGTAAACACAGCGACGAATATTTCTGGCTCTTCTCCGTATCGGGAGCTCGCTTTCATGCACCGCTCAGGTTATACCCGCCGTCACGTCTGGAGGTTTTATCACACATTCTTATTTCTAAGACCTTAATTACAGAGTCCCAGTATGTGGAAGCTTGGGTCAAACTTTTTGTTTCTGCAAACAGTATTTTATATCTGGATGTGAAGCTGTGCTCAACAACAGCAGATTTTCCAGTTCTCGGTTTCTAATGTGTTATCGACGTTCTGCACAGCGGACGGAAACGGTGCGGATGGACTGACCAATGTAATTGCGATGCGACTCCAGACATCGAAAACAAGAAAAATTCCTAACAAAATTTACACACATCCGTATGCGTACACAGAAACACCTTTCCACCGTCGTCTTCCCAATGCAAATGCACAGCAGTCAGACACCACGGCAATTTCTTCCACGTTTGACCATGGCGGGCTAATGGTCTTGCAGCAGTGGTAACACCGGTTCCCGTCAGATCACCAAAGTTAAGCGCCGTCAGGCTGGGTTAGCACTTGGATGGGTGTCCATCCGGTCTGCTGAGCGCTGTTGGCAAGTGGGGTGCACACAGCCCTTGCGAGGCAAACTGAGAAGCTACTTGATTAAGAAGTAGCGGCTCTGGTCTCGTAAACTGGCATATGGCCGGGAGAGCGGTGTGCTGACCACACACCCCTCCATATCCGCACCCATTGACGCCTGTGGGCTGAGGATGACAGGGTGACCGATCGGTATCGTTAGACCTTCATGGCCTGTTTCGGGCAGAGATTATTTTAAGACTTTTTTATCATGGTGAGTATACGGGTTTGCCGCAATTTGCTTGTGTACAATTTATGTGTCGTCGTTGACACTGTAGAGTCTTGTGCCATGGAAAGTAACGAGAGGGTGTTGTTTGGTGACCAATATTCTCTTCCTACAATGCAATTGCGCACACGCATTAACCTGGTTTTTTATTCATAAAAACAAGAAACTACTTATCTGGATGCACTTTTAATAACTTTACTTATGTCTTGACCACATTTTACTCGTATTTTTCATCAACCTTACACGTTTCCACTTTACGTCATTTTCACAGGCAGTGCTATCTCATTCGTATAAAAACATTCGATAGATTGTATCACGTCAACGTTCTCGAACACAAGACAAGGCCATAGAAGCGCTAGAGAATGTATCTGTTTTTATATGATTCACATAGCACTGACTTTGAAAATGACGGAAGGTCGAAACGTGTAAGGTTGATGAAAAATTGAAAGTGTTGTCACGAAGCTATTAAAAGTGAATACGGATTTGACGATGAGAAGACGCCTGCCATAATGGGGCGTATTTCCCACTTTTCCCACAGGTCTGGCGACCCCATCAGGACCGCGTCGCAGTGGAGGAGGAGCTATCTCGCCTTTAGGGGGCGGCAGGGATTGGGGGGGGGGGGGGGGGGCTGGAAAATACGCGACGAGTTGAGCTTACGGGAAATAAGGTCGCCGCTTCTGGGTGAGGAACGGCGCCGCAGCCACTCCAGGAAATTCCAGCCGTGCGGAGGATGTGGCGCCGCTGGCAGCTAACTGCTATAAGGAAAGAAGAGAGCTCCAGAGGGCGTTACGGGTTAACAGTTTCAGCGCCGCCGAGACCTCCCCCGAGCAAAGATTGTGTAACGTTAGCATTACACTGTGTGGTCAGTAGATGTGGAACAAGCCTTCTGAAACAAAAACAGGTGGATAAACAGAAATTTAGTCAAGTACGAGTAGTATGGTATGCTCAGTTACTAATACGATGACTGTTTTTAAAGCCACTGTATTAATCGCAGTATTCAGACGGAAAGGGGATCATCTGACATATCAGACGGACAGGAAGGACAAGAGAAAAAGTGTGATGGCGTTCACTTGAGCATAGCTTTATTCATTCTCGAGCTACGAGTGACGTTTCTTCCTTACAGGTAACGTGAAAGCTAATCTACATCTGTGGCTACTTCTACAAGACATACTCAGGAAATAACTTAAGGGAATACGGAATGCAATTTTTATCCATATTCTGCCAATGCTACTTTACCCTTTGAATAGGTACACTTTTAAAAAGAACTATGTGATAAAGCAATGAAATTTTTACCGCATATATCTATCATACATGGTTCAATTTGGAAGTAAAATGAACATTAAACCTCTTATGGTTTTGAAGAAAAAACATTTATTCTTTCACTAGTAAAATATAACTTTTTTGTAAGTTATTATAAAACAGTTTCTCATCGTTTGGTGGTTCTCAATTTACTTGTTATAAGTTATTACCATCTGCAGTACCAATTGACCAAATTTCATGTTGCCAACCCTATTAGTTTGTCAAATAATATTACCTGAAAGTAAAAAAAAAATGTAGTTTTGAGAAAAATCCATTTAAAGTTTAATATTGCAATTCTAGTATAGTAATTGATGAGAATCATTTACCACTAATATTTTCTCGCACCATACTGAGCATCATATGATTCATACTGATCTTCTTTTCTTCTCTTGGTCCCTGTTCTTTTCTGTCTGGCCTGTTTTGTGCATTTTAAATTAGCAATATCTGCTTTGCGGATTCTCTCTTTTTCTATTTGCACCATCGATTTTGCAGTATTTCCACTACATTTTATGCCCAATAATTCCAAAACATCCAGTTCACTAATTACAGCATCATTGAAGCATAAAATAGTATCACAAACAACAAATTTGTGGGTTGTAAGCTGAACAAATACAGTTTTCGGTAACTGGTTCCCAATGACATACAACCATTGACGCACGAAAACAATAACAAACACGATCGGAAAAACAAGTATCGATAGTAGATACAGGGTAGGAAACATTGAAGCGATAAAACAATAGAAGCATGAAATAATACACAAGGAGTGAAAGAATGCTATGCATTATCTCTGCATGGCGCAAAAAGGAGGGCGTGGCATTTAAATGCCAGATTGCACAGAGCGTCAGGAAAACCATCATATCTCACGAAACATTTGTCGTACTTATATAAAACAGGAACTGTTTCACACAGGAAAGACCAGGCATTTCAAACATGCTAAAATCTAAAAATCTAATTTTTGAAGCCCACTTGCCTCCCGTCTTCCCTTAAGTGCTTCGACAATGTTTTACAGGACCACTTTGATAGTACGTCTCTACGGTTTTAGTTTCGAACAGCTCGTGGGAAGAATGAACACCTAAACCTTTCCATACGAGCTCTAATTCTTCTTATTTTATGACGATAGTCGGTCCTCCCAATGTAGATGAGAGACAACAAAATATTTTTTCCACCTGGAGAAGAAAGTTGGTCATTGGACTTCCGTGAAAAGATCTTTTCACAAACAAAAACGCCTTTATTTTAGTGACTGCCATTCCATCTTGCTCGACAACTCGCGTTACACTCTCTGGCCTGTTTTGCGATGATACAAAACGAGGTGCCGTTCTTTGAACTTTGTCAGTGTCCTCCGTTAATCTCATCCGGTAAGCATCCCATACTGGGTACTAACCCTGCGAAAGAGGACAGACAAGCGCAGCGTAACTAGTCTCTTCAGCAGATTTGTTTCGTATTGTCAGCGTTATGCCAATGAAGTGCAGTCCTTGGATCACTTTTCGCACAACTTTCATGTGATCGTGCAAGAAGGCAACCTACACGGGCTATACTTTTTGGTGGAAAAGACACTTGCGTTTCAGCGTCCGTCTTATAAGGAAGCAGCACTCTTTGCCGGGCGATACAGAGTAATTGCGCAGTAGCTGTGTACCTTATCCGGAACTCCCGATAATTTCAGGGGATTGTGTCGCGTATGCGCGCCGCTGTGGTTGCAGACACAACACTCCTGACGGGCATAACAACGCGACGAGAACAGCCGGCTGTGGTCCCTGTCGTGGAGCAGAAGAGTAGAATAGGTAATATACGCTGCTCCGGTCGTGGCACAACTAGCCTTGCAGTACATAGAACTTAAATGGGTGGTCATTCACCTGTTGAGCACGGCAGCACATGCTTGCACTACTTCTGTGATTGAATCTGATTAACTTACCAGATATTTCAGACTATACGTACACTCCTGGAAATGGCAAAAAGAACACATTGACACCGGCGTGTCAGACCCACCATACTTGCTCCGGACACTGCGAGAGGGCTGTACAAGCAATGATCACACGCACGGCACAGCGGACACACCAGGAACCGCGGTGTTGGCCGTCGAATGGCGCTAGCTGCGCAGCATTTGTGCACCGCCGCCGTCAGTGTCAGCCAGTTTGCCGTGGCATACGGAGCTCCATCGCAGTCTTTAACACTGGTAGCATGCCGCGACAGCGTGGACGTGAACCGTATGTGCAGCTGACGGACTTTGAGCGAGGGCGTATAGTGGGCATGCGGGAGGCCGGGTGGACGTACCGCCGAATTGCTCAACACGTGGGGCGTGAGGTCTCCACAGTACATCGATGTTGTCGCCAGTGGTCGGCGGAAGGTGCACGTGCCCGTCGACCTGGGACCGGACCGCAGCAACGCACGGATGCACGCCAAGACCGTAGGATCCTACGCAGTGCCGTAGGGGACCGCACCGCCACTTCCCAGCAAATTAGGGACACTGTTGCTCCTGGGGTATCGGCGAGGACCATTCGCAACCGTCTCCATGCAGCTGGGCTACGGTCCCGCACACCGTTAGGCCGTCTTCCGCTCACGCCCCAACATCGTGCAGCCCGCCTTCAGTGGTGTCGCGACAGGCGTGAATGGAGGGACGAATGGAGACGTGTCGTCTTCAGCGATGAGAGTCGCTTCTGCCTTGGTGCCAATGATGGTCGTATGCGTGTTTGGCGCCGTGCAGGTGAGCGCCACAATCAGGACTGCATACGACCGAGGCACACAGGGCCAACACCCGGCATCATGGTGTGGGGAGCGATCTCCTACACTGGCCGTACACCACTGGTGATCGTCGAGGGGACACTGAATAGTGCACGGTACATCCAAACCGTCATCGAACCCATCGTTCTACCATTCCTAGACCGGCAAGGGAACTTGCTGTTCCAACAGGACAATGCACGTCCGCATGTATCCCGTGCCACCCAACGTGCTCTAGAAGGTGTAAGTCAACTACCCTGGCCAGCAAGATCTCCGGATCTGTCCCCCATTGAGCATCTTTGGGACTGGATGAAGCGTCGTCTCACGCGGTCTGCACGTCCAGCACGAACGCTGGTCCAACTGAGGCGCCAGGTGGAAATGGCATGGCAAGCCGTTCCACAGGACTACATCCAGCATCTCTACGATCGTCTCCATGGGAGAATAGCAGCCTGCATTGCTGCGAAAGGTGGATATACACTGTACTAGTGCCGACATTGTGCATGCTCTGTTGCCTGTGTCTATGTGCCTGTGGTTCTGTCAATGTGATCATGTGATGTATCTGACCCCAGGAATGTGTCAATAAAGTTTCCCCTTCCTGGGACAATGAATTCACGGTGTTCTTATTTCAATTTCCAGCAGTGTATATCGAAACACCAACCCTTTCCCAAAACCAAGTCACAAATCTTGAACGGGTTAACTTCGTGTTAATAATTTACATGCATTATTTCTTTCTATGAGGCAAGCGACCTCCCCCAGTCCGATTCTTCAACAGAGGCCGAGATTGCATAGCCAGATGTCACTAAGCGCACATGAATCGCTTTGGGGGAATTTATAGTAGAATTCTGACTTCAGCAAATAGTTCATTTGCCTCACGGTAACAAAGGAAACCTGAGGTCTCTTCCAAATCGTTCTAATTCAAGTTGTTTGTAATTGTAATACCTAAGTATCTGGTTGAGTCGACAAACTTGAAATTTGAGTGATATATCGTTTGACCGAAATTTAAAAGACTTCTTACAGTACACATGTGGAGGACTTCCACTTTTTGCTGCATGTAGCTATCTTCTCTAAATCATCTTGCAATTTGTTTCGATTTCCTGATGACTTTCTAGACGGCAAACCAGTGCCTCGTTTCAAAACAGTCTAAATGTTTTGCATAGATTACGAACATCACATGATCCTTAACATTTCCATGGGGAACGACAGATATCACTTCCTTTTCTTCGCTTGATAACTTCCGAAAAATTTGTCTTTCTAAAGGTAATCACTAATTCAGTCGCAAAACTGAGACGACACTCCATAAGCATGAAATCTGATTAGAAGTTTGTTAGAAACGGCTATAAAAGCATTCTGGAAATCTAGAAATAGACAATGATTTTGAGGTCCCATGTCTATAGCACGACCTACGTCATGTGAATAAAGAGTCAATTAAGCTTCAAAGGAAAGATATTTTCTGAATTCATGCTGGCTTTGTGTCAATAGCGTTGAGGCAAGTCGAACGGGTATCGCGCTGACAGGAGGTTGTGACGGGTCAAAAGATCTGATGGCAATTGACGTCACTGTAATGTTAAGCCTTTAACTTGACAGCACAGCACCTGCGTGTATACTGTCATAAAAATGGTTCATTCACGTATCATTATAAATATTTCTTACTCATTGTTGTTCAGATATACACTGAAGAGGAAAAGAAACTGGTACACCTGCCTAATATCGTGTAGGGCCCCCGCGAGCGCGCGGAAGTGCCGCAACACGACGTGTCCTCGACTCGACTAATGTCTGGAGCAGTGCTGGAGGGAACCGACACCATGAATCCTGCAGGGCTGTCCATAAATCCGTAAGAGTACGAAAGGGTGGGCACCTTTTCTGAACAGCATGTTTCAAGGCATCCTAAATATGCTCAACAATGTTCATGTCTGGGGAGTGTCTTGGCCATCGGAAGTTTTTAAGCTCGAAAGAGTGTTCCTGGAACCACTCTGTAGCAATTCTGGACGTGTGGGGTGTCGCCTTGCCCTGCTAGAATTGCCCGAGTCCGTCGTATTAACAATGGACATGAATGGATGTAGGTTATCAGACAATAGGATTACGTATGCGTCACCTGTCAGAGTCGTATCTAGACGTGTCAGGAGTGCCATATGACTCCAACTGCATACGCCCACAGCATTATAGAGACTTCACCAGCTTAAACAGGCCCCTGCTGACATGCAGGGTCCATAGAATTATGACGTTGTCTCCACATCCGTACACGTCCATCCGCTCAATACAATTTTAATTTAGACTCGTCCGACGAGGCAACAAGTTTCCAGTCATCAACAGTCCAATGTCGGTATTGACGGACCCAGGCCAGGCCTAAAGCTTTGTGTCGTGCACTAATCAAGAGTATACGAGGTGTGGCTAGAAAAAAACCGGACTAGTACTGGTGAAACAATAAAACGAATGCAATAAGGCTGAAAGTCGCGTGGCCTGTCACGTGACTCTCGCTCCGCCTACTGCTCGAGTTTCATCTGCCTCCTGCACTTAGTCTGCCCGTGGCGTCTGTTTTAAGTAGTTGACGTTTTGTCTGTGCGTCGGAAAGTGCTGAGTGTACAGAAAGAACAGCGTGTTAACATCAAAGTTTGTTTCAAACTAGGAAAATCTGCAAGTGAAATGTTTGTAATGTTACAACAAGTGTACGGCGATGATTGTTTATCGCGAACACAAGTGTTTGAGTGGTTTAAACGATTTAAAGATGGCCGCGAAGACACCAGTGATGACACTCGCACTGGCAGACCATTGTCAGCAAAAACTGATGCAAACATTGAAAAAATCGGTAAACTTGTTCGACAAGATCGCCGTTTAACAATCAGAGCAGTGTCTGAGTTAACAGGAGTTGACAAGGAAAGTGTTAGGCAGATTCTTCATGAAAGTTTCAACATGAACAAAGTGTGTTCAAAAATGGCTCCAAAGTGTCTCACAATTGAACAGAAGGAACGCCGAAGAATGATTTGTTCTGACATCCTGGAAAACATTGAAAGTGATCCCACCTTCTTACAAAATGTTATTACTTGCGATGAATCGTGGTTTTTTACTTACGATCCCGAAACTAAACGCCAATCGATTCTCCACGACAAAAAAAAAGCACGAATGTCAAAATCGAAATTCAAGGCAATGATGATTGTTTTTTTTTTGACATCAAAGGGATTGTGCATATTGATTGGGTACCAGAGGGACAAACAGTGAATCAGCATTACTACATTAGCGTCCTGGCTACCCTACGTGAGCGAGTACGGAGAAAACGGAACGATTTGTGGAGAAAAAAGTCATGGATCCTTCACCAAGACAATGCCCCAGCTCACAGTGCGTTGTCAGTGAAGACGTTTTTGGCAAAACACAACATTCCCATCTTAGATCATCCACCCTACTCACCTGATGTGGCCCCCTGTGACTTTTTTCTTTTCCCTAAAGTCAAGTCAGCTTTGAAAGGAACTAGATTTGAGACTGTTGAAGCAGTAAAACAAAAGGCAACGGAAGTAATGTATGGACTTACCGAAAATGATCTGCAGCATTGCTATGAACAGTGGAAAATTTGTATGGAGCGGTGTAGAGACCGAGGAGCAGAGTACATTGAAGGAGATAACATGAAATTGTAAATAATTGTAAATAAATATTTTTTCCAGCATCAGTCCCGTTTTTTTCTAGCCGCACCTCGTACAACTGGGCCTTCGATTCCGAAACCCCATATCGATGATGTTTCGATGAATGGTTCTCACGCTGAAACTTGTTCACGACCCAGAACTAAAATTTGCAGCAATTTGCGAAAGGGTTGCTATTTTGTCACTTTGAACGATTCTCTTCAGTCGGCGTTAGTCCCGTTCTTCCAGCAGCTGCGATGTCGGCGATTCGATGTTTTCCCGGATTCCTGATATTCAGTGTAAACTCGTGAAATGCTCGTGCGGGAAAATCCCCACTTCATCGCTACTTCTGAGATGCTGTGTCCCATCTCTCGTGCACCGACTATAACACTACGTTCAGACTCATATAAATCATGATAACCTGCGACAGTAGCAGCAGTACCCGGTCTAACAACTGCGCCAGACACTTGTTGTCTTATGTAGGCGTTGCCGATCGCAGCGCCGTATTCTGTCTGTTTACATTTTGCAGCGTGCACTGCAGCTGTAGCGCTTATAAAAGCTAAGTACTGACAAACTTATATGTGCCCTGTAATACAGTTATTAAATTTAATAGTTTTCAGCGGTGTTGCGTGCCGTTTGTGGCTAAATAACGACTTAATAAACTTTTGTAATCGTTCGCTCGCTGTGGTTTTTTAGAGTTTTCTGTGCGTTGAAGTTGTTTAGTAAATTTCGTGCTTTGGTTTTCAACTGACGTTTCGTACTATTTCTAGTAAAATATTTCAGTAAAATTTTCATTCAGTGTTTTAACTTCGCTTAGTGATCCAGTGCCCGTTTGAATTTCTTGGTTTTAGCTAATAATTTTGTGAAGTTTTGTTGGTATTGGTATTAGCTGTGGTGTAGTAGTATTAATACGAGTAGTTGCTTTCTTAGTAGGCACAGAATTTCGAGACCATTATTGTTAGTTCTTAAATAGAACTGAACTTTGATAACGTAGATGTGTAGTTTTTTTCAGTAACTGTAAAATTTCACCTTGAGTGAGAAGTGTGGGCTCTGTCGTAGGTTTGTGAGTAGTGGGTTACGTTGTAAGATTTGTTCAAAGTATTTTCATTGGGGGGGGGGGGGGGGGGGAATTACAGTGGGGAAGCCAGTAGTCATTTCAGTGGGATCCTCTCCTTGGAATGTAGAATCTATAGTAGAAATAAGTTGATAGAGGACCAGGAGCTTAAGATCTGTTCCATTCGGTGCAGTTACAATGCGCAAAGGAGGAAGTAGATAGGTTAAGGAGGATGAAGGGTGTTGGGGAATGGTAACTGGCAGTTGGCAAGAAGGCAGCTAGGAAGAGGAGGTATTCAGATAGTTTTACTTTGCGTACATGCAATAGATATGACCAAATGTCAGAGTTGTGTGGAGAGCAACCTCGCGTAACTGTAGATGTAGGGAACATGAAGCAGTCCTCAGCAACTAGGAGCCCTAGGTTAGTCGCAAAGTCTGACAGAAAGAAGAAGGTTCTGATGCTAGATAGTTCCCATGGTAGAGGTGTGGGCCAGCAGTTGCAGGAAGTGCTGGGGAGTGAGTACCAAGTCACGATCATTGTGAAGCATAGGGCAGGATTGGCTCAGGTGACTGACAGCATAGGGGAGTTATGTAAGAATTTTACGAAGGAGGTTCAGGTAGTGATAGTGGGTGGAGCGGGAACCAGTCTTGGTAGGGAAGGGGAATATGATGTAGGTAGTGACCTGGTTAAGATGGCTACTCAAACCTGTGGCACTAATGTGCATTCTGTGCAACTGTTCCAGCGCCATGATCGGCCTCATCTTAATGCAGCCGTTGAGCGCGTTAACGTTGTGCTGGGGAGGGTGGTGATGGCAGAGGGCATGGGTCACATCTCAGTCGTGCCAGTTGGGTCTATCAGCAGAATAAGTTTCACTAGGCATGGCCTGCACCTCAATAGGTATGGGAAGGGGAGGCTGGCTAAACTTATAGGTGACAGTGTAGTGGGTGATGGTGGTGGGGTCACTCATGGAAATATTCCTGTAGTAGTTGGTGTTAGAGCTGCACCTTTTTTAGATTGAAGTCAGCTGATAGGTATACCTGCTCAAAGGAAGTAAGGGCTCACCTTCTGAGGATGTAATGTTTCCAAGTAGAGAAGGAATTAGCATATTTCATCAAAATATAAGAGATATTAGAGATAAAGTTAGTGAACTGCTTTTGTTGTTGACACTGAAATTATTGGTATATCAGAGTACCACTTAAATATTTTGACAATTCAGAGGCTTCCTTTACCAGGCTACAAATTAGTTGGCTGTTTCTCAAGGAGTTCCTTGCGGGGTGGGGGAGTGGCTATGTATGTAAAAAACAGTATTCCATTTGAGTCCGTAGACGTATCACGACACTGCACTGAACAGATATTTGAATGTTGTGCAGTGGTAGTTGAATTTAGTGAAACTATACATCTAATTATTGTTGTTTATAGGTCTCCTAACTCTGACTTCAGAGCATTTCTGCTACAGCTAGAGAGGGTTCTTAATTCACTTTGTAGAAAGTACCAGAAACTAGTTATGTGTGGTGACTTCAATATAAATTTTGTATATGATGGTGCAAGACAAAGGATGTTGGTAGATCGCCTAAATTCATATGATCTCATGCAGACTTTGTTTTTTCCAACTAGGGTGCAGGGGAACAGTAGCACAGCCATAGACAATATTTTTATTCATTCTTCATTACTAAATGGGCATTCTGTTAGTAAACGTGTAAATGGCCTTTCAGACCATGGTGCACAAATTTTAACACTAAAAGGCTTTTGTACTCAAACCAATGTCATATTTAATTACAAACTATGTCGGAAAGTTAATCCAACAGCAATAGACAGTTTTTTAAACCTAGTCAAGGAACATGAGTGGCAGGATGTTTATAGCGCCGATAACATAGATGATAAATACAATGATTTCCCTATCTTGTGCGCTTTGAGAGTTGCTTTCCATTAGAACATTCTAAACGGGGTACTAGCAGTAATGGACAGCCTGCGTGGCTGACTAGTGGGATAAGGATATCACGTAGAACAAAGCGGGAATTATATCAAAATGTTAGAAGTAGTCACAATCAAGCTACAGTAGCCCATTACAAACAGTATTGTAAGGCGCTTAAAAATATTACTAGGAAGGCAAAGAGTATGTAGTACGCAAATAGAATAACTAATTTACAGGATAAAATTAAAACTATATGGCCAGTTGTGAAGGAAGTGTCTGGTCAGCAACACATGGTAGATGATATAAAGTCAGTTCACAGTAAAAATATTTCTGTTACTGATAAATCAGATATATCTACAGTATTTAACAATCATTTTCTGAGCATTGCTGGTGAATTAAATAAAAATTTAGTTTCTACAGGAAATCATATAACTTTCTTGGCAAATGCCTTTCCGAGATTGATGTCTGAAATACTTCTCTGTGATACAGACAAGAGAAAGGGATTCAGTCAATAATTAAATAGCTGAAGACTTAGGACTCTCATGGCTATGATGGAGTGTCTAGCAGAATATTAAAGTACTGTGCTGCACATGTTAGTCCTGTATTTAGCCATATCTGTAATTTTTCCTTTAGGAATGGTCATTTTCTTGAGCGATTAAAGTACTCAGTAGTAATGCCGCTTTATAAAAAGGGAGAAAGGGATAATGTAGATAATTTTAGACCTATTTCCATGCCATCAGTGTTTACAGAAGTTATTGAAACGGCTGTGTATGTAAGGATAATTGATTATTTTATATCACACGATTTGCTATCAAATGTACAGTTCGGCTTTAGAAGTCGTTTAGCAACTGAAAATGCTATATTCTCTTTTCTCTGTGAGGTACTGGATGGGTTAAACAAAAGGTTTCGAACGCTTGGCGTATTTTTTGATTTAACTAAGGCATTTGATTGTGTTGAGCACAAAATATTGCTCCAGAAGTTGAACCATTACGGAATATGGGGAGTAGCTCACAATTGGTTCACCTCCTACTTTAGCAACAGGCAGCAAAATGTCATTATTCACAATGCTGATAACGGCTGTAATGTGGGGTCTGAGTGGGGTAGTGTCAAGTGGGGGTGCCCCAGGGAACAGTGTTGGGGCCACTCCCTTATTTATATAAATGATGTGCCCTCTAGTATTACAGGTAACTCTAAAATATTTCTGTTTGCTGATGACACTAGCTTGGTAGTAAAGGATGTTGTGTGCAACATTGGTCCGGTTTCAAATAGTGCAGTACATGACCTAAGTTCATGGCTTGTAGAAAATAAACTAACGCTAAATCACATTAAGACTCAGTTTTTACAGTTTCTAACACACAATTCAACAAAACCTGACGTTTTAGTTTCACAGAGCGGGCATATGATTACTGAAACTGAACAGTTCAAATTTCTAGGTGTTCTGATAGATAGTAGCCTGTCGTGGAAAGCCCACATTCAGGATCTTGTTCAAAGACTTAATACTGCCGTTTTTACTTTTCGCACGGTATCAGAAGTGACTGATCGCTCGACCCGAAAGTTAATCTACTTTGCTTATTTTCATTCGCTTATGTTGTTTGGTATTATATTTTGGCGTAACTCTTCCCACTCCAAAAGGATGTTTTTGGCTCAGAAACGGGCGGTTCGGGCAATAAATGGTGTGATTTCATGAACCTCTAGTCGACCTCTGTTCATGGGTCTGGGTATTTTGACATTGGCCTCTCAATATGTATAGTCCTTAATGTCGTTTCTTGTTACCAGTATTAGTTTATTCCCAAGAATAAGCAGGTTTCACTCGGTTAATACTCTGCAGAAATCAAACCTGTATTTGGATCGGTATTCCTTAACTCTTGTGCATAAAGGTGTGCAGTATACTGCTGCATCCATTTTCAATAAACTGCCACTCGAATTAAAGTATCTTGGCAGTAATCCACGCGCTTTCCAATAGAAACTGAAGACTTTCCTCATGTATCACTCCTTCTACTCTGTCGAGGAGTTCCTTGAAAAATTAAGTTGATTCTTATTGTATTGCTGATAGCGTTTACTTAAACTTATGGACTGACGTTTATCAGATTCAATAACATTTATTTTTAACTGTTATTATTTTTATGTTGTAATTTAATGTACTGACGCGTTCCATGACCTTGGAGATTTGCTCCTCAATTTGGTCCTATGGAACTTGACGTGTAAAGAAATAAAAAATAAAATACACTACTGGCCATTAAAATGGCTATGCCACGAAGATGAGGTGCTACAGACGCGAAATTTAACCGACAGGAAGAAGATGCTGCAATATGCAAATGATTAGCTTTTCAGAGCATTCACACAAGGTTGGCGCCGGTGGCGACACCTACAACGTGCTAACATGAGGAAAGTATCCAACCGATTTCTCATACACAAACATCAGTTGACCGGCGTTGCCTGGTCAAATGTTGTTGTGATGCCTCGTGTAAGGAGGAGAAATGCGTACCATCACGTTTCCGACTTTGATAAAGGTCGGATTGTAGCCTATCGCGATTGCGGTTTATCGTATCGCGACATTGCTGCTCGCGTTGGTCGAGATCCAATGACTGTTAGCAGAATATGGAATCGCTGGGTTCAGGAGGGTAACACGGAACGCCGTGCTGGATTCCAACGGCCTCGTATCACTAGCAGTCGAGATGACAGGCATCTTATCCACATTGCTTTTACGGATCGTACAGCCACGTCTCGATCCCTGAGTCAACAGATGGGGACGTTTGCAAGACAACAACCATCTGCACGAACATTTCGACGACGTTTGCAGCAGCATGGACTATCAGCTCGCAGACCATGGCTGCGGTTACCCTTGACGCTGCATCACAGACAGGAGCACCTGCGATGGTGTACTCAAGGACAAACCTGCGTGCACGAATGGCAATACGTCATTTTTTCGGATGAATCCAGCTTCTGTTTACAGCATCATGATGGTCGCATCCGTGTTTGGCGACATAGCGGTGAACGCACATTGGAAGCGTCTTCCCCATACTGGCGCACCACCTGGCGTGATGGTATGGGGTGCCACTGGTTACACGTCTCGGTCACCTCTTCTTCGCATTGACGGCACTTTGAACAGTGGACGTTACATTTCAGATGTGTTACGATCCGTGGCTCTACTCTTCATTCGATCCCTGCGAAACCCTACATTTCAGCAGAATAATGCACGACCGCATGTTGCGGGTCCTGTACGGGCCTTTCTGGATGTAGGAAATGTTCGACTGCTGCCCACGCCAGGACATTCTCCAGATCTCTCACCAATTGAAAACGTCTGGAAATGGTGGACGAGCAACTGGCTCGTGCCGGCCGGAGAGGCCGAGCGGTTCTAGGCGCTACAGTCAGGAACCGCGTGACCGCTATGGTCGCAGGTTCGAATCCTGCCTCGGCCATGGATATTTGTGTTGTTAGGTTTAAGTAGTTCTAAGTTCTAGGGGACTGATGACATCAGAAGTTAAGTCCCATAGTGTTCAGAGCCATTTGAACCATTTTGAACTGGCTCGTCACAAAACGCCAGTCACTACTCTTGATGAACTGTAGTATTGTGTTGAAGCTGCATGGGCAGCTGTACCTGTACACGCCATCCAAGCTCTGTTTGACTCAATGCCCAGGCGTATCATGACCGTTATTACGGCCAGAGGTGGTTGTTCTGCGTTCTGATTTCTCGGGATCAATGCACCCAAATTGTGTGAAAATGTAATCACATGTCAGTTCTAATATAATGTATTTGTCCAATGAATACTCGTTTATCATCTGCATTTCTTCTTGGTGTAGCAATTTTAATGACCACTAGTGTACATATCTCTGTGTTTGAATACGCATGCCTGCACCAGTTTCTTTGGTGCTTCAGTGTATGTTGTCTGTGCTCCACATAAAATTAAACAAGCGCCGCTGCAAAATCGTGTATCAATTGTCTCCAGGCCGACAACATCTCGAGCGGCAAAGACGTTACTCCATGCGGCAGCTGGCCATTGGAAGATTGGCGGTGACCCTTAATAATATACAGCCAAAAGTGATGGTAGCGCACTATATTTGTTTGCGTCTTATAAGCAGTTCCAGTAGAGCTATGGGTACTCGCGGGTTCAGTGTAGGTATGACCATACAGTATATGTCTGGGTGTCCCGGCATAGTTGGCAGCTAGCTTGCAAGTTCGGTAAGTCAATTGTAGGGTTACTCCCAGGAAATTCTGTAACATCTCGAGTTGTCTATCGACAAAACGCGGCAGAGCAGGTTCCGATTCTCATTTGACTGAACTGGTTTTAAATGGACAATAGCGCTGCTAATACTGAGAGATGATTTGTTAGATTATTGTAACGCTGGGCTGACAGAGCTGTACCTTCTCCAAGCAATTATTTTTTGTAGTTTTTTACGAAGATTTATTGTGATCGGATCCAACTTCTTCCTTACCTTGTGGCCAGTGGTCCTGTTCGGCTCCCTCTAATTGTAAAGTAATTTCACGTTTGCCTTATTTGTGTTGGTGATTAGTTTCTTCGGCAGTCCGTAAGGTAACTGAGAAGTTCCTTATCAGCATTTTTGACATTGGTCCAATCACAGGATATTTTGTTTAACTGGCACTACAGATTTTAAAACGGAACTTCGGTTTAGTCTTATTGCTTGCGTGTTGACCTAAAGTTCTCAAAGATCTTTCCCCGAACTGTTAAGGAATTGTACCCTGAAGGAAGCATTAATGCATACTGTGTGCAGAATTATCATACACTTGCAGAGTCATTGTGGTGAATTATCATCCACTAAGAAAACGTTAGTGGGATGCGTTTTCCTATATCAGAAGAAGTATAATTTTGACTGGAATTTTTTAACTTCAAGGTCTAAAGTGGTGGTCACACCCAGGTTTACCGTGAAGATCCTTTTTTTTTAATTTTCTGTCCTTGTTGATCTGAGGATTTGCCTTTGCTGGTGTTCATTCACAGCCGATGATAAACTGCTGTACAGACAAAACAGGGCCAAATAAATATATCATTAGCGAAAAATTAAAATTCATGTCCCAACTCATCATTAGAAATAAATACAATTTTACCTTAAATAATCTGGAGCCCCAAAGGAAGAAAGAAAAACTAAATAGTAATTCAAAAGAGACGTAAAGAGAGTACAGAGATATTACTAATTGTCTGTTAGCAGCATTACAGAGTAACAGTCCAAAGATACAGTTCACATGCTATACGCCTATCTAGATGACAACGATCATTTGTGTATTATCTGAGGTAAAAAAATAACGAGAGTTAATAATTAGTTGACGCGAGGTATATAAAGAAATATTTAATAATACTTTTCATAATAGGAAAGTAACCAAAGAAAAATAAGGATTAAATATAACTGCAAAATAATAAGAAAAGGCTAATATGGTATCTCCGTCTTGGCTGTTAGTTTGATCTTGGTTTGCGTTGGCAAAATTTATACAACAAAAGAAAGCAGTCATGAAAATTGTAAATAAAGGACTATTCGTTATAGCAAGATTTGCTCAAATGTTTAGAATTGTAACCATAAATAAGCTGGATATTGAATCTTTCCTGAGTAGTGAAAACTGTGTTATCCGCACATGTCAGAGATGACAGACGTTCAAATGCGCTTTAAGGAACCGTACATCAGTTGTGTTGCATTTCGTATGTTACAATAGGAATACTTGAAAGGATCGACCCTTCGACAAAATTTTAATACAGATAAGCATCTGTAGACGTGAATTACGATTTAATAAACAATAATATTGCCAGTTAATCATGTCATACATATCTGTCGTTGTTGTAGCCTTCAGCAAGAAGACTGGTTTGATGCAGCTCTCCATGCTACTCTGTCCCGTGCAGGCTTCTTCATCCCTACGTATCTATTGCAACCTATATCTTCCTTAATCTGTTTACTGTATCTCCTCACTACACACGCACACACACACACACACACACACACACACACACACACACACACACAAACACATGCACTTCCCTCCAATACTAAACTGATGATTCCTTGAAGACTCTGAATCTGTCTCATCAACCAGTCTCTTTTTTTTTGCAGCTTACGCCAGAAACTTCTTTTCTCCTCAATTCTCTTCATTGCCTCCTCATTAGTTGCATCAAACTTTTAGCACTGTTCCGTAGGAGTACATTTCAAAAGTTTCGATCTTCTTTTCATTGTAACTGATTATCGGCCATGTTTCACTTCCATACATTAGTATATTCCAGCCAAATACCTTTAGATGAGATTCCCTCACACTTATGTCTGTATTCGATGATAAATGTCTCTTCTTCCGAAACTCTTTTCTCGTGAGTACCAGTCTACATTTTATATACTCTCAACTTCGGCCATCATCATTTATTCTGATGCCAAAGTAGCAAAATTCATCTTCTAATCTTCGTGCCTCGTGTCATATAATTCCCATAGCACCACCTGATTAAATTCGATAACATTTCATTATCATTGTTTTACTTTTGTTGACTTTTAGCCGGCCGGTGTGGCCGAGCGGTTCTAGGCTTTATAGTCTGGAACCGCCCGACCGCTACCGTGGCAAGTTCGAATCTTGCCTCGGGCTTGGATGTGTGTGATGTCCTTAGGTTAGCTAGGTTTAACTAGTTCTAAATTCTAGGGGACTGATGACCTCAGAAGTTAAGTCCCATAGTGCTCAGAGCCATTTGAACCATTTTTTGTTGACTTTCATTTTATATCTTCCTTTCAAGACGCTGTCCATTCCGTTCAGCCGCTCTTCCAATTCGTTTGCTGTCTCAGACTTGCAGTGTAATCGGCAAACATCGAAGTTTTTTTTTCTCCCTGAACTTCAACTGCCACTCCACGTTTTTCTTTGTCTCATCTTTCATTGCTCTCTTCTTTGGTTACCTTAAAAACATTAAGATATATTAACTTCTCAGCATTGTCTTGTATGAATACTGATTTTACTTGATAGTTTTATTGAAGCATTAACAAAAAGGTACGTTATAGGTGTTACCCTACGTATAAAAAAAAGATGTATTGGTTTTTAATACCTGAGCTTCCACAGAATGAAATTCAAGACTTTATTTTACAAATAAAAAAGCAGGCGCAATCTTTCTGCGATACCTTTATCTTATACTATGCATACTTCAGCCAGATGCGAAAGTGCATAATATTGCATGTACATACGTAATTAAATCGTGTATTGGCTAGCAATAATATAGATCCGACAGAAGCAGGGCATTTAGTCATCATTTACGAACGTAATAATTGATTACTTACGAAGTATCTCAAGACATTAAAATACTCAGTTTATGTATTGGTAATGAAGTTAACGTCGTATAGTTAGTACAAGATGGCGACTGTGTGATCAAAAAAGAAAAAAAAATCCTCTTATATAGTTCGCTGAATATGTGCAACCACGTATCTAACTCTGTTCTGTACTAATGTTAAAAACGTTCTTCCTAGTTTTATATTTATGGCCTTCGCAACTCTTGGCGAAAGGATAAATACTCGCAATTTATTAAATATTCTTATGATTTCAGCCAAGTTACAGCGTCGTCTTGTAGCAATGTTTCAACGTGTTTCCAAAAATGGTTCAAATGGCTCTGAGCACTACGGGACTTCAACATCTGAGGTCATCAGTCCCCTAGAACTTAGAACTACTTAAACCTAACTAACCTAAGGATATCACACACATCCATGCCCGAGGCAGGATTCGAACCTGAGACCGTAGCAGTCGCGCGGTTCCGGACTGAAGTGCCTAGAACCGCTCGGCCAAAGCGGGCGGCCAACGTGTTTCCCACAAATGAAATTCATACTTCTCATGAAGATGAGTACCAGACTCCAGTCTCTTTCAAACATTGCTACACGACTCTGCCACTCTACTGAAACCCTCAGAAGATTTCATTAATGAAATTCGCCTAGAAAGTTACACTTCAAGATACTGGTAATGACGAAATATATTATGAATATATATGTACAATTATTACTGTAGGTGACTAAAAATGAAGAAAACGCGTATTGTAAGAAATATATATTTGCAGGATGTTCTAGAAATAACACTAAATCTAATTCTTACAATACGCTTCTGTATTCTCAAAACGTTGATATTTTGAGTTTCCCAAACAAATGAGTCTATAATTCATTAGTGAATGAAAATATGCTAAACACAAAGTTTCTTCGTTTTTAATCACCTATAGCGATGATAGATGTGCTAACGAACTTCATTAGTTCCAGTCAAAATTCATAATTTCTACTTCTTGAATGTCACTGTTTCAGAAACCCATTTTTGCGAGTCGACGAGATCTATGAGTAATACTGAACTGCATGTCCAGAATCTTGACAAAATTCATTGACAGTCCACTTGTAACATCATAGCTCTAAAGCTCTACTGATTTATTTTGCTTTTGTTTCATTTAATATTACATCGTTAAGCTTCTGTAAATATTGTTTGATTGAACGATAACACAAAATTGTATACTCCTTTCTTTGTAAAAACTTTGGATGTTATGATTTGATTCTATGCAACGTAGTATATCTGTCATATAAATTTTTTTTCTCATTTGGAGGGAACAAAACTTACTATATATAATTGTAATTTCTGAATGAATAATTTTTTGTAGAAATGTCAATATGTGCAAATGCTCTGTTTTATTTAATGTATTTGGTTACTGTTATGTAAACTGCTGATCCTCACTTAGGGTTCTTAGTTAGTTTGTATGTAAAAGGTGTAGTGGTTCCCCTCGGGAACGGAACTGTGTAGCGCGCGCAAATTGTGGTTGGCCTAGGTGGAAAAGGTGGAACAAGAGTCAGTCGGAGACGAGCTACGAGTCAGGGACGAGCTACCAAACTGTGCACTGCCATGTAAAGGTTGTATATTGTGGTGGTTCCGAGAGAGGCTTTTTCTGCTACTGTCCAATGCCTCGGATGGATGGATAAATAGCTGGAACGATGATGGAATTGGTATTCATCATCGTCACCAAGAAGGGCCAGAGTCCAGCAATTCTGTCTGCAAATCCGCCTACCAACATGCAGTTGCCACCACATTGAGCAATCACTGTAAAGGAGTACTATAATAATGTACAGTGAAGGATCAGTTTATTGGGCGATTTAGTGTGCACAAATATAAGGTAACTTATAACTGAATTTATGTACCTACCTTGATTTTTTCCCAACACTAAACCTCTCAGGTTCCTCCCCATTTGGACTATGATTACCGAGTGTCCTATTTTGTGGAAAAAATGAAAGCCCCAAAGTGAGACAGTTAATTACATAATGTTGTTTGATCTTTGATGAAAAGCGAATGTTCAGATTTACTGTGGATTCAGTGAAATTGTGGGAGACAGTAAATGTAGTTTTGTGAAGTTTCAAAGTCACCTATTTAATCATTTACTTGAAAGTAGAAGACTGTGGTAATAAAGACAATTTGCAGTTTCTTTTAAAGATTAAAAGCTCTTAAAACTGAGGCTTATAAAGTTTTGCTTAGTTAACGATCATAGTGCTACCTGTAATAAATTCTAAAAGGTAAGTCAGTTTCTCGCAATTTTGTCAACATTATGTTTCACTGTAGTAAAAGTGGAAAACTGCAATAGTAGATAATTATATGTTCTGATTGCTAAGTGTTTGTCTGTCTTATGTATTGGAAGTGCATATTAATAGTATAACAGGATCCACAGTTTGTCTATAGTGCTAATACTAGGTAACAAGTAACGGGAAGACCACTATTTATGAAAACAATAATTTCTTTATCCAAAAGATAGTGAGAAGCAACCTGTTAGTGGATTCCAATTAACTCTCATTTTAAATAGTAAAGTATTTAACTGAGAGAGACCTAACCTATGTCCAATTTATAATCCTGCAGTGAATGTTAATAGTAATGTTATAAAGACCAGTCAGTTTGAACAAGCCCTGAAAGTAATAGTGTGTTTCGGTATCTGTTATAATTTTGCCAATAGTTTGTGCTGCTCTAGCTGTTAGCTTCAATCTTACCATAAACATGTGTATGTGTCATATTTCATTGCACTCGCGTGTGACAAAGTATAGGTTGAGTTTATCCGTTAAAGTTACTAATAACTATTTTCTTGAACAAGAATGTTAATCATTCTCTTGCCTAATTAGGCTGTCGACCGTTTTCTTTATCCGTTAAACAGTGCAGATAGGCAAAAATTTTGTTTGTTACTGTTAAAATATTTACGTAATTCTGACTTTCATTTCCGATAAGCCAACCCCGTTAGGTACAACTCGGTCAACACAACAAAATTCCTCTCAGAGGGTAACACTGCTCTGTTGCTTTATACCATAATTGTTTTAACTAGATAGTTACATTTCACGACCTGCCTCCTACTTTAAGGTTATGGTATAGCAGTAGCAGACGAGAGTTGTATACGTGGCTTTTCCGTGACAGGACTATTTGTTCTGTTGGGGCATAGTATGTAATAAGCCAAACTTGGTATTTGATTACATAAGCTACGTAAATGCTGTTGCAGTGTTATGCACTCACCGCGAACCATCTGATGAAGTTCTTACATGTCTCATTAGCTGCCTTGCCAGTAAATGGAGTGCAAATAGTTTTAATTAATCTAATTCCTCCTGCTACGAAAATGGCAATATTTACGTTCTCTGAACTGCAATAACTACGGAACTTTGTAGTCCTATTACGACTGCTTGCAGTCGGCTTTCTTAAATCAGTTGTGAACGCGTTTTGCTCAGTACCTTCTTACTTGCACTAGATGAAGATGTACAAACTGTGATTACTCTTTTAAGCTACATTATCAAAGCAGTAGAATGTTTCCAGTAACTTGCTCTCAGAATCTATTAGACTCGTGTTTGTTTGTTTATTGCGGGAGAGTATTTACAGCAAACACTCTAGACCACTGGGGGCCATCCCACAGTTGGTTTGTAAACAGTAATTCAACTCCGCCTGTTTGTTGTATACACTGGCTGTAGAGCAAACTGTACTCCGTCGCCAGGGGAAATAATGTGTAATGATGCTATGGCCTAGGCTAAGGTAACTCCAACGAGGCAGAGAGAGGGAGAGAGACAGAAATAGACTTCGCGTTGGCCATTATTTACCGACTATCACTTACTTATGTATACTGAAATAATCAGTAACCAATTGCGTAAAAGAAATTTAATTTATTTACCGATTTCGGGTACTTAGTGCCCTCCTTCAGGAGGATGTGGTTCTCAGTGCCTGTGTATTAAACTTTTCAGTACAAAAACAATTTGAGATCTCTTTAAAAGCGTTCATGAAACTGCTTACTTAACCAGTCCTAGTACCCAACTAAAACATTATGACGATATGAACTTCGGATATTGATTTACAACCAAATATTGTAAAATAATTACTGAAAATGAAAAGCATAATGTTGTGTATGTTCTGCAGATACTGTAGAAAGTGCAGAGTATTGTGCTTTTAGTCTGTAAGTACGAAGTTATTCACCAAGAAGCGACGGAAGAATCAGTTAATTTGGCAAAATAATTACTTTCCTCCGACAATCTTTTAAAGATGTACGAGTGCAACCACCATAAAAATATATCTAATGTTGCACAAGCTCTGTTTCAATAACAATGTAACGCACGCTGTTACTTTTCCTGGCATCTTATGTTTTATTCCAAGCTTTGACTTTTATTTTGCATTAGCCTTACATGCGATCCCTTGACATACAATAAAATTAATTCCGTCCCGCAGAAAAAACATCTCATACTTGAATCTTGAACTAATAGACTTTATAAATGTCGCGCTTTTCTTGACCAGCGCAAATAACTGTTTGTCCATAACAAAAATTAAAAAAAAGTATAAAGAAAATTTTATTTAGCTGTCGCGTGGTATATTAACCGGGATGACTGCTGAAAAAAAATGTAAGTTAGTAGAAAAGTATTTGCTATAATGCTTTCTTATTTACAATGTACGTACATGCAGTGCAGTACTTCTACCTTGTCTTCGTTGGTGAACATAATTAATGACCACAGTCTGTGTACTCTTACCTGCAGGGGGCACGTACAAGTCGAGAGGAAGGGCCTGCAGTATCTGCTGATGTGAACCCCTCTGAGCCACCTGAAACTCGCAGAACGTCGACATAGCAACCCTGCATAGAAACTGGATGACGTCAGGGAGGCAGGTGTCAAAGTAGGGTGGCGTCTCGATGACACTGAGGAGAGCATGCCGAAGAGGGTCTCAGCGTGTTACAGTACATGGGCTGGAGCGAGATACTTTTGAATTTTGTCCAGCAGCAGATTACTATTTCACAGACACGCAAAGAAGTGCACTTTCGAGCAGATTACCTTTAAAATTTTTGAAAACATTATCAGTGATCTTATATTAATACGATAGTTAAAAAACAGTCTTGATCGCAAATTTCTTTTAATCGTAGTGATCGGTTTCAATCCTTAAGGATCATCTTCAGACTCCAGAACGGCAAACGGCAGGTGGACTTCCATGGAGCATACTGCGCCTACGCACGACGCTGAACTGCGTCGTGGGTCGGCGCAGCTTCCTCCATGGAAGTCCACCTGCCGTTTGCCGTTCTGGAGTCTGAAGATGATCCTTAAGGATTGAAGCCGGTCACTCCGTTTAAAAGAAATTTGTGATCAAGACTGTTTTTTAATTATCAGATTACCTTTACTTTCGGGAAAGATTTTACACTCTGCAGTGGATCGTGCGCTTATTTGAAACTTTCACGCATGGTCAGACGCGGTCAGCCGATCCGACTCCCATGTTCTAATGCATTCCAACACCGGGCCATTACAGAGCCAGGAGGCGCAGCGGTTAGCACACTGGACTCGCACTCGGGAGGACGACGGTTCAATCCCGCGTCCGGCCTTCCTGATTTAGGTTTTCCGTGATTTCCCTAAATCGCTCCACGCGAATGCTACGATGGTTCCATTGAAAGGGCACGACCGACTTCCTTCTCCGTCCTTCCCTAATCCGATGAGACCGATGACCTCGCAGTTTGGTCTCTTCCCCCAAACAACCGAACCCCACCGGGCCATTGTCACATCCGCAGGCCCCACAGAGCTCGATATTGGACTATGCAACCGCTGGGCCATGTAGAGATACACAACGGAGCCCCCTTTCAAACTGTCTCAGTTGCTGATTACGCCGGATCACAGGACTACGTCCCTTAATTTTGCTTGTTATTTCACAATAAAGATTTTTTTTTCTTCATGCAATCGACCTGCCTGGCTACAGCCGGTCGAACTCAAACTACATACACTGCTCAGCCAAAACACTTTGACCATTGGCCATTGCGATGTTGAATGCCGCCTGGTGACGTAAGCACGTGACGCGGTAACAGACGTACGTAAGCGGAGCAGATACGGATGGGGGATCACCCCAGTGAAGATATGGGCTGCATGGGGAAAACCATTTACATAAGCGACTTTGACAAACGGCAGATTATTATTATGCAAAGGTGAACGAGTTTTGAAAACGACGAATCCGGTCGAATGTTCACGTGCTACTGTCGTCAGCATCTACTGGAAGAGACAGGACAAAGAAACTACCACTAGGCTCTAAATGGTAGGATGGTCGCGACTCTTCACAGAACGTGGGTTCAAATGGTTCAAATGGCTCTAAGCACTGTGGCACTTAACATCGGAGGTCAGCAGTCTTGTAGACTTAGAACTACTTAAACCTAACTAACCTAAGGACATCACACACAGCCATACCCGAGACAGGATTCGAACCTGCGACCGTAGCAGCAGCGCGGTTCCGGACTGAAGCGCCTAGAACCGCTCGGCTACAGCGGCCGGCCAGAACGTGGGGCTCGGAGGCTTGTCTGCCCCGTAAAGTAGGCTACATAGTGATCTGTGGCATATCTGCCGAATGAGCACAATTCTGGTGCACGCGCAAGTGTTTCGGAGCGCAACGTTCACCGTGCATTGTTGGAGCTCCGCAGCAGACCACCCCTACGGGTTCACATGTTGACCAAACGACGTCGTCAATTACGGTTGAAGTGAACTCGGGACCATCGACATACGACAGTCGATCATTGGAAACGCGTCGGCTCTTCCGATGAATCACCTTTTTGCTACACTGGGTCGATGGTCTTCTCTAAAAACGCCGTCTTCGAGGCGGACAGCTGCTCGAAACGTGCAGCGCCCCACGAACGCAGGCTGTTGGTAGCTGTAGTGTGCTATGGGTGACATTCTCCTGCACTTACATGGGGCTTGTGGCAGTAGTCGAAGACACGCTGACAGCTGCTAGCCCCCGAGCGAGGTGGCGCAGTGGTTAGCACACTGGACTCGCACTCGGGAGGACGACGGTTCAATCCCGCGTCATCCCAATCTGATTTAGGTTTTCCGTGATTTCCCTAAATCCACGATGGTTCCTTTCAAAGGGCACGGTTACCTTCCTTCCCTAATCCGATGAGACCGATGACCTCGTTGTCTGGTCTCCTTCCCCAAAGCCACCCACTCACCACCACCCACAGCTGCTAACCACCGCCGGCCGTAGTGGCCGAGCGGTTCTAGGCGCTTCAGTCTGGAACCGCTCGACCGCTACGGACGCAAGTTCGAATCCTGCCTCGGACAGGGATGTGTGTGGCGTCCTTAGGTTAGTTAGGTTTAAGTAGTTCTAAGTTCTAGGGGACTGATGACCTCAGATGTTAAGTCCCATAGTGCTCAGACCCATTTGAACCATTTTGCTAACCACCTGCCCTCCTTCATGCCTGATGTCTTCCCCATGGCAATCATCTTTCAGCGGTATAATTGCCCGCGTCTCGGAGCCAGAACCGTTCTGTAATGGTTTGAGGAGCATGATAGTGAGCTCACGTTGACGTCTCGGCGACGGAATTCGCCTGATGTAAGTCCTATAGAACCCGTCTGGGTCGCCATCTAGCGCCATCACCGCTTACGCAGATAAGCGGTCCCTTATTTACGCGAATTACATAACCTCTGCGTAGGTACGTAATGCCATATACCTCCACAAATCTACCAACAATCTGTCGGATTCCCGATAAGCAGAATCGGTGATGTATTTCGTTCCACAGACGGACAAACGAGATATTAAGCAGGTGCTCATCAGCGTCCACAAACCTTTATCAGTGAATTATTCAATCTACTCGTAAAAACCGTGTCAAAATCCTTATAGCAGTTCTTGAAATTAGCCATAATACACAGATTGAGATAAGAGGAGTGGGACTTTGATTTCCTGCCCCCCACCCCCTTGAAACGAAGCCTACATAGTTTTGCAGATATACGAGTGGTAGAAAAGATTTTTCTGGAAGTTTTTATTTTATCGTGCGATTCTTTTTGTTTTTACCTAATTCCGACCGAGTTTTCTATCTGGTATGGTCTGTTTGCAGCAGTGAATCTACTCAGTTAAGCGCCCAGCATATTGTGTAGGAACTAGGTCAAAGACAACCGTACTTCAATCCGTTTTCGGGAGGAGAAATGGAGCATTCTAATCCGACAGTGCTAATGATGCGAAACTAGAGAGTGAATGAAACATAATTATTTTGAGCGCAAGGAGCGTGTGTAGTCTGGTCGTAGAAGAAATCTGACAATGTTTCGTAGCACCCGGGTGCCGTCCGGATCCTGTTAGAAGCAAAGGAAGTGTAAATACGAACGAACGACGCATTTGGACTGGAATACGCTGGTGCTCAGGTTTTAAGAGGGAAGAGAGCGAGGCAATTCCACTGATCTCACTAAATGTTTCAAACTACAGTGCGCAAAACGCCATTAGTAGTTTTCTTAAGGTCTCGTATTTAGAGTAACACTGTAAGAGTTTAACTATTTCTAAGTTACAAAGGAAATTTAAGCAGGAGGCGGAATGACAATAAAATACCGTGTGGTACTTCGGTTGTCCAACTGTCCTCGCACACTGTCTTATCTCCAGCATTCAGTAACTATACAAAAGCTACGGTCGCAGGTTCGAATCCTGCCTCGGGCATGGATGTGTGTGATGTCCTTAGGTTAGCTAGGTTTAAGTAGCTCAAAGTCTAGGGAACTGATGACCTCAGATGTTAAGTCCCATAATGCTTAGAGCCATTTGAACCATCCACGCCGCAACTCGTAGAACGTTATCTTTTTGTTGGTTATTCAGTTCTTTTCTCAGTGACTTACTCCTTAGCAGTCCACTCCCAGAGACCGGAATGGGTAGAGTGCGCCAAATCGTTGCTGCACCTTCCGTTTAACATCGCGCAAGTGCTTTTGCAAAGTGAGCGTAGGGTCAAGGGTGACGCCAAGATACTTTGTGTTGTCGGTCCGTTGTGTAAGCTCGCCAAGAGCTGCAGTTGCGGCATTACTGGGTGAAGTATCTTGGCGAAGAGTACAGCATTTCTCTCAGTCACACTGAAACCTATCCTCCAGTTCGCAGCCCAATCCTCTAGGTATCAACACGCCTCCTGCAAGCGACGGTGTACGACTAGCGGCCATAGATATATCGTAAGTAGAATAGTGTCGTCCGCATAAATTGCTCGAGCAACTTGAAGCATTCTGGGTAGGTCAGAGGTGTAGAATGAGGACCCAGTCAAGGACGGATCCTTGTGGGACATCTGCCTCTACGCGTCGGATGGTAGAGGTTGCCTCGTCTGCTTGGGCTACAAACGTCCTCCCCTGGAGATAACTTTCCATCAGCTGCGTGGCCATGAAACCCAAAGGCGAAAAGTTTATACTGTAGGCCAGGGTGCCAAACGCTGTCAAATGCTCATTTCACATCCAAAAAGAGGCGACAACAATGTTCTCTGTAGCTGAAGGCGGTCGTGATCCCTTCAACCACTAGAAGGATTTGGTGCGACACTTGCCTCTGTTCTCTGAAAGGGCAGATCTATTTCGCTCCGGACAACACAGGATTACGTCAGGTATCGAACCACTGCAGCGTTCAGCGTGTCTCCAGTTCGATGTGGTGTGCTCGCTGCCTGCTACTTGTACGTAACATCGTCGGTCGACGTGGTGATGTGCGTCGCAGGCTACAGCACTCAGGAAGGAAATTTATGACGGAGAGTAAAGCCACATCAATTACCAAAAACGTATCATGTCGTGAAGATATCTACACAGTCCAGTCACATTAATATGGCCGCGGATCGAAAGGCCGAATAACCAGGTTTTGCAGCGCAGATCGAGGGAGACGTGCAGGAAGGGCCAGTGAGGTCAGTAACTTCCAGAATACAGATAAGGATATGGAGCCACGCTGACTCCTGTGCAATGGTCTATTGGAATAGGTTTATCTGTTCAGGATCTTTGTCACTAAGAACAGATTCTTGATTGGGTTTAAATAAAAAATGGCTCTGAGCACTATGGGACTAAACATCTATGGTCATCAGTCCCCTAGAACTTAGAACTACTTAAACCTAACTAACCTAAGGACATCACACAACACCCAGCCATCACGAAGCAGAGAAAATCCCTGACCCCGCCGGCAATCGAACCCGGGAACCCGGGCGTGGGAAGCGAGAACGCCACCGCACGACCACGAGCTGCGGGCTTGGGTTTAAATCCGGAGAGTATGGTGGCCAGGGGGGTACGATAAACTCATCCTGATGTTCTTCAAACTACGCACATACATTGTGAGCTGCGTAGGATATTGCACTAACCTGCTGACGGACGCCGTCGTGCTCTCTAAAAAAGAAAGACTGCACGGGTCCTCAGGGCAGATGCATACGTCGCAAGACACCCGTTTCAGTTCGTCGTTGATCCATTAACTCAGTTTTTTTTATTATTATTATTATTACAGACGCAGCTAACCCTCTGACCGAACACGCTGAGCTACAGTGCCGGCAAAATTGTACAGTCCAGGTGAATTTTTAACTCACGACCCATTCAGCTATCGGGGCGCACACACCTGTGGTGCACCGTAGTTACCTCTGCCCCGATTTTGGATAGTACCGTTTTGTCATGCACTGTATACTTTAACCGCCGCAGCACGCAGTTATTTTGCTAACTTACCTGTTTTGGAAATGCTTCCACCCTTTGTCCGAAAACCAAAGATCATGACCTTAAAGACGTCACATGAATCACTCCATTTCCACATTACGACAACTGTTTTCGCCGTCCCGCCTACACGCTTAGTGTACCCTTCGCTTCGAGGCTGTCACCTGCCGTCTGTGAGCGGTTCTACACCTACATCTACATCTACGTGTATACTCTGCAAACCACATTTAAGTGCCTGGCAGATGGTTCATGGAACCACCTTCACAACTCTCTATTATTCCAATCTCGTATAGTGCGCGAAAAGAATGAACATCTATATCTTTCCGAACGAGCTCTGATTTCCCTTATTTTATCGTGGTGATCGTTCCTCCCTATGTAGGTCGGTGCAAACAAAATATTTTTGCATTCGGAGGAGTGATTGGAATTTCGTGAGAAGATTCCGTCGCTACGAAAAAAGCCTTTCTTTTAATGATGTCTAGCACAAATCCTGTATCATTTCTGTGACACTCTCTCCCATATTCAGCGATAATACAAAACGTGCTGCCTTTCTTTGAACTTTTTCGATGTACTCCGTCAGTCCTATCTGGTAAGGGTCCCGCACCGCGCAGCAGTATTCTAAAACAGGACGGACAAGCGTAGTGTAGGCAGTCCCCTTAGTAGGTCTGTTACATTTTCTAAGAGTCCTACCAATAAAATGCAGTCTTTGGTTCGCCTTACCCGCAACATTTTCTCTGTGTTCCTTCCAATTTAAGTTGTTCGTAATAGTAATACCTAGGTATTTAGTTGAATATACGGCTTTTTGATTAGACTGATTTATCGTGTAACCGAAGTTTAACGGATTCCGTTTAGTACTCATGTGGATGACCTCACACTTTTCGTTATTTAGGGTCAACTGCTACTTTTCGCACCATTCAGATATCTTTTCTAAATCGTTTTGCAGTTTGTTTTGATCTTCTGATAACTTTATTAGTCGATAAACGACAGCGTCATCTGCAAACAACTTAAGACGGCTGCTGAGATTGTCTCCCAAATCGTTTATATAGATAAGGAGCAGCAAAGGGCCTATAACACTACCTTGGGGAACGCCAGAAACCACTTCTGTTTTAGCCGATGACTTTCCGTCAATTACTACGAACTGTGACCTCTCTGACAGGAAATCACAAATTCAGTCACATAACTCAGACGACATTCCATAAGCACGCAATTTCACTACGAGCCGCTCGTGTGGTACAGTGCCAAAAGCCTTCCGGCAATCCAGAAATATGAAATCGATCTGAAAGCCCTTGTCAATAGCACTCAACACTTCATGTGGATAAAGAGCTAATAAAGAGTTAATACACGATCATCTCGAACATAGGAGATGGTCATATTGACTATACTAATAATTAAACTGTAAAATCGTCGTGATTGTCTGACTGAACACTCTAATATCCAAAACTACTAGACGAATTTTCATGGGGTTTTCACACGTAACTTGATCGTAGTATGAGCCAACATGTAGACTGCATTTCATCACAGTAGGTTCGCGGAGAAAAAAGATACCGTGGTTAAAATTTTTATCTTAAACCATAGTGACTGTCTTTTTGTGTATTTGAACGTGCTAATCTCCAAAACTACTAGTCAATTTCATTAATCAAAACTTCCGGGCTGAATTGCCGTGATCGATATGTAAAACTTCTTCTCCTTCCTGACGTTTCGTTGCCTACTGCGGGCAACATCTTCTGAGGTGAGTCGGCGACTGGCTGCTAGGCGCTGGAGGTCCCGCTTATATAGAGCGCTTGGATGGCGCCACCACTCGTCACGTGCTTTCGACTTTAAAACTATCTCTGGCTAGTGCCATCTCTCTCGATTACAGGTAATCGATTGTCACTTCGTTTGTACAAAGTCGACCGCCATATCATGTCTAGTTTTAATCCTTCTTCTTTTTTATTAAAATTATTTTCGTACTTGTAAATCTCTGTAGCTTCTCTAGACATGGGGGTATAATAAATAGCTATCACGTTTGTCTCACTAAATTTTATTTCGTGATCACCATCTTTGAAAGCGTGTTCGGCTAGAGCTGATTTGTCAGTTTGTCCCAATCTACAGTTCCTTTTGTGTTCCGTTATGCGGATATTAACGCTCCTTTTAATTGTACCAATATAAACCATGCCACTGCTACACGTAATTTTATACACACCTGGGGTAGCTATGGGGTGTCGTGCGTCTTTCACCGATCTTAAACTTTCACTAATTTTCTTGGTAGGTCGAAAGATTGTCTCCACTTGAAACTTGGCCAAAACTTTCCCAATACGGTCCGTGATCTTATGAAGGAAGAAAAACTTTTCCAGCTGACGGTTGTTGTTGTCGTGTATTTTCGGACACTTTTCTTCTAGGGTGGAGTGCTCGATCTATTTCGTTGTCAGTGTATCCATTTCTCTCGAAAGCCGTTCGCAAATGGCTTCATTCATCTTGCACATAAATTGGCTCCCAGATGTTATTAGCCCTGTCCACTAAGTTTTTATGACTCCTCTCTTCTGCCTAGGATGATGATTCGAATCCTTATGTAGGTAACGATCAGTGTGTGTGTCTTTCCTATATACCTTGTGCCCTAATGTCCCATCTGCCCGTTTAATAACCACTACATCCAAAAAATTTTGTTGTCCATTACTCTCTTTTTCAATGGTGAATTGTATCTTTGGATTGAAACTGTTTATGTGCACGCAGTTCCTCTTGAGCATAATACTAGACGAATTTTCGTGAGGTTTTTACAGGCATCTTGAACGTAGCTTGAGGCAACATTAGACTTTTCTTCATAACGAATTTAACGCGAGATAGAAAGGTCGTGATTTAAAATTTTGTCTACAGCTGTCGTGCCTGTTCGGCCGCCACGGAGGACTCTCGGCAGCAGACGCAATTACCAGCTGGGCAGCACGGCCCGCAGACAGCGCCAGTTACGGGAGTCTGCAACTTGGCCGACCCGCCGCCTCGCCGAGGTCCCTCACTTGCGCGTCGCGTTCTCCGCCAATAACGAACTTGGACACGGCGGCGCGACCGCAGCCGCCGCGGTCTCGGCTCCGGAGTTACAGAGTTACCAGGCGCCGGCGGAAATGAGCGGGAAACTGACTTCGTTATTCAGACCAAATGGAACGGAGCGGCGCCTCCAGGCAACTGTTGCATCGGTCTCTCTCCTTAATTGGTTTATTAAGAGAAGCAGTACCCTTGCGTATAATTTGTGGGCGCGAACAAAGTGAACTAGAGAGTACAGTCTGGCAAGCAGTATGAAATCCTCAGGAACACAGGTATACGCTACAGGGACGACATACACTGAAGATCCAAAGACTCTGATGCACTTGCCTAATATCGTGTAGGGCTACCGCGAGCACGTATAACTGCCGCCGCAATACGACGCGGCATGAACTCGACTAGTGTCTGAAGTAGTGCTGGAGGGAACTGACGCCATTAATCCTGCAGAGATTTCCATAAATTTGTAAGAGTACGAGGGGGAAATCCCTCCTGAACAGCGCGTTGCAATGCGTCTCAGACTTTCTCAATAATACACTCCTGGAAATTGAAATAAGAACACCGTGAATTCATTGTCCCAGGAAGGGGAAACTTTATTGACACATTCCTGGGGTCAGATACATCACATGATCACACTGACAGAACCACAGGCACATAGACACAGGCAACAGAGCATGCACAATGTCGGCACTAGTACAGTGTATATCCACCTTTCGCAGCAATGCAGGCTGCTATTCTCCCATGGAGACGATCGTAGAGATGCTGGATGTAGTCCTGTGGAACGGCTTGCCATGCCATTTCCACCTGGCGCCTCAGTTGGACAAGCGTTCGTGCTGGACGTGCAGACCGCGTGAGACGACGCTTCATCCAGTCCCAAACATGCTCAATGGGGGACAGATCCGGAGATCTTGCTGGCCAGGGTAGTTGACTTACACCTTCTAGAGCACGTTGGGTGGCACGGGATACATGCGGACGTGCATTGTCCTGTTGGAACAGCAAGTTCCCTTGCCGGTCTAGGAATGGTAGAACGATGGGTTCGATGACGGTTTGGATGTACCGTGCACTATTCAGTGTCCCCTCGACGATCACCAGTGGTGTACGGCCAGTGTAGGAGATCGCTCCCCACACCATGATGCCGGGTGTTGGCCCTGTGTGCCTCGGTCGTATGCAGTCCTGATTGTGGCGCTCACCTGCACGGCGCCAAACACGCATACGACCATCATTGGCACCAAGGCAGAAGCGACTCTCATCGCTGAAGACGACACGTCTCCATTCGTCCCTCCATTCACGCCTGTCGCGACACCACTGGAGGCGGGCTGCACGATGTTGGGGCGTGAGCGGAAGACGGCCTAACGGTGTGCGGGACCGTAGCCCAGCTTCATGGAGACGGTTGCGAATGGTCCTCGCCGATACCCCAGGAGCAACAGTGTCCCTAATTTGCTGGGAAGTGGCGGTGCGGTCCCCTACGGCACTGCGTAGGATCCTACGGTCTTGGCGTGCATCCGTGCGTCGCTGCGGTCCGGTCCCAGGTCGACGGGCACGTGCACCTTCCGCCGACCACTGGCGACAACATCGATGTACTGTGGAGACCACACGCCCCACGTGTTGAGCAATTCGGCGGTACGTCCACCCGGCCTCCCGCATGCCCACTATACGCCCTCGCTCAAAGTCCGTCAACTGCACATACGGTTCACGTCCACGCTGTCGCGGCATGCTACCAGTGTTAAAGACTGCGATGGAGCTCCGTATGCCACGGCAAACTGGCTGACACTGACGGCGGCGGTGCACAAATGCTGCGCAGCTAGCGCCATTCGACGGCCAACACCGCGGTTCCTGGCGTGTCCGCTGTGCCGTGCGTGTGATCATTGCTTGTACAGCCCTCTCGCAGTGTCCGGAGCAAGTATGGTGGGTCTGACACACCGGTGTCAATGTGTTCTTTTTTCCATTTCCAGGAGTGTAAGTAATTAATTGAAACCCTCAGCTACCGACTGGCGTTGTTGATATACCTCGACGGGGACAGCTGAAAATGTGTGCCCCGACCGGGACTCGAACCCTGGATCTCCTGCTTACATGGCGCATTACGTATGTAGATTGTGGACAGTTGAGAATGTGGGTCTCACGGGAAGCGTGCAAGGGATAAGTCCCTGCAGTCGCGCTGTTCATCTGTGTCCTCGGTGGCTCAGATGGATGGAGCGTCTGTCATGTAAGCAGGAGATCCCGGATTCGAGTCCCGGTGGGGGCACACATTTTCAGCTGCCCCCGTAGAGGTATATCAGCAACACCTGTCGGCAGCTGAGGGTTTCAGTTAATGATCATTTATTCTAGAGAAGCTACACGGTCATCAATGGTATCTATTCTTTCGAGAACAGTTACTATCTTCATAGATATACTGCTCAATAATGTTCATGTCTGGGGAGTTTGGTGGGTAGCGGATGTGTTTAAACTCAAAAGAGTCTTCCCGGAACCACTATTTATCAATTCTAGACGTGTGGAGTGTCGCATTGTCCTGCTGGAATTGCCCAAGTCTGACGAATGCAGAATGGACATGAATGGATCCAGGTGATCAGACAGGATGATTACGTACTTGTCAGAATGCTGTCTAAACGTATCAGGGGTCCCATATTACTCCAACTTCACACGCCCCACAGCATTACAGAACCTCCATCATCTTCAACAGTGCCCTCCTGACGTATAGGGTCCATAGATTCATGAGATTGATTCCTTCCTGTGTAAGACGTGTATATTTCTATTGTCTATCGTCAATTTATGAAAGATGTTTATATTTTATTAATAGGATTAAGAAGGAATAATTAATATTTCTCATGTTGGAAATAATTGTGGGAGCAGGGAATGTCTGCACCAAAGTATTGTTGGCAAGAGAGACCGCAAATTGATATAATTTTAAAAAGGGCGGGAGAGACCGCGTATGGATACATTTTAAGAAAAGGGCGGGAAAGACCGCGCATTGGTACATTTTGTAATGGTAGCAGGGATTGTCTGCACCAGAAAGCATGGCTGGCGGGAGAGACCGCACTTTAGCGTTCGTAGGAAGTCAGTAGTAAGCGAGATGTGAAGCGAGTCGGTAGCAGGTCTGAAGCGAGAGGTTGAGCGGAGAGGTGTGCCTGCCAGCCACCAGCTATGATTTACAAGAGATTATAAACGGATGTACAGAGATATCAGCTAACTGTTATCATAAGAGGAACTAATATTATTGAATCACTTTCTTTGCGAAACTCAAGACTACTGGAGGTATGTTTGCGCAATGCTAGTTGTAAGATTATTGTAAAAAGTAAGTCCCATTTGAACTTTTGTAGAATCATTTCATTACCAGCAGTAAATATTTGAAGAAACGTTTTCAGAATATTTTCGCCAGCAATGTTGCATTACTGATTATAATCCATCCCAACAACCATCAACGTAAAGCTTTGCAAAAATTTTATTGTTGTCAAGAAAAAGTGTAACTATGAATTACGTAACTTCAGTCAAATTAATTAAAGAATAACGTCAGCTTTGTTATTAAAGAATAACGTCAGCTTTAGTAATAAATACACCCACTTATTATGACAGCCCACCAGCAGTTAATAGAGTATAGTAAACCAGAGTAAGTATATTCATGTCGCAGTTCGATGTAGCAGTCAGATGGCGATCCAGTAACGAAAATCACTTTTAATAAGCAGCAATTAAATTTGTATGTGAAGACTGAGAAAGATAATAAATTTCAAAGGGAAGATTTCATTTGTTATTATTAAGCAAGAGACATAAATCCTAAGCAAAGGTTTCATAGGTTATTGTAGAAGGGAAAGTTGCGTAACAAAACAAAAAAAAAGAGAGATGTAGAGGAGACGGGAAGGTTTCACCTGTGCCTGTCAATCCACTCGATACAATTTGAAACGAGACTCGTCCGATCAGGCAACATGTTTCCATTTATCAGTAGTCCAATGTTGGTGTTGACGGGTCCAGAGGAGGCGTAAAACTTTGTGTCGTGCACTCATCAAGGGTACTAGAATAAGCCTTTGGCTCTGAAAGCCCATATCTATCATTTTTCGTTGAATGGTTCGCACGCTGACACTAGTTGATGGCCCACCATTGAAATCTGCAGCAATTTGCGGAAGTGTTTCACTTGTACGACGCTGAACGATTCTCTTCAGTCGTCGTTTTTCCCGTCCTTGTAGGATCTTTTTCGGCCGCAGCTATGTCGGAGATTTGATGTTTTACCGGATTCCTGGTATTCAGGGCACACTTTTGAAATGGACGTACGGGAAAATCCCCACATCCTCGCCACCACGTAGATGCTATGTACCATCGCTCGTACGCCGACTGTAACAGCCGGCTGGAGTGGACGAGCGGCTCTAGGCGCTACAGTCTGGAACCGCACGACCGCTACGGTCGCTGGTTCTAATTCTGCCTCGGGCATGGATGTGTGTGATGTCCTTAGGTTACTTGGGTTTAAGTAGTTCTAAGTTCTAGGGGACTGATGACCTCAGAAGTTAAGTCCCATAGCGCTCAGAGCCATTTGAACCAATTGCGACTATAGCACCGCATTCAAACTCTCTGAAATCTTGGTAGCCCGCCATTGTAGCAGCAGTAACCGATCTGACAACTGCACCAGACGCTTGTCTTAAACAGGCGTTGTTGACCGCAGCGTCGTATTGTGCCTGTTTACATATCTCTGTATTTGAATAAGCATGGCTGTACCAGTTTCGTTGGCGCTTCAGTGTATAATACGCACGAGCACCGCGCTGGACTACAGGAATGAAAGACCAAGAGAGAGGTACTGGGATCAAAATGGGTGTTATGTAGGGAGACAGTCTCTCGTCCCTGCTTGTTACACTGACAGCGAAGAAGCAATGGCGAATATAAAAGACAGGTTAACAAATATGTTTAGAATTCACGATGAGGGCATATATAAGCGAACGGATATGCCGGTGGCATTTCTGTCGTTAGTGGAAGTGAAGAAGAATTAAACGACCAGCTGAATGGAATTAACACTCTAATACGCACACAATACGCCTTGGCCTTGAGAGAAAGCCGAAGAAAGATGAGTGAACAACAGTGGAAATGGAATCAGTGGTAAACTGGAGACCATCAAGCATAAGAAGAAATTCTGCTAGGGCATTCCTCGCTAAAAAATAATAAAGAAAAAAAATAAAAATGAAAATAATGAAAGAAGTCAACTAGTATCAAATAGGGGCCTTAATTTGGTACGTCTAAAACAGACTATTACATTGAATTGTCTCGTAGACTGTGACGAAATCGGAAAGGAAGATAACCAAAGTGTTCGTGATGAAATGGTACTACTTTCCCATTTCTATCATTCCCGTTACTATGTGCAGATCTTAGTATATACTTTCGGTTTTATGCAAATTATGTCCACATCTTAATTACGCATTATTAATTTTAATTGTTATTCAAATAACTTTTATATTGTGTGCAGATCTTAATTATCCATTTTCTGCTGTGACATATTTATTTGTATTAATTTCAATTGTTAATTCATTAATCTTCCATTTCCAAAGATGTTAATGTTTTGTCATTTCTTTGTTCTTTGGGGGAGATGTGTTTTGGGAGGGAATTTGGAACGGCAGTTGAATGCACTAGACTGGTGGTGATGGAACAATTGTAGTTTTCATGAATAAACGACGATAACTGAAAAATTCTGCAGATTGTTATTGCAACATACACATATAGGAAGACCAGCTGCAGTAAGACTAAGGATTCTCTTTCCTAGCGGAGCAACCTACATCCAAAGGAATTTAGGTAAAGTATTCCTTAACCAGCAACAGAGAACTGACTATAAATACAAGTTTTTTTAGTTTGTCCAGATGTTTATCCGGTGATGGAGGAGACAAAGAAGCATGTGCTTAATTCTGTTAGTGCGGACATTACTATTCGATGTAATCTTTAACGTGTGAAGAATTTGCTGATCACATCGATAATAACTGTAGTGCTTCCCAAGGAAGCGGGAACATTTCAGTGATGAGGTGTTACATAAGGATGCTAAAAATGATAGTTAACCAGTAAAAAGAGATGAAGTTCTAGAGAAAATCGACGAGGGGCAGAACCTATGGAAATCACGGAGGAGAAGAAGAAGAAGAAGAAGAAGAAGAGACAGGACGGCACGACTTGCGTTGACCACAGTGAATAACTTTTAACAACAAGAGTCAGCTATAGACGGAATTGTAGGCGGGCACAGACACTGAAATAAATCCAACAAATAACTGAGCATGTTTAAGTAAGTGCTACTCTGAGATGAAGAGGTCGGCACAGGAGAGGTATTCGTGGCGGACCACTTCAGTCAAAAAGCTGTTGACATAAAAAAGAAAAAAAAATCCGTGACACAAGTAGACAGGTGGCTGGATACGGCAGGACTTACGCGATGAGAGAATTTTTACGTTCACCTGATACAGTAGTGGCCACTTGTTCTTTTACCTCCAACAGTAGACCAAAACTTCAAAAATGATATCGTTAACGAACTGTTTTTCGATCTTAAAGCAAATCAAAATGTAAATAACTTAATTACAAACCAGTAATGATTGAGCCGTGGCGACTGGAACTAGTTATGCCCCACTTGCGTCGCTGATATCGACTCTCGTCTGGTCTTGTATCTCTCACTGTTCCGCCTTTGGTTTTCCGGCTTGGCGTGTGGCCGGGGGCTCTCAACGAGACAACGTGTTTTGAAGGCAGGCCCTCGTCTCTATCGCTATGCCTGGACCCCGCCGCCCTGGCCGTTTTGCCACACGCAGGGTGTACGGTGCGGATCAGTTGATGCCTCTGCGTGCGAAATGGTGTCGGGTCCGTCATCTCATGCTGGACATCATCTCACCGTGTAACTGGAAGCATTAAGTTACGTATGATTCATATGCTGCTGTTAACCTGTGAAGATTTGTGAAACATATGGTGGCACGTTGTACGAGGTGCATTCAAGTTCTAAGGCCTCCGATTTTTTTTTCTCCGGACTGGAAAGAGATAGAAACATGCGCATTGTTTTAAAATGAGGCCGCGTTCATTGTCAATACGTCCCAGAGATGGCAGCACCGTACGGCAGATGGAATTTTGCCGCCAGCGGCGAGAATGAGAACTGTTTTAAATACTTAAAATGGCGACGTTTTCCTTACTTGAACAGCGTGCAATAATTCGTTTTCTGAATTTGCGTAGTGTGAAACCAATTGAAATTCATCGACAGTTGAAGGAGACATGTGGTGATGGAGTTATGGATGTGTCGAAAGTGCGTTCGTGGGTGCGACAGTTTAATGAAGGCAGGACATCGTGTGACAACAAACCGAAACAACCTCAGGCTCGCACAAGCCGGTCTGACAACATGATCGAGAAAGTGGAGAGAATTGTTTTGGGGGATCGCCGAATGACTGTTGGACAGATCGCCTCCAGAGTTGGCATTTCTGTGGGTTCTGTGCACACAATCCTGCATGACGACCTGAAAATGCAAAAAGTGTCATCCAGGTGGGTGCTACGCATGCTGACGGACGACCACATGGCTGCCCGTGTGGTATGTTGCCAAGCACTGTTGACGCGCAAAGACAGCATGAATGGGACTTTCTTTTCGTCGGTTGTGACAATGGATGAGGCGTGGATGCCTTTTTTCAATCCAGAAACAAAGCGCCAGTCAGCTCAATGGATGCACACAGCATCACCGCCACCAAAAAAATTTCGGGTAACCGCCAGTCCTGAAAAAATGATGGTGTCCATGTTCTGGGACAGCGAGGGCGTAATCCTTACCCATTGCGTTCCAAAGGGCATTATGGTAACACGTGCATCCTACAAAAATGTTTTGAAGAACAAATTCCTTCCTGCACTGCAACAAAAACGTCGGGGAAGGGCTGCGCGTGTGCTGTTTCACCAAGACAACGCACCCGCACATCGAGCTAACGTTACGCAACAGTTTCTTCGTGATAACAACTTTGAATTGATTCCTCATGCTCCCTACTCACCTGACCTGGCTCCTAGTGACTTTTGGCTTTTTCCAACAATGAAAGACACTCTCCATGGCCGCACATTCACCAGCCGTGCTGCTATTGCCTCAGCGATTTTCCAATGGTCAGAACAGACTCTTAAAGAAGCCATCGCCGCTGCCATGGAATCATGGAGTCAGCGTTGTGAAAAATGTGTACGTCTGCAGGGTGATTACGTCGAGAGGTAACCCCAAATGGTTCAAATGGCTCTGAGCATTATGGGACTAAACTGCTGAGGTCATTAGTCCCCTAGATCTTAGAACTAGTTAAACCTAACTAACCTAAGGACATCACACACATCCATGCCCGAGGCAGGATTCGAATCTGCGACCGTAGCGGTCTCGCGGTTCCAGACTGCAGCGCCAGAACCGCGCGGCCACTTCGGGTGGCAGGTAACCCCAGTTTCATCGATTTCGGGTGAGTAGTTAATTAGAAAAAAAATCGGAGGCCTTAGAACTTGAATGCACCTCGTATCTGCCGGAGATTAGCGAAGGATGGTTCTGAATAAGAGAGTATTGTACTGAACTTACGAAGTCTAAGGCTTCCAAGTGTTGTTTACTGCTTGTTTTAAAGGTTCCTTGCAGTGTTAATTTGGTGGAGTATGTTAATTAGTGCGCTCCCCGCCCAGTTTTGGTTTTAGACTTTCTTTTAATATGAAGGGCAGAGCTTTGAAGTCAGTGTAATTTTAATTGTTCTTTCATTCGGTAAATGTCTCAGTTTGGTTATCAGTTATGTTACAGATAGTCGCATAGTTAGTAATCCTTGCATGGTCTTGAAAAAGGTGAATGACGAGCTGAATTTCTCTGCCGCGTGAATTATTTGCTGTTGCAGAAATGGTCTGGTATGTGGGGCAGATGGGGTTTGTCGCCTTGGCGGGCAGGCTGAGATCGTGTATGTGTGTTCGGCGTGTTTTTTAGCCTGGTTTGCAGCCTGATCATCTTCGAAATTGCTTGGCGGTTGCTTTGTACTCGTTTGTTACGAGTACCACCGTGTATAAGCCGTGCTCCCATCCTTTAGTTAAATATCCGGTCTGTCCGCCGGGACGAACGAGATCTTTTTCATAAATAACTCAAGGTGAATCATTAGTGCTGTGTAAATTTTGGTTACGTAAGCAATGAACTTAATAGTGTGCTTATGGTGGTGACTGTCTGTGATCCTTTCGCAATTCGACCGTATTATTATATTTAAAATATTGTTTGTTATATTAACTCATGGCAGACGGTTAAAGCAAGTTGTATATTCTCTTAAGAGGAAAAAAGTTCGAATTAAATTTTATGTTGTTAGTCTGATCTTGTAACTCCGTAATAATGAAATTAGTTCTTTAGTGGTCATCAAAATTATGTACCAACCACAAGTTTGTCCATCAGCAAAGATCCCTAGCTTCTTATCTCCTTTGAGTAGCTGTGCTTAAATTGCAATTTTGATTTTCGTAGCACGTAACTTGAGCAGTCACACAGCTCAATGATGTTTTACCTCAATAAAGCGAAACACATCTGGTTAAAAAAAAACACGCTTTTTTTGTAGTTGCAACGACAGAACGAAAATACCCTCAAGAATTGTAAAGCTACTATGGACAACAGGGCCAGACAATTGAAGAGTTGACAACGTTTACTGACATTATCGTCTGGTTTTCAAATGTCAGGAAAATGGTGAATGAGTGTACCCGTTAACGCTACGATGTTTTGGATGTCCTTGCTATATCGCAAACAGGTGCTTCCTCTGTAGTCTTACTTTAGTGCTCATCATTAAATCAGAAAACAAAAATTATACGTGGAAGAATGTGAACCGGGGGCTGTTGTTGATGAATATTGAAGACATCCGCCGGGCGTAAAAGCGAAGAGGGTTGGAGGCTCGCCGTGGAGGAATGCAAATGCTGAGAGGGGATCTCTCCATATGATGGCCCGGAGGGCCTACTGGCAAACGGAATCGTAAATCAGAATCCGTGCACGGGTTGGCGCAGGGGGAGGAATAGCGGAGAGTACGCACACAGGGCTGCACGTGGCGGAGAGGGGCGAAACGCGCCTTCTTTTGTCAAGATCTCGAACCAGAACAGTCATCGTCGCTGCACAAAAACTCGTCAGTGTGCGCTGCTGAGGCAGTGGCTGCCATGCCAGCACGTAAGGCCGCTTGGTCTCTCTGACGTCAACGGCCGTGCCGAGTTGGATACACCAGTTTCCGTCATTATCACCGAAGCTAAGCGTCGCCGGGAGTGGCCAGTACCTGGATGGGTTACCGTCCCGGTATTCTGAATGCTGTTGAAAATTTTCCCTTTGCCTTTGCAGCTAAGGGGACAGGAGGGGTGCTGGCGTGAAGTTCCTGATGGCCAGTCTCTCTGCCAGTGTTCTGGATTAAATTACGAACCTCTCCGCAGTGTCTCGTGACTCGCAAGAATGTTGATGGTGACCCGTCCGTCTGATGGTTATGTGTTACCTCCTAATATCATGTCGGACCTCCTTTTTCCCAGCGTTGTGCAGCGACTCGACGTGGTATGGATTCAACAAGTCGTTGGAAGTGCAACTAAGAAATATGGAGCCATGCTGCGTCTATAGCTGTCCATAATTGCGTAAATGTTGCCGGTGCAGGATTTTATGCACAAAGTGACGTATTGATTATGTGCCATACATGTCCGATGGCCGGCCGAGCGGTTCTAGGCGATTCAGTCCGCAGGTTCCAATCCTACTCGGGCATAGATGTGTGTGATGTCCTTAGGTTAGTTAGGTTTAAGTAGTTCTAAGTTCTAGGGGACTGATGACCTCAGATGTTAAGTCCCATAGTGCTTAGAGCCATTTGAACCATTTGAACCAAAAATAACATCCTGCACAAGAGAAATTGTCAACATTGTTTCAAATCCGTCAATATGTCTATTCAATATAGGCCATAGTACATTGATGTACTTGGCAAATGCCTTCAAATCAAAATCGGCCATGAAATACGACGATTCTGTGAAGATACAGACGCCAGCAGCGATGCGTTCAGCGACGAAAAGAGCTTTGAGGACGAAAATGAGGGCTTATCAGGTCAAAGTAACACAAAGCGGCTGTCTACTAACCGTGGGCATAGTTACTAAGCCACGCAGGATTAGCCGAGCGGTCTTAGACGCTGGTCATGGACTGTGCGGCTAGTCCCGGCGGAGCTTCGAGTCCTCCCTCGGGCATGGGTGTGTGTGTTTGTCCTTAGGATAATTTAGGTTAAGTAGTGTGTAAGCTTAGGTACTGATGACCTTAGCAGTTAAGTCCCATAAGACTTCACACACATTTGAACATTTTTGATAATTACTATAAACCAGGCATAGACGACATCCCGTAAGTTTCAAGCTTTGTTAAGCTTTGTTAAGTCCCATAGTGCTTAGGGCCATTTGAACCATTCGAGCCATGTTCGATGCGACTCATTTGGGCGATCTGGGTGGCCAGACCATTCGCTGGAATTCTCGCGAATGTTGTTCAAACCAATCGCAAACAGTTGTGGTCTGGTGACATTGGGCATCATCATCGATCATCATCCAATAAAATTCCTACGTCGTTTGAGAATATGGCTGCAAATGGTCTCCATGTAGCCGAACATGACCATTTCCAGTCAATGTTCGGTTCAGCTGGTCCAGAGGATCCATTCCATTTCATGTTAACACAGCCCACGTCATTATGGAGCCACTACCATCTTGCCCAGTGCCTTGTTGACAACTTGGATCCATGGCTTCGTGGGGTCTGCGGCATACTCGAATGCTATACCAGCACTTCCTACTAATTCAGATCGAAACTCATCTGATCAGGGGCCCTATTCCGTATCTTTCATACCGATCAGTGTAGTAGGTTAATATCCGTAGTGACGTCATTTTTGGTTCTTTATCGAAATATCCTATTCAGTAAGCTTCTGAGACTTGTTACTGAATGGTCCTCCACGGCAATTGTACCGAGAGGTTTTGGATTTCGGTCTGGCCCTGTCGATCGGTGAGCTGTGGTTTATGTACACCTATAATTTGTTATTTTAAACATATTTAGCGGTTTTAGCTCCGGTTTTAGTGACTGTGTTACTAAAGAATCACCAGAGGACGCATCGCGGTTCTAGGCGCTGCAGTCCGGAACCGCGGGACTGCTACGGTCGTAGGTTCGAATCCTGCCTCGGGCATGGATGTGTGTGATGTCCTTAGGTTAGTTAGGTTTAAGTAGTTCTAAGTTTTAGAGGACTGATGACCTAAGATGTTGAGTCCCATAGTGCTCAGAGCCATTTGAACCATTTTGAGGACGCATCCGGTTGGAAAGTGAGTTCGTAATAGACTATTTTCCTTTGAAATATGGTTATGTTAGATTGTTACTGTGAATGATTACATAAAAAAAAATACGTTTTCGGTCAATATTCTCTCAAAATACGTGTTCTTTTTATGCAAACAAGAGTTTAAACATCTTTAAATATCGAGACGTCGGCTCTGCTTACCTATATTAGATGAGTGTGAACTGATGTTACTAGTGCCTTTGTGTACTTTTTCCCACAAATGGGTTTGTTAGTAATTATCGAAAAGTGTTTACAACTTTCAAGTAAGTATGGAAAGCAATTATGTGAAGCTTGATATTGGAAACCCTCCAAACTATCACGCATTTATGACTTACGCAGCACCGTTTGGCAACAAAGTCAGCCTACATTCCTCTACACAATACTACAAATATTGAGCACTGTGTGTATGTTGTTAGGGGTGGCCAAGTGGTCGAGTCGGCTCTCAGCCGTGCTAGCGTGCGGAGCTGCTCCGCGCGCCGTGTGACGCTCCGCTCTCGGCGGTGTTTACTTCCGCGTCGCGGTGTTTGTGTCTATCGAGTCCAGTACTAACGTACACCATGGCGCACTCGTACCGCCGTGCAACGATCAAAGTAACGTTTCAGGCCGAACATCCGCAACCCAGAGCTTTCGAAGTCGAACAGTTCCTACGTGAGGATCTACGTTTGAACCCCCAGGACGTAATCGGCATACATTTTTCCATCACTGGAAGTGTTGTCTACATCAAGATGTCGACGGAGGAAATTTTCAATGACATAATTCACCGTCATGCCACCGGACTGAAATTTAAACACTCTGATGGACATATGGGTGCTGTGACGGTCGCCCATGCTGGATTCGGTCTCCGGACATTGCGGGTGTTTGAGCTCCCGTTCGAGGTGCCTCAGGATGTGGTCATTGCCGCTTTCCAACCATATGGCACCGTCTTGGGTCATGTCGCGGAGAAGTGGCAAGCATTTACGACCTACCCCGTATTAAATGGCGTCCGGCAAATAAAAATTGAGCTGACGAAACATGTCCCATCGTACCTGCTGATTGGCGGTGTGAGGGCCATCGTCATGTATGATGGACAGCCACGAACGTGCGCAGGATGTGGCCAGGAGGGACATGTACGTTCCGAATGCTTACACCGCCGTTTAATACAGACGCCGTTACGTGAAGAGACCCAGGCTTCGACGGTCACGTCCTTACCCATCACCTACGCCAAGGTTGGACAGGACCCCGTCGTACCAATCTCGATTGCGCCAGCAGCATCGTCAACGCCACCCGCCGCAGCACAACGCGCCGAGGACACAAGCACGGCGTCGCCTCCAGTGCTCGCTTCAGGACCGTCCGGTTTGCAGACCGAAACCGATGTTCCTGTTGGAACCATGGACGTCGACCTCGGTGTCGTGCCGGCGTCTGCCTTTGTCCAGACGGCTTCGGCGTCAGACGACGGGCGACCACATTCTGATTCAGAAGGCCACATCAGAAAACAGCGGTCGCCTCGCAAACACAGGAAACGACGACGAACGCCTTCCGATGACGCCCTTTCTCAGACGGCCCCACGAGATGTCGACCTGATGTCTGACGGTGATCTCCCACATTGCGTCCAGTCACGCGATGTGGCAGCAACAGGCGCCCCTCCTGTGACGCCCACTCCCCCAGCCAGGGACGTGTCCTCGCCGTTGTCAACGAATGATGACGGCGGTCCCCCTGCCACTCATGTTGCGGAATCCACAACACCCGTTCCGGAAGTACGTGACCGTCACATGTCCACGTCGTCAGCTTCCTGGGCCGATGACGTTGAAGAAGAAGTGGAACAGACTGCCAGCGTGTCTGCGCAGGAGTCCACCTCGGCGACACTGGGGCTGGCGCCCCGCCAGTAATAATCACCACTGCGGGACCACCGGCGGGTCTCCACCTGCCGGCTACATCTAACGCACGTTCTGAAAATACTGAGGGTGGCCGTACACAGCAACATCGTATCGCCACGATGAATCTGGCCACCATTCGTGCCCCCCATAAACTGGCCATGTTCAGAGACACTATTTACTCTGCGGATGTGGATATAGCACTCTTACAAGAGGTGTTTGTGGCTGGCTTCCTAGTTCCCACCGGATACAACGCCCATGTTTCCCCCGCATCCGATACCGGTAGCGGCGTCGCCATCCTGCTACGCGACGGACTCCCTGCAGAGGACGTCATCTACCTCCCCACTGCGCGAGGTATGGCCCTCACACTGTTCGGCGTGCGTATTATTAATATCTACGCTCCGTCCGGCACTGGCCGCCGTCATGACCGACAAACATTTTTTGCCGAAAGCGTCACACCCCTCTTCACCGGTCCGCAGGACGATATGGTACTCGGTGGGGATTTTAACTCGACACAAGAGCCCGCGGACCAACTCCCGCGACATTCCCCTTGTGCATCTCTCTCAGTGGTCATCGACCGTCTACGACTTGTTGACACATGGAAGGAGCTCCACGGAATTCAACCGGGCTATACATTCTACACCTCTCACTCGTCAAGCCGCATAGATCGCATCTACGTTACCCGCTCCATTGCTGATGGCACACGTCATGCGGAAGTCTCGCCCTTGGCCTTTTCAGACCATGATGCGTACATCTGTGACGTCACTCTCGCCCGACAGCAAGTGTGGCATAGTCGTGGTCTGTGGAAACTCAATGTCGCTCACCTGACCTCCTCAGACTGTCGCCGTATGGTCGAAGAAGCGTGGGCGCGCTGCCACCATCGTCGAGAAGCCTATAACTCCACCTTATCATGGTGGCTCTCCTGTGCAAAGCCGACCCTCAGGAAGACTCTGATGAGTTGTGGGAAGGAATTAAAGGCGTGGCAAACTAATACCCTGCACTTCTACTACACCATTCTACGTGACTGTACGACGATGCCTTTCTCGCCAGCCTGGCAGTCGGTGGTCCATCGCACGAAGGCGCAGATCTCCTTGATCATGTGGCGTAACTTGGAAGGCACTGTAGTCCGTTCTCGAGCATCTAATCGAATCCCTCAAGAACGTCCGTCGATGTACCACCTCCTTCAGAAAAGACAACGACGACGACGACGAGCTCTGATCCAAGTCCTCGCTGATGTGGAAGGGCGCCGGCACGACGCCCAACAAAGCATCGGTCGTGCTCTCCATGCTCATTTTGCCGGGCTCTATGCAGCCGTACCGCATTCTGCAGCACTGGTCTCAGAAGTCGCTCAGCTTACTACGAACACTCTTCCGGAGGATGCAGTGCATGACCTCCAAGACGACGTAACCACAGATCAAGTGGTAGACGCTATCATGGCGGGTTCCGATAACAGATCTCCTGGACCTGACGGTATACCCATCGAATTTTACAAAAGTTTTCACTATTTGTTGGCTTCCACGTGGACGGCAATCGCACAAGAGCTGATGTCACCGATGACAGTGGTCCCGAGCGCCTTTCTAGAAGGAATTATTATCCCCGTACATAAACCGCGCGGGTTATCGAGGGTCCAGGACTATCGACCAATTACTTTGCTCAACAGCGACATGAAAATATTCACACGGCTACTGGCATCGCGACTCAAGAAGGTCGCACGTTACGTCACATCCTGCGACCAGACTTCCCTAGGAGGCGACAACAACATCCGTACGGCCCTTTGCCGTTACAGAGACATGATAGCATTAGCGCATCATCAGCGTCTCCCTGGCGCCTTGGCTTCACTGGACTTTAGTCAGGCTTTCGATCGTGTTGACCACTTCTATTTACGGACAGTTCTTCAGCATATGGGTTTTCCTGGCGGTATTGTCACAGTGGTTATGCGCCTGTTGAGTAATGCAACCTCTAAAATCATGTACAATGGTCGTCTTACACCGTCCCTGGTCATCGCACGATCTGTACGACAAGGATGCCCTCTTTCCACGATTTTGTATGCTTTCGCCTTGGAAGCCCTGCTCCAGGGCATGCGCCAACGTTTGGAAGGCATGGCTGTGCACGGCCACCGTTTTGGTTGTACGGCCTACGCAGACGACATAGTACTATATCTGCGCAGTGAAGATGAAGTACGAGCAGCACTGACATGGGTGGCGACTTACGGCGAAGCGTCGGGGAGCTGCCTCAACGTGTCAAAATCCAATGTCCTGCTCATTGGTGAGGGCTTGCCGGAGAGATGCGCTGCCCCCCTTAGTGTCGCCGCCACCATACGGTGTCTTGGACTTGATTTCACAGCAGACCTGCGCCGCTCAGCGGCTGTCAATGGTAGACGCTTGCTACAGACAATCAGAGCAAATCTCGCAGACCACCGGCTACGAGCTCTCGACGTTATCCAACGCGCGCAATACGTGAACATGTATCATGCCTCCCGTATACCACACGTGGCTCAAGTACTACCAGTCCCAAATCACCTGGCGCGACGACTGTTGATGGCTTTCGGCTCCTTCGTCAGCTCGGGGATGCTATTCAAGGTGCAGTATGAATCCCTTGCACTGCCACGAGATCCACGTGCCGACTCGTGTCAAGGCACTATACGTCAGCTCCCAACTAAAACTTTGGCATCATTGCCCGCAGAGCCTTACTAGCCTCCTGTTTCACAACTTTGCACCGGCCTCCTTGTCCGCCCCAGTACTGGTATCGACCATTCCAACCCCCTTTTATTATATCCAACGATTTTTCCTGGAGTTCAGTTATATCTACCGGTCCTTACCACTTACACGTTTGTGCCTCACGAAAACAGTCTCCGAATTGTTACAACAGTGCCGCCCGTCCAACCCCATCGAACGTAAGTATCCACAGTACGTGTGGCGACACATATGGAAGGCGATCCATGCGCGTTTTCTCGAATCAGACGTTCAATCAGCGTGGTACATCACCGTGAATGGCAAACAAGTTAACCGAGATCGTCTGCACCGCATCCATCTCGCCGATTCATCCCTCTGCACCTACTGTGGAGTGGATGACACGGATGTCCACCGGTTCCACTGTGGCACAGCGCTAGACGTCTGGACACTTGCGCGGCGAATTTTGGCGTTTCTTACTCGCCAGACACCGGCTCAGATCGACGTCCACATGCTTTTGTACCCCGATAAGACTTTCTACCCCTCCGCCAAAACTAACTATGTGAATTGGATCTGTGGCCACACGATCCGCTATCTTTTTACTTCTGGCGACAAGTCTACGCTAGGATATTGTACTTATCTCAACGAACGACACTGCGTCCTGATACGCAACCCACGCTACAAACAATATTTTTCCAATTTCTTACGGAGCACTTTCGATGACCCACCTAGTAGCTGGAGGTCCAAGCCCTGAGAAGCTGAAAACTGTATAAACCGAACCGATCTGAATAGATCTGCTACCCAGAACCCACGCTTACGCCATGAGAAGACACGTTTGGACGAACTGGCATGCTGTAGGCGGATACACTTCAGGAGCTCCTGTAAGAACTGGACTTTAACTACAAGTCGCACGACGACTTAAAAAGCTTTTCCTTATTTATTCCTCATAATTTGTTCTTAAAGGAAAAAGAAAAATTGATTTGGCTTTGAGAAACTTTTTTTTGTTCCAAAAGATTGCTTCTTCGCCAACAAGACGAAGGAGACTCATTTTTGTTTACTGGACGGAGAAACCAGTAGAATTGGGGTCTTTGTTTTCTTTTGAAAAAAAAAAAAAAATGTTCCAAAAGATTGCTTCTTCGCCAACAAGACGAAGGAGACTCATTTTTGTTTACTGGACGGAGAAACCAGTAGAACTGGAGTCTTTGTTTTCTTTTGAAAAAAAAAAGGGTGGCGTCTACAAAAAAAAAAAATAAAAAAAAAAAAAAAATGTGGTCAGCGCGCGTGAATGCAATACGAAAGATCGCGGGTGCGAGCATGGGTGGATGCAATTTTTTTTTTTTCCTCTCCATATATGCAACACGTTCTGAGACATTGTTATTTGTGTAAGTTAAGATTTTTCTGCAATATTCGTTATTACTTACATGTAACAGCGCACTTCCTCAGTAATGATTTCGTGACTTCTGTGTGTTTAAAATACGAAATATGAAATTGCTGTGAGTCAAACAACCGACAGTGACCTTCTATTTTTTCTTGTCAGAAATAATTCACCATTTTTCCCGAATATGTAGCGATTTCCGAGTGTGCGGTTAGACAGGAATCTAAGAGCACAACTTAAATTTTTTTTTTCAATTTTGTTTTTAAGACCCGAATCGTTGACGCATCATATAGGGAAGTGGGTTACTTAATCATTTGGATCTCTAGGAGCGTGTTATTACCGCATTCTGTTTATCTTCTTATTCTTTGAAACTCTCAGAATCAATTTTTCGGGCTTTTTTTTTATAGATGTATTAGTACAATGTGGTACTACACACTATTCCTAACTCATTTTCCGAAACGTAAAATGCAAAACACGATGTCAGTGTGAATGAGAATAAGATGACATAATGGATCAATTACGACAATCTGCAGAATACACTCAAATACGCTATCGTTATTATGCAGGCATGGAAACATGCGGTCAGAGAAGCTGTAAAAATTTTTATGCATTTCAGCTGAGAATCACGGAAATGGATATACTGCGCCTGATGTTAAGGAGGAGGCAAGGGCGATGAAGGCGGGCACGTCAGCTCGATGGAATGCGGCGTCATGCGTTGTGGCAACGAAAACGCAATTTTCGGTACTTGAAAGAATAGTGCGCCTGTGTCATCTGCTAGCCGCTTTGTGTTCGTGGCGTTGTGCGCGCTGCAGTGCGCATGCGCGGATCTGCAGCCGCTTGCTTTTGATTGGCTTGCGTAGCACGAACCGACAACAGCGCTTCGGTTCTCTAGACCCGAACGGTATTGCTACCGAAATGCATACTGAATAACGCAGGGACTAATTCGAGTACTAGACCGTTCGGTGCTACTGAGTACCGAAACGATCGGCACAATGGCGGAAAGATACAGAATAGGCACCCTGGTCACGGATTTTCGGTCGTCTAGGGTCCTACCGATATGGTCACGAGCTCAGGAGAGGCGTTGTGGGCGATGTGGTGCTGTTAGCACTCGCGTCGTTTGTCTGGTGCCATAGCTCATTATCGCCAAATTTCGCCGCAGTGTCCGAACGTATACATTCGTCACACGCCCTACACTGATTTCTGCGAATACTTTGTGCAGTGTTACTTGTCTGTTTGCACTGACAACTCTACGCAAACGCCACTGCTATCGGTCGTTAAGCGAAGACCATCGGCCACTGCTTTGTCTGTGGTGGGAGATAATGCCTAAAATGTGGTATCCTCTGCACAATCTTGACACTGTGGATCTCCACTTGCTGCCACTAAATAAATAAACTGTCGCTTCCTTGTAAGGACTCTAAAGCATAAATAAACCAGAACTTCTCAACCTGAACTTCCACCAAGATTTTACGATAGTAAAGTCACTTCCAAATGCAATCTGTGGTGTCACCGCAAGGTGCCACACTTGCTAGGTTGTAGGCTCAAATCGGCCGCGGTCCGTCAGTACACATCGGACCCGCGAGTCGCCACTGTCGACGCTAGCAGACCGAGCGCCGCCACTCGGCTGGTCTTACGAGAGAAGCTAGCGCACTGCCCAGTTCTACAGCCGACTTTAGTAGCAATGGTTCAGAGATCTCATTTGCAGAGACGCTAGTTAGCAAAGCCTTCAGCTAAGTCACTAGCTACGACGTAGCCTGGCGCCACATACAGTTTATGCATTGACAATTGATCTATATGTGTGAAGCAATCAGAATTGTAAAGAAGTATCCGCAGTTCAGTCTATAGCTGCACTTGTAAATATTATTGTACAAAGTCAAGATCAACGTTCAACTGCTGATGCTGAATTAAAGCTAAGTATTTAATTGTATCCCTGTCTAATAACTTTCTAATCACCTAAGATGATCCAGATACATCCCGTCTAGTTCATTGATCCTCACGTCAGCCTAGGTGATCAAAGCGTGCAATTAATGGCCAGACTTCGTGATCAGACTGAGAGTCAAATTGCGTGACTCAGCTGGGTCGCCCTTTTTCCATGAGGCCCATAGTTCCGCCTCATACATAACACAATTTATAACTGTAATACAACGACACATATTCTTCAACTTAACACATACCTAGCGCCAGTCACATCCCAAACTATCATACAGTCACGTAAATTACTCAGAGGCAGCATCAGTTAGTCCGCAGCTCGTAGTCGTGCGGTAGCATTCTCGCTTCCCGCGCCCGGGTTCCCGGGTTCGATTCCCGGCGGCGTCAGGGATTTTCTCTGCCTCGTGATGACTGGGTGTTGTGTGATGTCCTTAGGTTAGTTAGGTTTAAGTAGTTCTCAGTTCTAGGGGACTGATGACCATAGATGTTAAGTCCCATAGTGCTCAGAGCCAGAGCCAGTATCAGTTAAATCTGACTAGGCGCAAAGTAGTATGCAGTACAGCAGATCACACCGAGCTGAACAGAAAATTTCAATGCATTTGTTTCTTGTTCTGCAGCCGGCATCGACGGGAAATCTTCGACATACGCCGTATTATCGCACGGCAGTCGGCTCTCCGCTAATAGAGACTAGTTGTTGGTTACAAGACGGACAGCTGTGGGCAGCAATACATATCACGCGTTCTGCAACATATTCTTCGTAATGATTAAACATAGAAATTCCCCCATTTTGGACAACGGTTGCACCTTCATCTATCTCCTTATCAAACAACGAGCAGATCGGGAGTTGGATTACGAAATAAATTACCACTGTCGCAATAACTGGTCCGTTACAGCTGTTGGGTCGTCAAAAAGCACGTAAACCAGATCGTCAACTTTACTATCTTCCGGATTAATGCTTTTTCAGACCTAGAATACACACACACACACCCACACACACATATATATATATATATATATATATATATATATATATATATATATATATATATGCGCTATGGTTGGCCCGCTAGATGCCGTTGCCATAGGTCAAACGGATATCAACTGTGTTTTTTTTTACATAGGAACCCCTATTATTTGTTACATATTCGTGTAGTACGTAAAGAAATATGAATGTTGGCCCGCTCACTATCAATGGACCACCATATATATATATATATATATATATATATATATATATATATATATATATAGTGCTGACTGAACACAGCCTGCTAGATCTTTGTTGTTTGCCTTCTCAACTCTGTCTCGGCCAGAATCTCACTCTCCTTCAGTGTCACGCCCTTGCCTCACTTACTCTGTTTCTTTTTCCTATCGTCTCTCTCTCTCTCTCTCTCTCTCTCTCTCTCTTTCTCTTTACCTCTCTGTCTCCTTCTCTCACAGACAAACACAGACACACACGAAAAGAGAAAGACAAACAGACGGGAATGCACTCACTCTCCATCTCTTTCCATCGACATTCATTTCTGTCATTCGTGTATCTTCTTCCCTTGGTCTGTACAGCATTCACGCTCTCCTTCACCAAACTCTCACTCTCTCTCTCTCTCTCTCTCTCTTTCTCTGCTTCTCTCGTATCTGAAACACACACACACACACACACACACACACACACACACACAAAGAGAATGACAGACACTAATGCACTGACTCTCTTTCTCTTTCCATTCACAACCCTTTCTCTCATTCATATATCTTCGATCCTACATCCAGTCCGTCCTATAATTCTGTTTCCCTTTCTCCCACTCTCTCTCTCTTTCCCTTCACACGAGTTTTCTCACTCTACCTTATCATTCCGACCCCCAGTGTATCTGTAGCTCTTTGTCTTTCCTCCCACCAACTCACTACCTTCCTCCCCCTATAACATACCACTTCTCACGCTCTACCTCTTCCCTATCTGTCTGCATGCTTCTGTGTGTGTGTGTGAGAGAGAGAGAGAGCCGCTCTCCGTGCGCGGTGCGGGAGAAGTAACTGGGTGGGATCAGCGGCTGCCATTGTGCCCACGCGCGCTGAATAGGACGGCTGCGCAGGCTGCGGCCACACGGACACAATACAATACAATGCCGGCTGCTGGCGCCCAGAATAAAGGCTGCGGCGGCGAGCCTTTGTAGCGGCCGGCAATTACAGGCGCAGTCCGCCTCTGCCTCCCTGGCTCTCCGCAGGCTCTGCTGGATCAGCGACGCCGCCGCCTCTGCTGGGAAGGCCGGCAAGTGCGCCGGCGGATCACAGGGCCCGACACACACGCTCATCTTTCTCTTATGACGTCAGCAAAACTTGCGGACCAGTGGCAGCGCTCCAAGGAGACATTACTAAAGAAACGTTTCATCGACCATAAAAAATTTATATTGCCGCCAATACACCCGAAAATATTGTCCGGCATCATTATGGAAACGCAAATTACAACTATTATTATTATTATTATTATTATTATTATTATTTATTACTAACAGGCGCTTCCACTTATCATCAGATGACTGTTCTCAGATCCCAGAAACTCTTATCCTCCGAGAGCCCTCTCCTCTCCATGTCTTTAGTTGCATTTCACCTCCTTGCAGCCCTCGGCGTTTCTCAGTTCCTTCTCCCTGGCAGGATTCTGGAAATTTGTGGTAAGTTCCTATGGGACCAAACTCCTAAGGTCATCGGTCCCTAAGCTTACACAGGCCGGCCGCTGTGACCGAGCGGTTCTAGGCGCTTCAGTCCGGAACCGCGCTGCTGCTACGGTCGCAGGTTCTAATCCCGCCTCGGGCATGGATGTGTGTGATGTCCCAAGATTATTAAGTAGTTCTAAGTCTAGGGGACTGATGACAGGGACAACACACACACGCATGCCCGAGGGAGGACTCGAACCTCCCGACGGGGGCAGCCGTGCAAACCGTGGCAATTCGCCCTAGACCGAACGACCATCCCGCGCGGCTTCTTGGCAAAGACCAGCTGAGTAAACACTGTGGCAATGGTTGTTCTTCCATCCACCTTACATGTTCGTACCATACCAGTGCTCCACCATCAATCCTGTCTGTCACTGCTCCAATCTCATCCATCTTCATTCTTACATCATCATTCCTCAGTCGATCCCAGCGGGTCGCTCTCATGCTCTCATGTCCGTCCATTTGCAGAGCCCAGTTTTCTCCCTTCGTCACTCGTTCAACACTGAGACATATATTAGAATGATTTTAAGTACAGCACATAGCGCTACTTTCTTTTTTCGTCTGGATATGTTCCGCCTCCAAAAGATATTATTTGATGCTGTAGTAGCCACCCTCGCTCGACTGATGGAAAGCGGAAATGGATCGCAAAAAGATTATTCAAATAGAAACGCGAAACATTTACGGCTTGAGCAAGAAATTCCAGGAGTTGGTATCGGAGGTTGAGAAACAGGAAGCAGAAGTTTTAATTTCGACAAAGACAAAGAAGTAAGGTAGAGGCAGTGAAAATGTTAAGAACCACGAGTATGTATGGAATGGTGTTGACAAAAACGCATGTACTGAAGCTGGGGCGTCTATTTTGGTGAAGAACAGATGGAAAGAAAGACAAAGAACTGGTAGGAGGTAAATGACAAATTCTTGAAGTCGACGGTTGAAATGTCCGGTAGCAATGTTCATGATGTTACCACAGCTGATAAAGGGGAATACTTCGACTGTCTTAGGGATATGACTAAAGCAACGTCGCCACGTCAGGATCTATTTGTTCTGGTGGACTTACACAGTAGGGTTAGATCTCGATTAAGTAATAGTGTGGTTGGGAAATTTGGTGAAGCAACACTGAACAACAATGGGATTAGACTAACTGAAGTACGTCATGAGACGCCATGTCAAATTAAGAATGGGTTTTCCCAACACAAGGACATCGATAAGCATACGTTGATTCAACCAACTAGGAATAGCCAAGCAGGATAGAGCTTCGGCAGTTCAGGACTGAGAATTTTGGTGTCCGCTATTACCTGGCAGCCCCGACGAGAAGCTTATACAAGGGGCCACACAGTTAGAAAATGGACGAATCAGATGGAAAGAAAGAATAAAGAACTGGTAGGCGGTAAATGAGAGGTCCTTGAAGTCGGTGCTTGAAATGTCTGGTAGCAATATTCACTCCCTGTGATCATGTTACCACAGCTGATAAAGAGGAATACTTCGGCTTCCTTACGAATATGACTGAAGCAACGTCGCCACGTCAGAATCTATTTGTTCTGGTAGACTTAAACAGGAGAGTTAGATCTCGATTAAATAATAGTGTTCTCGGGAAATTTGGTTTAGCAACACTGATCAACAATGGGACTAGATTAACTGAAGTCCGTCATGAGACGCCTTGCCAAATTACGAATGGGTTTTCCCAACATAAGGACATCGATAAGCATATGTTGATTCAACTAACTAGGAATAGCCAAGCAGGAAGAGCTTCGGTAGTTCAGGATTGACGGTTTCACGCAAAGCTGATTTCAATCATTCGCAACACGCAGAACGTAAAAGGCTATGCTGAATAATTCAGACAATGTCCAAAAGGTACAAAACTATAGTGACTGAGAGGAAACAATCACAAAAGGAGTGCCACAGGATTCAATTTTGCACTACTGCTACCTAAATCATTCTGAATGTGCTTATATATTCATTTCTTGATTTCCCTCTATAGTTTTATCCCCCCTCGCTTCCCCTCAGTACTAAATCGGAGATCCCTTTACGTCTCAGATGCGTCCTTCTAGCCAAGTTATACCATAAATTTCTTTTCTCCCCAGTTCTCTTCAGTACTTCCTCATTAGTTACGTAATCTACCCATGTAATCTCCAGCATCCTCCTGTAGGACAACATTTCTAAGGCTTCTATTCTCTTCTTGTCTAAACAGGTTACCGTCCACGTTTCACTTCTGTACATGGCTACACGCCATACAAATACCTTAAGAAAAGACTTCCTGACTGTTAGATCTATACTCGATGTTAACAAATTTCTCTTCTTCACATGTGCTTTTGTTACAATTGCCAGTCTACATCTTTTACCCATACTATTTCGACCACCATCAGTTTTCTGGTGCCCTCTCTTTTCTCAGTCTAACTCCCTCAGCAGCACCTGATTTAATTAGAGTACGTTGCATTATCCTCTTTCGGCTTTTGCTGATGTTCATCTTATACCCTCCTTGCAAAACACTGTCATCCCGTTCAATTGCTCTTCCAAGCCCTTTGCTGTCTCTTTTAGAATTATAATGTCATCGGCAAACCTCAGAGTTTTTATTTCTTCTCCCTGGTTTTTAATCCCTACTCTAAATTTTTCTTTTGTTTCCTTTACTGCTTTATCAATATACTGATTGAGAAAGTTCGGGGATAGGCTACAACTCTGCCTCACTCCCTTCTCAACCATTGCTTCCCTCTCATGGCCCCCGACCCTTACAACCGGCATCTGGTTTCTGTACAGTTGTAAATAGATTCTAGGCGCTTCAGTCTGGAACAGCTCGACCGCTACGGTCGCAGGTTCAAATCCTGCCTCGGGCATTGATGTGTGTGATGTCCTTAGGTTATTTAGGTTTAAGAAGTTCTAAGTCCTAGGGGACTGATGACCTCAAATGTTAAGTCCCGTAGTGGTCAGAGCCATTTGAACCATTTTAGTTCAGGATTGAGCGTTTTGGTGTCCACTATTTCCTGGCAGCCCCGACAAGAAGCTTATACAAGGGGCCACACTGTTAGAAAATAGACGAATGAGAGCTAGTGTAGGCTACTGCGGCCTACTGCTTTTACATCACATAAGGATTCAGTCGAGAATAAGCAAGAGAACTCTGGCTTTGTGGATGGGTTCTTTTATTAGTAAGCGGAATGCTTCAGAAAACTTAGCTCGTGAACTGACTCTGGGCAAATACCTATTACAGAATTTTGCCGATTCCGAATATCTCACTCAGACAATTAGTCCGGGGTTTGCTAAAACCAATACAAGTATGAGAGTGTGTAACAGCTGCAACCCTAATGGCGATCGCCCTTCAGTGTTTAGCTGCTGCTGATTTCCACAGAAGTTCAATGAACCTCTTTAAACATCGTTATTGATCAATACGCCCCATGGTACCGGAAGTACATAGTGCTTTGTTAGAAGGACTCAAAAGAGTTCACTAAGCGAATTCTTTAATTTTTTTATTTTTATTACCTCTTCCGCTATATTCCGAGATAGTATGAAACTCATGGCATGAAGATGCAAACCTTGGGCATCAATAGCCACCTACACATCCACTCTTCTTGTGTAACTTATGTGGCGTTGGTCCGCAGACTTCAGAGTATTTTGTATGGTTTATCAAGTGAAACTGTTAGGCAACTACGGTTATCTGACGTGATCACTCTATAAATTTTTATTGTCGTCTGCTTTTGAAAGTCGATTTATTTCCCAACATCGATATGTTGACACAGTTAGCGGATTACTGGTTTTGGCAATATGTGTTGGCATCTTCAGATCCATAAAATCAGGCAGGCACCATACACTGCTTAAACGACTCTGTCATATTAGGACTATACTACATGCTTTCGGAAGTCGAAGCATCGCAGTGACATGCCAGGTGCGCTCTCATTTTATGATCATAATACATTATGGTAGCACACCTAACATGCCACTGAAATGCTTCGACTGTCTTATGCATATTGTGCAGTCTACTGTGAGAGAGCGCTTTAAGCACTGTATGATGTACCATTGCCCGGTTTGTGGATATGAAGATGGCAATACATAGTGTCAAAACTACACTCATGCTCATAAATTAAGGATAATTGCAGAATATGGTGCCACACAACGTGGCACTACACAAAACTGGCGCTAATAGCATAGGCACACAGGGAACACAAACGACACAGATTTGTCCACGGTATTGGTGATACGTTGAGAAAACCGTCCCGAAACACAAAACGCCACTGTGTCCTGCGCATGTACCCCGACATCAATATGGGATACGAGCACCATGCACACGTACACAGGACGCACAACGGGTTGGCATACTCTGGATCAGGTGGTCGAGCAGCTGCTGGGGTATAGCCTCCTATTCTTGCACCAGTGCCTGTCTGAGCTCCTGAAGTGTCCTAGGGGTTTAGGTCTGGAGAACAGGGAGGCCACTCCATTCATCTGATATCTTCTGTTTCAAGGTACTCCTCCACCATGGCAGTTCCGTAGGGCCATGCGTTATCATCTATCAGGAGGAAGGTGGGGCCCATTGCACCCCTGAAAAGGCGGACATATTGGTGCAAAATGAAATCCCGATACACCTGACCTGTTACAGTTCTTCTGTCAAAGACATGCAAGAGTGTACATGCATCAATCATAATCCCACACCACACCATCAAACCGCGACCTCCATACTGGTCCCTTCCATGGACATTAAGGGGTTGGTATCTGGTTCCTGGTCCACGCCAGATGAAAACCCGGCGAGAATCACTGTTCAGACTATACCTGGACTCATCCGTGAACATAACCTGGGACCACTGTTCCAGTGACCATGTACTGTGTTCTTAACACCAGGCTTTACGGGCTCTCCTGTGGCCAGGGGTCAGTGGAATGCACCTTGCAGGCCTCCGGAAGAATAAACCTTGTCTGTCCAGTCGTCTGTAGACTCTGTGTCTGGAGACAACTGTTCTTGTGGCTGCGGTAAGGTCCCGAGCACGGCTACCTTCAGAATGTCGTGGCCGTCTGGGGTCACTGATGGTGAGATATCGGTCTTCTTGTGGTGTTGTACACTTGGACGTCCCCTACTGTAGCGCCTGGACACGTTTCCCATATGCTGGAATCGTTGCCATAATCTTGAGATCACACTTTGTGACACACGGAGGGCCCGTCCTACGAACTGCTGTGTTTGACCAGCCTCCAGTCGCCCTAGTATTCTACCACTCATAACGTCATCAATATGTGTTCTTTGAGCCATTTTCAGCACACAGTCACCATTAGCACGTACGAAAACGTCTGCTTACTTACTCGCTGCACCGTACTGTAACATGCACCAACACACCTCTACGTATGTGGACTGCTGCCAGCGCCACCGTGCGACGACCGCATGGTCATACTCCTACGTGATTTAAACCCGCAAACCGCCCACCACAGCGTTGTTTCGCCATGTATCAGCATTATCCTTAATTTATGAGCATGAGTGTAGAAATCATGTAATAGTGTTAATACAGTATAGCGATTAATAGTGTTAATATAGCGATCTTGGAAATTGAACCGGTTTTTGTGGTGTCACCGCCAGACACCACACTTGCTAGGTGGTAGCCTTTAAATCGGCCGCGGTCCGTTAGTATACGTCGGACCCGCGTGTCGCCACTATCAGTGATTGCAGACCGAGTGCCACCAAAAAATGGTTCAAATGGCTCTGAGCACCATGGGACTTAACTGCTGAGGTCATCAATCCCCTAGAACTTAGAACTACTTAAACCTAACTAACCTAAGGACAACGCACACACCCATGCCCGAGGCAGGATTCGAACCTGCGACGGTAGCGGTCGCGCGGTTCCAGACTGTAGCGCCTAGAACCGCTCGGCCACTCCGGCCGGCGAGCGCCACCACACGGCAGGTCTAGTCTAGAGAGACTCCCTAGCACTCGCCCCAGTTGTACAGCCGCCTTTGCTAGCGATGGTTCACTGGCTACATACGCTCTCATTTGCAGAGACGACGGTTTAACATAGCCTTCAGCTACGTCATTTGCTACGACCTAGCAAGGCGCCATATTCAGTAATTAGAATGAATTCCGAACAGACAATAATGTGAATCATGTACCGTCAAGAGCGACGTTTATCATTAATGGATTAAAGTTAAGTATCAAACTAATTGCGTCCGCTTTCTGAATTCTCATTCCTTGTCATGTTCCAGACCTCACGTCAGTATACTTCTTCCCTCCTCACGCCAGCCTGCATGAGCAAAAACGCGTGCATTTCGACCTCCTCTAGTAACACAACAGTTTTCACAAGAAGACTACAGCACAACTTAGCCAACCGTTTTTTTCATTACGACCTTTGTACAAATCAATTGCGACACCTCACTGCTCTGATCGTCGATGAATCTCGTTCATAAAATTCACATTTCTCTCGTTTGTTCACTTCTCCATTGCTGCACACAACATACTCACTACAACAAACAACGACAAAGTGTGGTATCGATAGCTACGATGCTACAACGTAGGTGCACTCTGCTAGGTTGGCCCTACGACACCGACACCGACGACAGGGTCTTCTAGCCGGCGCTGTGCAGCTCTACGAGCGCCGTTCCAGATTCTGCCCATTTGTTCGCGAGCTGACGACCAACCAACATTGTTTCAAAAATTTCATTTTCGTAGTGGGCGAGCCACTACAGATTTTGCCTGTGTTAGCTTTGATACATCCGGTTTCGCACCTACGTGCTCATCATATTACCTAGAGTAAACATCTTTTACTTTAAAAGCAGTAGCGAGATTTTTACCTCACCTGCTCCTACTCGCTTTCTACATTCGGCCTACCCTTCAGTTTTCAGGAGCAGACCCACGCGCCGCCTGCCAGGCGGGGTACAAAACAAAGGATGTGGCTATGTGTACGCGCGCAACTTTAGAACAAAAGCAAAACAATATTGTTTCAGCTGAGACACAGAACTGCAGCGCTGTCAGTGAGAGAAGTGGGAAACGAAGGTGAGAGTGACAGGGGAGCATTTACAGACGAGGAGACGAGGACAGAGATAAACATAACCACGTGTACGAAATAGTCCCCAGCCTTGGTGGACAACACCGACAACCCCCTTATCAAACACTTTGACAACAACCGGCAGCAGTCCGCAACATCAGCAGCCCCAAAATTGCCGTCTCTTGCAGCAACATTGAAGTAAAGTTGAAGACAACGCTACTAAAGTAAAATATGGCATGAAATACGGACCATATAAACGCACCTTTAAAGTTTATCTGTCGGGGCGGGCTAGAGCACTATTGTTACTCCGTCTTGAACCGTGTACTTACCCTCCAACAAATTTCATGACAAAAATAAATTTATTGTTCGACACAATGTAGCTACAAGGAGTACAACTTTGCTTCCGCAGTTTTTTCCCCAACATTTGAAGCTTTAATGAAACAAATTGGTTGCACATGTAGCATTCAAAGTATTTTCCATCGCTGTGCACTACTTTCGCACATCTTTCGGGCAGTGTACGAATCCCGCGTCGAAAAAATTGTTTATCTTTTGAAGCGATCCACGATTCGATCCAAATTTGTGACTGCCTCATGAAATCGGAAGTGTTGGTCAGCCAGGCCACGTGCCATTGATCTAAACAGGTGATAGTCAGAGGGAGCAATGTCTGGAGAACACGGCGGGTGAGGTAGGACTTCACATTTTAACGTTTCCAAGTGCGTTTTGACCTCTTTTGAAACGTGGTGTCGGGCGTTGTGGTGCTGCTAAATCGCTTTATCGTGCCTCTCGCTGTATTGCGGCGTTTGTCTTTTAATGCTCTGCTCAGACGCATTAATTGCCTTCGATAACGAGAACCTGTGATTGTTTCACATGGTTTTAACACCTCATTGTACACGACGCCGAGCTGGTCCCACCAAATGCGGAGCTTGATCTTGGAGCCGTGAATATTCTGTTTGGCCGTCGACATGGAAGCATGGCCTGGATATCCCTATGATTTTTTGCGCTTGGAGTTGTCGTAACCCATTTTTCGTCCCCGGTCACAATGTGATGCAGAAATGCCTTTCGTTTTTCCCTCTGAAGCAACTGTTCACAAACAAACAAACGCCGTTCAACGTCTCTTGGTTTCAACTCACTCGGGACCAAAGTTCCTTCTTTCTGAACCATGCTCATAGCCTTGAGACGTTTCGAAATGGCTTGCTGCGTCACTCCCACTAATCGTGCCAATTCTTCTTGAGTTTGACGCGAATCTTCACTTAGTAATGTCTCCAATTCTGCATCTTCGAAAACATTCTCTCTTCCACCACTATGCCGGTCTACGACGTTAAAATCACCGTTCTTGAAGCGTTGAAACCACTCACATGTTCTTTCACTAATAGCGTCCTTACCATACGTACTTGAGAGCCTTCGATTAGACTCAGGTGATGTTTTCTTCATATTGAAACAAAACAGTAGCACCTCCCGCCAATGACGAGAATTAGGCTCGTAAACTGACATTTTCAATCGAGAACAACTTTATGATGCAGACACAAATCGACAAATGTTTGAATGAGGTTATGTTGACCAAGGTCCAAGCTAACTGCCTGACGTCTGCAATCTGTTTCTTTCGACCGCTACTTGCCATTGTCGCCACTTGTCGGCAAACGGCGGAAGGAAAGTCGTACACCTTGTAATTTCAGACTAAATGGCCCGTTTTATTTTTTAATTTAACCATGATCGGACTGCTCAGTCACTATTTTTAAGATGACTCCGTAAAGGACTGAAACGATCAATCGCGTCTTTATTCTCACTGTCAGTACACTGTATACGGGGTGTTCCCGTAAGAGTGTGCAAAAATTTAACAGGACATAGAGGATGTGGTACTGAACGACAGTTGTGTAGCACATGCTGGATGAAGACAATATTTCACTGCCACAGTTTAAATGAATACATATTGCGTAAAAGTGTGTGAAGCGACGTGCCAACTGGCCATAAAAACGCAAGCAGACAGATGGACAGTAACGAAAAAAGCCGCCCATAGTGTCGCAAGCCAGACCCCAGCACTATGTTTTGCAGGAATGCGCCTCAGAGTCCAGTGGGCAGGACTATGCAAGAGAGGCGCTACGGATCACGGAGAGGCTTACTGACAGAATCCCAAGAGCACACATCCCAAGTAGTCGGGCAACTCATTAGTTCCTTTCACATACATCTCACGAGAGGAACTCATACGGGAAGTTGACCGACGGGCGTTATTGCCATCTGCAGCTCTCGAATAAAACAGATTGTAGCGGACAATCTCTCGAAGAACGCGTAAATAAAGTATTATATGAATTAATTCTGAACATTCTATCGAAGCATACAGTTCGCGTAATAAAAGAAGGATCGTTTTGACATATCGCTAAAATAACTGAAAATCAAAATATCCTGCGCTGTTGTTGCTACCTGTGTGTCGGAAATTACTGTTACTTCTGTTATTACAGTACAGCAATACACGACAGAATTAACTGCCATGTGGTTGTAACTCCTGATCTTCATCGTCACGAAACCACCCTACACTCTCCACAATATTGCCACAAAGAAACAAATAAAACAAAGAAAACAAATGTCTCGAAACACTTTTCATACAGTATAATTTAAATGAGTACAAGTCTCTACAACGCCGATTTACCTACAATACAGCCATAGCACAGCAAATGGAATGTAGCAGTAAGCTGCAAAAATAGAAACTCGCTCATTCTTACATTCGCGTCTGCACAATCGCACTGCATTCACATGCTCACAATCATACTTCTCGACGTATACTATCTCCGTTAGCATAAGGTAGTGGCAGAGAAATACAGTATCGTGTTTTCACAATGTAACTTGCCAGGTGCGATGCAACATACCTTTTTATATAATTTTGAGCGTGCAATTGTATAAATGGATCTAAATGGAACATGTGCTCGATCTTTTGAAAGATGCAATCACCATCCCGCAATTGCTCTTCAACAGTGGGAAGCAAGAACGTGCTTAAAGCATCAGTGTAGGCCTGTGCTGTGATAGTGCCAAGCAAAGAAACAAAGGGTGCAAGCCCCCTCCATGAAAAACACGACTACGCCATGAAACCTTCACGTCTCCTCTATATCTCTCTCTTTTTTTTTTTTTTTCTTTTTTTACGCAACCTTCCCTTCTACAATAACCTATGAAACCTTTCCTTAGGATATCTATCTCTTGCTTAATAATAACAAATGAAATCTTCTCTTTGAAATTTATCCTCTTTCTCAATCTTTGCATACAAATTTAATTGCTGCTTATTAAAAGTTATTTTCTGATTATTTCGACGAAACATAGAATGTGTCGTCGTCGTGGCCCTCAGTCGTTACCTGCAATAACCGAAAACTGTTCCTTACCTTTTTTACTGTTACTGGATCACCATCTGGCTGCTACATCGGACTGCGACATGAATATACTTACTCTGGTTTACTATACTCTATTAACTGCCGGTGGGCTGTCGTAATAAGTGGCTGTATTTATTACCAAAGCTGACGTTATTCTTTAATAGCAAAGCTGACGTTATTCTTTAATTAATTTTCTTTAATAAATTTAACTGAAGTTACGTAATTCATAGTTACACTTTTTCTTGACAACAATAAAATTTTTGCAAAGTTTTACGTTGATGGTTTTTGGGATGGATTGTAGTCAGTAATGCAACATTGCTGGCAAAAATTAATTATATTCTGAAAACGCTTCAAATATTTACTGTTGGCAATGAAATGATTTTACAAACGTTCAAATGGGACTTACTTTTTTCAATAATCTTACAACTAGCATTGCGCAAACATACCTTCAGTAGTCTTGAGTTTCGCAAAGAAAATGATCCAATAATATTAGTTCCTCTCATGATAATAATTAGTTGATGTCTCTGTACTTCCGTTTATAATCTCTTGTAAATCATAGCTGGTGGCTGGCAGGCACACCGCTCCTCTCAACCTCTCGCTTCAGACCTGCTACCGATTCGCTTCACTTCTCGCATTCTACTGACTTCCTACGAATGCTAAAGTGCGGTCTCTCCTGCCAACAATGCTTTCTGGTGCAGACAATCCATGCTACCATTACAAAATGTATCAATGCGCGGTCTCTCCCGCTCTTTTCTTAAAATTTATCCATACGCGGTCTCTCCCGCCCTTTTTAAAATTATATCTATTTGTGGTCTCTCTTGCCAACAATACTTTGTTGCAGACATTCCCCGCTACCGCAATTATTTCCAATATGACAAATATTAATTATTCCTACTTAATCCTATTAATAAAATATAAACATCTTTCATAAATTGTGGTTTGACAATAAACAATAGAAATATACACGTGTTACATAACCCTACACTGGATTTCCTTCAAATTTTCCAACGTCGTTAAGTCATTTGGACTTGACATAAGGAGAAAATTTGATTATAGAAATATGTGTAGTAATAAGTAAGTTAATGATAAAATATTTCTTTCAACATAGCACATACATATACGGTCATAAGAATTTGTTTTCCTAAGTCTGACAAAGATAATATTCAAAAGAGTATACATCAAAATATACAAATAATATGAGTCAATAAGTTGGAAGTGAACATCAGGTAGAAAAAGTTATTTATATCTCTAATAGTAATTGATGGCAAAAAATTAGAACGTAGTTTATGTTTCATTATAATTTTTTTTGGTAAAATTGGCATCTATTAGTACCATATTCATGGAAGGGGAAAAAAAGGAATTGGATAGCATGGTCAAAGCACTGGCAACTGTCTGTGAATGCACTAAAAAGTCCGTTTCTTTCCCTCACATAGCACAACAACAGGTTTCGCCATGTGATTCCGTCTTCTCTTTGATCCACAGTTTTAGTTAGTGTAACCAGACACTAAGCTAACCGTCGAATTGCCTGAGTTGCCGCAGCTACATCAAGTATAAGTTCCAACTCCAATTGTCCATTGGTAGTGATGGTGTGCATCTTGGTATGCAAGCACCTATTGACGTGCATCATGACTGTGGTGTGCCTCTTGGTATGCCGACACCTCATAGAAAACATCGTAGATTGAAGTAACGTGGGTCACTATTCACTTTGTTTGTGCTCCATAACCATGGGGATGCACAGGGATTAAAGTACAGGTATAATCATTTTGTCAAAAGATTCACGGATATGGTTGATACCGTTATTACCAAATTTTACATCATCTCTTTCCTCTGTGCTCATAAAGATTATTTATTTTACGTTTAAAAGGACAAAATATGTCACCTTGTGTGACTGTAGAAAAAGTTTATAGTTTTAAACAATTACATAAAAAACACATTTTCCATCTGTAGTGAAGTCAGCCTACAATACATATTACATTACGTGACAGTCAGTAACATAAACAAATATCTCTGTAAGTGGAATTTAATAGTACATTTAGGCATCAACATTTTAAATAAAATAGACAAGTACCTTTATGCAAACTATGTCACTTTCTGTGACTCTAAATAAATCATAATCTGGTGCTCATATAAATAATTACGTAAAGACACTGTTATATTACTTCACAGGTTGTGAATTCACAGTTTTTGAAATATAAAAGTACATTTTGACAAACTATGTCACTTTCTGTGACTTCAGTATGTTCGGTAATGTGGTCGTCAGTTACGATGCATATTGTCAGTCGACTATATATTATGTTTGAGTTGTGTAGCACACATCGTCATTGTTATTTAAGAGAAAACTTTTGTATTTTACGTAGAGTGCGAATCGGTATGCTGACATTTGGTGTGATCTGTTTTTCCTATGTATGTGTCTGATGTAAAAGATATCATGTTCAATGCAGAAAAAAATTTTCGAATAGCAGAGTATATATAGTAAGCAACTTAATGTGGTTTCTACATCCGTAGTGCTGCGCTGAGCTGTGTCACCTGTTGTCAAAATAAACCATTACTAAATTATATTCCTTACATACTAAAATCTTCATTCTCCTCTCTCCTTTGTATCTAGTGTCATCTCTCTGCATATCATATAATAAAATATTCATTGTTAATAACCATCAGCGCACGGCATGACTTCAGTATCTCTCTGCATTACCTATAACAAAATATTCATGGTTAATAATCGTCAGCGCACGGCATGACTTCAACATATCTCTGCATCTGGAAAATCGCGTCAGCTCTCGGCATGACCTGTAAAGCATTTATCCACATTTCTCCATATTCAATACTTATAATTAAAACTACGTTTATTTTGGTGAACTATGACAACAATGCTGCATGAACAGGTTAAAGAATATATCTAATTGCTACTACTGTATGAAAATCATTTGTATGCGTTATATATTTACATTTAAAGTAGTCCTGTTAATTGCTTCACTTACCTTACATAATGTGAAATAAATGTCCTGCGAGAACGCTTCTAAGACTGCTATTAATGTTCAGTGTATTTAACTGCGGTCGAATCAAGTTGACCTGTTGTGCACGTAAATGACCCATTAGTAGCTCACTGTATTCGGGCTTGTTGGAATGAGTCAAAAAGCTCACTGTTATACTCCGCCTATATGTATCCCTGTAAGAAGGTTTTTCTATTTTAAGAATTTCATTATGTTTGACGTATGATGGACTGATCATTATCTGAATGCAACAGCGAAACACCACGTCGAACAAAAAGTCTCTCCTGGTGAGCAAAAAAATCGGCGAACCAACGGGTCCCAGAGCCGTGACTTTGACAAGGGCCATTGCGTAGCAACAAAACGCAGAACGGTAGCAAGGACAGGGTCGGCACTTGTGGCTGTAGCCACACGCCGAAAATCAATCGGAAACGTTTCGACCACGTCATCAGTTTCCGAATCAATGAACATGCATGCAAGTTCGAAGGAATTGACTGCCCTGTCCTCAGCAACAGGCAAACGGGACAACGCATTGGCGTTTCCGTGCTTTGCAGTGGACGGATACAAGATATCGTAGCGGTACTGCGAGAGGAAAATAGACCAGCGAATGAATTTCTGCGCTGTACGTGGAGGTACAGGCTTGTTCGGATGAAAAAGCAATGCCAAAGGTTTGTGGTCTGTGATTATGGTAAAGTGACGACCATAAAAGAAGTCATGAAACATTGTAACACCAAATACGAGAGCCAATCCTTCCTTCTCTATCTGTGAATAATTTCTTTGCGCAGACGAAAGCAATTTGGACGTAAAGGCAATAGGGCGATCATGCGAGCCATCTTTGTGCGCAAGCACAGCACCGATCCCGAAATCCGGTGTATCCACCATCAACAAAAGGGGCTTCCGGGGATCGAATGGCGTAAGGCAAGTACTGGGAACCAACGCCGATTTCAACCGGCGAAAGGCGCGTTGGCATTCCGCCGTCCAGACGGATGGAACACCTTTACGGCGTAAGTGATGAAGCGGAGCTGAAATGGAAGAGGCATGCGGCACATATCTGTGATAATAATTGATTTTTCCCAGCACACTCAGTAGCTGCTTCAAATTCCGAGGTGAAGGCAAGTCTTGTATGGCACGGAGGTGCGTGGGACTGGGATGTATGCCTTGGGCATTGAGTACATGGCCCAGGAATGGCAAGTCACGAGCAAAAAACACGCATTTGTCCTTCCGTAAGCGAAGACCATTATGTCGCAAGACCTGAAATAATGTTCTGAGATTGGCTAAATGTTCTTCTTCCGTCTTTCCGGAGGTCACAATTTCGTCCAGATAGTTTGCTGCAGTAGGGACCGACGCACAAACAGTTTGTAGATATTGCTGAAACAATGTAGGGGCGGATGCACACCCGAATGGCAGTCTTTTGAAGCGATACAAACCTAGATGCGCGTTAACCACCAAAACGCGCTGGGAGTCTTCGTCCACCAGTATTTGCAAGTACGCATCTTTTAGGTCCAACTTCGAAAAATATTTGCCCGGGCACAGTTTGTCAAAAATATCTTCTGGGCAGGGCAAAGGAAAAGTTGCAATCACTAGTTGCAGATTCACTGGTGCCTTGAAGTCCACACAAAGTCTCAATTTTCCCGAAGGTTTTGGCAAAATTACTAAGGGTGATGCCCAGAGAGAAGCCTGCACACATTCAGTTACACCTTGTGATTCCAAATCATGTAATGTTTTTGCGACCTCATCACGCAATGCGTGGGGATCATTGTGTGCTCTGAAAAATTTCGGTTGTGCTTTTACTTTCAGTTCCAAATGTGCTTTATAGTTCTTAGCGCAATCGAGGCCCGGTGCAAAAATGTCTGCAAATTCTTCACATAGACGAGAAACTCTGTCTGAAGGCACAGTCTGGTTCACTGGTAGGACCTGATTTACTATAGACAAGTTAAACAACTGAAATGAATCGAAATCAAACAAGTTCACTGCATAAGAAGAACAAAGGACGTAAAATGAGACAAGTTTTGTTTGTCCTTTGTATGTTGCAAGAAGGCTGCACTGTCCTAACACAGGGATCTCTTGACCTGAATAGCTAGTTAACTTAACATTTGCGGCACGCAACGGAGGTGTGCCCAGCAGTTCGTAAGTGTCTTGATTGATCAATGAAACTGCAGCTCCGGTATCGAGCTGGAATGGTATCACTTTGCCGTTAATGTACAAGTCAACAAAAAGTTTATTGTCCTGCTGACGGCAAGAACTACTGTCTCGTGGAACGTGAACTGACACTGGTACAAAATCACTTGCGACTGGACGGGAGTTCTGGCGATGTCGACGCACACTATTTACGGGACGAACACAGTCACTGTTAGCGAGAATGGCACTGGGCAGAGTGGAATGAATCACATGAATGTCCATAGGTGAGGTTTCGCGAGCTTGAGTAACCTTGGTTCGATTCCGATTCCGGAGCGAAGCAAATGGCCTGGAATGGTTTGGAGTTTCCGATATGAGCTTTATCTGACAAACGCTCTGAACATGTCATTTTTTACTACAGTAAAAGCAAATAGCTTGGCGTGACGGGCAATTCTCACGCGAATGTGTAAGTAGCGCACCGCGGGCATGATCTGAGCACTGCATTTGCTTGCCGGCGCGGCACACGTGGCTGAGAGCCTGGCGGCAGCGGCGCGGAAGGGCGCGAGGGCTGTTTACCGCTCCATGCAGCTCGCCTGGCGGGCCGGTTAACCGATATACGGCTGGCGAAGTTTCAAATGATTCCTGAGCAAAGTCAAGTGTGTCCTGCCGATCCAATATGTCGATTACTTGTTGAAGGGAGGGATTGACTAGTTTCAAAATCTGTTCCCTTATACGAACATCAGAAATGTTCTCTGCAATTGCATCACGTACCATAGTATCTGAATACGGGAGTCCACATTGACACTCAAAAGCACAATCCTTAGTAAGGCCTTGCAAGGTTGCAACCCATTCCCAATTATTCTGACCTACTCTACGTTTTGTACGAAACAAGGTATGCCGTTTCGCAACTAGATTGATTGATTGTTGAAATATGCACCTATTGCTGACAAAATTTCGTCGTAGGACAGAGTTGCTACGTCGCGTCGGGGAAATAATTTGACTATCACACGGTAGGTTTGCACACCGACGGACGACAAAAGAAAAGGCTGCCGCTCGTTACCTTGAATTCTGCAGGCGGCGAGATGGAATCCAAATTGGCGTGACCACTCCGTCCAGCTTTCCAGTGCAGCATCAAAAGGCCTGAAGGTTGGTGCAACTGCATGTTGTGGCTGCGTGAGCAGTGGAGCGGCCGCTGCCACATCGTTTTGCATCACACGTTGACTCTGGACGAGCTGTCCAAGGGCATCCAGTAATGCCTGCGTCTGCTGATTCCGTAAGCGATAAAATTTGGACAGTACATCTGGAGATTGTAGCGAAGCCATTACACAACGAAATCAGGACAGGATATACGATATATGTCAGTATAAGGAAGGACACCGTTTTTACCGCCCGTCACCAATGTTGTGTTGGCAAAAGAGCCAACACCGTGTTACTAGGGGAGGGCGAAATGCATGCGTTTTAGCTCATGCAGGCTGGCGTGAGGAGGGAAGAACTATACTGACGTGAGGTCTGGAACATAACAGGGAATTAGAATTCAGATAGCGGACGTAATTAGTTTGATACTTAACTTTAATCCATTAATGATGAACGTCGCACTTGATGGTACATGATTCACAATGTTATCTGTTCAGAATACATTCGTAGTAACTGAATATGGCGCCTTGCTATGTCGTAGCAAATGACGTAGCTGAAGGATATGCTAAACTGTCGTCTTTGCAATTGAGAGCATCTGTATACAGTGAACCATCGCTAGCAAAGTCGGCTGTACAACTGGGGCGAGTGCTAGGGAGTCTCTCTAGACTAGACCTGCCATGTGGCGGCGCTCGGTCTGCAATCACTGATAGTGGCGACACGCGGGTCCGACGTATACTAACGGACCACAGCCGATTTAAAGGCTACAACCTAGCAAGTGTGCTGTCTGGCGGTGACACCACAAATCCTGTCATCGTCCCTGGAACATTGTTAAAAACTGTTTTATGTTTCACAAGAATATTTTCTAATTCTGTGCACTCTGTGTCGTCTTTTGCTATACTGTCTCCAAACCTGCGTGTAATTGTCTCTAATACATTATACTCCTGTTCCTCTGCCATGTCGTTAATATGTGTATTCGTGTATAGTGTGAGATAACAATCATTATCCTTAGAATCTGCAATAATCTCGAACCTGTGCATATTTTGTTTTTCTGAGGATACTGTGTTTTAAAAACTCACTATCACTTCACTGTCTTCCTTCTCTAATGTTAGGTATGACGATTTAAAGTCAATCTTTGCGTCATACTGTACGAGAAAATCCATTCCTAATATTATATCAGTTGTTAAATGCGGAACTATCCAACAATTGCTGTGGAAAGTTTGCCCTGCAGAAACAAACGTTAATTGTGTCTCTGTCTTTTGACTTCAATGCTTTATCCTGGATATGCTCCCTTAACTTTGGTTTCGTGTAATGGGAATACTGGGTAATCATTATTGCTATTGCATCTGTTAAATGTGTCTTCGTTAATTACGCACATTGGTGAGCCTGAATCAATTATTGCTAAAATATTTTGTGACTAAATTTATCTGGATTATTGAGTGGCATATAGTTTCCTGCATGATCGGTTTTTCGTGTAACAATGTGTCTCGCACGTCGTCGAATGTAATGGCATTCTATATCGTTATCCTTTCTCTGTCCTTATCCATAGTGTCGTCATTTAGAGATTCATCAGAGGCTATCTCTAGTCATAAATGTTCTGACATTTCATTTTCTGTCAGGGAGTGGTGTGTGTTTTCTATGAGCTGTACTGTTCTACCGTTTTGATTATTAGCGGTACGTGGCGGAAGAAATCTTGTGTCTGGTACACTCATACGATAACTTGGTTGTTGTGCACTGTTTGAATTTCTATGAAAATTATCATTGTAGAATGTCCTTTGCGGTCGGTGTTCGTTTTCTCTCCTTCTGTCATCATAACTGTGGTTATACGGCGAGGCACGCGTGTTTCTCTGAAAAGGCTTTCTTTGTTCGTTTTGCGCATTTTGCGGCTGACCCGAGTAATTGTTTGCACCCGTCGCATTTTCTTGGTGATGAGTCATGTGAAAGTTTGACCGGTTCGGCATTTCCTGTCGTATATGTGTCGTGTTATTTGGATGGCTTTGTTGCTGTCTTGAATTGTAATGTACATTGTTGTTATACTGCTGTTCATTAAATCCCTGTGTGTATTCTCGATTAAAGTTTTCATTTTCGCTGCGAAAGCGTTTATTATGATTGTTATTGCCAAATCGTGTTTGCTCAAAATTAATATTGTTTGTCTGGTTTGCATTATTTCGTGAAAAATTCTTATTAACAAACGCATAATCTGCCTGGTGTACCTCTTGCAATTGCAGGATGTCTCTAAATGCGTACACGCTGTCCTTTTGCTGGCCTGTTAATAATGACACTTTTAATGCTCTGGGGAGGTTTGAAAGACACAGCTGTATTAATGCGGATTGACTGTATGGCTCATTGAGGCATTGGTTTTGTTCAACCATATACTCGAAAAGTTGTGTGATTGTTGGGAAAGTAAGCGAAATTTGGCAGACTAATTAGCAGATCTTTAATGCTACTCTGTGTGGTATCTGACCAATATGCTGCTAGAAATGTTTCCTGGAGTGCTTCTACTGAAAAACACTGTCTAGGAATTGGTCGCATTCTTCTCGTTGGTTCCCCTTAAAAAAAAGAAAAATAAATTCTAGCTTTTGTTGAACTGACCATGATGGTGGGAGTGCCGCATTAAATTGTTGGATCCAGTCCAGTGGATATATATGTGTCCTGTCGTTTTTAAATGTTTTGAACTTTCTCACTGAAAGGAAATGCTTGTGGTCGAAACTGTCATGTCTTGGTGTGTAATTATTTTCGTAATGTTCTCAATATGAATTTATGTATCTTTCCGCCTGGTTAAGATCTCTTACTCTCTAAAGTCTACCGACATTACATGTATTGTGCATCTGAGGAATGTCGTAATGATGTGTGTTCTGTTGGAATTGATCGTTTGCAGTTGTTTATTGTGTGTCAGCTATCCTTTGCTGTAAAGAATTGATTTTCGGATGTAACAAATTATTACGTGATTGTAGGTCTGCGATTGTTTGTTGCACATTTGTAATTTGCGTATCTTTACTATTAGAAATATGTTGAACTGAGACTGGTGTAGTGTCATCTGATTTACTGTCATTGGTAGTATCTAACAGGTCTATTCTTGTAGTGAGTTCGTTGATCTTTTCTGTCAATTCGTTTCGTAATTTACGATTACTTCTGGTTACTTTCTTAAAATCTGCTTTCAAATTTTCTGAGTCTTGATTGATTTCTATGTGTTCAATTTCGTCAGTTACTGTCAGAACTACTTCTGTTAATTTATCCCTAATATTCTGGATTTCAGTGTCTGTAGAAATTTTCGCCTCAATTGTGTGTGATTGGTTTTCCGTGAGCCTCTCTTGTATTTGAATATTTGTCTTTTTTTTTTTTTTTTTTTTTTTTTTTTTTTTTTTTTTTTTTTTTTTTTGTCGTCAGTCTACTGACTGGTTTGATGCGGCCCGCCACGAATTCCTTTCCTGTGCTAACCTCTTCATCTCAGAGTAGCACTTGCAACCTACGTCCTCAATTATTTGCTTGACGTATTCCAATTTCTCTCTTCCTCTACAGTTTTTGCCCTCTACAGCTCCTTCTAGTACCATGGAAGTCATTCCCTCATGTCTTAGCAGATGTCCTATCATCCTGTCCCTTCTCCTTATCAGTGTTTTCCACATATTCCTTTCCTCTCCGATTCTGCGTAGAACCTCCTCATTCCTTACCTTATCAGTCCACCTAATTTTTACCATTCGTCTATAGCACCACATCTCAAATACTTCGATTCTCTTCTGTTCCGGTTTTCCCACAGTCCATGTTTCACTATCATACAATGCTGTACTCCAGACGTACATCCTCAGAAATTTCTTCCTCAAATTAGGGCCGGTATTTGATATTAGTAGACTTCTCTTGGTCAGAAATGCCTTTTTTGCCATAGCCAGTCTGCTTTTGATGTCCTCCTTGCTCCGTCCGTCATTGGTTATTTTACTGCCTAGGTAGAAGAATTCCTTAACTTCATTGACTTCGTGACCATCAATCATGATGTTAAGTTTCTCGCTGTTCTCATTTCTACTACTTCTCATTACCTTTGTCTTTCTCCGATTTACTCTCAAACCATACTGTGTACTCATTAGACTGTTCATTCTGTCCAGCAGATCATTTAATCCTTCTTCACTTTCACTCAGGATAGCAATGTCATCAACTAATCGTATCATTGATATCCTTTCACCTTTTATTTTAATTCCACTCCTGAACCTTTCCTTTATTTCCATCATTGCTTCCTCGATGTACAGATTGAAGAGTAGGGGCGAAAGGCTACAGCCTTGTCTTACACCCTTCTTAATACGAGCACTTCGTTCTTTATCGTCCTCTCTTATTATTCCCTCTTGGTTGTTGTACATATTGTATATGACCCGTCACTCCCTATAGCTTACCCCTACTTTCTTTAGAAACTCGAACAGCTTGTACCATTTTATATTGTCGAACGCTTTTTCCAGGTCGACAAATCCTATGAAAGTGTCTTGATTTTTCTTTAGCCTTGCTTCCATTATTAGCCGTAACGTCAGAATTGCCTCGCTCGTCCCTTTACTTTTCCTAAAGCCAAACTGATCGTCACCTAGCGCATTCTCAATTTTCTTTTCCATTCTTCTGTATATTATTCTTGTAAGCATCTGTTAAGCTGATTGTGCGATAATTCTCGCACTTGTCAGCTCTTGCCGTCTTCGGAATTGTGTGGATGATGCTTTTCCGAAAGTCAGATGGTATGTCGCCAGACTCATATATTCTACACACCAACGTGAATAGTCGTTTTCTTGCCACTTCCCCCAATGATTTTAGAAATTCTGATGGAATATTATCTATTCTTTCTGCCTTATTTGACCGTAAGTCCTCCAAAGCTCTTGTAAATTCCGATTCTAATACTGGATCCCCTATCTCTTATAAATCGACTCCTGTTTCTTCTTCTATCACATCAGACAAATCTTCACCCTCATAGAGGCTTTCAATGCATTCTTTCCACCTATCTGCTCTCTCCTCTGTATTTAACAGTGGAATTCCCGTTGCACTCTTAATGTTACCACCGTTGCTTTTAATGTCACCAAAGGTTGTTTTGACTTTTCTGTATGCTGAGTCTGTCCTTCCGACAATCATATCTTTTTCGATGTCTTCACATTTTTCCTGCACCCATATCGTCTTAGCTTCCCTGCACTTCCTATTTATTTCATTCCTCAGCGACTTGTATTTCTGTATTCCTGATTTTCCCGGAACATGTTCGTACTTCCTCCTTTCATCAATCAACTGAAGTAATTCTTCTGTTACCCATGGTTTCTTCCCAGCTACCTTCTTTGTACCTATGTTTTCCTTCCCAACTTCTGTGATGGCCCTTTTTAGAGATGTCCATTCCTCTTCAACTGTACTGCCTACTGCGCTATTCCTTATTGCTGTATCTATAGCGTTAGAGAACTTCAAACGTATCTCGTCATTCCTTAGTACTTCCGTATCCAACTTCTTTGCGTATTGATTCTTCCTGACCAATGTCTTGAACTTCAGCCTACTCTTCATCACTACTGCACTCCTGGAAATGGAAAAAAGAACACATTGACACCGATGTGTCAGACCCACCATACTTGCTCCGGACACTGCAAGAGGGCTGTACAAGCAATGATCACACGCACGGCACAGTGGACACACCAGGAACCGCGGTGTTTGCCGTCGAATGGCGCTAGCTGCGCAGCATTTGTGCACCGCCGCCATCAGTGTCAGCCAGTTTGCCGTGGCATACGGAGCTCCATCGCAGTCTTTAACACTGGTAGCATGCCGCGACAGCGTGGTCGTGAACCGTATGTGTAGTTGACGGACTTTGAGCGAGGGCGTATAGTGGGCATGCGGGAGGCCGGGTGGACGTACCGCCGAATTGCTCAACACGTGGAGCGTGAGGTCTCCACAGTACATCGATGTTGTCGCCAGTGGTCGGCGGAAGGTGCACGTGCCCGTCGACCTGGGACCGGACCGCAGCGACGCACGGATGCACGCCAAGACCGTAGGATCCTACACAGTGCCGTAGGGGACCGCACCGCCACTTCCCAGCAAATTAGGGACACTGTTGCTCCTGGGGTATCGGCGAGGACCATTCGCAACCGTCTCCATGCAGCTGGGCTACGGTCCCGCACACCGTTAGGCTGTCTTCCGCTCACGCCCCAACATCGTGCAGCCCGCCTCCAGTGTTGTCGCGACAGGCGTGAATGGAGGGACGAATGGAGACGTGTCGTCTTCAGCGATGAGAGTCGCTTCTGCCTTGGTGCCAATGATGGTCGTATGCGTGTTTGGCGCCGTGCAGGTGAGCGCCACAATCAGGACTGCATACGACCGAGGCACACAGGGCCAACACCCGGCATCATGGTGTGGGGAGCGATCTCCTACACTGGCCGTACACCACTGGTGATCGTCGAGGGGACACTGTACATCCAAACCGTCATCGAACCCATCGTTCTACCATTCCTAGACCGGCAAGGAAACTTGCTGTTCCAACAGGACAATGCACGTCCGCATGTATCCCGTGCCACCCAACGTGCTCTAGAAGGTGTAAGTCAACTAACCTGGCCAGCAAGATCTCCGGATCTGTCCCCCATTGAGCATGTTTGGGACTGGATGAAGCGGCGTCTCACGCGGTCTGCACGTCCAGCACGAACGCTGGTCCAACTGAGGCGCCAGGTGGAAATGGCATGGCAGTCCGTTCCACAGGACTACATCCAGCATCTCTACGATCGTCTCCATGGGAGAATAGCAGCCTGCATTGCTGCGAAAGGTGGATATACACTGTACTAGTGCCGACATTGTGCATGCTCTGTTGCCTGTGTCTATGTGCCTGTGGTTCTTTCAGTGTGATCATGTGATGTATCTGACCCCAGGAATGTGTCAATAAAGTTTCCCCTTCCTGGGACAATGAATTCACGGTGTTCTTATTTCAATTTCCAGGAGTGTATTTGAAGCGTGTTCAGAATATAATTAATTTTTGCCAGCAATGTTGCATTACTGACTATAATCCATCCCAAAAACCATCAACGTAAAACTTTGCAAAAATTTTATTGTTGGCAAGAAAAAGTGTAACTATGAATTACGTAACTTCAGTCAAATTAAAGAATAACGTCAGCTTTGCTATTAAAGAATAACGTCAGCTTTGGTAATAAATACAGCCACTTATTATGACAGCCCACCAGCAGTTAATAGAGTATAGTAAACCAGAGTAAGTATATTCATGTTGCAGTCCGATGTAGAGAAAAGTGCTTCGGAAGATCTTCGGTCCGGTTCTGGATGCAGATAGAGGGGAATGGAGGATCAGATACAACCAAGAGCTTGAGGAACTATACCAGCAGCCCAACATAGCAGGAACTGTCAAAGCTAAACGAATGCAGTGGGCCGGCCATGTGGCCCGGATGGAGGATCACAGATGGCCTCGGAAGCTCCTGGATTTCACACCTACAGGAAAGAGACCGCCAGGGAGATTCAAGAAGCGTTGGAGGGATGGACTCCATGAAGATTTAAACGAAGAGTCAATAGATGTGGACGAATGGCGGATAGCAGCAATGGACAGAATACAGTTAAGGAGGAAACTTGTAGATGCGTGCGGTCCACTGGGTCTCATCAAGTAGTAGTAGTAGTAGCAGTAGTCCGATGTAACAGTCAGATGGCGATCCAGTAACAGTTTTGGGTTATTGCAGATAACGACTGAGGGCCACGACGACGACACATTCTATGTTTCGTCAAAATAATCAGAAAATCACTTTTAATAAGCAGCAATTAAATTTGTATCCGAAGATTGAGAAAGAGAATAAATTTCAGAGGGAAGATTTCATTTGTTATTATTAAGCAAAAGATAGAAATTCTAAGGAAAGGTTGTGTAAAAAAAAAAAAAAAAAAAAAAAAAAAAAAAAAAAAAAAAAAAGAAGAGATATAGAGGAGACGGGAAAGTTTCACTTGGCGACATCCAATCAGTAAGATTCTTTAGTGAATCTACTGTGAAAATGAATATACTGACTCTGACAATTGTATGAATAAGCTGGTGTTAAGTGGCGCAACACTTATAGTAAACTGTATACCTTTAATTCACAGTCCATCGGCAATTCTGTTTGCTCTATTGATTCTGCGTTGAAAAGCGTTTGTTAAGTGTTGAATCCGCTTTAAACAGTAATATATTTTGTTGCGTGTGCTAATTATAGACAATGTCCCGCAGAATAATTACTCGTTGTCAAAGTGATAAAATGGTAGAAAATACTGACCAGAAATTCTTTTCAGGAATAGACAGGAATAATACGTGTGAAAAACCTGATAGTGAAACATTAGGTGAACAGACATTCGAGAGTAGTAATGATATGGAATCCCTTGATGAACAATCAACTTCAGAAATACCAATTGATAATGAGACATTAGTGCAAAATAATTTGTTTTTAAATACAACAGACGCTACACAGCCACAAATTACGCGTAGCAGACATAATAGTTTCAGTAACGAAACCACTAGAACGCAGTCAAACAGTGTGACTCCATTACGTGCCAAAACAGATTCAAACGGTACACAGGTACATAATCTGCGTAGCATATACCACAGTTTTATTGACAAAAATTCCGGAACCACGGAAGAGGTGATACGATTACAATCGTCTGAGGATGTTCAAATGAACACAGATGTACAACCTTTAACAACGAATACAAATACACACAAATAATCCAAATAATCCAAAACGAATCCAATAAAGGCATTTTTGCTACAAATGGGACAAGACAAGAATCAAAACTTTAACAGAAGGTCACAAGAATCAGCAGACCTAAAAAACGAAATAAAGGTAGTCGCTGAAAAATTAAACCAAGAATTACACGCGAAGATTCAAGAAATAACAGATAAACAAGAAGCATTCGCGGTTAGCATACGAGAAACAATGACAGAAAACTTTTCTAAACAAAACGCTCACATTGATGAACGTTTGAACAATCATACAGAAAACTGTTTGATACGTCACCGCAAACTGGTGCGATCGCAGGATAAAGAACGAAAAGAACTATTACAAACAATTAATAAACAGCGACAGGACGACAAAAAGAAACTGTTTGCTCAAGGAAAAACTTACACGGACAATCACATACCCCCGTGGTCTGGGGGTAGCGTCTTTGATTCATAATTCGGCCCCGGGTTCGATCCCCGCCACTGCCTAAATATTGATAAATAATCACCATTGGCGGCCGAAGACTTCCGGCATAAGAAGTCAGCCTTATTCTGCTAACGGTCTTGTCAAAGAGGGCGGAGGAGCGGATAGAGGTTCAGACCACTCTCTTGTTCTAGGGGTGGGAAATTGCCCCCGAAGGCGGAAGAATCAGCAATGATCAACGACATGAGGATGCAGAATGCAATGGAAACCACTGCATTAAAGACACGTAACGTGTATCCACAGGACATGTAGCCTGTAATTGAAGAAGTGTCATGATGATCTCTCCATTGGCAAAAGAATCTGGAATAGTCCCCCATTCGGATCTCCGGGAGGGGACTGCCAAGGGGGAGGTTACCATGAGAAAAAGATTGAATAACCAACGAAAGGATAACGTTCTACGAGTCGGGGTGTGGAATGTCAGAAGCTTGAACGTGGTAGGGAAACTAGAAAACCTGAAAAGGGAAATGCAAAGGCTCAATCTAGATATAGTAGGGGTCAGTGAAGTGAAGTGGAAGGAAGACAATGATTTCTGGTCAGACGAGTATCGGGTAACATCAACAGCAGCAGAATATGGTATAACAGGTGTAGGATTCGTTATGAATAGGAAGGTAGGGCAGAGGGTGTGTTACTGTGAACAGTTCAGTGACCGGGATGTTCTAATCAGAATTCACAGCAGACCAACACCGGCCGGCCGAAGTGGCCATGCGGTTAAAGGCGCTACAGTCTGGAACCGCAAGACCGCTACGGTCGCAGGTTCGAATCCTGCCTCGGGCATGGATGTTTGTGATGTCTTTAGGTTAGTTAGGTTTATCTAGTTCTAAGTTCTAGGGGACTAATGACCTCAGCAGTTGAGTCCCATAGTGCTCAGAGCCATTTGAACCAAGACCAACACCGACAACGATAGTTCAGGTACACATGCCGACGTCGCAAGCTGAAGATGAACAGATGGAGAAAGTGTATGAGGATATTGAAAGGGTAATGCAGTATATAAAGGGGGACGAAAATCTAATAGTCATAGGCGACTGGAATGCAGTTGTAGGGGAAGGAGTAGAAGAAAAGGTTACAGGAGAATATGGGCTTGGGCCGAGGAATGAAAGAGGAAAAGACTAATTGAGTTCTGTAACAAGTTTCAGCTAGTAATAACGAATACCCTGTTCAAGAATCACAAGAGGAGGAGGTATACTTGGAAAAGGCCGGGAGATCCGGGAAGATTTCAATTAGATTACATCATGGTCAGACAGAGATTCCGAAATCAGATACTGGATTGTAAGGCGTACCCAGGAGCAGATATAGACTCAGATCACAATATACACTCCTGGAAATTGAAATAAGAACACCGTGAATTCATTGTCCCAGGAAGGGGAAACTTTATTGACACATTCCTGGGGTCAGATACATCACATGATCACACTGACAGAACCACAGGCACATAGACACAGGCAACAGAACATGCACAATGTCGGCACTAGTACAGTGTATATCCACCTTTCGCAGCAATGCAGGCTGCTATTCTCCCATGGAGACGATCGTAGAGATGCTGGATGTAGTCCTGTGGAACGGCTTGCCATGCCATTTCCACCTGGCGCCTCAGTTGGACCAGCGTTCGTGCTGGACGTGCATGCCGCGTGAGACGCCGCTTCATCCAGTCCCAAACATGCTCAATGGGGGACAGATCCGGAGATCTTGCTGGCCAGGGTAGTTGACTTACACCTTCTAGAGCACGTTGGGTGGCACGGGATACATGCGGACGTGTATTGTCCTGTTGGAACAGCAAGTTCCCTTGCCGGTCTAGGAATGGTAGAACGATGGGTTCGATGACGAATTGGATGTACCGTGCACTATTCAGTGTCCCCTCGACACTGCTGGGAAGTGGCGGTGCGGTCCCCTACGGCACTGCGTAGGATCCTACGGTCTTGGCGTGCGTCCGTGCGTCGCTGCGGTCCGGTCCCAGGTCGACGGGCACGTGCACCTTCCGCCGACCACTGGCGACAACATCGATGTACTGTGGAGACCTCACGCCCCACGTGTTGAGCAATGCGGCGGTACGTCCACCCGGCCTCCCGCATGCCCACTATACGCCCTCGCTCAAAGTCCGTCAAGTGCACATACGGTTCACGTCCACGCTGTCGCGGCATGCTACCAGTGTTAAAGACTGCGATGGAGCTCCGTATGCCACGGCAAACTGGCTGACACTGACGGCGGCGGTGCACAAATGCTGCGCAGCTAGCGCCATTCGACGGCCAACACCGCGGTTCCTGGTGTGTCCGCTGTGCCGTGCGTGTGATCATTGCTTGTACAGCCCTCTCGCAGTGTCCGGAGCAAGTATGGTGGGTCTGACACACCGGTGTCAATGTGTTCTTTTTTCCATTTCCAGGAGTGTATTATTATTATAGTTTACTGCTTTGAAAGTGAAGTTGCTAAGAGGGCTTCGGAAATCTGCTTATAGGTTCAGCGCACCTGAAGTTAGCGCGCCTAACATAACCTAATGCAAACCGTCCCGTCATGCTCACTTCTGCACAATGATAAACTAAATTAAGTCGATGGAACCAAAATTAGTTGCTGAGTGTTCCGCACATAGAATTTTGGGGGCAGGGGAAGGTGCGGGAGCTGGGTAGGTGAATTAGAGCAGCATGTTTACTTCACAACTCGAAGGCCACGTGTTAGCGGCAGGGGAGCAACACTAACTACTAAGGCTGTGACAAATGACACGACAAGTGCCGGCGACGACGGGAATAAAAGGTGTCATTACGTTACTTGCAAGTCTTGTGCATTACAGCGTCATAAATTATTGACGCCTCACGACCGTTGCTGCAGACAGCGTAACGTGACAAAGACCAGCATTACGATGTTCATAAAATCGATATATCAGCAGGCATTTCCTCATTCACAATTGTATCGCTTCTCCGAAGTACAGTCGGCAGCAAAAAAATGTCCGTTACAGCGCTGAAGCGAATACAACGTAAGAACTAACTTTTTCGGTTAGGCTGAGATAGTGCGGAACAGGAATCGTTCTGACCATTAAAATTGCTACACCAAGAAGAAATGCGGCTGATAAACGGGTATTCATTAGACAGATATGTTTTACTAGAACTGACATGTGATTACATTTTCTCTCGATTAGGGTGCATAGATGCTGAGAAATCAGTACCCAGAACAACCACCTCTGGCCATAATAACGGCCTTAATACGCCTGCGCATTGAGTCAAACAGGGCTTGGAAGGCGTATACAGGTACAGCTGCCCATGCAGCTTCAACACGATACCACAGTTCATCAAGAGTAGTGACTGGCGTATTGTGACGAGCCAGTTGCTCGGCCGCCATTGACCAGACGTTTTCACTTGGTGAGAGATCCGGGGAATGTGCTCGACAGGGCAGCAGTCGAACATTTTCTGTACCCAGAAAGGCCCGTACAAGACCTGCAACATTCGGTCGTGCATTATCCTGCTGAAATGTAGGGTTTCGCAGGGATAGAATGAAGGGTAGAGCCACGGGTCATAACACATCTGAAATGTAACGTCCACTGTCCAAAGTGCCGTCAATGCGAACAAGAGGTGACTGAGACGTTACGGCCATGCGCATAAGATGCATGTCATCTCGGCTGCTAGTGATACGAGGCCGTTGGGATCCAGCACGGCGTTCCGTATTACCCTCCTGAACACACCGATTCCATATTCTGCTAACAGTCATTGGATCTCGACCAACGCGAGCAGCAATCTCGCAATACGACAAACCGCAATCGCGATAGGCTACAATCCGACCTTCATGAAAGTCGGAAACGTGATGGTACGCATTTCTCCTCCTTACACGAGGCATCACAACAACGTTTCACCAGGCTACGCCGGTCAACTGCTGTTTGTGTATGAGATATCGGTTTAGAAACTTTCCTCATGTCAGCATGTTGTAGGTGTCGCCACCAGCACCAACCTCTGTGAATGCTCTGAAAAGCTAATCATTTGCGTATCACAGCATCTTCTTCCTGTCGGTTAAATTTCGCGTCTGTAGCACGTCATCTTCGTGGTGTAGCAATTTTAATAGCCAGTAGTGTATAACATTGCCTTCAAGTTTATCTCCACCGTACAGACACTCTGTAAGCCTTGTTCATTTCTCCAAAAACGGGCCAAACATGGTCCAATATGTCTATTCTCATGCGTTTTGATCCAGCGTCAAGAGTCGCGGCACCCATCTTGCAGATAATTTTTTTCATTTCTAATGCTTCAGTTAAAATGTGATGCACCCTTTCAGATGACATCTGGCAAGCGTGAGCAATTTCAAGCACTTTCAATCGGCGATCCTCTGTGACCATTTTGTGCACTTTTGCAATGATTTCTGGAGTAGTGACACATCATGACCGACCACTGCACGGATCTTCGTCTAAGCTCTCCCAACCAAATTTAAACTCATTTGTCCACTTGAATACAAATGAGCTAAGTCCCTCCAGTGTACTCTGGAAATCTGCATGAATTTCCTCTGCTTTCATACCTTTCTTTATGAAGTGCATATTCTGCTCGAATCTCGATTATTTCCATCTTCGCAAATAACTACGCGGAAACAACAGAACCACGTCATCGCCACAGCTCTCTTCCAAGAACACTGACATGGCACGTGTTTACAGGCAACAGTCAAAAGAATATCACGTGAACAACTCGTTGCGCTAGTGCTGACCTCTTGTGGTGATTCAGAGAACTTTCAAACCACCCTCGTGCGCCGACTTTAGCTGTATATACACTGCGTGGACCCTTAACCAATAGCGTTTGTGCTTGTCATCACTGCAGATGCATGCTCATTGTGAAGGCGTTCTATGCTACGGGACACAGGTTCTGTTCCTTATTAAGTTGCAGCGCTCTCTTTTAGTTTTCTTGCCTTGCCGTGAGAGAGCGGCATTATAAGAAGAGAGACTCACACTATACGGCAACCACGCTTCATTGCGGTTTATAACACGCCTCATAGACCGGATACAGATGATCACTGAAGTGGCTGGCCTTTTGGGTTGAGTATTAAGCCGTAAAGGAGGTATCTATACTGTACCCTCTTAAGGGGTGAAAATTTCCTGCTCTGGGGAAAGGCCCCTCCAATGTGCGGTACCTGTGGCGCACAGGTCACTGTGCGCCACGTTTTATTGGATTGCGTTTTATATTCTAACTAGTGGGCCGTGGCTAACTTGCCGGCGGATCTGCCATCTCTTTTAGGAAATACTCAAACGGATGTGGTTAAAGTTTTAAAGTCCTGTACACTTGTCCAATTCTTTTACCAAGATTTTAGAGAGAGGCACTCAATTTGTTCACAGGATGACTGGCTCGCCCGTATTTTACGTAAGTGTCCAGCCAGTGACAATTTCCTGTGGCGTCCTTGACGCTCTTTTCTCGTTTTCCTTACGTTTTATTTTCTCATACAGCATTTTTCATCTTTTCTCGCTTTCTTTGCGTGTATGCTTCCATTTTACTAAATTTGACCACATTCGTTTCTTTTAATGTGTGTCAGGGCACTGATGACCACGACGTTGAGCGCCCGTAAGTCCCAGAACACACACACACACACACACACACACACACACACACACACACACACGCAATATTGTAAAATGTATTTTGTTGTTTAGTGTTTTTGTAGCTAAAAGCAATTAATACAGGGTTATTACAAATGATTGAAGCGATTTCACAGCTCTACAGTAACTTTATTATTTGAGATATTTTCACAATGCTTTGCACACACATACAAAAACTCAAAAAGTTTTTTAGGCATTCACAAATGTTCGATATGTGCCCCTTTAGTGATTCGGCAGACATCAAGCCGATAATCAAGTTCCTCCCACACTCGGCGCAGCATGTCCCCATCAATGAGTTCGCAAGCATCGTTGATGCGAGCTCGCAGTACTGGCACGTTTCTTGGTAGAGGAGGTTTAAACACTGAATCTTTCACATAACCCCACAGAAAGAAATCGCATGGGGTTAAGTCGGGAGAGCGTGGAGGCCATGACACGAATTGCTGATCATGATCTCCACCACGACCGATCCATCGGTTTTCCAATCTCCTGTTTAAGAAATGCCGAACATCATGATGGAAGTGTGGTGGAGCACCATCCTGTTGAAAGATGCAGTCGGCGCTGTCTGTCTCCAGTTGTGGCATGAGCCAATTTTCCAGCATGTCCAGATACACGTGTCCTGTAACGTTTTTTTTCGCAGAAGAAAAAGGGGCCGTAAACTTTAAACCGTGAGATTGCACAAAACACGTTAACTTTTGGTGAATTGCGAATTTGCTGCACGAATGCGTGAGGATTCTCTACCGCCCAGATTCGCACATTGTGTCTGTTCACTTCACCATTAAGAAAAAATGTTGCTTCGTCACTGAAAACAAGTTTCGCACTGAACGCATCCTCTTCCTCGAGCTGTTGCAACCGCGCCGAAAGTTCAAAGCGTTTCACTTTGTCATCGGGTGTCAGGGCTTGTAGCAATTGTAAACGGTAAGGCTTCTGCTTTAGCCTTTTCCGTAAGATTTTCCAAACCGTCGGCTGTGGTACGTTTAGCTCCCTGCTTGCTTTATTCGTCGACTTCCGCGGGCTACGGGTGAAACTTGCCCGCACGCGTTCAACCGTTTCTTCGCTCACTGCAGGCCGACCCGTTGATTTCCCCTTACAGAGGCATCCAGAAGCTTTAAACTGCGCATACCATCGCCGAATGGAGTTAGCAGTTGGTGGATCTTTGTTGAACTTCGTCCATATTACGTGGAATTACTTATAAAAATCCCATAGCAACCGTTGCCTAGGCACCCAGAATCAGCTGCAGCAGGTTAGCGATAACTAGTCTTACACACTGCAGAGGAAGGTTGGATGCTTAATTTTCTGGAACAAATCGAAATCTCAAGAAGTCTTCATTCCCATTCTCTCGATACAACTAATGATCGAACACACTTGTATCACAAAAATATTTCAATTAATCATGACGTTATCCAGGCAGCCTTAAGTCCCCATATAACGTAATATTTTCCTTGTACAGGCCCTCTTCTCTCGTAATGTTGTGATGGTTCCGCATCCTTTTTTCTATTACTTCCCGTTTTTCCACTTTAAAAAATTCACCAATCTCGTATCTGTTTAAACCGCGCATACGCTACGGGTCGTGTGCGGCTTCAATACTCACGGCTAATATTTAGTCCGGTCCTGATGTCTGTTTTATTTTTTTATTTTTTAGGTCCGTTTTACTCTTTTGACGCCTCACATGATTAAGTGATTCTATTTGTAAGTAACGTCCTGTTCTCTTTTAATTTGTTTTAATTTTCAAATTTCAGTCGCATAGCTAGTGTACCCAATAAAAGATTGTGTATTAAGCAATCATCCAGCTGGCCGACCCGTAAGAAGAACTCTTTATATATATACAGTACATAGTATTCTACGTTATCACGCTTACTGGTAATGAAGGAACTACATGGTTGCTTGACACCTCATACAGTTAACAGTTTTTTTTAATATAAAGGTGTTAAAACTAGTAAAATGAAACTGAATGAAATGTCCAATTGTCCGCTGTAGCTTACAATCCCACACAACCGGTTTCGCAACTTTTGCTTCTTCTGGTGTAGTATGTTACAGACTGTCACAGTGTAGCAATTGGTGTGGCTAGGTACAGATTTCTGCATTTCTCAGATGATAAAAAAAGCCATCGATAAATGATAAAAAGACCATTGTCAGTTACGAAAGCCGTATCTGTGTTAAGTCGTGAACTGTGCACATTGTGTGGGTTTATTGTTGACCTGAATTAATACAGCTATAGCGGACCAGTGGGTATTTCATTCAGTTTTATTTTAATACTTTAAACACCTATATTTAAAAAAAAACTGTTCTCTGTGTGAAGTATCAAGCAATCACGTGTAACTATTTTAGCTGTGCCTGGCCCAGTTTTAAAATTATCTGTGAAGGACCTGTCACAGCTTCCATGCAACAGGGCCGTAATTTATGGCAATAAACTGAAATGAACTTCACTAAAACAAAATCACTTTATATATTAACAGCTGATAACAGATAACTAAATATGTAATGCAAAGCATTGCGTGATACCTTTGTTGTTGAATACGAACGACCTCTTTAGAGTTTTAAGGTAACAGATCAATAATTATGCGAATAAATTGCACTGAACTGTCCCACTAATCTGTACATTCTTCCAACGGACAACCACATTCTTTTTTTCCACGTCTATTCCTTCCAGTACGACTTGATTTTGTGCGTCATTTGGCCACTTAACATTTGTCGTTGTTCGACAGTTATAAGTTTCAAATGATTCCTTTTCTTCTCCAGATATCTGACTGTCCACGCTTCACTTCCACTGAATTCAGACGTCCAGACGTACACATTCGAAAACAGCACAGCTGTTGTCGTAAAGAAGAAACGGAGCGACTTATATGGCGTCCAAAAGGGCATGATCATTGGCTTTCGGGCCAAGGATGGAAGCATTTCCGAAACGTCCAAGTGTGTAAACTGTTCGCGTGCCGCGATGGCTGAAGTATACGATGCGTGGAAACATGACGCTATGTAAAATGCACCGAGGCAAGTGTAGTGCACTACAGGCTATAAATTACAGGGGCAAAGACGGCTGCGAAGATGTGTACGGGCGGACAGACATGTAACTTTTGGGCAAGTGAACACCCAGATGAACCAAGGGGCTACCAACAGCGATCCCTCAACGACTGTTCAGCGAAAGTGACTACGTATGGGCATGTGTAGCAGGCGCCTGGTTCAAGAACTCATACTACACTGAAGAGCCAAAGAGATTGGTACACCTGCCTAACACCGTGTAGGGCCCCCGAGAGCACGCAGAAGTGCCGCAACATGACGTGGCATGGGATCGACAGGGAGTCTGACAATACAGTATATCACTTCCCCTCCACGAGGAGACAATTCGAGAAATTAGAACCAACACAGAGGCTTACCGAGAATCATTCTTCCCACGCGCTATTCGCGAGTGGAACAGGCTTGGAGGTATCAGATTGTGGTACTGAAAGTACCCTCCACCACGGGAAAGATTACCCAAGAATGTTTTCGTAGGAATAAATACATTAAAAGTTGGTGTACTAGATGCAGTGATATGTTTCAATGATGGAGTGATAGGAAGGTTGGAAGTCCTGAGAAATTTAGGCAAAAAATGTGGCTCCAATATGGAAGATAAATTGCTTGCGTGTGACAGACAACGGGTGCATGAAGCTGAAAGATTTGCTCTTCAAGTTACCAAAGAAGCAAGAAGTGCTAAAAGGAATACCAAAAGGAAGGTTTAAGATGAAGAAATGCTGCAGTACGAAGACTATGCTTCAAGAATGTTTTGAGGCACAATTTGATTGGACTCATATCTTCGTTCGCTATTTCCCGCAAGCTGTATTTTTCAGAATTCAGGTAGAAATATTTCCTAAAGTTTATAAAGCATTGCTCTAATATTTTTCTGTAACTTGCAACAGTCCATCTTATGCAGCAGACCTACGCTTTATTGCAGAATCGACTAAGTTATAGAAAAAATAACATTTTTATTAGGAAAAAAATTATAAAAATTAAAATGTAAGATGTGATATTTTTTTATCTTTGTAATATACGTAACAGGTGGAGTTAAGTAGGTCTAGTACCTCAGCCATCATGTCAAACATATATGCTAGAAATTTGGTCTCCTTCAAATGTATAACATGGTATCTCAATTTCAGAAATAATTTTGTAAAAAAAAAATGCATCAATTTCTTTGTAATTCTTTTTAATAGCCCTAATCAGGTTCAAAAATATTCAAAATACTTCCAATTTGTTTAAGAAGTATGCTACATTACCTGATATCAGCAAAAAAATCTGTAAAACACATACATTATAAACAGTGCCTGAAAGAAATAGCTGTTGATTTTTACGTGATATTGAGCCAGAAACGTACCCTGTATCCTTAAGAGTACGAAGGGTGGAGATCTCCTCTGAACAGCACGTTGCAAGGCATCCCAAGTATGCTCAATAATGTTCATGTCTGGGGAGTTTGGTGCCTAGCGGAAGTTTTAAACTCGGAAGATTGTCCTGGAGCCACTCTGTAGCAATTCTGGACTTGTGGGGTGTCTCATTGTGCTGCTGGAATTGCCCAAGTCCGTCAGAATGCACAATGGACATGAATGGATGCAGGTGACCACAGAGCAATCTTGCGTACGTGTCAACTGCCAATATGTCAGAGTCGTATCTAGACGTATCATGGCTTCCATATCAATCCAACTGCACACGCCCCACTCCATTACAGAGCCCCCACCAGCTTGAACAGTCCCCTGCTGACATGCAAGGTCCATGGTTTCATGAGGTTGTCTCCATACGTGTACACGTCCATCCGATCGACACAATTTGAAACGAGATTTGTCCGATCGGGCAACATGTTTCCAGTCATCAACAGTCCAATGTCGGTGTGGATGGGCCCAGGCGAGGCGTAAAGCTTTGTCTCCTGCAATCATCAAGGGTTGGCCTTCGGCTGCGAAAGCCCATACCGATGACGTTTCATTGAATGGTTCGCACGATGACACTTCTTGATGTCTCACCATTGAAATCTGCAGCAAATTGCTGAAGAGTTTCACTTCCGTCACCTTCAACGGTTATCTTCAGTCGTCGTTGGTCCATTTCTTGCAGAATCTTTTCCGGCCGCAACGATATCGGAGACTTGATGTTTTACCGGATTCCTGATCTTCACGGTACACTCGTGAAATGGTCGTACGGGAAAATTACCAGTTCATCGCTACCTCGGAGATGCTGTGCCCCATCGCTCGCGCGCTGACTATAATACCACGTTCAAACTGACTTAAATCTTGATAACCTGCCATTGTAGCAGCTGTAAGCGATGAAACAACTGCACGAGACACTTGTCTTATATAGGCATTACCGACCGCAGCCCCGTATTCTGCCGGTTTACATAACTCTGAATTTGAATAGGCATGCCTATAGTAGTTTCTTTGGCGCTTCATTGTAATTCACCGACAACGAAGGATGAAATCTGCACGACAATACCGCAACTAGACATCCACTGAGTTCCTATAGATATCCTTCTCAGATGAGTCACGTTTCGTGCTCCACTGCAGAGCTGATCGTTGGCGTGAAACGTCTGAAAGCAAACACCCTGCGTGCATTATGCTCTGGGGTATGTTTTCCTGGCATTCCCTGGATGATCTAGTCATTCTGGAAGGCGTAACAGATGAACACATTTATGCATCAATTGTTGAGGAACATGTCCACCCCTATATTCAGTCTATTTCTGCTCGGTAGGATGTCATTTACCAGCAGGACAATGCAGAATAACACACAGCTTGCAGTGTGCGCATGTGTTTCGAAGAGCACCAGGATAAGTTTATCGTAGTCCCCTGGCCATCGAGCTCCCCGGATCTAAGCCCAATCGAGAATCAATGGGACCACATCGATTGGGCTGTTCTTGCCCTAGATCTTCACCCATGAAAACAAGCACAACTGGCCAAGGCAGTGGAAACGGCATGGCTCCACATGTCTAACCCAATCGAGAATCAATGAGACCACATCGATTGGGCCTTTCGTGCCATAGATCTTCACCCATGAAACCTAGCACAACTGGCCAAGGCAGTGGAGACGGCATGACTCGACATATCTAACCCAATCGAGAATCAATGGGACCACGATTGGGCTGTTCGTGCCATAGATCTTCACCCACGAAACGTAGCACATCTGGCCAAGGCAGTGGAGACGGCATGGCTCGACATATCTGAACCAGTCGAGAATCAATGAGACCACATCGATTGGGCTGTTCGTGCCATACGTCTTCACCCACGAAATCTAGCACAACTGGCCAAGGCAGTGGAGACGGCATGGCTCGACATATCTGAACCAGTCGAGAATCAATGGGACCACATCGATTGGGCTGTTCGTGCCATACATCTTCACCCACGAAATTTAGCACAACTGGCCAAGGCGTATCTAACCCAATGGATAAACAATGGGACCACATTGATTGGGCTTTTCGCGCCATAGATCTTTCTTTACCCATGAAACCTAGCACAACAGGCCAACGCATGGTATTCCTCCACATACCTGTCAGCACCTTACAGAAGCTCACTCTTCCTTCACGTCCGTCCACGCTGAAATAGGCGTATACTCAGGGTATATTAATACGTCTGATACCAGTAGAGTTCTTTTATGAAAGCAAGCAATCTTTGCCTTTACCGATCTACGTACTTACATCTCTCATACTTTGAACATCTTGTGTAACCTTACTTCCAGGAGAGAACAACTCCTTCATTTATTCCACTACTGCATCGTTGGCATTAGTTATCTCAAGCAAGTCGCTATTGCCCAATTCACTTCTCATCACAACCTTTCCATTGATTATCTTCAAACCACACTTTCAATTAAGTACAATGTCCATCGCTGTCAACACATCTGGCCGAAGGTCTCCGCGAATGAGCCAGAGCGTTGCGGCTACCGCCCAACCACGATACTGAATGCTGCCTTTTGAAATAGAAGGCAACTGACACGGTAAGGAAACCTTATGAATGGAGCAGAGACGAATAGGGAATCATTCTTGCGACGATACTGGACGAAAAGGGGAAAAATCCTCAGACTTAAACGCCTTTGGCAACGGGCAGGTTGTTATGGGACAGTGCATGGGAACGAACATCCTGGAAGCCGCAAGGCTGGTCAGCTGTTTGCGGATAATGTCGTGAGCATCTGTGGAAAGAGGATGGAAGATGGTACAACCACAAGTAGGTGACAAGAGGTTGGACGTGGTAAGTGTGAGTTAACGAGCATTGCGCTCTCATTTAAAGATATGGCCGAAAGAGTCAGCCTACAGGAATTGTGAAACGAACCCTGTCGTCCAGGACCGCGTGCCATAAAGGGCGCAGATTCACCACGAGATGGGAAAACTCACAGGCGCCTGTTGGCTAGTGAGGCCTAAGTGCTGTAGTGTGCGAGTGAGACAGACGAGAACCTATGTCATAGGGAAACCCAGTAGAAGCCTTTTGTGGCCGAGGAGATGTAGCAGTGTTAAATATGGCGGACCTAACATGGCCATAAAGGGAAACATTTATAAAAATTGTTTAATTCTGTAGTAATGCAGGGAATCAAGCCACAGTAATCTGCCGTCCTCCATAAATTTTCATGGTGATCCCAATAAAACTTGAATATTGATCATATCTATAATAGTTTAGGATTTATTGTTAAAGCGAAATTCACAAGTTTTGTAACAGTGACCTGAATGCTAAAATCTAAACGCTTTAGTCGATGTTAAAGTGTAAAGTAATGTAGAATAAGCCAATTAGATGGACGGCTTCAGGAATGGGAATTGTGCTAGTCAGTTAAGCGCAGCTGTTCGGCGCGCGGGAAACGCGGTCGGAGACGGGCAGAGGGCAATTCTGATCTAGACGCCAAAGGGTGCAGTGTTGGTAGAGACGCGAAAGCGGACGGTCGGTCTTTAGGAAACTAGGAAGTGAAACGACTTAAAAAAATTTCGCGTTGTGTGGTATCCCGGGACTTTGTCTTTGAGCGGTGAGCAGCCGCGTGCTTGGTGTGAATTCTAACTTTTCGCGTAGATAACTTGTTTTTCGCGATGAGATTGTGAATGATCGAACTCTGTCAAATTGATATGCGCTAGAGTGTAACGACCACTTTCGCTATAGTTTGCTTTCTAAATAAACATTATTCTTACCAAATCGCAACTGTGTGGCCTGCATCACATATGGGTCGGTAGTTTAGTTCCCGATATTATTGTTAATGTTATTATATGTTATGTTAACTTTGTATTACTACAGGAAAATTAAAGAGACCTTTGGAGAGAAGAGAACCACTTTTATGAATATCAAGAGCTCAGATGGAAATCCAGTTCTAAGCAAAGAAGGGAAGGCAGAAAGGTGGAAGGAGTATATAGAGGGTTTATACAAGGGCGATGTACTTGAGGACAATATTATGGAAATGGAAGAGGATGTAGATGAAGACGAAATGGGAGATAAGATACTGCGTGAAGAGTTTGACAGAGCACTGAAAGACCTGAGTCGAAACAAGGCCCCGGGAGTAGACAACATTCCATTAGAACTACTGATGGCCTCGGGAGAGCCAGTCATGACAAAACTCTACCATCTGGTGAGCACGGTGTATGAGACAGGCGAAATACCCTCAGACTTCAAGAAGAATATAATAATTCCAATCTTAAAGAAAGCAGGTGTTGACAGATGTGAAAATTACCGAACTATCAGTTTAATAAGTCACAGCTGCAAAATACTAACGCGAATTCTTTACAGACGAATGGAAAAACTGGTAGAAGCGGACCTCGGGGAAGATTAGTTTGGATTCCGTAGAAATGTTGGAACACGTGAGGCAATAATAACCTTACGACTTATCTTAGAAGAAAGATTAAGAAAAGGCAAACCTACGTTTCTAGCATTTGTAGACTTAGAGAAAGCTTTTGACAATGTTAACTGGAATTCTCTATTTCAAATTCTGAAGGTGGCAGGGGTAAAATACAGGGAGCGAAAGGCTATTTACAATTTGTACAGAAACCAGATGGCAGTTATAAGAGTCGAGGGGCATGAAAGGGAAGCAGTGGTTGGGAAAGGAGTGAGACAGGGTTGTAGCCTCTCCCCGATGTTATTCAATCTGTTCATTGAGCAAGCAGGAAAGGAAACAAAACAAAAATTCGGAGTAGGTATTAAAATTCATGGAGAAGAAGTAAAAACTTTGAGGTTCGCCGATGACATTGTAATTCTGTCAGAGACAGCAAAGGACTTGGAAGAGCAGTTGAACGGAATGGACAGTGTCTTGAAAGGAGGATATAAGATGAACATCAACAAAAGCAAAACGAGAATAATGGAATGTAGTCAAATTAAGTCGGTTGATGCTGAAGGAATTAGATTAGGAAATGAGACACTTAAAGTAGTAAAGGAGTTTTGCTATTTAGGAAGTAAAATAACTGATGATGGTCGAAGTAGAGAGGATATAAAATGTAGACTGGCAATGGCAAGGAAAGAGTTTCTCAAAAAGTGAAATTTGTTAACATCGAGTATAGATTTAAGTGTCAGGAAGTCGTTTCTGAAAGTATTTGTATGGAGTGTAGCCATGTATGGAAGTGAAACATGGACGATAACTAGGTTGGACAAGAAGAGAATAGAAGCTTTCGAAATGTGGTGCTACAGAAGAATGCTGAAGATAAGGTGGGTAGATCACGTAACTAATGAGGAGGTATTGAGTAGGATTGGGGAGAAGAGAAGTTTGTAGCACAACTTGACTAGAAGAAGGGATCGGTTGGTAGGACATGTTTTGAGGCACCAAGGGATCACAAATTTAGCATTGGAGGGCACCGTGGAGGGTAAAAATCGTAGAGGGAGACCAAGAGATGAATACACTAAGCAGATTCAGAAGGATGTAGGTTGCAGTAGGTACTGGGAGATGAAGAAGCTTGCACAGGATAGAGTAGCATGGAGAGCTGCATCAAACCAGTCTCAGAACTGAAGACCACAACAACAACAACAACTTTGTATTTTGTAAACTTGGCATCAGCCTGACAATTTAACCAAAGGGCCACAAGTGTCTAATCTAGGGCGCGTAATGCAACACGTGCGGTTCTTCTCCTATACGAGTCTGAGCCAAGACATTTCGACGAAGAGGAACCGCATGTGAGGCCGAACATCTTTGGGCTGTTAGCTTTCATAAGGTTATGGCTGAGTACTCGACATACCACTGCGGACGTCAGGTTGACCTTACCGATAAACAGATTACTCGCCATAGGATCGCGTTAATTTAACTACAAGTGTTGCACAACTGATATCTTTACTGGACTAAACAGGGACGAATGTAACATACATGAAACATCGGTGCTATAACTCACAAAGATCACAAAAATAGGGGACCCGTCAAACTACTGAATCAGGAAACAGTCACTGTATAGCTCTATTTATTCCAAGTACCTGTAGACTTCATATCAAACACAAATTGCATAAATGATAGAGAACAGTATCGTTCATGAAATGTTGATATTGGTTGCAACTGAATTATAGTTTCAATACCTTATCAGGGGTCCGATAATGGGTCTGCATTGAGAAAGTTAGAATTTGCATGAATTCTGGAAAACAAGTATGTTTGCTGCACAGTCATTGTTAATCAAGAATGAAGGACAGACACACAGGAAGAATGAGGCTTACACCTACCGCCTTGACCGAGCGCATGTAGAGCCTGTGATTGCTAATAAGCGTATCTGGCATAAAATTTAAAAGTCTTAACGTCAACTGAAATCTTCAAATGCCTCCTGCAACCCGGTTTGTAACCTCTGTTGTTGTTCACCGTACTGGTGCCTGCGAGTGGCTGACGTGGTGGCCGGAGAACTACAAGTTATCTAGCCAGCACCAAAAGCTGCTCTCCCTCAAATCCCAGAGCAGAAGACCCTCCCTACCAGCTGAAGTACCGCCGTCGAATCTCGAATGGAAGTGTAGTCCTACAGAGCATTCCCAGCAGGAAGTGAATTCCTACGCTGTCTTTGTGAGTCTGAGCCTTGTGCATGATCACCAGCGACAGTGGTTCTTACCAATTCCGACCGATCACATACATTCTAATAAGGCAACAGTCTCCCAAAGTAAATTTTAATTTGGTCAGCCAATAGTGGGGACTTTTAGCGTTTAGCTCAGAAACGAGCAGCATTTTAGCCCCACTGTTTGGCCCATTATGCCAGCCAGTAAGGCCTCCTCCATGTACGCCGAAGCAAGCTTTGTTCATCCACTCCAGAATTTATTTATGGTAACGAATGGTAGCTACTTGTGTAGGCCCTTAACAAAAATCTAAAGCTTCATTTACCTAGGCACCAGCTTGACGGCTTTCATTACTCATGTTGAAGAGTTTCACTATTTAGTGTCAATTGCCATTTTTTCGTCTGTACAGATATCTTGTCTAAATAATTTTGCAAGTAGTTTTGATCATCTGATGACGGTTAATCACAGCATCATCTGCAATCTAAGAATGTCGTTTATGTAGATTAGGAACACCGAATGGACCATAACACTTTCCATCAATTACTACGAACTGTGACCTTCCTGATAGGAAATCACGGATCCAGGAACACAACTGAGACGATATTCCACAAGCACGCGATTTGTAGAAGTCGCTTTTGAACAACCGCGTCAAAAGCCTTCTGAAAGTCCAAAACTATGGAATAAGTCTGACGCCTCCTCTGAATGACACACATTATTTTGTGAGAATAAAGGACTAGTTCTGTTTCAAAAGAACGATATTTTCTGAATCCATGTTGGTTATTTGTCAATAAATCGTATTCTTTCAGGTAATCCATGATGTTCTGGCACAGTATATGTATGTGCGGAATTGTATCGGTTAGATTTGGAAATCAGTGACCTTAATTTTATCAGTACTCACATCTCATTTCTCAATGTGATTCACTTTATGTTTGGTAGTTTTATCAAATTAATTGAGTTTGATTATGATGGATGACAGTTTTGATAAGAATTATCACATATAATCACAGCTCCCCCAGTTTTAAAATTTGTGGCCGGCCGCTGTGACCGAGCGCTTCTGGGCGCTTCAGTCCGGAACCGCGTGACTGCTACGGTGTGTGATGTCCTTAGGTTAGTTAGGTTTAAGTAGTTCTGGGGGACTGATGAACTCAGATGTTAAGTCCCATAGTGCTCAGAGCCATTTGAACCATTTTTAAAATTTGTGCAGATGTAGTTACGTTATACTGAGCACAGCATAAGAACATCCAGGAAATGTTCAGTCATTTAGCACTGGAAATGGCACAGTCTTACTGTGGGAACACTTTATTAGCCTTTGTCACAACTATTTGTACCTACATAACTAGATTCAGATAATTAAATATCACTTGCCTGCGAAAGGCAAAAGTATCAAATTCGGGTCTCAGTCTAGTATACAGTTTTAATCCGCCAGGAAGTTTCATGTTAGTGCACAATGCATTGCAGAGTAAAAAATCCAGTATGGAAACATTGCCCGGGCTGTAGCTAAGCCATAAGTCCGCAATACCCTTTCCTCCAGGAGTGCTAGTCTTGGAAGATTCGTAGGAGAACCTCTGTGAAGTTTGGACGTTAGGAGACGAGGTACCGGCGGAAGTGAAGCTGTGAGGACGGGTCCTGAGTCGTGCTTGGGTTGCTCAGTCTGTAGGACAATTTACCCGCAGAAGACGAAGGTCCCAAGGTTGAGTCTCGGTCCGGCACACAGTTTTAAACTGCCAGGAAGTTTCACTCTTACTTCTAAACTAACTTTACATCATTCTTCTAAATTAACTTTACAGTTATTATCCTTTACGTAAATACTTTATTCACACTCATTTACTTTACAAAAATGGCATTGTCTCAGTATTATCACTCATTCATTGATCGCTTATGGGCTAACCCAGACACAGTCCATATTGTACAAAAGTTTGCTCAAATTCACCATTACTTTAAGCAGTTGAATACTCACACGCTTTTCCGCAATATATATATATATATACTCCTGGAAATGGAAAAAAGAACACATTGACACCGGTGTGTCAGACCCACCATACTTGCTCCAGACACTGCGAGAGAGCTGTACAAGCAATGATCACACGCACGGCACAGCGGACACACCAGGAACCGCGGTGTTGGCCGTTGAATGGCGCTAGCTGCGCAGCATTTTTGCACCGCCACCGTCAGTGTCAGCCAGTTTGCCGTGGCATACGGAACTCCATCGCAGTCTTTAACACTGGTAGCATGCCGCGACAGCGTGGACGTGAACCGTTTGTGCAGTTGACGGACTTTGAGCGAGGGCGTATAGTGGGCATGCGGGAGGCAGGGTGGACGTACCGCCGAATTGCTCAACACGTGGGGCGTGAGGTCTCCACAGTACATCGATGTTGTCGCCAGCGGTCGGCGGAAGGTGCACGTGCCCGTCGACCTGGGACCAGACCGCAGCGACGCACGGATGCACGCCAAGACCGTAGGATCCTACGCAGTGCCGTAGGGGACCGCACCGCCACTTCCCAGCAAATTAGGGACACTGTTGCTCCTGGGGTATCGGCGAGGACCATTCGCAACCGTCTCCATCAAGCTGGGCTACGGTCCCGCACACCGTTAGGTCGTCTTCCGCTCACGGCCCAACATCGTGCAGCCCGCCTCCAGTGGTGTCGCGACAGGCGTGAATGGAGGGACGAATGGAGACGTGTCGTCTTCAGCGATGAGAGTCGCTTCTGCCTTGGTGCCAATGATGGTCGTATGCGTGTTTGGCGCCGTGCAGGTGAGCGCCACAATTAGGACTGCATACGACCGAGGCACACAGGGCCAACACCCGGCATCATGGTGTGGGGAGCGATCTCCTACACTGGCCGTACACCACTGGTGATCGTCGAGGGGACACTGAATAGTGCACGGTACATCCAAACCGTCATCGAACCCATCGTTCTACCATTCCTAGACCGGCAAGGGAACTTGCTGTTCCAACAGGACAATGCACGTCCGCATGTATCCCGTGCCACCCAACGTGCTCTAGAAGGTGTAAGTCAACTACCCTGGCCAGCAAGATCTCCGGATCTGTCCCCCATTGAGCATGTTTGGGACTGGATGAAGCGTCGTCTCACGCGGTCTGCACGTCCAGCACGAACGCTGGTCCAACTGAGGCGCCAGGTGGAAATGGCATGGCAAGCCGTTCCACAGGACTACATCCAGCATCTCTACGATCGTCTCCATGGGAGAATAGCAGCCTGCATTGCTGCGAAAGGTGGATATACACTGTACTAGTGCCAACATTGTGCATGCTCTGTTGCCTGTGTCTATGTGCCTGTGGTTCTGTCAGTGTTATCATGTGATGTATCTGACCCCAGGGATGTGTCAATAAAGTTTCCCCTTCCTGGGACAATGAATTCACGGTGTTCTTATTTCAATTTCCAGGAGTGTATATAGAACAAGTAATATACAGGGTGATTCAAAAAGAATACCACAACTTTAGGAATTTAAAACTCTGCAACGACAAAAGGCAGAGCTAAGCACTATCTGTCGGCGAATTAAGGGAGCTATAAAGTTTCATTTAGTTGTACATTTGTTCGCTTGAGGCGTTGTTGACTAGGCGTCAGCGTCAGTTGATGCTAAGATGGCGACCGCTCAACAGAAAGCTTTTTGTGTTATTGAGTACAGCAGAAGTGAATCGACGACAGTTGTTCAGAGTGCATTTCGAACGAAGTATGGTGTTAAACCTCCTGATAGGTGGTGTATTAAACGTTGGTATAAACAGTTTACAGAGAATGGGTGTTTGTGCAAAGGGAAAAGTTCTGGACGGCCGAGAACGAGTGATGAAAATGTAGCACGCATCCAGCAAGCATTTGTTCGCAGCCCAGGAAAATCGACTCGCAGAGCTAGCAGAGAGCTGCAAATTCCACAATTTCAGCAGGATGGAGCGCCACCACATTGGCACTTATCTGTCCGTAACTACCTGAACGTCAACTACCTGAGGCGATGGATCGGCCGCCAGGCAGCCCATGACAGAGCACTTCATCACTGGCCTCCAAGAAGCCCCGATCTTACCCCCTGCGATTTTTTTCTTATGGGGGTATGTTAAGGATATCGTGTTTCGGCCACCTCTCCCAGCCACCATTGATGATTTGAAACGAGAAATAACAGCAGCTATCCAAACTGTTACGCCTGATATGCTACAGAGAGTGTGGAACGAGTTGGAGTATCGGGTTGATATTGCTCGAGTGTCTGGAGGGGGCCATATTGAACATCTCTGAACTTGTTTTTGAGTGAAAAAAAAACTTTTTAAATACTCTTTGTAATGATGTATAACAGAAGGTTATATTATGTTTCTTTCATTAAATACACATCTTTAAAGTTGTGGTATTCTTTTTGAATCACCGTGTATATAAAAATATCTTCATAATAACAGACATAACCCTGTATATATCAAAAGCAAGTAATATATACCTACACACTACTAATGCAAATGGATACACAGGGTGGCCAGGAACAGTCTGAAAAGTTTGTAAGGGTGCTGCAATATCTAGGTTGTGTTGAGCAGTAAGAGTTAACAGAAAAAAATTAATATGTTGCGTCATTTCTGAGTTAATTAGCATTTAAGTTTGGTATTCAGGCCGTTATGTGCACAGATTCAAGTGCTCCACCAGAGACGGTGTCACATTACGTGCTCTTCGTTTAGTTTCCTAAAGCTGAACAAGAGAGAGATACAAAACCTGGACGTGGGATCGAACCCGAGCCAGAGGCTGAGCAGTCTCATGTTCTAACACCCACGCTATGAGAACAATTGACACTAACTGTATCTGGCGGGCCGCCTGAATTGTCATGTACAATGGCCTGATAAGCTAACTTCTATGCTATGTAACTTGGAAACGGCGCAACTTAGGGAACCTTTTTCCTAACAATTATTTCTCTGCACAGCTGACCCTAAAACACCCTCATACGCTTTTCAGCCCGTTTCTGACCTCCCAGTACATGCATGTCATCAAAAAATATTTTCATTTTGTGTGTTCGTGTATATAACAAAAATCATGCACATTTTAGGAAATAGGGCCACATAAAAAATGTTGCAATAATTAGATTAAAACATTAAACAAGATTTACAACCTCAACATGAAGATTAAGATTACATAATATTATCACTCAATATGAAGTTTACAAATGATAGTTAATGATTGAGTATTCACAGCTCTGAAAGTGTTATCATTAATTCATCATCAGAGTGCAATTAGCTACATTAGGATTACAACACAAATTATCACTAGTTTGAGCTTTTCTTGATCTGTTCGACACACAAATTAGTTTCTTCCACTAGCCTAGAAGCAGAAAACAAAGCAAGGTTACAAAGTTGGGGAACTCATTTCGGCACAGTTTTTCCTATTCACTTTGTTCACATGTAGATGTATGTTCACTCAGCATGGTATTCACGTTGTTTATGCCCACAACCTACTTATCCACAAAATTCTTAAGTCTGTGATTTGACTACTATTGTTCTTGCTTGTTTTTGTTATGCATAATTTAATGCTATCTGATGAATATTCCGTGTTTTAATCACGCCACAACGTTCATGAAAACTGAAGGAGATTACAATGTTTCCCAAGAATTTGAATATTGCTTATCGCGTAGTCTTAAGATGCATCACATTCCCGTTTCCATTTAGCTAACAACATTCATTCAAGATTGAAAGCTCATCCCTATCTTCAACTTTCCTATGCAATGTGTAGACTGTGTCTCATGCACAGTCCTTTGCATTCAGTGACCACAGTTGTCATAATGCATTGAGTGATACAGGTGAAGCTGTGTTCATTGGTCTTGGGTATTACTAACCGCTTCAGCTGTATTTGGTCCTTTATTACTGTTTCACTACCGCTATCGCGGAGCTAGAAATCACATCTTCAGGTGAACATATGATCAAAACATTAGAGCAGAAAAGCTCGGCATATTTTTTCCCAACATTTGTTGCCCGTCAAAACAAAACACCGCTAAAAGACGATACGTCACCGATTAAAAACTGCCAGATTCCAGTATAGTGGATGGTCCAAAACCAATTGTACAGTAGTGATCGTTTCTCCGATTTACACGATGATTCACGACGATATGCAAATATTTTAATATGTTATTCTACATGTAAAACTGAAGAAAGAAGTTCATATAAACATAGGTTCGCAAATGTTTAGTTACTGAGCTACGGTATTAAAAGATTTTGGCTGAAATTCAGCAACTTCGATAATATGAAGCCCTCGCATAACTGTACGAGATTAAAGTAAAGCACGATTTCCATTTACTTTGTTGTTACTGGTCTGGTGAATCTAATAAGACATGTGCCAGACGTGTAAATGCAGTAGTTTTCCAGAACATCCACTAAAGCAAAGATTATTATAGATGTAAATTTGTACACTTTCCATTAGGAATGTAGAAACGTTTATGTCATTAAATGATGACTAACTGAAACCCTCAGCTGCCGACAGGTGTTGTTGATATACCACGATGTGGACAGCTGAAAATGTGTGCCCGGACCGGGACCCGAACCCGGGATCTCCTGCTTACATGCCAGACTCTCTATCCATCTGAGCCACCGAGGACACAGATGAATAGCGCGACTGCTGGGACTTATCCCTTGCACGCTTCCCGTGAGACTCACATTCCCAACTGTCCACAATTCTACATACGTATTGTACCTTATAGACATTTGCCCATCCACTCATTACTCGCGCACGCTTTGGCGATTCCCGTGAGAGTTTGGGCAACCTGTGCGCATTCGCACAGACGAAGGTCTATGGCTGGGTAGCCTTTAACTATATATATGAAGACAGTAACTGTTCTCGAAAGAACAGAATACTGTTGATGACCGTGCAGCTTTTCCCTGGAATAAATGATGACTAAGTGAAACCCTCAGATGCCGACAGGTGTTGTTGATATACCACGATGTGGACAGGTGAAAATGAGTGCCCCGACCGGGACCCGAACCCGGGATCTCCTGCTTACATGGCAGACGCTCTATCCATCTGAGCCACCGAGGACACAGATAAATAGGGCGACTGCAGGGACTTATCCCGTGCAAGCTTCCCGTGAGACACATTCCTAACTGTCCACAACTCTACAATTGGCACGCGGTAGTGAGTTGTTTCAGTCGTTTCCTAACTTTGAAATGAGTTAGTTTTCTGTATTGTTCAATTGTTCAATAAAAGAACATAAGAACAGTGTATCTAAGTGAAACCACGTAGTAACTGTTGTAGTTTGTAGATTATTTATGAAACAGGAATGCCTTTCAAATTTACGACAGAGGAATACGCCGATATGGTGTTTATTTATGGCAAATGTGATGGTAATGCTGCGACTGCAGTTAACGAATATCGCGTACGTTATCCAACTCGGAGTATTTCGAATGCACGAACCGTTAGCGAAGTATTTCGAATGTTATGAGAGAGAGGTTCTCTACCTGCCGTTCATAAGCAGTACGACCGCTCGATACGTGAAGACGATGATGAGGATATTATAAATGTTGTTTAACGTAGCCCGGGTACCAGTACACGATTAGGCATTTCACAATCTAAGGTATGGCGTACACTGAAGCACAATAATCTGTATCCTTACTATAAACAAAAAGTGCATGATTTACATCCGGGAGATCCTACACTTCGCTTGGAGTTGTGTAACTGGTTATACAGGGTGATTCAAAAAGAATACCACAACTTTAAAAATGTGTATTTAATGAAAGAAACATAATATAACCTTCTATTATACATCATTACAAAGAGTATTTAAAAAGGTTTTTTTTTCACTCAAAAACAAGTTCAGAGATGTTCAATATGGCCCCCTCCAGACACTCGAGCAAAATCAACCCGATACTCCAACTCGTTCCACACTCTCTGTAGCATATCAGGCGTAACAGTTTGGATAGCTGCTGTTATTTCTCGTTTCAAATCATCAATGGTGGCTGGGAGAGGTGGCCGAAACACCATATCCTTAACATACCCCCATGAGAAAAAATCGCAGGGGTAAGATCAGGGCTTCTTGGAGGCCAGTGATGAAGTGCTCTGTCAGGGGCTACCTGGCGGCCGATCCATCGCCTCGGGTAGTTGACGTTCAGGACAGGTAAGTGCCAATGTGGTGGCGCTCCATCCTGCTGAAATATGAATTGTTGTGCTTCTTGTTCGAGCTGAGGGAACAGCCAATTCTCTAACATCTCCAGATACTGTAGTCCAGTTACAGTAGCACCTTCGAAGAAAGGTGATGCTGACGCCTAGTCAACAGCGCCTCAAGCGAACAAATGTACAACTAAATGAAACTTTATAGCTTCCTTAATTCGCCGACAGATAGTGCTTAGCTCTGCCTTTTGTCGTTGCAGAGTTTTAAATTCCTAAAGTTGTGGTATTCTTTTTGAATCACCCTGTATACTAATCGGCAGTTACAAAAATAAGTTTTATTTACTAATGAGGCACAGTTTGCTCGAGATGGTATAAACAATTTACATAACGAGCACGTATGGTCTGAAGCAAACCCGCATGCAACAGAGCAACGCAATTTCCAGCAGTGATTTAGCATAAATGTGTGGTGTGGTGTAATCAGCACACACTTCATTGGACTATTCATTTTCCCAGGACGTCTAACTGGTGAGACGTACAATTGCTTCAAGAAGAAATGCCCCGCTTGCTCGAAGATGTTCCACTTGCCATGCGATTGCAAATGTATTTTCAACATGACGGCTAGTCTCCACATTTCACGAAAGACGTTACTACACATTTAAATGAACATGTGCCCCAGAAATGGATTGGTCGTGGTGCTACACGTCTGGGGCCACACAGATCGCCCGGTTTAACACCAGTGGATTTTTGTGTCTGGGGATGGATGAAAGACATAGTTTATGAGGACAAAGTCAATACACGTGAGGCATTACTTGCTCGCATTATGAATGCAATAAACGAAATTAAGAGCAGCCCTCTGAAACTGAAACGAGCAACAAAATCTATTCACACACGTGCAGCTAAATACATTGAACTTGGTGGAGACATTTTTGAACTTGTATTGGGAATGTTGTGAAACTGTATGCACACTGTACAACTTCCTTAGCACTGAGCTTTGTTTTTTCCGGTTTAACATGAATTCACTCCATGGAGTCACCGATCAATAAAAGCACATTATGTAACACATCATACAGATTCACTTAACGTTATTACCATCATTTTTCCAAAATTAAATTCTCTTCAACTTCAGCTGAAAATTTTGTGCTATTGTGTGGAATTTAAAAAACAAATTGGGCCAAGTAATTAAGAAATTAAAAATTTTACGCAATTACGACTTTGCTTCTCTGGATGTTCTGGAAAACTACTGCAGATACACGTCTGGAACATGTATTATTAGATTCAGCAAGTCAGTAACAACAAAATAAATGGGAATCGTGCTTTACTTTAATGTTCATATTAGCGAAGTTGCTAGATTTCAGGCAAAATCTTTTGTTGGCCATAACTCCGTCACTAAACATTTGAGGACCTTTGTTCATGTGAACTTTTTTATTTAGCTTTACTTCTAGAATAACACATTAAAATATTTGCATATCTTCTTGAATCACCCTGTATATGGAACAGCGCACAGGGGACGCGGCCGCGTGCTCCACCATACTATTATTCATCAAACAGGTATCAAGAATGAGATTTTCACTCTGCAGCGGAGTGTGCGCTGATATGAAACTTCCTGGCAGATTAAAACTGTGTGCCCGACCGAGACTCGAACTCGGGACCTTTGCCTTTCGCGGGCAAGTGCTCTACCAACTGAGCTACCGAAGCACGACTCACGTCCGGTACCCACAGCTTTACTTCTGCCAGTATCTCGTCTCCTACCTTCCAAACTTTACAGAAGCTCTTCTGCGAACCATGCAGAACTAGCACTCCTGAAAGAAAGGATATAGCGGAGACATGGCTTAGCCACAGCCTGGGGGATGTTTCCAGAATGAGATTTTCACTCTGCAGCGGAGTGTGCGCTGATATGAAACTTCCTGGCAGATTAAAACTGTGTGCCCGACCGAGACTCGAACTCGGGACCTTTGCCTTTCGCGGGCAAGTGCTCTACCAACTGAGCTACCGAAGCACGACTCACGTCCGGTACCCACAGCTTTACTTCTGCCAGTATCTCGTCTCCTACCTTCCAAACTTTACAGAAGCTCTTCTGCGAACCATGCAGAACTAGCACTCCTGAAAGAAAGGATATAGCGGAGACATGGCTTAGCCACAGCCTGGGGGATGTTTCCAGAATGAGATTTTCACTCTGCAGCGGAGTGCTTCGGTAGCTCAGTTGGTAGAGCACTTGCCCGCGAAAGGCAAAGGTCCCGAGTTCGAGTCTCGGTCGGGCACACAGTTTTAATCTGCCAGGAAGTTTCATATCAGCGCACACTCCGCTGCAGAGTGAAAATCTCATTCTGGAAACATCCCCCAGGCTGTGGCTAAGCCATGTCTCCGCTATATCCTTTCTTTCAGGAGTGCTAGTTCTGCATGGTTCGCAGAAGAGCTTCTGTAAAGTTTGGAAGGTAGGAGACGAGATACTGGCAGAAGTAAAGCTGTGGGTACCGGACGTGAGTCGTGCTTCGGTAGCTCAGTTGGTAGAGCACTTGCCCGCGAAAGGCAAAGGTCCCGAGTTCGAGTCTCGGTCGGGCACACAGTTTTAATCTGCCAGGAAGTTTCATATCAGCGCACACTCCGCTGCAGAGTGAAAATCTCATTCTGGAAACATCCCCCAGGCTGTGGCTAAGCCATGTCTCCGCTATATCCTTTCTTTCAGGAGTGCTAGTTCTGCATGGTTCGCAGAAGAGCTTCTGTAAAGTTTGGAAGGTAGGAGACGAGATACTGGCAGAAGTAAAGCTGTGGGTACCGGACGTGAGTCGTGCTTCGGTAGCTCAGTTGGTAGAGCACTTGCCCGCGAAAGGCAAAGGTCCCGAGTTCGAGTCTCGGTCGGGCACACAGTTTTAATCTGCCAGGAAGTTTCATATCAGCGCACACTCCGCTGCAGAGTGAAAATCTCATTCTGGAAACATCCCCCAGGCTGTGGCTAAGCCATGTCTCCGCTATATCCTTTCTTTCAGGAGTGCTAGTTCTGCATGGTTCGCAGAAGAGCTTCTGTAAAGTTTGGAAGGTAGGAGACGAGATACTGGCAGAAGTAAAGCTGTGGGTACCGGACGTGAGTCGTGCTTCGGTAGCTCAGTTGGTAGAGCACTTGCCCGCGAAAGGCAAAGGTCCCGAGTTCGAGTCTCGGTCGGGCACACAGTTTTAATCTGCCAGGAAGTTTCATATCAGCGCACACTCCGCTGCAGAGTGAAAATCTCATTCTGGAAACATCCCCCAGGCTGTGGCTAAGCCATGTCTCCGCTATATCCTTTCTTTCAGGAGTGCTAGTTCTGCATGGTTCGCAGAAGAGCTTCTGTAAAGTTTGGAAGGTAGGAGACGAGATACTGGCAGAAGTAAAGCTGTGGGTACCGGACGTGAGTCGTGCTTCGGTAGCTCAGTTGGTAGAGCACTTGCCCGCGAAAGGCAAAGGTCCCGAGTTCGAGTCTCGGTCGGGCACACAGTTTTAATCTGCCAGGAAGTTTCATATCAGCGCACACTCCGCTGCAGAGTGAAAATCTCATTCTGGAAACATCCCCCAGGCTGTGGCTAAGCCATGTCTCCGCTATATCCTTTCTTTCAGGAGTGCTAGTTCTGCATGGTTCGCAGAAGAGCTTCTGTAAAGTTTGGAAGGTAGGAGACGAGATACTGGCAGAAGTAAAGCTGTGGGTACCGGACGTGAGTCGTGCTTCGGTAGCTCAGTTGGTAGAGCACTTGCCCGCGAAAGGCAAAGGTCCCGAGTTCGAGTCTCGGTCGGGCACACAGTTTTAATCTGCCAGGAAGTTTCATATCAGCGCACACTCCGCTGCAGAGTGAAAATCTCATTCTGGAAACATCCCCCAGGCTGTGGCTAAGCCATGTCTCCGCTATATCCTTTCTTTCAGGAGTGCTAGTTCTGCATGGTTCGCAGAAGAGCTTCTGTAAAGTTTGGAAGGTAGGAGACGAGATACTGGCAGAAGTAAAGCTGTGGGTACCGGACGTGAGTCGTGCTTCGGTAGCTCAGTTGGTAGAGCACTTGCCCGCGAAAGGCAAAGGTCCCGAGTTCGAGTCTCGGTCGGGCACACAGTTTTAATCTGCCAGGAAGTTTCATATCAGCGCACACTCCGCTGCAGAGTGAAAATCTCATTCTGGAAACATCCCCCAGGCTGTGGCTAAGCCATGTCTCCGCTATATCCTTTCTTTCAGGAGTGCTAGTTCTGCATGGTTCGCAGAAGAGCTTCTGTAAAGTTTGGAAGGTAGGAGACGAGATACTGGCAGAAGTAAAGCTGTGGGTACCGGACGTGAGTCGTGCTTCGGTAGCTCAGTTGGTAGAGCACTTGCCCGCGAAAGGCAAAGGTCCCGAGTTCGAGTCTCGGTCGGGCACACAGTTTTAATCTGCCAGGAAGTTTCATATCAGCGCACACTCCGCTGCAGAGTGAAAATCTCATTCTGGAAACATCCCCCAGGCTGTGGCTAAGCCATGTCTCCGCTATATCCTTTCTTTCAGGAGTGCTAGTTCTGCATGGTTCGCAGAAGAGCTTCTGTAAAGTTTGGAAGGTAGGAGACGAGATACTGGCAGAAGTAAAGCTGTGGGTACCGGACGTGAGTCGTGCTTCGGTAGCTCAGTTGGTAGAGCACTTGCCCGCGAAAGGCAAAGGTCCCGAGTTCGAGTCTCGGTCGGGCACACAGTTTTAATCTGCCAGGAAGTTTCATATCAGCGCACACTCCGCTGCAGAGTGAAAATCTCATTCTGGAAACATCCCCCAGGCTGTGGCTAAGCCATGTCTCCGCTATATCCTTTCTTTCAGGAGTGCTAGTTCTGCATGGTTCGCAGAAGAGCTTCTGTAAAGTTTGGAAGGTAGGAGACGAGATACTGGCAGAAGTAAAGCTGTGGGTACCGGACGTGAGTCGTGCTTCGGTAGCTCAGTTGGTAGAGCACTTGCCCGCGAAAGGCAAAGGTCCCGAGTTCGAGTCTCGGTCGGGCACACAGTTTTAATCTGCCAGGAAGTTTCAAACAGGTATCAAATTCTACATCTATTACTATGAAGTACAGATTGGATTTGCCAAATTTGGATTGTTAATGGGATAGTTAAGATGCTGTTGTTCACCCACTCATGCAGTGAATTTTTAACACCTGAGATGTCCGCTGATACTGGTGCAAACATCTTGCTATTACCTGCCAATTCCCAACTAACTACTGTGTCAATGTGTTTACTTTGGCCACTCTACATCTGCTTCACTACCGTTTGTGGAAACTGCAGCACCATGAAGGAAACGTATGAATTCAATTAATTTAATACCACAGGTTAGGTACATGACAAGTAACAAATGATTACCTTTTCAAATCTGTACATGTCCTTTGAGTCCTACTACACAGTATCTCGTGTGGCCACCATGCGCTGCAATTAGAGCTGCATTACGCCGTGGCATTGAATCAATAACGTTCTGAATACGTTCGTGAGTGACTTCCCTCCACGCAGTTTGTATCCGAGCCCACCGACCAACCATATCCCAGACATGTTCGATGGGTGACATGTCTGGCGAACTTGCAGGCCAGGGTAGCAATGGTACCTGTCGCGTTTCGAAGAAGGCCTGTACATTCCTGGCAATATGTGGCCGGGCTTTGTTCTGTTAAAATGTGAGCTGTGGAGATACCTGAAGGAGCGAGGGGGGGTACCTCAGGTTCCACAACCTTCGTTAGGTACTGGTTGCTGTTCAAAGTGCCCGCAAAACGTACGAGGCGGAATCCGTTGTTGTAACCAATAGCGCCCCAAACCATCACACCTGGTTTTTGTCCGCTATGCCGCTCCACACTGCTGCCCTCCAGGTTGCGCTCACCACCGTACCGCCGGACACGTATGCAACCATCGCTATAGGACACGTTGAAGCGGGACTCATCAGAAAATATTACATGTTGCCACTCAACAATCCAGTGACAGTGATCAAGTGCCCATTGCAGTCGGAGAAGCTTGTGGTTTCTGGACAATGGAAGCCGACGTAATGACATGTGTGCAACCAGTCCAACATGCAGCGGACAGCAACGAACCGTCGATGCAGACAAGTTCACACCTGTTGCAGTGCTCCAGCTACGAGCCAACACTGTGGATGACGCTGCACGGTCCGTAATGGACATGCGGACAAGATGACGGTCATCCCGTGCTGCGTGAGCCGTGCTGCGGCCAGATGGTATCGTTTAATTTGCATGGTAGCTGCTGTTTGTCTTCTTCTCGTATTGACTGGCGCCACTCGGTTTCGCAAGCGTTGCCTGTCCTCTAGTGGCAGCAGCGGCGGTTATCCATATATTGTATCTATAGCCCTTTGGGGCGACGTGGTTGTTTTGCCGGGTCCTGTGAGTGGCGAGTTCCGTTGGGGACTGAGGAGATGCCAGGTCCACGCAGTTCGAGAACACACCGGGATCGCTGGCGCCACGCATCCTCGACGTCTTATTACTACACTTGCTACATCACGTAGATGACGTGCTACAGACGCGAAATTTAACCGACAGGAAGAAGATGCTGTGATCTGCAAATGATTAGCTTTCCAGAGCATTCACACAAGGTTGGCGCCGGTGGCGACACTTACAACGTGCTGACATGAGGAAAGTTCCCAACCGATTTCTCATACACAAACAGCAATTGACCGGCGTTGCCTGGTGACACGTTGTTGTTATGCCTCGTGTAAGGAGGAGAAATGCGTACCATCACGTTTCCGACTTTGATCAAGGTCAGATTGTAGCCTATCGCGATTGCGGTTAATCGTATCGCGACATTGCTGCTCGAGTTGGTCGAGATCCAATGACTGTTAGCAGAATATGGAATCTGTGGATTCAGGAGGGTAATACGGAACGCCCTACTGGATCCCAACGGCCTCGTATCACTAGCAGTTGAGATGACAGGCATCTTATCCGCATGGCTGTAACGGATCGTGCAGCCACGTCTCGATCCCTGAGTCAACAGATGGGGACATTTGCAAGACAACACCCATCTGCGCGAACAGTTCGACGACGTTTGCAGCAGCATGGACTATCAGCTCGGAGACCATGGCTGCGGTTACCATTGACGCTAAATCACAGACAGGAGCGCCTGCGATGGTGTACTCAACCTGGGTGCACGAATGGCAAAACGTCACTCTTTCGGATGAATCCAGGTTCTGTTTACAGCATCATGATGGTCGCATCTCTGTTTAGCTACATCTCGGTGAACGCACATTGGAAGTGTGTATTCGTCATCGCCATACTGGCGTATCACTCGGCGTGATGGTATGGGGTGCCATTGGTTACACATTTCGGTCACCTCTTCTTCGCATTGACGGCACTTTGAACAGTGGACTTTAGATTCCACATGTGTTACGACCCGTGGCTCCACCCTTCATTCGGTCCCTGCGAAAACCTACATTTCAGCAGGATAATGCATTACCGCATATTGCAGCTCCTCTACGGACCTTTCTGGATACAGAAAATGTTCGAGTGCTGCCTTGGCCAGCACATTCTCCAGATCTCTCACCAAATGAAAACGTCTTGTCAATGGTGGCCGAGCAACTGGCTCGTCACAATACGCCAGTCACTACTCTTGATGAACTGTGGTATCGTGTTGAAGCTGGATGGGCAGCTGTACCTGTACACGCCATCCAAGCTCTGTTTGACTCAATGCCCAGGTGTATCAAGGCCGTTATTACGGTCAGAGGTGGTTGTTCTGGGTACTGATTTCTCAGGATCTATGCACCCAAACTTCGTGAAAATGTAACCACATGTCAGTTCTAGTAAAATATATTTGTCCAATGAATAGCCATTTATCATCTGCATTTCTTCTTGGTGTAGCAATTTTAATGTCCAGTAGTGTATTCGCTGCGTTCAACTTGTTACAATTTGTTAAGTTCAACCAGTGGTAATCTTTCTTGCCTCATGGCCGCTAACGCCCCTGTTACCTGCCCTGCAGGTTAGTGTATGTAACGGCAGTGTACATTTCCTTGCCTTGCCACTGCTGTCTTGTAAGGCGTGTAGTTTTGACAGCTTTCTTGTTTATAGACCGGTTGGTGATTCCTCTACTCTGGTGGTAATGATTCCTTTCTCGTTCTGGGGGCTCTAAACACAGTATTCTTGACGCAGTGCAGACTGCCGGTTCCAGCTTTGGCATATTGTTCCATCGGTGCATTTGGTTTATCGGACGTCTGGTAGCTTCCACAGGATTATCATCAGTCATTTGTTGGACTGCCACTAGTCTCAATTACCATCTCGTGAAGTGAATGCAACTGTTGGCTGCCTATGTCATTGCTCGTGAGAGTGTTTATTGCCGGACCTTCTCACAGATCGATTCCTGGAACACTGTCTGGATCAGCTGCTCGTTTTTTTAACTAACTTTTGCTATTGTATTCCCTGTTTTACAGGAGGTTTCAAAAAAAAATTTTATATTATTGCCGTGGAAGGCCTTCAGCCGTGATTGTGGTCATTTTCCTTAAAATCTTAATTTGGTATTTGTATTTTAGCAGTAAGCCTTAAAATCTTATTTGCTGCCATTCCTGGCGTCTGATGCCTTTTGCTGTGTTTGTGGCGACTTACCTTATTATTTCAATACCTGTAAGTTGTAAATTGCAGCGAGTTCTTAAACAGTTCTTAATTTATTGCCATTCTGGCGTGTAAGGCCTTCAGCCGTGATTGTGGTCGCTTGCCTTAACATTCTAATTTGCTATTTGTATTTACGCAGTAACCCTTTAGAACCTTATTTACTGCCATTCCTGGCGTTTGATGCCGTCTGCTGTGTTTGTGGCGACTAGCCTTTAATATTTCAATACCTGTAATTTGTAAGTTGCAGCGAGTTTTAAACAATTCGTAATTTATTGTCACTCCTGGCGTGTAAGGCCTTCTGCCCAGATCACAGTGGCTTGCTTTTAAAACATTATCTGTTGTATCTGTATTTAATGGTGATTTGCTAAATTGTAACCCACTGAAAACACTATTATTTTACACTGTTGTTTATTGCTTCATTAATAACGTGTGGTATTTTTTTATTTATTGTTGAGTCTGTAATTAGTGGTTTAAAATTAATTGTGTGTAACTGTAAAAGGCAACCAACAGTAACTTCTTACGGCCCCGTCCACAATCGTAACCGAATCCTGCCTTCCCTTGACCACCACCACTGTGGTCATGTTCCGTGGTCCAGTTCCCGCTCGTCGCTGTTACGACCTTCCTCTATCCACTGCTTCAACACACGCATTACTGTCGTAGCAGCATGCCCTGCGGGAGCCGAAGTGTCACGGTGTGACAACCCCGTTTCCCGGAGACCTATCATTCTGCTCCATTCGAACTCGCTCACATGCCGATATGGCTCCGTTTGACGCCGATGAGGCGTACTGGCACTCACTCTATCGTTTCCACCTTGTGTGACAGCTCTGCACCGACTATACCTGGCGCAACACCGACCCTGTCGGACCGACACGAGAGGGCTCTGCCCGGCCTACGTGTACATCTCGCTGCAAAAGCGTATCACGTATTGCTTGCACACCCGTCGCCACTTCCACCAAGTGTGCCGCTATTCGGGTAATTCCTTCTCGGTGTTGCACTTTCCACAAACGGCAGTGTAACTACTGCGTCAATGAATTTACTGTGGCCACCCTGTTTGTGCTGAGGATAATACCCAGTTGATCTCATTAACTCTCAATTCATCTCTGCTTACCATTCTTTTGTTTGCTCCTCTCTCTAGAATTTCACCTTCTTCCACTGTTCTTTACCTATTTTTCTCCTGCAACATAACATACACATATCACTGTTGATCTTTAAAGCTAACAATGATACACAACATACTTCTTACACCGAACGGATTGTTTTTTTATCCTAGATTGTTCTCACCTCTTAACTTGCTTGGTTCTACAACTACTTACACACCTTTCAGTCTCTATATTAATTATTTCCTTGTCCGTCATTAGTGTACTCCTCCCTTTCTGTCACATATAAATTTCTCTTCTTTCATAACACATCTCTATGTTTCTTGTTTTGGTGTGAGTTTCCTCCAATAGTTCAATGTCCATCCTGTTAACAGAGCTGTGAAACACAGAGATGTGCTTCCTCCCTTTCGACTTGCGGCTTCTCCGGTTCCACAACGTTATTGTATATTACTCTTCACACACGGTACGGCCCACAAAATATGTAAAAGAACTTGTTGCTTAAGTATATACTCTTCTTATTCTCCCTGATTTCAGAAACACTTTGTCTCCCACAGCGAACTCAAATACCGAGCGAGGTGGTGCAGTGGTCAGCACTCTGGACTTACATTCGGGAGGACGACGGTTCAAACCCGCGTCCGGCCACCCACATTTAGGTTTCCCGCGATTTTCCCAAATTGCTTCAGGCTAATGCCGGGATGGTTCCTTTGAAAATGGTCACGGACGATTTCCTTCCCCATCCTTCCCTAATCCGTGGTAGGGCTCCGTCTCTAACGACCTTGTTGTCGACGGAACGATAAAACACTAATCTCCTCCTCTCCTCTCGCGAGATTAAATTTTTCATACTGACTGCTTCTGACTGTCACAAATGCTCATGTGATTAACATACAAATTTTCATATATATTCTTCATTTTCCAAAAACAATCTATCCTACAACAACATTTTATAGATGACATAACAATATTTTCTCACCTTGCATACACTTCACAATACTCCCGACAAATGCTATCTACATTGAGCTCTCATCGAGCAACTTACCCAACGGGTCGTGCTCGCTCCTTCTATCCAATCCTTCCTTGTTACATCCTTCCTTCCTCTAGACTTCCGTCAATAGAACAGCTGCATTTCTCTTCAACACAATATGACATTTTCTTTGACCCGTCCTCATACACTCACCGTTAATTGACTTTCCCTCGTCTTCAGCCACCTCCTCTTCTTTGTATTTGTCAACGTACTCCTTCAAAATCTCCATATTCAATGCAGGAAGCTCTCTTCTAATACACTGCACCTCACGCTTTCTGTCTCTTCGTCCTCAGATTCGATAGTCGTCTTTCCATTCTTCATCATCCTTGCCTTTCTCTTCACTGTCTTTCTTACTTCTCTACCTGACTGAATTCGGAATCGTGTCTGTCACTTAATCGTGTCGAACAATTCTTTAGTTCTCGATCTCTTCCTGACTGACCCCCTCGTTCAAGTCTCTCAGCTGTTACGCTTTGCTTCTTAATGACATGTCTTCCAAATCATCCGTGACAACGAGATCCTGTGCATCGAACCTTCCTTTTCCAGATTCTTCTGCATTATCACCAAACTTCGTCGTGATATTCTCAACGTTTATCTGCATCTGACGAAATCTGTCATTCGGACGCCAAACAACTCGGTAATACTTCAAAAAAGTCGAGACCTAACATTACCTAGTCCAGCGACTTTGAAAAAGAATAACGAAAGCACATACATATCTTTCGTGATAGATGATTCTATCAGCCGAGACTTTCGTTTGAAGGAAGTTTTTTTCTTGACTGATAATAAAAATCTAAATCGTTGATTCAGCATATGGAAAAGGTAGAACAAGCTCCAGTGAAAGAAAAAGAAACATAGGAATCAACATTGTAAGTACGTTCGGGACTTACACTGTTAAACGCAGAGGAGAGAGCGTTAGGCGGAAAGAGTGTATACAAACCCCCCACAACGAGGAGAGTTTGTGTGATGACGTGGTAGAAGAAGAAGTGGGAATCGATATCGAAGACATAGGCGATCGAGAATTAGATTCAGTGTTTATCAGAGCTTTGGAAGACTAGATATAAAAGAATACAACAACGATGCATGTCATTCCAGTTAAATTTCTAAAATCAGTGTGGTAAATCTTAGCAAAACGCTTTCTCATGTTGGTTTGTGGAACCTATGAGCCTAGTGACATATCATCAGATTTTCGGGAAAATTTATGATAAACAATTTCGATTATAGCGAAAACAGATGATTCCGAGAACTATAGCACAATCAGCACGACGACTCATGCATCCTACTTGCTGGCAAGGCAATATACGAGGGTCGTCCACAAAGCAAGTTCCGTTTGGTTATATAAAACAAACGTGTAGAGATACAGAAAAAATATTTATTGTACCCCTCCCCCCCCCCCCCCCCCCATGAACCACGGACCTTGCAATTGGTGGCGAGACTTGCGTGCCTCAACGATACAGATAGCCGTGCCGTAGGTGCAACCACAACGGAGGGGTATCTGTTGAGAGGCCAGACAAACGTGTGGTTCCTGAAGAGGGGCAGCAGCCTTTTCAGTAGTTGCAGAGGCAACAGTCTGGATGATTGACTGACCTGGCCTTGTAACACTAACCAAAGCAGCCTTGCTGTGCTGGTCCTGTGAATTGCTGAAAGCAAGGGGAAACTACAGCCGTAATTTTTCCCGAGGGCATGCAGCTTTACTGTATGATTAAATTGTGATGGCGTCCTCTTGGGTAAAATTTTCCGGAGGTAAAATAGTCCCCCATTCGGATCTCCGGGCGGGGACTACTCAAGAGGATGTCGTTATCAGGAGAAAGAAATCTGGCGTTCTACGGATCAGAGCGTGGAATGTCAGATCCCTTAATCGGGCAGGTACGTTAGAAAATTTAAAAAGGGAAATGGATAGGTTAAAGTTAGATATAGTGGGAATTAGTGAAGTTCGGTGGCAGGAGGAACAAGACTGTTGGTCAGGTGAATACAGGGTTATAAATACAAAATCAAATAGGGGTAATGCAGGAGTAGGTTTAATAATGAATAAAAAAATAGGAGTGCGGGTAAGCTACTACAAACAGCATTTTGAACACATTATTGTGGCCAAGATAGACACGAAGCCCACGCCTACTACAATAGTACAAGGTTATATGCCAACTAGCTCTGCAGATGAAGAAATTGATGAAATGTATGATGAAATAAAAGAAATTATTCAGGTAGTGAAGGGAGACGAAAATTTAATAGTCATGGGTGACTGGAATTCGACAGAAGGAAAAGGAAGAGAAGGAAACGTAGTAGGTGATTATGGATTGGGGCTAAGAAATGCAAGAGGAAGCCGCCTGGTAGAACTTTGCACAGAGCATAACTTAATCATAGCTAACACTTGGTTTCAGATAGATTATATAATGGTAAGACAGAGATTTAGGAACCAGATTTTAAATTGTAAGACATTTCCAGAGGCAGATGTGAACTCTGGCCACAATCTATTGGTTGTGAACTGCAGATTAAAACTGAAGAAATTGCAAAAAGATGGGGATTTGAGGAGATGGGACCTGGATAAACTGACTAAACCAGAGGTTGTACAGAGTTTCAGGGAGAGCATAAAGGAACAATTGACAGGTATGGGGGAAAGAAATACAGTAGAAGAAGAATGGGTAGCTATTGAGGAATGAAATATAAAAGGCAGCAGAGGATCAAGTAGGTAAAAAGACGAGGGCTCGTAGAAATCCTTGGGTAACAGAAGAGATACTGAATTAATTGATGAAAGGAGAAAATACAAAAATGCAGTAAGTAAAGCAGGCAAAAAGGAATACAAACGTCTCATAAATGAGGTCGACAGAAAGTGCAAAAATGGCTAAGCAGAGATGGCTAGAGGACAAATGTAAGGATGTAGAGGCTTATCTCATGAGGGGTAAGATAGATACTGCCTACAGGAAAATTAAAGAGACCTTAAGAGAAAAGAGAACCATTTGCATGAATATCAAGAGCTCAGATGGAAACCCAGTTCTAAGCAAAGAAGGGAAACCAGAAAGGTGGAAGGAGTATATAGAGGGTCTATACAGGGGCGATGTTCTTGAGGACAATATTATGGAAATGTAAGAGGAGGTAGATGAAGATGAAATGGGAGATATGATACTGCGTGAAGAGTTTGAGCAGAGCAGGCCTCGGGAGTAGACAACAGGTGTTGACAGATGTGAAAATTACCGAACTATCAGTTTAATTAGTCACAGCTGCAAAATACTAACGCGAATTCTTTACAGACGAATGGAAAAACTGGTAGAAGCCGACCTCGGGGAAGATCAGTTTGGATTCTGTAGAGATGTTGGAACACGTGTGGCAATACTGACCCTACGACTTATCTTAGAAGAAAGATTAAGGAAAGGCAAACCTACGTTTCTAACATTTGTAGATTTAGAGAAAGCTTTTGACAATGTTGACTGGAATACTCTCTTTCAAATTCTGAAGGTGCCAGGGGTAAAATACAGAGAGCGAAAGGCTATTTAGAATTTGTACAGAAAGCAGATGGCAGTTATAAGAGTCGAGGGGCATGAGAGGGAAGCAGTAGTTGGGAAGGGAGTGAGACAGGGTTGTAGCCTCTCCCTGATGCTATTCAATCTGTATATTGAGCAAGCAGTAAAGGAAACAAAAGAGAAGTTTGGAGTAGGTATTGAAATCCATGGAGAAGAAGTAAAAACTTTGAGGTTCGCTGATGACTTGGAAGGGCAGTTGAACGGAAAGGACAGTGTCTTGAAAGGAAGGTATAAGATGAACATCAACAAAAGCAAAACAAGGATAATGGAATGTAGTCGAATTAAGTCAGGTGATGCTGAGGGAATTAGATTAGGAAACGAGAAACTTAAAATAGTAAAGGAGTTATGCTATTTGGGGAGCAAAATAACTGATGATGGTCGAAGTAGAGAGGATATAAAATGTAGACTGGCAATGGCAAGGAATGTGTTTCTGAAGAAGAGTAATTTGTTTACATCGAGTATAGATCTAAGTGTCAGGAAGTCAATTCTGAAAGTATTTGTATGGAGTGTAGCCATGTATGGAAGTGAAACATGGGTGATAAATAGCTTAGACAAGAAGAGAATAGAAGCTTTCGAAATGTGGTGCTACAGAAGAATGCTGAAGATTAGATGGGTAGATCACATAACTAATGAGGATGTATTGAATAGAATTGGGGAGAAGGGGAGTCTGTGGCACAACTTGACCAGAAGAAGGGATCGGTTGGTAGGACATCTTCTGAGGCATCAAGGGATCACCAATTTAGTACTGGAGGGCAACGTGGAGGGTAAAAATCGTAAAGGGAGACGAAGAGATGAATACACTAAGCAGATTCAGAAGGATGTAGGCTGCAGTAGGTACTGGGAGATGAAGCAGCTCGCAGAGGATACAGTATCATGGAGAGCTGCATCAAACCAGTCTCAGGACTGAAGACCACAACAACAACAACATTTATTGTACAAAAATCTACAACTGCTAAACTACTTTTGTACATAGCTTCCGAAATTTTGTAGGCACTTGTCATAGCGTGGCACAAGATCTTGCATGCCTTCTTCATAGAAGGTTGCCGCCTGTGAATTCACCCATGTGGTGACATGCTCTTTCAGCTCGTAATCATCGTTGAAATGTTGACCTCCAAGGACAGATGTTAGGTGTAAGAAGAGGTTCAACGGAGGATGATCAAATGCATCCCAGTGAAATTCCCGTATATGTTGTTTGGTCACATTCACCGTGTAAGGTCGGGCATTATCATGTTCTGTGTTGCGCGGCGCAATTTCTTAATGGTCTCGCAGTAACCATGTGCACTGCCCATTAGCTTTTTTTGTGTTGTTCAGCGAGAATTTTGTGTACCCAACGTGAGCAAAGTTTTCGAAATTTCAGTTTTGCAGTAACAATTTCATGAATGAGTAATCGTGAGATTAGCGGAACTTCCATAGCAAGGGCACTAAGTGTAAACTTACGTTTGTGCTTAATCTTCTCTTCAATTGTGTGAACCATCAGTAACCACAGACGGGCATCCACTTCGTTCTTCATCGTACATTTGATCACGTCCTTCACTGAACAGTCTGACCCATCTTCTAACCATTGAATGACTTGTCCGTAAACCTCGCAGATTTACCGATGAATTTCATTTGGTTTAACTTTCTTTACATTTACAAAACGAATCACAGATCTGATTTCGCACACGGCGGCATTTTCAATTACGGCTGACATTATAAAGAAGCATACAAAGCACACGTCGGCAGCAGCGATCTGAAAATGGCGTACATGTCTTCCGCTTGAGTCAGAGTAACTGCCGCGCATGCTCGGAACTGCGATCGTAGCGCTGCCGCGAATAGAAACGGAACTTACTTTGTGGACGACCCTGGTACAAAACAATGGAAAATAAAATTGAAGGTATCTTAGATGACGATCAGTTTGGCTTTCAGAAAAGTAAAGTCTACAGTGAGGAAAGACACACGAGATCTGTTCAAAAAATTCCGTAACATGTAAATTTCGCGGCACTGGTGTGTTGCAGCGAAATGCGATTGGCATCCCTGCACACACCTATATGAAACTGCCGGAAGTTTCAGTGTTGTGTGTCCGCTATTTATTGTTCAGTGCTGTATTGAGTAGAACGTTGTGTCGCATAGCTTGGCAATTTCAAAATGGCGGAATTAGAGGAGCAACGCGCCTGCATTAAATTTTGCGTGAAACCCCAGAAAACCTTTACAGACACACGTCAAATGATGCATGAAGCCTATGGCGAAGAGTGCTTAAGCCGTACTCGATGTTACAATTTGTTCACAAGGTTTAAAAATGACCGGACGGAAGTTAAAGATGAGAATGCCCTTCGATGTCTACCGACGCCGCTCATGTCAGGAACGTCAACGAAATTGTGCGTGTCAATCGAAGACTGACTGTCCGAGAGTTTGCAGAAGAATGTAACATTTCAGTTGGGTCATGTCCTGAAAACCTGACACAGCATCTTGGATTGTATCGTGTTGCCGCCAAGTTCGTCCCACGGCTCAAGACCAGGAAGACCTTCGCCTCGCAATCTGTGAAGCCATGAAACTCAGTGATATATGGACTGTGGCGCTACAGATTCGGTGAGAAGTTTTTATCTTTGACGTACTATAATCGATAGTTAAAAATTTTTATCTTTGACAAGGTTTATCTCTGCTATCACATGAAATCCAAAACACGTCCACTTTCCATATATTTAGGCCGTTCTTCGACCTGCGACTCGTCAGTCGGCAAGACTCAGCAGAACCAGGAGCACCTCCGAAGATGTCCAACGTAGCCTTGGACGAAACGTCAGGGATTGAAGAGTTCCATGGACCACGACCATACAACCAGGAAAAATTCTCAGCAGCTGAAACATCCGGTCGTGAAAGCCTTCATTGTATTATCTGCGAAAGGCTTTTGGATCACGCAAATGAGAACGAAGTGTTTCTTACGAGAATCATAACTGTTGATGAGACGTGGGTCTGCGGCTACGATGTTGAGACCTATGTTCAGCATTCAAAATGTGTCGGAAAAGGTTCTTCAAGACAACAAAAGGGTCGTCAGATCAGATGTCACACGCATGCTGATAGTTTTCTTTGAGTTTGAAGGATTAGTTCATCACGAATTCGTGCCACAGGGACAAACTGTTAATCGGTTGTGCTATCGGGACGTGTTGCGGCGCCTGCGAGAAAATATGAGAAGGAAACGGCATGAAATGTGGCGAGAAAATTCATGGCTCTTGGATCACGACAACGCACCCGCACATTCATCCTTGTTGGTGCGTGACTGCTGTACAAAAATCGAAATCACTGTGCAACCTGATCCTCCATACTCTCCAAGCCTGGCCCCTGCGGACTTTTTTATTTCCTAACTTGAAAACTCCGTCGAAAGTACGAAGATTTTCTACGATAGACGAGATAAAAGAAAACTCGCAGAAGGAGCTTCGCGCGATCCAGCAAGAGGCGTACCACGACTGTTCCAGAAGTGGAAGCGGCTTTGGAAGCGGTGTATCAATTATAGCGGAGAGTACTTCTAAGGAGACCATGCACAAAAAGTGAAAGGTAAGCTAGACAAAATTTGTGATCAAAGTTCCGGAATTTTTTTGCGGCAGATCTCGTACGTTGCATTTGATAAAGGAAAGGTAAGACAAGAAAAATTAAGTTACTATCAAATGATTTGTCGATCTAGAAAATGCATTCGACTGTCTAAGTGGTGCAAGATATTCCAAACTCTTAGGAAAGTAGGTGTAAGCTACAAGGAAAGGTGGGTAATATATAACGTACTTACGAGAATCAAGAGCTAACAGATAATGAAAAACTAAAAGTTCTCGAATTAAGAGCGTGTGAGGCAGAGATGCAATCTTTGGCCCTACTATTGAATCTATACATCGAAGAAACAATGACGGACACAAAACAAAGGGTATTAAAGTTCATAATGAAAAGATATCAATGATAACATTCGCTGATGTCATTGATATTCTCCGAAAGCGAAGAAGGATTGCAGGAGCTGTTGAATGGAATGAACAGTGTAAGGAACATTGTAAGAGGTCCGAGCAGATGTAATTTTGACGTATTGCTCATGCGCTGCCTGTGATATGCAAGGTCTCTGACCAGAGAGCAGTGTTGACTGCAGTAGGAACTGTGTAGCTGTAGCAGTAAGTTGTTGCTAGTCTGGAGTCTGCTCTGGTCTGGTATGGTGTATCGTGTTGGCTGGCCCGGTCGCGGTGCAGCGATGTCGGAGTCTGAGTATTATTGTATAAGGTAAAAAGCAGCCTCGCGCATATGTAGTAATGTTATATCAAGTCGCATGTAAATGTTTTAAAAATCTCGTAATAATAATCTTCCTGTAACTTTTAACAACCATTCATTTCAATTTAAAGAATTTACTAATTTCCCCAATCCATGATCATCCCGATTATTGCAATAGAAAAATCTGTTGCTTCCTTTCATAAATGACGGATAGGTCGGCCAGCATTGCACAGAGCTGTGCCGGAAAATTTTTTTGTAAGAGCAGATATATCCGGCGACTTCATTGAGGTAAGAATTTTTCCTTTTTTTTTTTTTTTATTCAGAATGATCTTTCAGGGCCATGATGCAGCACTGCTGTCGTCCAAAATTTACCAGGTTAAATTCACAGTGAATTATTGAAAAGTGAGAGGTTCGTTACATTGTTTTATTACCAGGTTACTGAATTTATTTTTTAATTGCGACGTTACACTGAATGTGAACGGCATAATTATAATTTTTACTGTTGAGAGGTTTAGGAATTTTTCTGTTTTGAGGTTACGCTAAATGTGAATGAATTTTGAGCTTAGATTAAATGTAAATTAATTTTGTGGGGAGGTTACACTGTGAAAGAATTTTGTTTTGAGGTTACACTAAATCAGAATCATATTCATATTATTTATTTTATTTATTTGTGGGGAGGTTACAACATACACTATGAACTGAAAGAAAAGCGATGAAAACGAAAGTATTGACCATCACCGCTAAACTTAACATCAGAATCGGAGAATACGGAATTGATGAGATGAAGTAATTCTCAAAATGGTTCAAATGGCTCTGAGCACTATGGTACTTAATATCTGAGGTCATCAGTCCCCTAGAATTTAGAACTACTTAAACCTAACTAACCTAAGGACATCACACAGATCCGAGGCAGAATTCGAATCTGCGACCGTAGCAGCAGCGCGGTTCCGGACTGAAGCGCCTAGAACCCCTCGGCCACAGCTGCCGGCTAATGTAGTAATTCTCTTAATTTGGAAAAAAATAATTCATTAATGACGAAGTAAAGACAGAACATACGTGTTGAGCATAGCACTGTGTGTAAGAGAATCGTGAACTGTGGGAAAACTGGAAAAGAAACGAATCGAACCGTTTGACACTTAGTGCTGTAGAAAGAAGCTGAAAATTAGGCGTACCGGTAAGGTAAGAACTGAGGAGGTTCCCCACAGAATCGGCGAAGAGAGGAATACGTGGAAATCATTGCAAAAACGGACAAGACGATAGGACACGTGTTAAGACATTAGGGAATGACAATATGTAATTTTGTTTTTTTTGCAAATGACACTCGAGGGGAACGCTTCTTTGAAGGAATAAAGGATCATGCTTTTTTCCGTTTTTATTTAGATGGATGTTTGAAACATTGTAAATATGGAAGTCGCAAGAAGAGAAATTGCTTTCTGTTTACAAATTGACGTAACAGATTCCGCTGGCAAAGCACTGCTGCGACGAACACAATTTGTGATCCTATTCGGGAACGACACGGAAATTACGGACCGCTATCTCTCAGTGCTCGGAAAAGCACCATAAATGTCAAGATATAAATCGCGGCGGTAATGCATCAGCAGTCTTAATCCGCCTTATGACGCTGTCGTTTGGGGAGACGACGCATCTGTATTAAGAGATTGCTCTATCCACGAGAGCGCCGTAAATCCAGTGCCGCTGCCGCGTTGTCTGCGGCCATTTGATTTGATGTCAGTGTGGGGGGAGAGCGAGGGTATTAACACAGGAGTTCCGCGTCACATGTGGCGAGTCGATAAACGTCCTCTGTAGAACGGAGGCCTGTCTCGCATTGATGTCGATATAAACACGCTAAGTTCCAGAGAGTTCAAACAGGCCTGCTAACACAGCTCTATACCAAAGTGCCTTTGTTCCTTGTTGACCAACAAGGGTGGAGGATACTTCGCATGGCCGAGGCATGTGTGCTTCTGTGTTGATAAGAGGACGTTAATGTGGGGGGTATGAAACTTCGACCTCATAGACGACCTGAATTTTGCTGGGGGCACAATCTCTGAGGTATCTGAACGTCTATCGAGGAATTGCAGTCCATTTTTGCTCAAGAGCCGAAAACCGAAAAGTTTGTTAAAAAAAAAATGGCTCTGAGCACTATGGGACTTAATAGCGGAGGTCATCAGTCCCCTAGAACTTAGAACTACTTAAACCTAACTAACCTAAGGACATCACACATATCCATGCCCGAGGCAGGATTCGAACCTCCGATCGTAGCGGTCGTGCGGTTCCAGACTGAAGCGCCTAGAACCACTCGGCCACCCTGGCCGGCGAAAGGTTTGTGTTGAACGCTGGGGTCTGGAGAGAAGTTCACGTTCTAACATTCCAAAGGTTTTCCACAGCGTTCAGATAGGCAGGCAAGTCCATTTCAGGAACGTTACTGTCCACAGACTATTGGCTCACAGAGGCTGCGCTATCGCAGGGTTCATTATCAAGCTGACACAGGCATCGTCTGCGAACTGTTCTTCTAGTGTACACGGTACAGCGATCTGTAAAATATGGCCATACCTTTTCACATTTCACGTTCTCTTATGGGCACACTTCGCCACAGATAACACGTTCCACATGCTTTAGGTGTTACCCGTGGTTAAGGGTGTAAAGTGCTGTACAATTGACGTCGCTGGACACATATATTATGTTTCCCAGAATACTGTGTATACCAACATCCAGACAACGGATACCAATAACTCTACAGGTCTCCCACACTGCTACTGCTGCAGACAAACAGTAAACATGTACCATCTGGTGATTAGTCACTTGGCGGTTCGAAACCAGTAATGGGAAGATAAAAGAATTGAAGAACAAAACAAATGGTGACTAGTTGCAGTAATTTCAAGAAACCGTTATTCATCACAGTCGGAATGTTCCTCATCCATAATGGACAAACGTTTGTTAACTGTCAATTGAGGCTCCGAGCTGACACCAACTAATGAACATGGCAGGAGGCCGCTGTCGCAAAGCCCTCTGAGCAGAGAAAACACGAGAAGATCGACCAAAATGAATCTCGAATACCTATCATCGCTACATGGCGGAGCTTTTCTTACTTTAATACACTCTAAGGAAAAACAAAAGACACTGCACGAAGGAGTTATCCGAATGGGACGGAAATCGGCAAATGCAAAGACAAACAAATGGTTACATTTTCAGAAAAATTGGATGATCTATTCAAGGGAAAAAGTTTCACAAATTGAACAAATTATCAAGGCGTTGGTCCACCTTTGGTCCTTATGCAAGCAGTTATTCGGCTTGGCACTGACTGACAGAGTTGTCGGATGTCCTCCTGAGGGATGTTGTTGTTGTTGTTGTGGTCTTCAGTCCTGAGACTGGTTTGATGCACCTCTGCATGCTACTCTATCCTGTGCAAGCTTCTTCATCTCCCAGTACCTACTGCAACCTACATCCTTCTGAATCTGCTTAGTGTATTCATCTCTTGATCTCCCTCTACGATTTTTACCCTCCACACTGCCATCCAATACTAAATTGGTGATCCCTTGATGTCTCGGAACATGTCCATCCTACCGATCCCTTCCTCTAGTCAAGTTGTGCCACAAACTCCTCCCTAATTCATTAGTTATGTGATCTGCCCATCTAATCTTTAGCCTGAGGGGTATAGTGCTAAATTCTGTCCAATGGGCGCGTTACATCGTCAAATTCCGAAGCCCGTTGGAGAGCCGTGCCCGTAATGCACCAAACGTTCTCATATGGGGAGAGATCCTCTGATCTTACTGGCCAATGTAAGGTTTGGCAAGCACAAAGACAAGCAATAGAAAGTCTCACCGTTGTACCGATTTTCGGCACGACTGTGTTCCGGCCGCGAGTGTTCAGGTGTTCAGGTCGATATTGTCCTCGCCAGAGATACTGGGGCGCCGAGTTGGCGGCGAGTGGCCCTGATGGAGGAGGAGTGGAGGGTTGGAGAGTACCGAGCGAGAAGGACAGAACGGCAGAGTGTTTGGGTCTGCATGGTTCCAATTATGGATTTAATAATTTTGGCACTCTGTGGCTGTGAACTGATAGTGAAACCGAGACGCTTGGGAATTCAACGCTGTTGTGGAACGATAAGCCGCGGGCTCTGCAATTGTATGGACGCAATTCACGGCGAGCTGTGGCCGATGTCGTTTGTGGGTGTTTTGCCACGGCAGATAAACAAGACAGCGTGGGCCCAACCTGAACACGCTGTGCTGTGGCATGTTCACCCACAATAGGGATGTCACGATATTGGAGAGGAAAGCATTGGAGTACGGTACGTGTATTAACCTTCAGTGACTTCTGTGGTGTTAATTTGCTTAACTGTGTGGAGATTGAGCAGTGACTGTCACTTTTCAAAGGAACTGACGAGTGTGTAAAAGTGTGGTCAATGCCGGATGGGCGTTGTCATAAACTTATTATATTTCTTGTTTCTGAACATAATTCTGTAAGGGTTACTCATTGGATAGATTTGAATATCAGTTCTGCGCTGCAGTTCAGCGCGTTATACGTACTGGAAGTTACTATATCTTCTAACTGTGAGTTTTGTATATGTTTATATATCTGCGTGTCAAATGAAAGTTAATTTTGAAGTTTGAAAGGTACCTTTCTACCATTACGATTCTGTAAGTTTTTATTTGGAAGTGATGTTGTTTACTGCTGTTATTGGTTGAGAATTTATTACCCAAAGGAACAGTTACTTAATCAGTCTTTTATGAAGTGTTTTAAGATTTGTTGTTGGTGGTGAACTATTACTAATAAATTACTTAAATTAGTAATTTTGTGTAAGCAGTTATTGAAGGCACCTATCTCCATTAGCATATCAATCATATCCAGTTGGGAGCGGGCATTGGTGTAACGTTAGGGAACTAGAGGCTATTTGCTAAGTTGCGGCAACGCTAATCCTGTTGTTTGTTGTTTTTGTCGAAGTGTCTAGTCGCCCCTAAATTAAATAACTCTTCACACCGCGTGCGGACGGGCATTATCTCGCTGAAATGTAAGCCAGGATAGCTTGCCATGAGGATCAACAAAGTGGGGCGTAGAGTATCTTCGACATACTGCTTTGTTGTAAAGGTGCCGCGGATAACAACCAAAGGATTCCACTGTGGAAAGCAACGGCACCCCAGACCATCACTCCTCATTGTTGGGCCATATGCCGGGCGACAGACTGGTATCCAGACACAACTTCAGCTTGAAATCTTATTAGCTGATTCAGTGAGACTCCAGGTCGAAGATGTGGAGACGCCCTGGACAGCATTGAGATACCAACCTCACTGAAATCTCATTGACTGAGTCGATGACTTATCTGTAGACATCCTGAGCAGCTGTGCGATGCCAACCTCACTGTGTAACCTCCCCCTTACTAATCGGCCTATCCTGCTTGCGATGTAAAATATGACCATGGATCGGGCGTATACCTAATGGAATTTTTCTAATTGGATAAGGCTATCTTTCCCGAAGAAGTGATACCGATAAGTAGAGGGAAAGTGTACAACTGATCTTTCTGATAGAAAAGTCTACTAAAAATAAAAAAGGTAATTAAACCGAACAGGGCTACAATTTGGAAAAATGAAAGTTATTTTGTGCATTCACTCACGAACAACACTGGACAGAAAAGGGTTACCACTGATCATGAATCCAAAAGCTACGCTAATGAACGAAAAGGAAATAATTACGGTCGCCAGCCCACTATGGCGATTTACATCCAAAATCCTGCACAAGATGATGGGAAAGAAAAACAAAAAATGGTTAGAATGGCTCTGAGCACTATGGGACTCAACATCTGAGGTCATCAGTCCCCTAGAACTTAGAACTACTTAAACCTAACCAACCTAAGGACATCACACACATCCACGCCCGAGGCAGGATTTGAACCTGCATTCGTAGCAGTCGCGTGGTTCCGGACTGAAGCGCCTAGAACCGCTCGGCTACCGCGGCCGGCTAAAGAAGAACATTTATTATTAAACACTGACGTTGCAAATAAAGGTTGTCACGTTTTTTGACACTAATTTTAAGCAGGTATGTAGTGATGAAGAAAACTGAGAAGTCACTTTTACGTTAAATTTGTCATTAAATTTTGAAAAAGGTAATCGAGTAATGATTTGAAAATATCCACTTACACTGTATGTTAGTACTGAACTTCGTTACGTGAGCAATGACTTTCAGTGACCTCAACATAAAGTCATCAAAGAAATTTAGAGAAGGGCAAGCACTTTTTACTTTGCAGTTACTTAATTTTCAAATTGGATTTCATATTATTGTCTGAACAACTGAGCCTTTTCTACTTATTTGAACAGAATTAAATTTGCGTATAATTTAATTCTGTTCAAGTCAGTAAAAAAAGGCTCAGTTAGAATATGTACCAAACCAAACAGCCATGTGCTCCAAGCTATATGTAAAATAAATAAAACTTCCGCACTCTTAATTTGTGCATTTTCTTTAGATTTGGATTTTTTCCAGTGATAGATTCTCAAACTTCGGATAGCATATAAGGAAAAAAGGGAACAAGAACCCTGCTTGGTAACAATATCTGGGAGCAATGAGGACACAATCGCACTGAATTTAACTGATTATTATTTAAATAAAGTTCGTTAATCAAATCACATTCAGTTGTTCTGCTGGGTTAGCCGTTAATACTTTCTACCAATGAACAGTCCTCCTTCAGTGCTGTGTGTGCGACAAAACTCGGAGCCGACGACGAATCTGTGTTGCTGGAACTGCTGCTGTTGTTGAAGGCGGTAGTATCTTGTGGAGCCACGGCTAATTACAGGAACGGGCAATCGTAATGAATACAGCCTCTTCCGCCCGTCCACTGTCCTTCCTCCTGCTACTACTCATCTGGACGGAGCGCGTACATGATGCCGCCGAAATGGCACTCTCTAATGCGAGAGCGTTAACACCACACTTCCGCACACTACAAGCGCTGGAACCCGTCTCTCGCTCTCTCCGCGCGCTCTGCGCAACAACCCCCTACCCAAAGATTTTAAAACGCACTAGCACTGCTATTATCGTTGCTAGTCGATGCAAATATCAGGTCGGATTGAGGGAGGACATAGAAGCAATTCAGAGGCGGGCTGATAGATTTGTTACGGGTAGGTTTTATCATCACGCGAGTGTTACGGAAATGCTTCAGGAATTCGGGTGGGAGTCTCTGGAGGAAAGGAGGCGTTCTTTTCGTGAATCGCTGCTGAGGAAATTTAGAGAACCAGCATTTGAGGCTGACTGCAGTACAAGTTTACTGCCACCAACTTATATTTCGCGGAAAGACCACAAAGATAAGATAAGAGAGATTAGGGCTCGTACAGAGGCATATAGGCAGTAATTTTTCCCTCGTTCTGTTTGTGAGTGGAACAGAGGAAAAAAGATGCTAGTTGTGGTATGAGGTACCCTCCGCCACGCACCGTATGGTGTATTGCGGAGTATGTGTGTAGATGTAGACGTAGATGATATAACAATTCCTTTGGCTTTTTCCCAGAGCTTATAAATTTCACAGTAAAACACAGATAAATACAATGAAACGTCAACAGACTTCTACCTAAATGTACACATACAGTGAAGCAATGTCCTTACTTATTAAAAGTCCGCCCCCCGGTAGCTGAGTGATCAGTGCGACGGACTGTCTATCCTAAGGGCCCGGGTTCGATTCCGGGCTGGGTCGGAGATTTTCTCCGCTCAGGGACTGGGTGCTGTGTTGTCCTACTCATCATCATTTCATCCCATCGACGCGCAAGTCGCCGAAGTGGCGTCAAATCGAAAGACTTGAACCACGCGAGCGGTCTACCCGACGGGAGGCCCTCGTCACACGCCATTATTATTATTATACTTATTAAAAGAAAGCATTTAAATTACAAATATTTCCATACAACTAAAAAAAATTATATATTGGTAGCAGGTGCCATGCATCCTGCATTTGCGGTGTTACAACTGTCGCCCACCATACGGCCCAAGAACAGTCAATGAGAAATTGAGATGTACAGTAGCGCAGACATAGTACAATGAGTGCTCCATGGGGGGAAGTGGTGGCTTTATGTAGTGCATCAGGCCGCGAAATGGCACCAACACTGTTGTTGTTGTGGTCTTCAGTCCTGAGACTGGTTTGATGCAGCTCTCCATGCTACTCTATCCTGTGCAAGCTTCTTCACCTCCCAGTACCTACTGCAACCTACATCCTTCTGAATCTGCTTAGTGTATTCATCTCTTGGTCTCCCTCTACGATTTTTACCCTCCATGCTGCCCTCCAATGCTAAATTTGTGATCCCTTGATGCCTCAAAACATGTCCTACCAACCGATCCCTTCTTCTGGTCAAGTTGTGCCACAAACTTCTCTTCTCGCCAATCCTATTCAATACCTCCTCATTAGTTACGTGATCTACCCACCTTATCTTAAGCATTCTTCTGTATCACCACATTTCGAAAGCTTCTATTCTCTTCTTGTCCAAACTAGTTATCGTCCATGTTTCACTTCCATACATGGCTACACTCCATACAAATACTTTCAGAAACGACTTCCTGACACTTAAATCTGTACTCGATGTTAACAAATTTCTCTTCTTCAGAAACGATTTCCTTGCCATTGCCAGTCTACATTTTATATCCTCTCTACTTCGACCATCATCAGTTATTTTACTCCCTAAATAGCAAAACTCCTTTACTACTTTAAGTGTCTCATTTCCTAATCTAATTCCCTCAGCATCACCCGATTTAATTTGACTACATTCCATTATCCTCGTTTTGCTTTTGTTGATGTTCATCTTATATCCTCCCTTCAAGACACTGTCCATTCCGTTCAACTGCTCTTCCAAGTTCCTTGCTGTCTCTTACAGAATTACAATGTCATCGGCGAACCTCAAAGTTTTTACTTCTTCTCCATGAATTTTAATACATACTCCGAATTTTTCTTTTGTTTCCTTTACTGCTTGCTCAATATACAGATTGAATAACATCGGGGAGAGGCTACAACCCTGTCTCACTCCCTTCCCAACCACTGCTTCCCTTTCATGCCCCTCGACTCTTATAACTGCCATCTGATTTCTGTACAAATTGTAAATAGCCTTTCGCTCCCTGTATTTTATACCTGCCACCTTCAGAATTTGAAAGAGAGTATTCAAGTTAACATTGTCAGAAGCTTTCTCTAAGTCTACAAATATTAATCATACAGTAAAGCTGCATGCCCTCGGGAAAAATTACGGCTGTAGTTTCCCCTTGCTTTCAGCCGTTCGCAATACCAGCACAGCAAGGCCGTTTTGGTTAGTGTTACAAGGCCAGATCAGTCAATCATCCAGACTGTTGCCCCTGCAACTACTGAAAAGGCTGCTGCCCCTCTTCAGGAACCACATGTTTGTCTGGCCTCTCAACAGATACCCCTCCGTTGTGGTTGCACCTACGGTACGGCCATCTGTATCGCTGAGGCACGCAAGCCTCCCCACCAACGGCAAGGTCCATGGTTCACTGTGAAATCCGATATTGGGCAACGTCGACATCATACAGAAAAGGGAAAAGAACTCAACGCAAAAAGTCTTGAAGGTCCAACGGTACGTCCGGCCGCCATCTCATCCTCATCCCGTAGGTGTAATGGGATATGTAAGGCCTGTAGTCAGCACCCCTCACTCTTGGCCACTTTCAGTTTCTGAGACGTGGGCTGAGTGCACCCTGTTTGCCGACAGCGCTCGGCAGACCTGGACAGTCACTCGCCCAAGTGTGAATCACTGCTTAACTTTGGTGATTTAGCGGGAACCGGTACGACCACTGCGGCAATGTCGTCGGTATAAAATGCGAAAGAGGTAACAGAACAATAAGTACTCAACACTCCGACCTGAAATGTTATGTTTTACTGTTTTGATGCTAACACAAGAAGTATGTTATGTTTTACTGTGTTCCAGAATGGCTGGCGCACCTTTTTCTATTTAGTTGTCAGCCAGCAATAGATATCCATATAATCTTATAATTTCCTTTCCTTGAACTTTCCCGTTTCTTTTACCCACCTATTAAGAACTGCAACAAGACCAGTTTTCGTAGTATGTACCACGTGATTAAAAAAGAAAGAACAACTTTTAATTAAATTCTTCATTTGTGTGGCTATAGTGTCCGTAGTTGCTTCTTAATTCATGAGGGTATTTTTGATCCGTCGTTGCAACTCAAAAATACTTGATTTTTTCATTTTTATTGAGGTAAAGCGTCATCAGTAGTCTTCTTCTTCTTCTTCTGCTTTTACGGCCTCATTGGACCACTTCAGTCAATCATTTCTGGTCCTCTTCTTTGGTATTTTCCCCTTCCGAGTGCCCCAGTATCTCTTCATTCGTTCCGATGCTTTTCGTCGTTCCTTATCTGTAAGTACCCTTTTCATTGTATGTCGTTTGTCAATTTTTGGTTTAAATCTTATTTCTGTGTCCCTCAACTTCTTTAAATTTGGCGTTTTGTTCTGCAAATCATCCAGAGTTATTTCCAGTTCTTCCATATCCTCTCTTATTTCCTTAAGCCATCCTCCTTGTTGTTTCAAATTCCAGAGTTTCTCAATAATTTTCCTTGATAATCTGGTTTCTGGTGTCCTCAGAATGTGACCACAAAAAGAGATCCTTTTCTTTCGTATAGTATCAGTGATGGGCTCCAGTTCTCTGTATACCACTTCATTTGGAACTATCCGCCATTGCCCAGCTTTTTGATATTTCTTATTTATGCATGTTCTAGCAATTCTTCTCTCTTAAAATTTTGTCAATTCTGTTTTTCTGGGTGACTTTAAAAAGAGTTTCACTTCCGTATGTAACCTCTGGTTGAACCACCGTCTTGTAATGTTTTAATTTTGTTTTAATTGATAGACATTTTTTATTGTACGTAGACCATGTTAGTTTTTGAGCTTTTATCATTTTATTAGTTCTCGCTCGCCATGCAGGTTTCTCGTCCAATTTATGTGTTATAATTTCACCCAGGTATTTAAATTGTTTCACTATTTTAATTTCCCTATTGTTGACTGTGATGGGATCTATTGCAAGTGGATCCGTTACCATTATTTCAGTCTATAATTAAGTTTATTTATATTCTGATTTGCTTTTTAGATCGATAACAGTTCGATAAGAATAGGTTGGTTTGTACTGTGCTGGTAAACTTCTGCTTTATTTGATACAGAAACAGGTGGGCAAAACTGAACGTTGTCAGACATTTCTGCAATCTGACTTTCAATAACCCCTACAAAAGAATGGCGCTGACTAACAATAACCTATACCTTTCATGTATCACTTACCTCACAAAAATCTTCGTTACTCAAACTACTGCGATACAGAGAACGCCAATAGTGCCAGCTAAATAAAAGATTCTAACTACTGAAGGCAATAACTACTGATAGGCATAGTTAGCAAATGAAAGATTTTGATAGCAAACAATGTATTTACCTTAATAATGTTCAAAAGTCATCATATATATATATATATATATATATATATATATATATATATATATATATATATATATATCAATTCATGACATCCATCTTCACAAATTTCCTTTTTCTAACGGTCACACGTCCAGATTGTTCGCTCTCCACATCCACCACTGCTGGCCGCTCACCTCCAACTGCACAACGCTACGCGCTGTTCACATCCAATTGCCCAACACTACACAAGCGAATATATTCCAATAATGAGTCCAACCAGCCACAGACTGCCCACAGTGCAGTCAGCGATTTACATACAGAGCACTACGTGGCGTTACCAACATAAAAATTTAAACGTCCTACTTACAGTACTTACGATGATTTTTCGGCTGCTTTCTCGCTTACATCGGAAAATGCCGTCTGCTAGCACAACGTTGTTTTTCTGTGTTAGACACTGATAATTTTCGTCTACTTTTTAGTTGTTCTGCAGCTCTATGCATTTCTCACAACACACTTTTCTGCGCACCACTGTATTCTGTTTGTTTTCATACTTCTAGTATGTGTTGATGTTTGTATTTTGTAGTGTTGCCAACATAACCTTTCCACTACTTTGTCTTTGACCTTCAAATATTCTTTTTTAAATTAGATTATTGTGTGTCTGTAATTCTCTTTAAGTATGTTTCTGTGTATTTATATATTGTGTAAGAGTAGAAACCATGATGAGTGGACATAAGTGTATAAGAGTGTGATGGAGTGTGGGCTAGAGGAGCGAGAGGTGAAATGAAACTTGAGAGGGTGGGGGGGGGGGGGGGGCTTGTGGGAGAGTGGGAAAGGCTCTTTTCTTTTTCATGTGATTTCATCAATTATTGTATATAGAGTCTGGTTTCCAATATTAATCTAGCCATTGAGCAACTGTTTATTTTGTATTAGTGCTTTTTATATTTGGAAATTTTCTTGGAAAGGAAGGAGCTGTATGTCTTTACTGATTTTTAGGATATCCATATCATTTTCAACATTGCTTGGTCTATGGTGTTCTTCTTTCAGATGATCCGCAAATGTTGAATGACTTGTACCGTATCTGAAGACTCTGATGTGTTCTTTATATCTCCTGTCAAATGTCCAGCCACTCATTCCAGTGCATATCTTCTCACAATCTCTGCAACTGAGGTGACAGATACCACATTGTTGGTATCTGTCTAGTTTTTATTTTAGTTTTTGGATGTGCTTTTGTATGGAATTGTTTGTTTTGTAAGCAATGTTTATGTCTTATTTTTTGAATATGTTTCCTATTTTATGAGTGAAAATGGTTCAAATGGCACTGAGCACTATGGGACTTAACGTCTAAGGTCATCTGTCCCGTAGAAAACTACTTAAACCTAACTAACCTAAGGACATCACACACATCCATGCCCGAGGCAGGATTCGAACCTGCGACCGTTGCGGGCGCGCGGTTCCAGACTGAAGCGCCTAGAACCGCTCGGCCACTTCCGCCGGCTTTATGAGTGAATTTGTTGTGATAAGTCATTGTATGCCTGTTTTTTGTTCTAGTGCAAGTTGTAGTAGTTTTCTTCCTTATTTGTCCCTTTGGTTTTTTGTTTGATTTGTCTACCATTGTTTCTTTGTGTCCATTTTTAATGCTATTTGGTTTTTAATGGCTAACTCTTTTTGGATTTTCTGTGTATGTCGAATGTGTGTTTATTATCGTCTTTTCTTATTGTTAGGTCTAAAAAGTTGGGAGTGTTTTCCTGTTCTTCTTCTATTGTGAACTCTATGTTTTTGTGTACAGTATTTATGTCTTTGCGTAGTTGCTGTATTCTGTTTTTAGGTTCATCTACCATGCATATTATGTCATCCATGTATCTGTACCGACAGATCAAAAATACCCTCACAAATTTTAATTGTTTAGTAAAAGCTATAAAAATCACATTGTGCATGTCACTGGATAGAGGAAGGTTCAAAGTTTGCACACAGCCACCTTCTCGTTTGTCTGTAGCAACATGGTGACTACACCACAAGAGAAATCACTTAGTACGTTGGAATTTTGCGAAATCAATTGATTATTCAAATGCAATGTGCATTCCACCGTCGATTCAATAAGAAGCCGCCTCTACACAAATATATTTATGACTAGCTTACACAATTGTTGAAAGTCGGTTGCACATGCAAAGGGAATAGCGCTGGTCAGCTACGCATGTTCAAAAATGGCTCTGAGCACTATGGGACTTAACATCTATGGTCATCAGTCCCCTAGAACTTAGAACTACTTAAACCTAACTAACCTAAGGACAGCACACAACACCCAGCCATCACGAGGCAGAGAAAATCCCTGACCCCGCCGGGAATCGAACCCGGGAACCCGGGCGTGGGAAGCGAGAACGCTACCGCACGACCACGAGATGCGGGCAGCTACGCATGTCCAATGAAATTGTCGAGTACATCCGGGACGCTTTCAGACGGAGCTCTGGAAAGCCCGCAAGATGAGCAGCCCAAGAGCCATGACTTCTTCAAACAACGTGCGGCTTGTTCTGAAACGACGCCGCATATGAAGCCATGCAAGTTGCAGTTACTGCAGCAATTGCGTCCGGCGACAGTAACACAATGTACTAATTATGCGTTTCATTTCTCCAGGATATGGCACAAGACGCTTTTTCATCTTTTCGACCGAATCGAAGATTTTTGGGGGTCACAAAGTGCTAGCGTCGTCTTCGAACATGAAACAGACTCGCCTAAACTGAATGTGTTTTGCGCCTTTTCTGTTCATGGCGTTTATGGACCTTTCGTTTTCCCAGGGGAGTCTCACTCGCGTGTCGTACACGGATATTCTGCATAATTGGTTGTTTCCTCAACTTCTCAAAAATTCCAAAGATTTCGTTTTTTATGCATGACGGCGACCCACCATACTTTCACCTTGATGTGTGGCGTTATCTTAACATCACCACCTCTCAACGTGGGACTGGAAGAGGTGGACAACAGGATGCCGTTCAATCCTTTTAGCCTTCCGGGTTGCCAGACCTCACACTTTGTGATTTTCTTCCGTGGGGATACATAAAAGACGAGTCCTAGTCCCAGATTGGCAGCTACTGTTCAAGAGTTGAGAAACAGTATTGTTGCAGCTGTCGATTCATTAAGCAGGGACCTATTGATTCGTGTATGGGATGCAGTGGAGTACCTTTTCGAAGTCTGTCTAGCAACGCGCGGTGTTCATGTTGAGTATATGATACAGTGTCTCTGCGAACGTCAAACTTTGAACCTTCCTCTGTACAGTGACATGCTCAATGTGTTTATATCTCCCATAGTTTGTCTGCAACAAACAATTGAACTCTGTGCTTTCTTTTCGAATCACCCTGTTCAAATGGCGCTGAGCACTACGGGACTTAACATCTGAGGTCATCAGTCCCCTAGAACGTAGAACTACTTAAATCTAACGAACCTAAAGACATCACACACATCCATGCCCGAGGCAGGATTCGAACCTGCGACCTAGCGGTCGCGCGGTTCCAGACCGAAGCGCCTAGAACCAATCGGCTACTCCGGCCGGCTAATCAACCTGTATTTGTATGGTTGTCTCAAGAGAAGTTCTTGGAATAAACTTGTTGTATTTTCTATAATCTTTTAAAACTTGAACTCATTTTAACAACATTCGTCTCCTCAAGCACTAGTGTGGGCACTGAAGGCCTCGATGTGGTGCACCCAGGCAATTCTTTCGTCATTACCGTCGTCATCATCATTAATGAACTTCTGTAGACAGAACCTTAGACGACAGGCAGGACTCTTTTTTCAGGCAACTAAGCTATGGAGTTTTACATGTAGCTTCGTTATTGTGAAGCGTTAGCGGAAGACTAATAGCCAATAAGACCCTCTGAATTTTTTATTTGAAGGCTGATTGTCGGGGAGAGTACTCTGAAGCGCCAAAGAAACTCGTATAGGTATGCTCATTCAAATACAGAAATATATAACGGGCAGAATACAACGCTGCGGTCGGCAAAGCATATGTAAGTCAAGAAGTGTCACGCGAAGGTGTTACATCGGTTACTGCTGCTACAGTGGCACATTATCAAGAGTTTGAACGTGATGTAGTAGTCGGTGCACGAGCGATGGAACACAACATCTCCTAGGTACCGATGAAGTGGGGATTTTCACGTACGACCATTTCACGAGTGTACAGTGAATGTCAGAAATTCGGTAAAACATCAAATCTCCGACATCGCTGAGGCCGGGCAAGGTCCTGCAAGAATGGGACCAACGACGACTGAAGAGAATCGTTCAGCGTGTCAGAAGTGCAACCCTTCCGCAAATTGCTGCAGATTTCAATGCTGTGCCATCAACAAGTGTCAGCTTGCGTACCATTCAATGAAACGTCATCGATATGGGCTTTCGGAGCTGAAGGCCAACTCGTGTACCCTTCACGAGTGCATAACACAAAGCTTTACGCCCCGCCTGGGCCCGTCAACACCGACATCAGTCTGTTGATGACTGGAAACACGTTGCCCGGTCGGACAAATCTCGTTTCAAATCGTATCGAACATACGGACGTGTACGGGTATGGAGACAACCTAATGGATCCATGTACCCTGCATGTCAGCAGGGGACTGTTCAAGCTGGTGGAGGCTCTGCAATGCTGTGGGGCGTGTGCAGTTGATGTGATCTGAGACTCCTGATACGTCTAGATACGATTCAGCCAGGTGCCGTACATAAGCATCCTGTCTGATCACCCGTAGCCATTCACGTTCATTGTGCATTCTGACGGACTTGGGCAATTCCAGGAAGACAATGCGACACGCCACACGTCTAGAATTGTTACAGAGTGGCTCCAGGAACACTTCCGTTGGCCACCAAACTCCTCAGACATGAACATTATTGAGCATAACTGGGATGCCTTGCAACGTGCTGTTCAGAGGAAATCTCCACCCCCTCGTACTCTTACGGATTTATGGACAGCCTTCCAGGATTCATTGTGTCAGTTCCTTCCAGCACTACTTCAGACATCAGTCGAGTCCGTGCCACGTCGTGTTGAGGCACTTCTGCGTGCTCGCGGAGACCTTACACAATAGTTTCTTTGGCTCTTCAGTGTATTTTATTTGAATTACTGAATTGTTACCAACCTTTCATGTGGTTCGTCTCTTACGTGGCCATTAATCGTTGGAATAGAGTTACAGGTTCCTGAGACCGCCACCCAGGGGAGAGGGTGAAAAATATGGTGAAGTGGGAGGGGGTGGCACGGCGAAGCGATGGGCGATTATTTAAATGGTGGCCGGTAAGAGGTAGACGAGTGTGGCCGAAGCTGGAGCGGAAATTAAACCGCGCCCAGAAACAAACAGCGGCCGTAAAACACCCTGGCAGGAGCGATGGGGTTCCGCCGGCTGTAGCAATCCCGCCAGACCTGGCCCGCCGCCCAAATTCCCGTCCTCGGAGTGCGCTGCGGGCGATTTACTGGATCGTCCCGGACTTATTTACCTCTGCGTTCGAACTCTGCAGGCCTCCCTACGGTGTGTGGCGACGGCAACGCAGTGTACCGTAATCATTTCCCACGCCTCCCCTCACGGCCCATACACACCCCTGTAGCCGAGGTCGCTAACGCACGCCAGGGTGGCAGCGGTCGACTCGGGAGTTGCCGGTTCTAATCCTGGCCGTGGAAGAAATCTTCATCGCCAGTATTTGGCCTGTAAGACAAGCAGTCTGGACGCTACTCGGAAGGCTGCAAGAGAATTATCGCAAAATCAGCTTGACAGGGCATGCAAGCATGTTGCTTATACACTACTGGCCATTAAAACTGCTACACCAAGAAGAAGTGCAGATGATAAACTAGTATTCATTCGACAAATACACTATACTAGAACGGACATGTGATTACATTTTCACGCAATTTGGGTGCATAGATCCTGAGATATCAGTACCCAGGACAACTGCCTCTGGCCGTAATAACGGCCTTGATACGCCTGGATATCGAGTCAAACAGAGCTTGGATGGCGTGTACAGGTACAGCTGCCCATGCTGCTTCAACATGATACCACAGTTCATCAAGAGTAGTGATTGGCGTATTGTGACGAGCCACTTGCTCGGCCACCATTGACCAGACGTTTTCAATTTGTGAAAGATCTGGAGAATGTGCTGGCCAGGGCAGCACTCGAACATTTTCTGTATCCAGAAAGGCCCGTACAGGACCTGCAACATCGGACGTGTATTACCCTTCTGAAATGTAAGGTTTCACAGGGATCGAATGAAGGGTAGAGCCACGGGTCGTAACACATTTGAAATGTAGCTTCCACTGTTCAAAGTGCCGTCAATGCGAACAAGAGGTGACCGAGACGTGTAACTAATGGCACCCCATACCATCACGCCGGGTGATACGCCAGTATGACGATGACGAATACACGCTTTCAATGTGCGTTTACCGCGATGTCGCCAAACACGGATGTGACCATCATGAAGCTGTAAACAGAACCTGGATTCCATCCGAAAAACTGACGTTTTACCATTCGTGCACCCAGGTTCGTCGTTGAGTACACCATCGCAGGCGCTCCTGTCTGTGATGCAGCGTTAAGGGTAACCGCAGCCATGGTCTCCGAGCTGATAGTCCATGCTGCTGCAAACGTCGTCGAACTGTTCGTGCAGATGGTTATTGTCTCGCAAACGTCCCCATCTGTTGAACCAGGGATCGAGACGTGGCTGCACGGCCCGTTACAGCCATGCGGATAAGATGCCTATCATCTCGACTGCTAGTGATACGAGGGCGTCGGGATCCAACACGGCATTCCGTATTACCCTCCTGAACCCACCGATTCCATATTCTGCTAACAGTCATTGAATCTCGGCCAACGCGAGCAACAATGTCGCGATAGGATAAACCGCAATCGCGATGGGCTACAGTCCGACCTTTATCAAAGTTGGAAACGTGATGGTACACATTTCTCCTTCTTACACGAGGCATCACAACAACGTTTCACCAGGCAACGCCGGTCAACTGCTGTTTGTGTATGAGAAATCGGTTGGAAACTTTCCTCATGTCAGAACGTTGTAGGTGTCGCCACCGGCGCCAACCTTGTGTGAATGCTCTGAAAAAGTAATCATTTGCGTATCTCAGCATCTTCTTCCTGTCGGTTAAATTTCGCATCTGTAGCACGTCATCTTCGTGGTGTAGCAATATTAATGGCCAGTAGTGTAAGAATAATAATATGTTCGCAGCTTCGTGGTCTCGTGGTCGCGTTCTCGCTTCCCGAGTATGGGGTCCCGTGTTCGATTCCCTGCCTCGAGATGACTGGGTGTTTGTGTTGTCCTCGTTATTTCATTATCATTCATTGGCAAGTTTGGACTGAGCAAAGATTGGGAATTTTGTACGGGCGCTGACAACCGCGCAGTTGAGTGCCCCACAAACCAAACATCATCATTATAAGAATAATATACAGAAGAATAGGAAAAACCCGCCAGGTTAGGCTAGAGCGCTAATGCGCTGCTTCCTGGACTCGGGTAGGCGCGCTGGCCCCGGATCGAATCCGCCTGCCGGATTAACGACGAGGGCCAGTGTGCCGGCCAGCCTGGATGTGGTTTTTAGGCGGTTTTCCATGTCGCTCTAGGTGAGTACTGGGCTGGTCCCCACGTTCCGCCTTAGTTACACGGCTCACAGACATTTGAAACGCATCCGCACTTTTCCATGATTTACACTCGACACAGACAGATGTGGTTGATTACGTCCCAGGGGGTACGGGGTGGCGGCAGGAGGGGCATCCGGCCACCCCTTCAAATTAAGATGCTAAATCCGATTTAACCACGCCAACCCCGCGCAACATGCTGGACAAAGGCGCAAGCGATAGCGATAGAATATAGAAGAATGGGAAAGAAAACTGAGGATGTGTTAGATGGCGACCGGCTTTAGGAAAGATAAAGGAACAAGAGAGACAATTTTGACGTTGCAGTAAATAATGGAAGCAAGACTAAAGGAAAATCAAGAATCGCTCATAGGATTTGTTGACCTGGAAAAAGCCTTCGACAGTGTCAAATGGGGCAAGACGTTCGAAGTTCTGAGGAAAATAGGGGTAAGCTATAGAGAGCTAGACGGAATAATAAGAGTGGACGACCAAGAACGAAGTGCTCGGTGTAAAGAGGATGTAAGACACGGACGTAGTATTTCGCCACTACTGTTCGTCTGTACATGGAAGAAGCAATGATGGCAATAAAAGAAAGGTTTAGGAGTGGAATTAAAATTCAAGATGAAAGGATAGCAATGATACGATTCGCTGATGACATTGCTACCCTGAGTGAAAGTGAAGAAGAGTTGTATGATCTGCTGAATGGAATGAACAGTGTAATGAGTACAGAATATGGAGAGAGAGTATAGCGAAGAAAGACGAAAGTAATGAGAAGTAGCAGAAATGAGAACAGCGAGAAACTTAACACCAGGATTGATGGCCACGAAGTTGATGAATTTAAGGAATTTTTCTACATAGACAGCAAAATAATCAATGAAGGACGGAGCAAGTGGGACATCAAAAGCAGACTAGCACTGGCAAAAAGCGCATTCCTGGCCAAGAGAAGTCTACTAATATCAAACATAGGCCTTAATTCGAGGAAGAAATTTCTGAGAATGTACCTTTGGAGCACAGTACTGCATGGTAGTGAGACATGGACTGGGTTAAAAAGAGTTCAGAAGAGAATCGAAGCATTTGATATGTGGTGTTACAGGCGAATGTCGAAAGTTAGGTGGACTGATAAGGTAAGGAATGAGGAGGTTCTACGAAGCATCGTAGAGGAAAGGAATATGTGGAAAACACTGATAAGGAGAAGGGACAAGATGATAGGACATCTGCTAAGACATGAGGGAATGACTTCCATGGTACCAGAGGGAGCTGTAGAGGGCAAAAATTGTAGAGGAAGACAGAGATTGGAATACGTCAAGCAAATAATTGAGGACGTAGGTTGCAAGTGCTACTCTGAGATGAAGAGGTTAGCACAGGAAAGGAATTCGTGGCGGGCCGCATCAAACCAATCAGAAGGCCGACGGCTCAAAAAAAAAAAAAAAAAAAAAAAGCAAAGGAAGTCGAGGAGTACCGTAAGATTCGTCATAACAATTGGCATCTGTGCACTGGATTTAATTTGAAACAATGTAGTACTTCATGGAGTCAAGCCATGTGACATTATTGAAGGTGATCTGGGCTGCAGGTGCGCAAGGGATTTGCAAAAATATACTGGACAAAAAGTAGAAACATGAACGTTGTGTGTGCTAACTGAGGCAGGTATGTGACTTGCTCTGCGCCTCGTATTGCTGTTTCCTGCCAACGGGAAGAAGGCTTTCCGCTGCGCCATCACAGTAAACGCTCGCTGTTGCCACAGCGTCATTGCGTCAAAGGAGTATCTCAGTTAGACATTGAACTAATATCATTTAGTTTCAGCATGAGGGACCTAGGGGAATTATGGACGGAGTTTAAACGCATTGTAAATCGTACTTTAGATAAGTACGTGCCTAGTAAGAGGATTAAGGGAGGAAAAGGCCCACCGTGGTTTAACAACGAAATTCCGAAAAGGCTGAGGAAGAGAAGGCTGTTACGTTCTCGGTTCACAAGAGAAAGCGCAAAAGTTAGCAGAGATTCGTGTGCCTGTAAAAAGATCAGTGCGCGAAGCATGCAACCACTGCCACCGCCATACCCTAGCAAAAAACCCTAGCAAAGAACCCGAGAAATTCTGGTCCTATGTAAAATCGCTAAGCACGTCTAATGCTTCCATTCAGCCCCTCGTTGACCAGTCTGGTGTGGCAAAATTGAAGATAGCAAAATGAAAGCCACACCATAAATCGTTCACACAGTAGAATCGTACAAACATACCGTCATTTGACGATAGGACAGACCCCCGTCCGACGACATAGTAACGAGCATACCTGCCCTAGAGAAACAACTTAAAGATTTGAAAGCAAATAATCACCAGGTGAGGATGGAATTCCAGTTCGATTTTACAAAGAGTGCTCTGCAGCATTGGCCTCTTACCTAGCTTTCATTTATTGCAAATCTCTCGCCCAGAACAAAGCCCCAAGCAACTGTGAGAAAGCACAGGTGACTCCAGTATATAAGAAGGTTAAAAGTACGGACCCGCAAAATTGCATACCAATATCCTTACCATCGGTCTGCTGCAGATTTCTTGAACATGTTCTCAGTTCGATTGTAATAAATTTCCTTGAGAAGAAAAAGTTTCTGGCCATCAATCAACACGGTTTTAAAAAAATCGCTCGTGTGAAATCTTACCCTTTTCTCACATGACATACTGCAAACTATGGATGAAGGGCGACATGCAGATTCCACATTTCTAGATTTCCGAAAAATATTCGACACGATGCCCCACTGCAAACTGTTAACGAAAGTACGTAGAATCCCAGATATGTGAGTGGCTCGAAAAGTTCTTGAATAATAGAACCCAGTTCACTGTCCGCTGTGTCGAGTGTACATCAGAGACAAGGACATCTTCAGGAGTGCCCCAGGGAACTGCGAAAGGACCGCCGTAATGTTCGGTTTTTGCATGCTTGATCTGGTGGACAGGGTGGGCTGTAATCTGTGGCTGTTTGCTGCACAGGCATGCATCAGTGCAAGAGGACGTACTACTGGGAATTAGAAGTGCCAGTGTGTACAGCAATCTGGACCACCACCTCTGGCGGTGTCGCTGTATGGTGGTACAACATGCAATGTGTGGTCTTCATGAGCAGTAAAAATGGCGGAAATGATGTTTATGTTGATCTCTGTTCCAACTTTCTGTATAGGTTCCGGAACTCTCGGAACCGATGTGATGCAAAACATTTTTTGATGTGTGTATAAGTTCGCGATCGTGAGTGCTAAAAGCGTAAGGAATGTAATGTCGCGATGAGCGGGCCATACTATTTTAAAACTGTGTACTGTAAATTGATAACTGAATAGTGTGTGTAAGAAACTTAAGTCGTGCGAATGTGCCTTTGGTTTTATACAGCGATTTTTACGTCCAACTGAACTATGATAAGAGAAACGCCCCGGCGGGGTAAGGGATTTTCTCTGCCTCGTGATGGCTGGGTGTTGTGTGATGTCCTTAGGTTAGTTAGGTTTAAGTAGTTCTAAGTTCTAGGGGACTGATGACCATAGACGTTGAGTCCCATAGTGCTCAGAGCCATTTGAACCAAGAGAAACGCCAAGTAAGATAACATTATTGCATGGAGAATCATTAACTAAGCAGGAGGATGTTCCCATGGCAATCTCATGACTTATGGAAGTGCAATAACTACTGCGCCAGTGCAAGTATGCATTACAAACTGGCCGGCCGAAGTGGCCGTGCGGTTAAAGGCGCTGCAGTCTGGAACCGCAAGACCGCTACGGTCGCAGGTTCGAATCCTGCCGCGGGCATGGATGTTTGTGATGTCCTTAGGTTAGTTAGGTTTAACTAGTTCTAAGTTCTAGGGGACTAATGACCTCAGCAGTTGAGTCCCATAGTGCTCAGAGCCAGAGAGCATTACAAACTGCGGGCATTTACAAGGTGGAATGCGAATGTGGAGAGACATACATCAGCGCGACTGGCAGGCCAATAGCCACGCTCATTTGGGAACACGAGCGCTATATTCGTCTAGGGCAACGCAGAACTTCAGCAAGATTGCGAAAAAGAAAAAAAAAATCCAGCGAAGCCTGTGTGTTGGCCAAGCGGCCGGTTACGTCGAAACACAAAATCAGAGAGGCCATCGAAATACTTAAACACCCCAAGAAGACGAATAGAGAGGATGGACTTAGGCCTGCCGCATCTTGGCTGCCAGCAATGGAAATGGAAATAAGCGTATGGCGTCAGTGCCAGGAGTTCCTAGGCGGCAAGATCGGCCGCCAAGTGCAAGTCTTATTGAGTGCGACGCGACAATGGGTGACTTGCGCGTCAACAATGGATATGAAACGATGATGGGGACAGCACAACACCCAGTCCCTGAAGGGGGAAAATTTCCCACCCCAGCCGGGAATCGAACCCGGACCGCCGTGCGTGGCGTTCCAACGCGCTGGCCATTCAGCAAGTGGGGCGGACATGGCAGCCAGCAATCATAGCCCAACAGACCGCACTGCCAACACGATGAGCGAGCACTATCGGCGAGTAACTGCAGCCGCGCGGCCGACGTCCAGCAGTTGGTAAACAGGAGCCGACTTCTCATTCGACGGTGATCACCAATCATGGCACATAATGGAAGAGCCAATAGACAACAGAGATTACGCTCTCTCTTCACCGCAATAACCTATTAATATAAAATTCCCTCTCCTTCTTCCTTAAGTGACCAATGAAACGAACTACCTTTTTAAAATTATGACGCAGTGACATGCGCAGTGAACAGTAACAACAAAATATAAAGGACACTGTATAGCTAGAACGCACCAGTAGTTCCAGAAGAAGGCCGCTGCAACCGTGGCCGAAACGTTGGTTTTTCTCCAGCAGCAGTAGTTTTATACATTATGACGCGGTACCATACCCGGAAAACTTTTATGTCGACTGACTCTGGACCCAGAAGCCTACGCAGTTATAATATTGGATGTGTTCTTACGTATTCCTTTGGAGGGTGTGTTTTCATACATGTGTATAGTGGTTTATCAGACGTATTTACGTGTTTTGGTCGTGGTATGTGCCAGTCGACGTAAGATGAGGCGTCGGCCACTAAATCCCGGGCGCCGACCAATCACAGCAAAGCTGCTCTCTTGCTGTTGCTGCAAGGTACGCTACCAGCGGTTTGTTTGATTTTGACAGCTATCAACTACGTAAACTGTGTTTACATTCGATAAGACTTCAAGGAACGTGCTGTGTCGTCCGAACAAGACACAGCCAGGGCAAAGGCACCACAGGCGCACAGGTGCGAGCTGGTCCCAGTGCTATAGAGACCCGCCACTTCCGCAGGTTCTATCAGCGCCACGGGCGGCTCTGAGGATGAAGATATCGACCTCGCCTCTGCCAATTACCGGCCGACTACAATCCGCCAAAGAGCGGACGACAACGGACAGAAGCCTACACGGAAGGTAAAAGAGCAGCTCTCTCCCTCTTGGTTATAGATCATCGTCCAGGGCTGATTCAGACAGGGAACGTCGTTTAGTGAACTCTTAGAAGTGAACAGACAGTTGTTGTAAATTGCATTTGCTATTTACCGTGAAGTTTACCTACGATTATTTGCACTTAGCCATTGAGGGCCTTTTTGTTATATTACATGCAGTGTTGCAGACCTCAATATCCGACAAGTCACAAAGAGAAGTAAACCTTGAGTTGTTACTAGTTTGCTGGAGTGTTTTAGAACCTTCGTTCTCCTATTCTGTTATCTGACCCTGAAGCATACCTGTGTAACAGTGGCAGGGAGGTTTGACGAACACACAAACTCGGCCTACCGTAACAATAGTGGCAACTCGGCCTCCACAGAAGTAGAGACGAGGCCCTTATAAAAACTGGCGACGGGGGTTTACAAAACTGGCGACAAGGGTTTACGGAAGAATGTAGCCGAATTAAATCATGTGATGCTAAGGGAAAGATTAGGAAACGACACTTAAAGTAGGAGACGAGTTTTGCTATTTAGACAGCAAAATAACTGATAATGGCCGCAGTAGAATGGATGTAAAATGTAGTCTGGCAATGGCAGGAGAAGCGCTTCTGAAGAAGAGAAATCTGTTAACATCAGGTATAGATGTGTTAGGGAGTTTTTTCTGAAGGTATTTGTCCGGAGTGTAGCCTTTCATGGAAGTGAAACATGGAAGTCATGCTCTTAGCGTAGAGCTACATGTGTAACTCACTTTTGGAAGTCACTTCGTAAATACAGTGTAAGTAAAAATAGAATAGAAGCTTTCGAAATTACATGCTACAGAAGAATGCTGAAGATTAAGCGGGTCGATTACGTAGCTAATGAGGAAGTACTGAATAGAACTGGAGAGACAAGTAAGTTGTGGCACAACTTGTTCAAAAGAAGGGATCGGCTGTAAGACACATTCTGAGACCAGAATGAGATTTTCACTCTGCAGCGGAGTGTGCGCTGATATGAAACTTCCTGGCAGATTAAAACTGTGTGCCGGACCGAGACTCGCACTCGGGACCTTTGCCTTTCGCGGGCAAGTGCCGAGTTCGAGTCTCTGTCCGGCAAACAGTTTTAATCTGCCAGGAAGTTACATTCTGAGACATCAGGAGATTGGGGGGGAAGTGTGTATGCGGGGGGGAGGGTGGGGGGAAGGGGGGGAGAGAGAAGCGTGTAAAAATCGTAGAGGGACACCAAGTGATGAATGAAGAGGCTCGTACAGGATAGAGTAGAATGGAGAATTGCATCAAACCAATCTTCGGACAGAAGAGCATAACAACACAAGAAGACGTCATATTATGGGCATTCTCATTACCAAATGCGAGTTTATTTGGCTCTTTGTTGCACCCAAACAAAGCTGTAGCCGTTTCCCTAATTATTCACGAGTTTATTCGTGGCAGTTTTCGTTTTGTATATTGTTTTATTTGTCGTTGCCAAACTCTGAGGTGGTTACTTTCGTTAAGTTTGGGAAATAAAAATGGTTTCTTTTGAATTTAAATAATGAAAATACGAACAACTTAGGCCGGCCGGTGTGGCCGTGCGGTTAAAGGCGCTTCAGTCTGGAACCGCGTGACCGCTACGGTCGCAGGTTCGAATCCTGCCTCGGGCATGGATGTGTGTCATGTCCTTAGGTTAGTTAGGTTTAATTAGTTCTAAGTTCTAGGCGACTGATGACCTCAGAAGTTGAGTCGCATAGTGCTCAGAGCCATTTGAAATTTTACGAACAACTTAAATTGGAAGGAACACATAAAAAATGTTGTGTGGAAGGCTAACCGAAGACTTCGTTTTATTGGCAGGACACTTAGAAAATGTAACAGATGTACTAAGGATATTGCCTACACTGCGCTTGTCCGTCCTCTTTTAGAATACTGCTGCGCGGTGTCTGATCCTTACCATATAGGACTGACGGAGTACATCGAAAAAGTTCTAAGCAGGGCAGCACGTTTTGTATTATCGCGAAATATGGGAGAGAATGTCACAGAAATGATACAGGATTTGGGCTGGACAGCATTAAAAGAAAGGCGTTTTTCTTTGCGACGGAATCTTCTCACGAAATTCCAACCACCAACTTTCTCCTTAAAATGCGAACATATTTTGTTGACACCGACCTACAAAGTGAGAAACGATCACCACGATAAAATAAGGAAAATCAGAGTTCGTACGGAAAGATATAGGTTTTCGTTCTTTCCCCGCGCTATACGAGATTGGAATAATAGAGAATTGTGAAGGTGGTTGGATGAACCCTCTGCCAGACACTTAAATGTGATTTGCAGAGTATCCATGCAGATGTAGATGTAGATGTAGATGTAAAAAATTCACGTTTTAAATTACGCAGAGCAGATCTCTGAAAACCGTTTCCTTTACACTTTGCACTTGGTTCGTATACCGCCAGAATTTCACGGTGAATCTGTGGGCAGTTCAGATTTTTTGCTCACAATAATCGTGTAGTGTCGCGTACTTTGGGTATGTTTTCCCGTTGCCTCGCCATTTCACGCTCTCACTGTGATGCAACTGTTATCCGCACCGCATCGGAGTCGTGTGTGCAGAAACCCCAGAACATTTACAGTCCTCCGAAAATTCACCACTCTTGTTTCGCAATGCTCTTAGCGCAGGACGACATGTGTAACTTATTGTTGGAAGTCACCTCGTAAAATAGCTTCTTTTTTCATATGACGCAGTTTACTTACGTTTAATCTGTTGTCATCATGTGCTTTAAGTTTCTCCATGTTTCTTTCCTTTTAGACAATATCGCTAATATTAACTGGAAGACGGAGCCCCTGTTTATTCGCAGTGAAGTAATAGTTTCGTAGGGGACGTACGCTGATCAAAGATCACTGCTCTACTTGTTTTCAGACGCTTTTTAAAAACAACCTTTTGAAGCTACTGAGCTACGTTGTTCTAACCAGCAAGTCAAAGCATCTAGACCTAGACAGCTAGTTTCTCATAGATATCGATGTTTTAATTTATTAAAACACCAATCACTAACACCACAGCCCACGAGAGGAAAGGACCTGCTTTCCATTTCTGGCCCATCATACATTTTTAATTTACCAGGAAATATCAATCAGAATAAATCTATGAGTTTCGAAATACATAGCATTTATAAATTTTAATTCTCGATTTGCAGTCCCCAAATCAAATTATACACTCCTGGAAATGGAAAAAAGAACACATTTACACCGGTGTGTCAGACCCACCATACTTGCTCCGGACACTGCGAGAGGGCTGTACAAGCAATGATCACACGCACGGCACAGCGGGCACACCAGGAACCGCGGTGTTGGCCGTCGAATGGCACTAGCTGCGCAGCATTTGTGCACCGCCACCGTCAGTGTCAGCCAGTTTGCCGTGGCATACGGAGCTCCATCGCAGTCTTTAACACTGGTAGCATGCCGCGACAGCGTGGACGTGAACCGTATGTGCAGTTGACGGACTTTGAGCGAGGGCGTATAGTGGGCATGCGGGAGGCCAGGTGGACATACCGCCGAATTGCTCAACACGTGGGGCGTGAGGTCTCCACAGTACATCGATGTTGTCGCCAGTGGTCGGCGGAAGGTGCACGTGCCCGTCGATCTGGGACCGGACCGCAGCGACGCACGGATGCACGCCAAGACCGTAGGATCCTACGCAGTGCCGTAGGGGACCGCACCGCCACTTCCCAGCAAATTAGGGACACTGTTGCTCCTGGGGTATCGGCGAGGACCATTCGCAACCGTCTCCATGAAGCTGGGCTACGGTCCCGCACACCGTTAGGCCGTCTTCCGCTCACGCCCCAACATCGTGCAGCCCGCCTCCAGTGGTGTCGCGACAGGCGTGAATGGAGGGACGAATGGAGACGTGTCGTCTTCAGCGATGAGAGTCGCTTCTGCCTTGGTGCCAATGATGGTCGTATGCGTGTTTGGCCCCGTGCAGGTGAGCGCCACAATCAGGACTGCATACGACCGAGGCACACAGGGCCAACACCCGGCATCATGGTGTGGGGAGCGATCTCCAACACTGGCCGTACACCACTGGTGATCGTCTAGGGGACACTGAATAGTGCACGGTACATCCAAACCGTCATCGAACCCATCGTTCTACCATTCCTAGACCGGCAAGGGAACTTGCTGTTCCAACAGGACAATGCACGTCCGCATGTGTCCCGTGCTACCCAGCGTGCTCTAGAAGGTGTAAGTCAACTACCCTGGCCAGCAAGATCTCCGGATCTGCTCCCCATTGAGCATGTTTGGGACTGGATGAAGCGTAGTCTCACGCGGTCTGCTCGTCCAGCACGAACGCTGGTCCAACTGAGGCGCCAGGTGGAAATGGCATGGCAAGCCGTTCCACAGGACTACATCCAGCATCTCTACGATCGTCTCCATGGGAGAATAGCAGCCTGTATTGCTGCGAAAGGTGGATATACACTGTACTAGTGCCGACATTGTGCATGCTCTGTTGCCTGTGTCTATGTGCCTGTGGTTCTGTCAGTGTGATCATGTGATGTATCCGACCCCAGGAATGTGTCAATAAAGTTTCCCCTTCCTGGGACAATGAATTCACGGTGTTCTTATTTCAATTTCCAGGAGTGTATATATATACAGGCTGAGTCACCTAACATTACCGCTGGATATATTTCGTAAACCACATCAAATACTGACGAATCGATTCCACAGACCGACCGTGAGGAGGGGCTAGTGTAGTTGGTTAATACAAACCATTAAAAAATGCACGGGAGTATGTTTTTTTAACACACACCTACGTTTTTTTTTAAATGGAACCCCGTTAGTTTTGTTAGCACATCTGAACATATAAACAAATACGTAACCAGTGCCGTTTGTTGCATTGTAAAACGTTAATTACATCCGGAGATATTGTAACCTAAAGTTGATGCTTGAGTACTTCTCCTCCGCTGTTCGATCGTGTGTATAGGAGAGCACCGAATTACCTAGGGATCCAAAGGGAACGGTGATGGACCTTAGGTGCAGAAGAGACTGGAACAGCACATTACGTCCACGTGCTAACACCTTTTTATTGGTCTTTTTCACTGACGGACATGTACATTACCATGAGGGGTGAGGTACACGTACACACGTGGTTTCCGTTTTCAATTACGGAGTGGAATAGAGTGTGTCCCGACATGTCAGGCCAATAGATGTTCAATGTGGTGGCCATCATTTGCTGCACACAATTGCAATCTCTGGCGTAATGAATGTCGTACACGCCGCAGTACATCTGGTGTAATGTCGCCGCAGGCTGCCACAATACGTTCTTTCATATCCTCTGGGGTTGTAGGCACATCACGGTACACATTCTCCTTTAACGTACCCCACAGAAAGAAGTCCATAGGTGTAAGATCAGGAGAACGGGATGGCCAATTTACGCGTCCTCCACGTCCTACGAAACGCCCGTCGAACGTGTACCTCACCCCTCATGGTAATGTACATGTGCGTCAGTGAAAAAGACCAACAAAAAGGTGTTAGCATGTGGACGTAATGTGCTGTTCCAGTCTCTTCTATACCTAAGGTCCATCACCGTTCCCTTTGGATCCCTACGTAATTCGGTGCTCTCCGATACACACGATCGAACAGCGGAGGAGTGGTACTCAAGCGTCAACTTTAGGTTACAATATCTCCGGATGTAATCAACATTTTACAATGCAACAAACGGCACTTATTACGTATTTGTTTATATGTACAGATGTGCTAACAAAACTAACGGGGTTCCATTTAAAAAAACGTAGGTTTGTGTTAAAAAACATACTTCCGTGCATTTTTTTATGGTTTGTATTAACCAATTACACTAGCCCCTCTCCTCACGTTCGGTCTGTGGAATCGATTCGTCAGTTTTTGATGTGGTTTACGAAATATATCCAGCGGTAACGTTAGGTGACATATATATTATTATTATTATTATTATTATCGTTAATTCCCCATCAAGGAGAGCGTTAAAACACAATCAGTATTCACAATGACAATATGGTACATAAATTGGTACATTTCAAATTCATGGCACTTTTTTCTGTCTCTTTCTTTTCTCTTCCCAAAAACCTTTCATAAATTCACTGTGTTTCTTCTTCCTCTCTTCTGTCCACTTCTTTCCTGGTTTCTTCTCTTTTGGTGTATCTTCGAATTTCTGTTTGTTGATTTTTTCTTTGTATTTTCCTCTGTTTGATATTTCTTCTGTGGAGATGTTTAGATTTTTGAGGTCTTCCATGGTTTCCTTTACCCAGTTAGTTTTCATCTTATTCGTCACCACTATGTTAAAAATCTTCTTGGTCAGCCTATTTTCATTCATCCTATGAAGGTGCCCATAGAATTTTGCCCTTCTTTTTCTGATATTGTCTGTAATTGTCTCTGCCTGTTTGTACAATTCCTTTGTTGGTCTCTTTATCCAGATCCCCTGTCTCTGAACTGGCCCATAGATCTCTCTCAGAATTTTCCTCTCTTGCTTTTCCATTTCCTTGATTTTAGTTCTTCCTCTGATTACTGTTGTTTCTGAGGCATACAAGGCCTCAGGTAAGACTACTGTTTTGTAATGTCTTAATTTGTCATTGACAGAAATATTTCTTTTATTGTAATGGTTCCATGTAAGTCTGTATGCTTTTTGTAGTTTTGTAACCCTTTCTTCATTGGCTGTTGAATTCAGTCCTGTTTTCTGTATAATCTCTCCCAGGTATTTGAAACTTTCTACTTGTGTTATCTTTCCGTACTTTGTTATCAATGGGCTTCTGTCTGTAGATTTTGTGTCCACGTACTGGGTTTTTCCATATGATATTTGTAGTCCTGTTCTGGCTTCGATTCCATGCAATATCTCTAGGGCTTCTCTGGCTTCTTTTCTGTCATTTGTAATGATGGCTATATCGTCGGCAAAGGCCAGACATTTTATGTTGACGGTTCTATTTTTCTCTCTCCCCATCTTTACCCCATTAACTCCTTTGTCCCACGTCCTGATTATTTTCTCTAAAATAGCGTTAAATAAAATGGGTGACAGGCCATCTCCCTGTCTCACTCCTGTCTTGATTTCGAAAGATTCTGAGATCTCACCCATGAACTTTACTTTTGACTTTGTATTTGTTAATGTTTCCTGAATTAGTTTTCTGGTCTTATTGTCTACGTTCATTTCCTCTAGTGTATTAAAAAGTGTTTCTCTGTCTATGGAATCGTAAGCCTTCTTGAAATCAACAAGTGTTACTGTGGTGTTTCTGGACTTTCTCGTTGTTAATAATGTTCTCAGACACCAGATCTGCTCACTGCATGATCTTCCCTTCCTGAACCCTCCTTGGTATTCTCCGATCTGTGGATCTATCTGAGGTTCTAGGCGATTTAACAGAGCTTTTGATAGAATTTTGTATGTCACCGGCAGTAACGAAATTCCTCTATAGTTATTAGGATCTGTTTTGTCTCCTTTCTTATGGAAGGGGGTGTATTAGGGCTGACTTCCATTCTTCTGGTATCTTTTCTGTTTCCCAGATGTTTTTGATTATACTATGAATTTTGGGTGTAATGTTTTCATGGTCTAATTTCCAGATTTCTGCAATCAGTCCATCTTCTCCTGGTGCTCTATTATTTTTCAAGGATTTTATTATTTTCACGATTTCTTCATATGTTGGGGGTTCGGAGTCCCGGTTGGGTTCTGGTTTTGTAAACTGTAATCTCTGTTTTGGTTTATCACAGTTAAGTAACGTGTCAAAGTATCTGGCTAATATTTCACAGTTTTTCTTCGGATTTGTCTCCAGTGTTCCATCTTGTCTTTTGAAGCATAAGCTTGGTGGCTGATATCCTGTCATATTTTCTCGGAATACTCTGTAAAGATTTCGTGTGTTGTTTCTGGTGAAGTCTTCTTCTATCTCCTTCAACCTGCTGTTTTCGTAACCTCTTTTTTCTCTTCGGATGTAATGTATTGCGAATACATAGAAAGAAGGATCCTTTATTGTATGATTATATGATAGCGGAACAAACACTGGTAGCAGTTACTTCTGTAAAATATCTGGGAGTATGCGTGCGGAACGATTTGAAGTGGAATGATCATATAAAATTAATTGTTGGTAAGGCGGGTACCAGGTTGAGATTCATTGGGAGAGTGCTTAGAAAATGTAGTCCATCAACAAAGGAGGTGGCTTACAAAACACTCGTTCGACCTATACTTGAGTATTGCTCATCAGTGTGGGATCCGTACCAGATCGGTTTCACGGAGGAGATAGAGAAGATCCAAAGAAGAGCGGCGCTTTTCGTCACAGGGTTATTTGGTAACCGTGATAGCGTTACGGAGATGTTTAATAAACTCCAATGGCAGACTCTGCAAGAGAGGCGCTCTGCATCGCGGTGTAGATTGCTCGCCAGGTTTCGAGAGGGTGCGTTTCTGGATGAGGTATCGAATATATTGCTTCCCCCTACTTATACCTCCCGAGGAGATCACGAATGTAAAATTAGAGAGATTAGAGCACGCACGGAGGCTTTCAGACAGTCGTTCTTCCCGCGAACCATACGCGACTGGAACAGGAAAGGGAGGTAATGACAGTGGCACGTAAAGTGCCCTCCGCCACACACCGTTGGGTGGCTTGCGGAGTATAAATGTAGATGTAGATGTAGATTATTTTTGAAGTGTTTTTCTGTATCCTGTTGAAGTCTTCCCATTTTTCTTGTGTTTTATGGCTGTTAAGTTTTTTCCAGGCTTGTATTCTGTCTTCTATGACCCTGTAGCATGTCATGTTCCACCATCGGTGTTTCCTTTTTCTCGGTGGCTGCCCCAATTTTATCAGTTCTTTTATTTTTTCTGACAGTTCTGTCCAGTTGTTGCTGTTGATTTTCGTAATTTCTTCTATTATTTCTTTCTTGTTAATTTGTAGGTACTCTGGATCTGTTCTGAAAGATCTGTTGGTTCTCTTGATTTGTCTATTGGGTATAAATTTTACTTTAATTTGGAGAAGGTAATGATCAGATTCGAAAACTCCTTTCCTTGTTCTTACGTTCATTATTTCTCTGGTGTTTTTTGTGGCTATTGCTACGTGGTCTATCTGAAATTCTCATAGAGCATGGTTGGGGGATTTCCAAGTTACAAGTTTTCTGTGTGGTTTCTGGAATTGCGTTGACATGATTTTCAGATCAAAATTTCTGCACAAGTTTATCAAGTTCTCTCCATTTTTGTTTGTTCTCATGTGGGCCGTGTGTTTCCCTTTCGTGTCTCGGAATTTTCTTTCCTTGCCTAACTGGGCATTGAAGTCTCCTAGTAACACTTTTATGTGATTCTTGGGGATTTTGCTGGCAGTGTGTTCCAGATCTTCCCAGAATTCCTCAATCATCTCTGGGTTCTTCTTGTTATAATTGTTTGTGGGGGCATGTCCATTGATTAATGTATAGGCTTTCTTTCCAGATCTTATCGTGAGTGTCGACATTTTTTCTGATTTTGAGGTGAAATCTATTACGGAGCCCAGTATCGATTTATGTACTACAAAACCAGTTCAGAAGAGTTTGAGATTCCTTCCTGGGATGGTTATGGCTGGTTTCCCCTTATATATCCTGTAATTTTCAGAATCAAAGTGGTTCTCATCTGCAAATCGTGTTTCCTGTATTGCCATAACTTTGATGTTGTATTTATCCATGGCGTTTGTTAATTGTTTCAGTTTACCTGGCCTCAGTAGTGTGTTGGTGTTGAGTGTTCCCATGTAAAATACTTTCTTCATCTTGAGGGTTTTTGAGAGGCTCCGATTCTTCTCTTCATGACATGCCTGATCCCATGGAATCCGATGATCAGGTCTATTACCCAGTCTTACTGACTGGGGCCCAGGGTAGTGGATTCTTTCCCGTTGTTCTGTCATGATTATTGGTTTGTGTTGAGGTATTGGTGGTGAAATCACGAAGGATCTCACATAATTTCGACTGGAGTTTTGAGTTCCAGAAGATTAACTTACAGCCGAGCTCACAGAGCCAACAGACGCTGACCGGAGTACCGGTGGCTGCCACGCAGACGTGTCTGGATTTTGGGGCTTCGCATGTAACCCTATGCAGGGGCCCTCACAGGGTGCTACCATCCGGAGCCCGATGGACCCAGGTTTTTTTTTTTACGAGGTGTTACTCCTCCCCCTCCTCCTTCCTCATCATTTGCGATATATATATATATATATATTGTGTCAAACTCGTGTGCTGTCTACACAGACAACTTTGCTCGTAGCACTTGTATGCTGTGACGACTGTATGTGTAGCATTGGTACGTCAACCTGTGCCGCAAGCACACCACCACACCACTACCCCTGGTGTCAGTTGTCTATTGCATCAGACAGCTTGTTATGTGTCCATGATGAGGTGTGTTATGTGTAGACTACATGACGTGTAATCGAAGACGGAACTTTACTCGACATGAGAGCTGGCAGACATGCATTTAAAGAACGGTGGAGTAGGATGGAGTGCACATAAAGGAACACATAGAACGCATTCCCAACAGGCGTAATCCTAACTGTAATTAGGTTATCTCCACGGATACCAATTTACGAGAGATGAGGACATTCATGCCACAGAGAGCCGGCCAAGGTTCCTGGCAAGACATATACGAAATCAGACTCTGAGAAGATGGTGTTGGATCATGTGGTTGAACACACAGCAACGAGCACTGGTCACTATGCCTCTAAAACACACACTTCATTTCTGTCAACGAATCCATCACAGTGTTGTAGTGTCGTACTTTGTGCGGTTTTTATTGTTCACAGATGAGAGCTCATTCCCCATGATGGTGTTCCTAACACCCACAACTGCCATGTCTGGAGTGAGGTCAGTCCCCAAATTACCCACTTTGGTGGCAACCAGCAACGACTCTCTGTCAATGTATGGATGGCCACTGTCCGAGATGACCTAACAGGACCTCATTTGCTGTCTCCAAGTCTGACTCATACACATTACTTGGTGTTGCTGAGAGATGTACTGCCAAAGTTCTTGGAGATTGTATCTCTTGTTTTCTGCAAAAGGATGTGGTTTCAACACTACACTACTTTAATGTAACGCCCACGAGCACCTGAGCAACTCATACTCTCATCATGGTGAGCACGATCGCTGAATCCAACAGCTATGGACCCTGTCCTCTGTAGTTACATCAAGATATTGATGTATGGAATCCCCACAGAAACAGATGAAGATCTGAGTGCTGGAGTCCAAGCTGCCTGTCTCCTGGTACAACAGACACCACGGATCTCTGACAGTGTGTGGCAGAACTCCATGTGTCATTGACATGCATGCACTGAGACTGGTGGTCGTCACTTCGAATAAATACACTACTGGCCATTAAAATTGCTACACCACGAAGATGACGTGCTACAGATGTGAAATTTAACAGACAGGAAGAAGACGCTGTGATATGCAAATGATTAGCTTTTCAGAGCATTCACACAAGGTTGCCGCCGCTGACGACACCTACAACGTGCTGACACGAGGAAAGTTTCCAACCGATTTCTCATACACAAATAGCATTTGACCGGCATTGCCTGGTGAAACGTTGTTGTGATGCCTCGTGTAAGGAGGAGAAATGCGTACCATCACGTTTCCGACTTTGATAAAGGACGGATTGTAGCCCATCGCGATTGCGGTTTATCCTATCGCGACATTGTTGCTCGCGTTGGCCGAGATTCAATGACTGTTAGCAGAATATGGAATCGGTGGGTTCAGGAGGGTAATACGGAACGCCGTGCTGGAGCCCCATGGCCTCGTATCACTAGCAGTCGAGATGACAGGCATCTTATGCGCATGACTGTAACGGATCGTGCAGCCACGTCCCAATCCCTGAGTCAACAGATGGCAACGTTTGCGAGACAACAACCATCTGCACGAACAGTTCGACGACGTTTGCAGCAGCATGGACTATCAGCTCGGAGATCATGGCTGCGGTTTCCCTTAACGCTGCATCACAGACAGTAGCGCCTGCGATGGTGTACTCAACGACGAACCTGGGTGCACGAATGGCAAAACATTTTTTCGGATGAATCCAGGTTCTGTTTACAGCATCATGATGGTCGCATCCGTGTTTGGCGACATCGCGGTGAACGCATATTGGAAGCGTGTATTCGTCATCGCCATACTGGCGTATCACCCGGCGTGAAGTTGTGAGGTGCCATTGGTTACACGTCTCGGTCACCTCTTCTTCGCATTGACGACACTTTGAACAGTGGACGTTACATTTCATATGTGTTACGATGCGTGGCTCTACCCTTCATTCGATCTCTGCAAAACCCTACATTTCAGCAGGACAATGCAGGACCACATGTTGCAGGTCCTGTACGGGCATTTCTGGACACAGAAAATGTTCGACTGCTGCCCTGGGCAGCACATTCTCCAGATCTCCCACCAATTGAAAACGTCTGGTCAATGGTGACCGAGCAACTGGCTCGTCACAATACGCCAGTCACTACTCTTGATGAACTGTGGTATCGTGCTGAAGCTGCATGGGCAGCTGTACCTGTACACGCCATCCAAGCTCTGTTTTATGCCCAGGCGCATCGAGGCCGTTATTACGGCCAGAGATGGTTGTTCTGGGTTTTGATTTCTCAGGATCTATGCACCCAAATTGCGTGAAAAAGTAATCACATGTGACTTCTAGTATAATATATTTGTCCAATGAATACCCGTTTATCATCTGCATTTCTTCTTGGTGTAGCAATTTTAATGGCCGGTAGTGTACTATGAACAACGTTGCCGTTACGAGAATGTCTTTCTGTATCTCAGTATACTTGGTTGTGGACCCATTGGCACCTGTTTCAGTTTGACCCAAACGTTTACGACACACTTTGTAATTTGTTTGGTACAAAATGTAGACTTGCTTGACTATTCTGTATAAAGATATAGTTTTAATGAAGACTAAGCGGTTTCTTTTTTTTATGTTGAGGCATTCTGCATCGCCGTGGGGAAATGGCGCCAACTTTGGGAGAACAGCATCAGCGGTTCCCGCAGAGTCCACCTCAGCTGTGTAGCAGTGAGCAGAGCTATACGGGCGATGCGCCGAGTCTCCCTCCCCTCACCGCCCCCCCGCCCCTTCCGCTCGTCAGGAGGAGGATGCTACGTTCACCGGACTTGGATACGATGTGACGTCATTATGACGTATACACGCAACATCGAAAACGATAGAAACCGTATATCGACTATTCGACTTTTGTGAACTTTCGAGAGGTTGTGACAGGGTAGCGCTGTGCGCTGCGCCATTCGTTTAGATGTGTTTTGCGTTCCTTGCGTTTAAATCGTGTATTGTACTGTGTTTATGTCCTGTGCGTTGTTTTTCGTTTGCTCGTCTCTAATTATGTGTTCAGCATTCGAGAGACTAACGAGAGAAAATCTGAAAGAGTTCAGCATCGATGACGACAGGCAATTGCGTGGTTATTGTGAATCTCAAGCAGAAATTGATGTACTTCTGACCCAGCTGAAGTGCGTCGGTTATTTGTACTCGGAGAGAACAAGCACTCAGCAGCCAAAATCTTTAGATGCGTCAAGACACTAACATTTCGTTAAGATTACATTGAGAAATCCACTTCCCCTCGTATTTCATCTCCGGTCGACGATTTTTCTTCAACAATGCCTCATATTTTTCTTTTTAAGTTCGAAATTCAATCATTCTACACACCAGTCATTACTGGACACTAAGGTACCTGTCTCTGCGGTCCGAGTGTAAAATTACTTGGAATTATGGTTGATAAAAGACTATCTTGGGATGGACGTATAAATTACTTAGCTAACAAACTTGCACGAGTTCTCTTTCAGCTATATAAATTAAGAAAAAAAAGTCAGCATGAGTATGCTGCTACAATCTAATATGTACTGACAAGACCAATTGTATGAAACCATACTAAAATATTGATAATAAATAAATACAACAATCACACAAGAAGACTTCACTTTTTTACGAAACGTGTTGTCCGGGGTGTTTTCAAGGCCACGGTCAGGAATATTTTTATTAATATCCAGCTCTTTTACTTTTATTTTTGCGAAATACATATACGCTGCCACACTGAGCTGTTATCACAATCGCACGTGTCAAAACAAACCACTAGCTGACGACAGTTTAGAATCTCGAACGTTCGTAAAAATCGATAGGTGTGTTAATCGACTAAAGCGTGTTACGTCATAATGACGTCACATCATATCCAGGTTGGGTGAACTTAGCATCCTCCTCGTCAGGATGGTTAATCATACCACCTGCTCTGGGGCACTTTCGCTGCAGCAAACAGTGTGAGAGCGGCCGCAGCTGCGGTCAGCTGTTTCCCCGCGGACCTCGCTGGCAAAACGCTAGCCGCCCCAGGGCGCTGCCTGCAGCTTTTATGTGCCGATCGGCCATCCGTTGCCGTCGCCACGGGCGCACCACACAGTAGAGACTGTTCACAGCGGCACAACCTTTGGTGCCACGTTCATGTCAATCTCAATGAAAGTCACCAACAGCCATGTAACTTAGGATGTTATTTTGAAGGCTACCAGTTGCGGCATTGCACTGTGCCATCTTCATGCCCTATAGCATTGTGAAGTGCTGAAACAGGTAGCCTTCAAAATAAAATAACATCTTAAGTTACACGGGGAGAGGAAATAAAAACTTTGAGGTTCGCCGATGACATTGTAATTCTGTCAGAGACAGCAAAGGACTTGGAAGAGCTGTTGAACGGAATGGACAGTGTCTTGAAAGGGGGATATAAGATGAACATCAACAAAACCAAAACGAGGATAATGGAATGTAGTCGAATTAAGTCGGGTGATGCTGAGGGAATTAGATTAGGAAATGAGACGCTTAAAATAGTGAAGGAATTTTGCTATTTGGGGAGAAAAATAACTGATGATGGTCGAAGTAGAGAGGATATCAAACGTAGACTGGCAATGGTAAGGAAAGCGTTTCTGAAGAAGAGAAATTTGTTAACATCGAGTATAGATTTAAGTGTCAGGAAATCGTTTCTAAAAGTATTTGTATGGAGTGTAGCCATGTATAGAAGTGAAACATGGGCGATAAATAGTTTGGACAAGAAGAGAATAGAAGCTTTCGAAATGTGGTGCTACAGAAGAATGCTGAAGATTAGATGGGTAGATCACATAACTGATGAGGAGGTATTGAATAGAATTGGGAAGAAGAGGAGTTTGTGGCACAACTAGACAAGAAGAAGGGACCGGTTGCTAGGACATGTTCTGAGGCATCAAGGGATCATAAATTTAGCATTGGAGGGCAGCGTGGAGGGTAAAAATCGTAGAGGGAGACCAAGAGATGAATACACTAAGCACATTCAGAAGGATGTAGGTTGCAGTAAGTACTGGGAGATGAAGAAGCTTGCACAGGATAGAATAGCATGGAGAGCTACATCAAACCAGTCTCAGGACTGAAGACAACAACAACAACAACAACAACAAGTTACACGGCCGTTGGTTACTTTCATTGACATTGACAATTACTTAACCAGCCGACGTCGCCTGTCCGTGATGGACTAACAGAGATACCACGTACTTCTCCGGGCAGTAGGGATGGGCTAGAGGCTAGACTGTGACTTTCCGATATTAGTGATTTCTGTGAATGCTACTTTTCGGTAACTGCGATTCTTAGTTTCGGTTTGTCTAAGTTTAAAATAGCAGTTAACAAATCCACAACTTCCGTACCTCTGCTCTCCACCAATGCTATTTCTGCGACTTTTGCAAGTTCCGCGAATTACGCAGTTTCTGCGATTTATCACCGTATATGGAAGTTACATTTGCCGCAGAGAAAATTCCATCGCATAACACAATCATCAGTAAGTGTGTTTTACGTTTCTCCTTACTTTGGCGTTAATTTTGTATTAATGGAACAAGTGTGAAAATATTAATAGTGTTTTGTTGAGAATGATACTACGGGTTGTTCAAAAGTCTCTCCGCAGTGCCGTATGATTGTTAGCCGCACGTGTCGTATGATTGTTCGCCTGCCTGGGTTACTTCCCTTCAAGTGGACTCTCCCAACATTCCACTGTTCCGTTTATCTCAGCAAGCGTCAGTAGTAATGTTGGTGTGTGTCGTTACGTGTTGACGTGAACGTTTAAGTTTAGTTGCTATGTTCGTTTGTTTCGTTTTTGTCACTGTTACAATGCTAACCATTGAAGAACGTGCGTTTTTAGTCGAACAAGTGTTCAAAGCTGGAAGTAAATACACAGTTTCATTTCGTCTAACATTTAATTCAGTTTTTCCGAAGACAACACTCCTTTGATTAACAAATTTCGAAGTTCGGTTTCAGTGACAGATGCACCGAGAAGTGGTCGTCCTAGCGTTTTGTCTTAGGAAAAAATACTCAATATTTCCGATAAAATGTCCATGAGTCCGAACAAGTCAGTAAGAAAACTCGCCCAGGAAATCGATGTTAGTGTCGGAACGGCCCACACAGCTGTAAGGAAAAATTGGAACTTTTCCCATACAAGGTAACAGTCGTGCAAGAACTGAAAAATACTGATCATGGCAATGGTTCAAAAATTTCGTTCAACGAACTGGAAGGGATATTCTCAATGAAACGTTTTTCACTGATGAGGCGTGATTTTATTTATCCGGGTACATGAACTCGCAAAATTCTCGTATGTGGAGTACTGCAAATCCATTGTGTATCCATGAGAAACCACTTCATTCTGTGAAAATAGGAGTTTGGACTGCAATTTCTAGATGTCGGATTGTGGGTCCGTATTTTTCCACGAAACAATAAACGCGCAGCGATACTGCAGTGATATTCGGTACCCATTCATAGAAGAACTTTTCTTAAGTGAAATACGAACGGTTATTTTCAACTAGATGTTGCTACCAAGCATACAGCTCGCGTTTCAATGCCACTGCTAGCTGATGTTTTTGGTCACCGCATAGTTTCACAGGGACTTTGGTCTCCACGATCGCCTGACCTAACACCACCTGACTTTTTCTTCTGGGGAGTAGCGAAAACAACTGTTTATAAAAACCGTCCAAAATCCATTGACGACTGAAAAGTGCAATATACACTTTCATTGCTTCTGTTACAGATGAAATGTTACAGCTTGTGTTTGGAAATATGATTAGATGAATTGAATTGTTGAATTGTGTATTCAAAACAGGGGGGACACTTTCAACATTTAATGTGAAAATTTGTAGGTAAAAAATGAATATTCAATAAATTAATAACTTGTACTTCACTGAGTTTCTTTTCGGTATATTCACTGCGGCATACGGCACGCGCGGCTAACAATCATGCGGCACTGCGGAGAGACTTTTTGAACACCACGTACAAATTGCCACACAGTACCGTAACAGTTCGTGTTTAGTATACGGATTCCAACCGTATTTTTATTTTCACAGGCATCTAACCGCATTTTCAGTCACGCAATACAGCAATAATTCAAAATATCGACGATAGCAGAAGTGGAAAAGTTGTCACAGCATCTTTACACCGTCTTCGTGAGACGAGAGGTTTTTGAATGAACTCAGTGAGATCGTTTATTGCCAAGTGTGAAACCTCCCGCACTCAGTTGCTGTCATTACCAGAAATGTTAGTAATTGTATAATATGGATTATATTGCTAGTGGAAGAAAAGATTAATAATTCTCGCGTCTTTATAGATGCAGTTCCCACTTCGATTGCTGGCAACTTATCCATCCACATCTGGGAAAGATACTCGTCAGGATTCAAGACAAATCCTAAAAAATTCGCACCTTAGAAGAGCAATAATTTACAAAATTAGTGTGCAAAATCAGTGCTGGAGCAGTGCGTCATAGCAGCCATTATTCGATTTGAAAGGAATGGTAAATAAATGCGAAATACACTGTCAGTGAAAAACGGAAATTCCATTCTCCCCTTATTTAGGCCGTCCCATACCTCAACATTTTCTGCCGTGTAGTTATTGATAAAGACTTCCTAGTCCGCCGCCCATCCCCACCCTGAAATCTTGGTTGTGATGACGGACTGGCCTTTGACGTAGCCCAAGTTCTAGGTTAGCTTTGAAGGTTGCGTCTTTTAGGGCTGACGATCTGCAAGTGAAAATGTAAAGTACTAATCTTCCAGTTAAAAGTTGACGTCGGGAGTAGTTTATGTGGAATACTTGAAAATACAAAGCCTACACGTTTACTGTAGGGTTGAAAAAAGATATCCGTCTTGTGATACACAGTTGTTTAACATTTGTTAAGAGTTACATCGTGCACCTCTGATTGCATTTTTAGTAGTTTATGTACGATATATAAGTGTAATATGCATCAAAACACTCATCGGAGCCGTGTCGATAACCTAACATATGTTTTCTGAAATCATCCGGCGGTTTTAGATTTTATGATGAACTATGCGTTAACTGTGTTTAAATGTGGCATGAATGTAAACATTAGGCTGTTAAATGTCTCTTATCACAAACCTCTATTTGGCACTTACATTCGTTGGCTTCACCAATTCTCATCCGAATTACCACCTTGCAACCTAACCTCGAGCTCTGGCTTTGGTTGGAAGACTGGAGGAGATGAAGTGTCCAGTATCAAACTCTAGCCAAATGTATCACTGATGTCGCCAGGTAGAATACAAAGCATAAAATTTTCTCAGACAAATTAACTTGATGGTCGATTTCTTCGACCATAAATAGATTGTCCATCCGTAGCATGAGACAAAAGGTTGTTAGAGAGAATAACGAACTTCGATCAACAGATGGCTCGCGATGTTGAATGTTCAGTGCTACTTGCGACTCCTAGTTGTGACTGAAAACACACCCGGATTCCGTAAAGCTGTTATTGTAATATCTGGGACTTATCAGTCACTGTAAGAGATACGTGATTTTTTTCCTACTCCGTTAGGCAGTTCCAGAATGGATGTCACGCTACGAAGAACTGTTTTACAAGTTGTTTGTTGTAATGGATCAAGCTCTTCTATGACGCCCGTAGACTAATGTTGGAGGGATGATTACTATGAAGACAAGACTTCTATCGGTTCATGTGTGAGTGTAATACGAACGCTGACCGTCTGTGCCATTGTTTCTAAGACTGTAAATTCAGCTCACTGACTGTATTCCAGTGTCTGTCTATAGGGTGTAGTGCTTGTCATTTCATGAACTTTTGTACCATAGAAGTTATGGACACGATTTTAGAGAGAAGTGATTACGTGGAGCATCTGAGGACACTCATCCTACTAAAGATAGGCGGTGGTCCACAGTAAATTGTAAAATTGAAAACTTGTATCATCGTTAATTAATGATACAATGGCAAGCAACGGTAGAAAAATTGAAAACCAGTGAGCTGTGGTTGGTCAAAAAATTCCCTCGTTGTGACTTCCTTTGGAACTAAGGAGACAGATTGCATGCAAGCTGTTTTTTCCATGTCATTTTCCGTTCTCTCGATGATCGCGTTCCCAGTTTTTTAGAACAACATGAGATATCAAACCTTTTCATAGCCCCCCCCCCCCCCCCCAAATTCCCTGTCACTTCAGTTCTGCCGTGCGACCGCTACGGTCACAGGTTCGAATCCTGCCTCGGGCATCGATGTGTGTGATGTCCTTAGGTTAGTTAGGTTTAAGTAGTTCTAAGTTATAGGGGACTGATGACCGCAGATATTAAGTCCCATAGTGCTCAGAGCCATTTGAACCATTTTTTGAACCAGTTATTTGAGATGCATGTGAAAGACGTTGTCATGTAAAGAGACTGGGACACAAACTGCTTTATGCTTCAGAATTACTGCAATAACTGTGTTGATTTTCTGATATCTTTCTCTGTAGTTTAAGTAAATGAATTCAAATGATTTGTGTAATTATCTGTTTTCATTAATTTTTTCTTATAATTTCGTCCAGATGAGGTCCATGATTTGTCCACACACGTTTAATAGTAGTTTTATGTTAAATTTTCCGTAAGTTTAATCTTTGTGACATTTATTGACAGTGGAGTACATTTCACCATGTCAACAGAGTTTTGTACAATGACACATGTTAACAGGTTGTAAGTAGGCTGTTTAGGTTTTTTATTGGTAACGCCAACTCTGTATGAAAATCACTGGCTGTGCTGTGTGCAGTCTGTGGCTGCTTTGCATTGTTGTAATACTCGCCATTGTAGTGTTAGGCAGCTGGCTGTGAACAGCGCGTAGCGTTGGGCAGTTGGAGGTGAGCCGCCAGCAGTGGTGGATGTGGGGAGAGAGATGGCGGAGTTTTGAAATTTGTCATGAACTGCTATATTTATATATGATGATATCAAGGTAAATACATTGTTTGTTCTCTATTAATATCTTTCATTTGCTAACTATCCCTATCAGTAGTTAGTGCCTTCAGTAGTTTGAATCTTTTATTTAGCTGGCAGTAGTGGCGCTCGCTGTATTGCAGTAGCTTGAGTAGCGAAGATTTTTGTGAGGTAAGTGATTTGTGAAAGGTATAGTTTAATGTTAGTCAGGGCCCATTCTTTTGTAGGGACTATTGAAAGTCAGATTGCGTTGCGCTAACAAAATATTGTGTGTCACGTTAAGCACAGTCGTGTATAATTTGTTAAAAAGGGGACGTTTCATACGTCGACCCTTAGCCGAGGATACCTCACTGGAATCTTCTGATTTTTTTCTTGTAGTTTGTGTAATTAGTGTAGATTTTGTTTATTGCTAGCGCGTAATTATAGAGAGAATTTCCTTTGTAGTTGTAGTTTTTCATTGTTGTACAGTAAAACAGTTGTGGCATGCATGTAGATTTGCAGCAAGTATTTCGCAGCTGAAATTAACTACATAATATTTTCAGTGCTATGTTAATGTGTTCTCTTATTTTTGATCTTCAAATTGTGTTTTTCTGTGTTTTCGTGTGAAATACTGTGACAATAATGGCGTGTGAAAAGCGTAATACTAGGCTCCAAAGTAAACTGAGAAATGACAGCGAAAATGAAAGCAGTATGTTAGCGCCACCGAGTAATGAATTAACTGATGTTCAAAGTAGTAATTTGGTAATTGTGCATAGGGAAATGGAGCGGGCGGCAAACAATGGCGTGGCCAGTGAAACAATTAGTGAAGAGGGAAGCATTATCGATCGATCGGTCGGCAACAGCTCGCCTCAGGAATCCGAAATGACAGGACACAATTTTGCAAATACTGTAGATTCAGGTTTTGCGTCCTCACCGTTTTCTCAAATGAGTCAAGACACATTTTCCGCTTGTCAAAATGTGAATGTTGCCGGTGCAAATTCACTGCCGAAAAGCACAGAGGAACAGATTCCAGACACTAATGCATTGTTATTACAATTAATGCAACAAATGGGACAAAATCTTCAAAAGTTAGACACAATGGAACAAAATCAGAGACAAACACAGCAAAAGCTTCAAAAGTTAGGCACAATGGAACAACACCAGAGACAAACACAGCAACAGTTAGACGCAATGGGACAAAATCTTCAAAAGTTAGACACCACACTTGAACAAACACGTGAAGATTTAACTAGTGAGTTACATAACATTGAATCGAAATGTCAAAAAGTCTGTAATGACGTAAAAACACAAATTTGTGAGCATTTTCAACCCATTTTTTCGCGGCATGAAAATGTATTACAGAATCACGAAGCAGCCATAAAAGAACTGCAGACCATTGTTCATGAAAATCACGACACCTTGCAAGCTAAAATTGACTCAGTTGCATCTACCGATTCGGTTACGCAACTTGCAAAAACTCAGGAAAACTTAAAGGACACAGTAGATACTCTGAAACTTGGTTCAGAAAAACATACAGAGGAAATAATTTCACTATCGGATAAAGTAGCCGAACTTTCAGATCAGTTCACTAACTTATCTACAAAGGTAGATGATGATCTGAACAACACAACACCTGTAGTCTTCACTGACACTGCAGAGTATGTAGAAATTAGAAAATTCAAACAAAATCAAAATCAAATCAATACACAGTACAAAAGAGAAATCCGAGAAGTGCAAGATCAGTTGGCACAAGTAGTACAAGAATTACGTATTTCAGAGGACACTCGCGCCCCAATATGGGAAGAGGGACATAGAAATACGGAACAGCCACAAAATAATAACACAGCGCATTTCGGAAATTATGAAAGAAATTGACAATGTGCACCGAATTTTGAGATTGAACAGCCGACACGACGTAACAATGACCGACATGCGACTCGCCGACATGATGGTTTTGACTATAAGCTGTTCATTGCTACACGTAAATTCAAAACATTTAAGAATTCTGGCAACGACATTCATCCACAAGCGTGGCTCCACCAATTCTCTCATTGTTTTCCTCCCATTTGGTCATTGGAGCACAGGTTAGAACTTATGTGTGGCTATTTAGAGAACGAACCAGCTGTAAGAATGCGATCGGTAATTCACGATTGCCACAGTGAAGGAGAATTTTACCATGCCTTCCTCTCAGCATATTGGTCTCAAGCTACACAAGACCGAGTAAAACATGGCATCATAATGATGAAACATTTCGAACAATCTGAATTCTCCAGTCTTGTGAAATATTTTGAAGACATGTTGCACAAGAATCAGTACCTGACAAACCCATACAGCCCCTCAGAACTCATCCGCATTTGCTTAATCAAATTACCTGAACATTTACGACATATTATTTTGGCAGGACGTTGCAAAGACGACATTGAAGCTTTTCAGGGACTGTTACAAGAACTGGAAAGTGACACTGACAATCGCGGAACGCAGGAGCACAACAATTACAGATCACATCAGTCGCAATTCCGCGATGAAAGAAATAATAACTGGACGCGACAAGGCTATTCTCACAACACAAATCGGGACCGAAACAGACACCACCCGTATTACAACCGTTGGCAGTGTAGTAATAATTACAGGGAAAGATCACCTCTCTGCGGTAGTGACTATCACAGAGACAATCAGAGATACAGACAATTTGGGAACCAAAATAATTATTATCAAGGGAGACAGAATAACTTTAGACACAACGGTCCAGTGCGCAGTTACGATTCAAGGAGAAATTCTCCACCACTTAACTGACAAGAAAGAAACTACAGGAACTGCCGACATGACGACAGACGATGTGATCGTAACGACAGACGTGAATTTCATCAGAACTGGCGGGATTCTAACAGAGCTGGTCCCTCTCGGCAAGGCGAATTTGTAGAAGTTAGGTCTCCTAATCCCAATAACAACGCGCGCCAACAAAGAGACAGACAATGACTCACGCCGCAGGCACCCAAGTGCGCCGGCTGGCTCAGAGAAAAATAACATTGACGCTAACCTTGTGAAAAATTTTAGCATTCTGTACCAATGTATACAACATGATAATTGCTTTGAAGTTGAAACTCTGTGCACTAGGAAGAGTAAAGGTTTACACCACATTTCACATGTAAAACCGTTTATTGAAAGATAATCTGCTTTTCAACTTTGTCTTTGCCATATAACTTTTCCCTTTACATTACTAGTATGCTGTGTTAGACTTAAGAAACTGTTAACATACAACAATGTTTTGAAGCTAACTATCCAGTCTAGAACCTAGGGTACATATTTAGACAGTAATTACCACTGCATTGTGATAGTGAACAGAGGACACAGTGTTACTGTGTGTGTACATTCTTACTTGTTAGTTGCACGATTACGTAACGACTATGAGGCTTACATACTTAGGACATATACTGGTACTGCTAATGAGATTTTAATGCAACATTTTGGTTTACTTGAAAATACATTCCGGATTTAAAGTACTTTCTGAGAGATACCAGATGGCACAGTGGTTAGTTTACGTGACAGCTACACGATTATATCACGACGTTACTAATGTGTGACACAATTTACATTGTTGCTTTTGCGGAGTATCTGTTTTGTATCTGCACAGTTTTTCTGTATTATTCTGGAAAGTAAAACATGTTTTAATAGTAACTTTTGTGGTATAGCTACAATGAGACAGCCTTTTCTGTAGCACAACAATACATTACAGCACAGTAATTTCTTCATCACAACAATAAGCGTAATAACTAAGATATCTATACGCAAAGCATTTCACTTTTGTTTATCATGAGGTAAGTACATTGGCTTCTGCAGAACTTAGCTTTTGGAGGACGATAACTACGACACTTCCACAGAGATTATCTTACAACAAGACGCACATTTAGCACTACAGGACACGCATTTCAGTGATTAATGTTGTACTTAAAACATTTATTTTTAAAGATTTTTTAATTACAAAGAAAGTTTTCCGTGATACATTTCATTCCATTGCTGTAATCTGTAACACCTGAGGGTATAATTACATTAATCCTCAGGGGGGTATACCCCTACTTTGTGTACCATGTGTGTGGCAACCACAAGGAACCCTAGCTAATATGGTATTTGCGTATACAACTTTACACATCAGTACCATATTTCTCTAACACACAAATTACACAGCTATCTGATCATGTAACTGAGAGATAAACTTTTTTTTATTACATCAGTGACAGATGTTTACGTAATTACACAGTTGGATAACTTCACACTTATGAAACTGTATTTTGTCTGTACTTTGTAAACTGTTCATATTTTTTCGGAATCATTGTGATACTATGAGAGCTTTGAATGATGTATTTGGTAAGGGAGCATGATTTTAAAGTACGTTTGAGGTAGATGACACTATTGAAATGAGCAGAGAATTTTTTTTAGGTTTTGAAATTATTGCAGAAAGCTACAACGTTTTTGAGATTTGACTGAGGTGTTATGATGTTATTATTACGACGACGATGTGTACTATGCTGTTGAGATATGTTTATGATCAATAAGATGATGCTACCGTATATGAGGAATAAGAAGTATGTTGGAAACCAAGAATCGTACTTTAAGAGTTATGAAATGTGTGTAAATGTGTGAATGTATCACAATGCCGGCGAAAATTTTTTGGACACTGTTATATTTATAGGATTTTCTTTCTACAGATTTGCAACGCTGATTCTTGACCTGTGAAATATTTTTATGTGAGACTGTCACTGTAGCGGAAACTGCTGTCGTAAATATTTCCGTAAGAAAGTTAAGTGACCACCTGCACGTAATGCGTCGCGGGCACCCACCTGGGCGACAGCCGCCCGAAAGAAAAAGCCATTTGCCTTTCAGCGGCACAGGTAGAAAAGAAAGGGAGGCCATTATCCTCGCTATTGACGTTCTTTTGTAGAAAGCATCGCAAATATTACACGCTCATTACCTGAAAACATATGGTTACTCGTACTTTGTGCTAATTACTGAAATCCAGAAAGGTCCCGAGTTCGAGTCTCGGTCGGGCACACAGTTTTAATCTGCCAGGAAGTTTCAATTACTGAAATGCTTATGAATTGATGGGAAATATTCGTACATCTGCACACCTGATTATGACAAGTGTCTTTCTACGAGAGTTGAGAGCTACTGACTTACGAAATGCCACATAACTATTGAATGATGTTTTTATGCTTTGGTTTGCGTAATTGCTTATTTCATTTGACATCTGTTTTCCAGCTGTGTTGCAGCATTGGTTTCATAAAATAAAATTAAATGCATTTGCTAATGTGAACACTTTCTGTCAACAGATCTATTAAATAATAATTTTGTGATCCACATTCTTCAAAAAAGGAGCACTTGGAAAGGAAAGAACAATAAGAAGGGACTAGTAACAGTAACTGCATACATAATATTCTTTTCAAGTACATGGTAATATTTTTTTTACAATAAGTTGTTGTGGTGCACCACTTTAATTACTTAGACATTAAGATGTGATTATACATTTCCCTTATCTGCATTGTTATCTTTAATGTACTATTTTTCCTGCTTGAGCTATGTCATGTTTAGATATAAGCTGCTGTTTGCCAGCCATAGTGTTACTGAATTTGACTTTGTGTTACTCTGCTAAGCCAGTTTTACTACTCATTTATTTTTCTTGTTGCTGCACATTGGCTCATATTAGTTGTAATGTTGCATTGCTTGGTAATTTAGATTTACTGTAGCTTGCTTTGCAAATTTCAATTTTTTGTCATTGCTGTTTGTGTTAATTATTTTGTGCTGCTGCATTGCCTCATCCCTTAGTTTAGCATCTGAGCTCAGTAGATTTAAGTTAGCTTAAGAGGGGGTAGACTATATAAGAAACTGACTATGGAGAATAGGTAAAGAATGCATTGCGAAGTTGTATGAAAAAGATTTGGGCCCAAATGAATATTGTACACTGAGAAATAATTATATTGAAAGAAATATGAATAGAATACAGAAAGCAGGTATAGATAGGACTTTTTGGGAATAATGATGAATGAAGGGAGATCTCCAAGAAGTAAAGAAAGTTTTGTTTGCAAAATACTGCAGTAAAACAAACCCTGTCCTTTCCTCTTGTGTTATTCTGCTTTGTGTTTGTGTACTCTTGTATATTTGTGTGTTTCCTGTCTTTATGTGCTTAGCTGATATGAGTTACGTTGTAGAATTTTTCAAATACTATGTCATTCATCTTGTAAAGATGCTTAGACATTATTTATTCTGTTTTGTTTTAATGCTCATGTGTGAAGTTGATGTTTCGAAAGTTATTCTGATCTTTTATGTATGTACTCATGTCACAATTCCTGTAACACTGATGTATATGTCTATTTCTATTCTTTTGTAAAGCCTGTTTTACTACAAATGTTATCTGTATTTTGTACCTTTGTAATTGTATTCTTATGTTATAAAATTGTAATTAACGCCAGGCCATCAAATTAAGTAACTTGTCAGTTCCATTTCACTGCACACGTTTCTGTTGGTCATAGTATATGGACAATCTGTGAGAAGTAGGGACTGTTAGTGTTTGCACGTGTGTTAATAATTCTGCAAGGGACTGGATAACAGCATTGCTGGTTCTAAGGACAATTCCAAAAACTTTGTGAGTGCACAAGTGGTGGTTATGGACTTGCTATATTATCCGCAAGACTCTTCAATGGTGATTGTGCACCTGCACAGTCGCAACAGATGGCTGCTGGCCATCTCTACAAGGACTACAGTGGGTCTGCACCTCTGGTGGCCCACCAATACCGTAATCTCTACCAGGACTACACTGGGTTTACTGTGTGATGACCTACCTACCAGTATTCTTCAAAACGTCGAATGACTCTGCTGTGGGTTTCCTCTGTTGTGGCCCATTACCTGTCTGCACGTCGAGAGTCAGCACTCTCTTTTCGTTGGAAGAACAACTCTACTTCTTCAAGACTGCATGGAAATCCACTACTTCTGTGTGCATTTTCTTTTACTGCTCAGACTTTGAGAAAAACACTGCAATTTTACTGTGACGAATGATGAGGACTGTCTATATGGACTGTGAGAAAATTTTAGCTTTTGACCAACATTGTATCAATAAGTGTGTGCCTTTGATTTCTTTGTTATTGTAATTGTGAAAAAAAATTTAACAAATATGTATTGGCCAGTGCCCAAAAAAATTTGTAAAATTTTTTGTGGGGAGCATGGGGGCTATGTAAGTAGGCTGTTTAGGTTTTTTATTGGTAACGCCAACTCTGTATGAAAATCACTGGCTGTGCTGTGTGCAGTCTGTGGCTGCTTTGCATTGTTGTAATACTCGCCATTGTAGTGTTAGGCAGCTGGCTGTGAACAGCGCGTAGCGTTGGGCAGTTGGAGGTGAGCCGCCAGCAGTGGTGGATGTGGGGAGAGAGATGGCGGAGTTTTGAAATTTGTCATGAACTGCTATATTTATATATGTTGATATCAAGGTAAATACATTGTTTGTTCTCTATTAATATCTTTCATTTGCTAACTATCCCTATCAGTAGTTAGTGCCTTCAGTAGTTTGAATCTTTTATTTAGCTGGCAGTAGTGGCGCTCGCTGTATTGCAGTAGATTGAGTAGCGAAGATTTTTGTGAGGTAAGTGATTTGTGAAAGGTATAGTTTAATGTTAGTCAGGGCCCATTCTTTTGTAGGGATTATTGAAAGTCAGATTGCATTGCGCTAACAAAATATTGTGTGTCACGTTAAGCACAGTCGTGTAGAATTGTTCAAAGGGGACATTTCAAGGTATAGACGCACAATAATACTGTGTGTAGTTGTGTAAGTTCTTAGTTCTTGACCACAACAGTAAATGATCACAATAAGTATCATGTAGAACTTATGTTAATGTAAAATTTGTCTAATGTTATTATCGATCTTTCTTTGCGTTCCATGTAACAATGAGATAGATGCATAATTTATCAGGCAATTTAAGAAGTGTTTTAAAGTGACACATGCTAGTACACACAGACACAAAAAACGTTGGTAGATGATCTCGTATCTAGCCTTTCATACAAAATCACATTATTTGTTTGGAATTGACATATCGAGGTACATTTCGTTAGCATGAGCAATCAACCGTTGTTTTCAACTGACATATCAAGTAGATACCTTCTTTTCGTAAGAATGATGATAGAGTTGTTGTTTTGTATAACTATGAAACTGGTGGTATATTCTGTTTGTAGAAAGCATATGCCCCATGTGCGAGGTAGAACTGGTATCTTTGAGAGGATATTTCACGTGTAAATTTTGTAATCACTCCAGTTATGATTAATATTCAGATCCTTAAAAATAATAATCAAGAGTTTTGTGGTGGACCATTGATTCTCCCTTGAGACTTTATCGCTGAGTCACGTCGCATTACAGAACACCTTGACCCTGATATCATATGTTAATTACAGGTTTAGAGTGAGTTTTCTTCCCAGCGTCTGCTTCAACCGACTTTTTAAATTATCACCTATAATAATTAGCCTTAATCTAGTTCAGCAGACTGCTTTTCAGATACTTACTTATCATACAGTCATGCATGAGAGAACAAATTCGTAAGGAACCAATTCTATTGATTACATTTCCTTTTTATTTCATATCAACATCCTATGCTACCCTTTATCCATAAGCTAATCATGGTCATCTCTGTGATGTATAAATGTAAGCTTGATCGAAAGTGCATGTGGATTATCAGTGTAGCTTTCTTAGTTCTCGCTGTAGAAGCATGGGAACATCCACTGAATTTTAGCTTTCAAAGCAGGTTTATAATGTCATCAGACTGGAGACAAGAGCTTGTCCCACTCGTATTTAGAAGTTCATCTTCTGACTGGGCATTCAGACCAATGCGCAAACTGTGGAATCTTCGCCGAACTTTTGTTCAAATTTTGTTCCGTAAGATGTATGGAGAATATTTTACAAGAAAAATGGAGAAAGCGAGAAACTTGGACTATTAATTAATAAGAAAAGATCAAGATCATGATAACTGACAGATGTAAGTCACTACCAGCTACTGATGTACTATCTGAATATACAGAACACTTTGTCTACTTGAGCTCAGTGGTTCAAAATGGGGTGGCTCTAAAAAGGAAATACGGCGTAGAATTGTTTTGGGTAGGATTGCTCAATCGAACCAACCATATCCACACTTACTACTTTGAGAGTGCTGAGATCTCTGGCGTGTCCAGTTTTCGTTTATGGTGCTGAAACATGGGCAATAACTGAAGGATATTGCAAAAGAATTGATGCTTTTGAGATGTGGGACATAGGAGGTTGCTGAGAATATCACTGATGGATGAGCAGACCTACAAATCCATCACCCAAGAATACCTTCTTTGGTTACGTAGTTCGACGACAGGAGGATAACTTGGGAAAATGCTCACCCAAGGCAAAGTCGAAGGGAAAAGATTGCAGGGAAGTCCACCGAGACAACAGATAGACCAGATAAAGGAGAAGGCACACCAAACATGGGTTAAACTACTTTGGGAGGCAGAAGACGGGGAAAACTGGAGACAGGCTGAAGAGGCTTTCAATTACGAAACAGGGAGTGTCGATGATTATAAACCTGATGAGAGGTTTGAGTAACAGGCTCTGTCATTTTTAGCACCCATCAACCTGGGGTCAATTCTCATGATCATTGACCTCCTGTTGCTACCACTTGGGGATGTTGCCCCAGGTCACAGCGTCTGGGAAGTTTTGAAAAGTTTTTTATAAACAATGTTTCGTAGTCTGGTGGCGTGGTGAGAAACAGATACTGCTCTCGAGGCACTTACGATAAAACATTTTAGTTGGGATTCCATTTTGTTTCACAACGTACCGAATCCATGTAGTAATTAAATTCAGTCATTAAGGGAGTTATTTAGCTGAATTTTCTCTTTGTAAATTCTGTCGAAGTTCAGGTCAGTTTTGAAAGGGTGACTTGTTTTCATTACCCACCCGCGTTAGGAACTTATCATTGTTCTCAACAGATTTTCTTGAGCAGAAGGAATGGTCGCAAGCCAGGGTAGACAGCAATTGCTTGGAATTTGTAAAAATTATTAGGATTTCCTTGATTTGGTAAACTTATCTTCTACTGGTCTCCTTTCCCATTCCTAGCGAGTGTTTGAGTTTTAATGTGTTCTCAAGGACATTCGTGTCCTTTCTTCTGATGTCACTATCGTTTGCTGAGAGAATCACGTTCACAGGGTATGTGAAGAAACCAACAGCATTAAGGAACCATATTATTGACTTGACATTTTCTTTATTAATTGATTGCTAACGTTCAAGAAGCGTATATCTCACATTAATAAACTTCCTGTTTCATGCAGTATAGTTCGCCAGTCTATTTGCTCACAAGCATTCCACCTCTCATATCCATTTCCTGCGATTATTGAAATTAGTTGACCTGATTGCTAAACGTCTCTTTAAGTTATTAATATTTTTCACAATAAAGGATGGCAGCCAAAAACAGTTGCAGGATAGAATTTTTTTATCCTGCAACTGTTTTTGGCTGCCATCCTTTATTGTGAAGAATTTTAACAGTTGCTGCTGCAGCCATGTTTAAAATCTTGAAATTAATATTTTTCTTTCCCTGATCAGTTGCTCTGAACTCGTATAGTCAGATTCCGTTGTATGGTGTAAATAAATTATTGGGACGAATTCCATTAACGCCTCTTACCCACTTCATGTGACATTTTATTTAGTGGAACTTACCAAAAGAGACGTACTACCTGCTCTTGATACGAAACGTAGTGACTCATCAACTCCATGTGATACGGGGAAAGATGTATTCAGTATCCAAATATAACCAAAGTTCAGAAATAAAACAGAGTCAGATGGCAGATAACATTTTACTATAAATAATAGATGATTAAATAAATATGTGGAACACAGTTTTCATAAAGAACAAAATAGGGTGACGTGTAAGACAACATCTGGGAGTACGTTATGCACAGAAATGTATAGTTGAGAAGAAAAAATTTTAAGGTGCATATAGTTTAGAATACGAAAAACAAATAATTTCGTTGGAATATTGGATAAAACGAGTTTCTATGGAGACATGAAAAGACAGAACAAATTTAATGATGTCATCATTGCGAATAGTTTTGGCATTACATCAACAATTAATTCCAAAATTCGAAACAAAAAATTAATTTTTACTTTAATAAAGCACATCATTATATACAAATGCAAACTGTATCGAATTTTGCTCGTATTCCTATGGAGGAAGTCGAAGTTATTTGTTGATTTCAAAAATTTGTTTGATTAAGCATAAGAGAAATGTTGGAGAAATACATTATAGAATTAAGTTACACAAAAATTATAAAATATATATTAGACAAACAAACAAACATTACATTTACCTAGGAAATTTACGGGAAAAGTATCTCTTGCAAACCAAAGGTGATACAGCTGCAGTCTGCAGCACAGAATGTATTAAACTAAACCAGTAATTCTGCAAAGGATTAAATGGAGTCATAGTGCAAAATGTACTTTGTGCAGAGCATTTACTCAAATAAACAATCAATTCAACTAGACTTAACATTTTGAGTACCAATCCCATCAACTGACAGGACTCGAAAATTCTGGTAGATTGCCAGTGCCATCATATTATGGAGTACAATCTGTCCCGCTTTTAAATAAAGAATCACGTATATTGACAGCCTCGATCGGTTTTCATTTATTTTGCAAGGGACACGCAGTTTCTAAACGGCCTAAATTCTAAGAAACAGCAAAAGTAACGCGCCCAGTAGTTGAAGCATTAAAATTTCTGGTAATGAAACGAAAAACAGACGAAACTCGTGGAAAAAGCCCTTCCACTTATTTTAAAAATGGAAATACAAAAGCAGCTATTGAACGTAAATGTATCAGGTACGGTGAAAAAGTTTAGAAGGATGTATCAAGTGGAAAAATTAAATATACCACTATTGTCACATCAAATTTACAGTGCATTCCTTGGACTATGAGGATAAACAAGTGTAGAAAATTGATACAGGATTGTTTATGTAACTGTTTGACAGTAAACTATCAATTTAACAGAAAAGATAAATGTGTACAAAAATTACAAGAGTACAACACATTTACAGAATTCAGAAATTTAAAAGTAACAACAAGTTCAAAAATCATTAATATCATTTGGATGTATCTATTGGTCCAATAAGAATAAGATATCAAATTAAGTATTCACATATTTCTGGAAAAATTCCTCATTTGAGAAATAAGAAAAGAAATGAGAGATAGTGAATCACAACTAACAGAAACACTTTTAGTTGATGAAGAATTACATTGATGGCAGAAGGATAGAGGCACCATAGGGAGGGGACAAAGAAATACAATGTAAATAGAAAAATAGAGAACGACAAAGCAAGACAAAGTAGTTTTTAAATTGTATTCGGAAAAAATTAGTCTCCTGAAACTTGTAGATGAGTAAGTTAGTGTCAGAAATTCGACTACATTCTTCATTAACTTACAGAAACAGTCCAAGGTCATGCATTCTCGGTGGGGATTATTACCTACGAGATAACAAGAGCACTGAATTATTTAAGGTAAAAGCTATTCGTAAGTTTTGTCAGAGTTTCAGATTACACTATATAAGATGAAAAGGAGACACGGGAAACTGATTTATAGCATACAACAAATCTGTCTCCACTCTGTGGTATATACCGTCCTCTTCCGCACTGTATTGTTGCAGAATTCACCAAAAATTCCCAAATTTTTATTAATTTGTTAAAAAATGGTGCTAGTTTCCCGATCATGAGGCAATGCTTGAATTTAAGGACAGCCAAGTATTTGACGAGAAATATTTTATTTCATCACTGAGCAGTGACTAATCTGAGTAAGACACAGCTGTTGAAATCAAAGTCGAGTTTAAAACAGCCCTTGGCAGGATCAGAGATGAGCCTGCAGGTAGTCGTGGCTTTGGGGTTGGTGTAGAATAACTACGGCCCAGCCACGAGAACACTGTATTTGAAAAGAAGAATTTTATTTCCTGACTGCCTAGTAACTACCCCCAGAGAAACACAGTCGGTGTAATCAAAGTCATATACTGTACTGCCCCTTGACAACGTCAAAGATGACCCAGCTGAGAGTAGCCATGCCTTCAGGGTCGGTGTGGACGGCTCAGCCCTTTCAGCGGTACCCATCACCTCGATGTACGTCTGCTCGATGGCACCTGTGATCCAAGCAGCGTTGCCCACCACCAGACCCTTAAGCATCTCCTGTACCTGCAACCAAAAAGGCAGTCCGAACTGCCAGTCAGTTCAAGGCGCTTGTCAAAAAAATAAGTTCATTTACGGAAAAAGTCGCATCATCAAAACATAATTGATGTAGAGTAATAAAATTTCATTAATACCTTTGTCTGGGTAAGATATTTTAGTGATTAACATTGCAAGATCACAGGTTAATATAAGTACGAGATAATCCATTGCAAATGTGAAATGGTGGTACATTAATAACAGGTGTAGCCGCCAGATTGTTGACTACAAGCATGCAAACATTCATGCATTGTGTTACACAGGTGCTGAATGTCAGTTTGTGTGATAGAGTTCCATGGCCGTTGCAGTTTGTCAGTCAATACGGGGAAGATTAATCCTGTTTCTGAATGACGATAGAGTTGTCATCCTATGGTACCCCACATGTCCTCTATTGGAGACAGGCTATGCGAGAGACATTCAACGAATTCGAACGTAAAGTTCTATGTTATGACTTGGCAGAAAATTCTAAGAAATTTTGGTCTTATGTCAAAGCGGTAGGGGGATAAAAACAAAATGTCCAGGCACAGTGTGACCAAAATGGTACTGAAACAGAGGATGACGGACTAAAGGACGAAATACTAAATGTCTTTTTCCAAAGCTGTTTCACAGAGGAAGACTGCACTGTAGTTCCTTCTCTACGTTGCCGCACAGATGACAGAATGGTAGATATCGAAATACATGATAGAGGGATAGAAAAACTATTAAAATTGCTCAAAAGAGGAATGGCCGCTGGACCTGATGGGATACCAGTTCGATTTTACACAGAGTACGCAAAGGAACTTGCCTCCCTTCTTGCAGCGGTGTGCCGTAGGTCTCTAGAAGAGCATAGTGTTCCAAAAGATTGGAAAAGGGCACAGGTCATCCGCGTTTTCAAGAAGGGACGTCGAACAGATGTGCAGAACTATAGACATATATCTCTAACGTCGATCAGTTGTAGAATTTTGGAACACGTATTATGTTCGAGTATAATGACTTTTCTGGATACTAGAAATCTATTCTCTAGGAATCAGCATGGGTTTCGAAAAAGACGATCGTGTGAAACCCAGCTCGCGCTATTCGTCCACAAGACTCAGAGGGCCATAGACACGGGTTCCCAGGTAGATTCCGTGTTTCTTGACCTCCGCAAGCCATTTGATACAGTTCTCCATAGTCGTTTAATGAACAAAGTAAGAACATATGGACTATCAGACCAATTGTGTGATTGGACTGAAGAACTCCTAGATAACAGGACGCAACACGTCATTCTCAATGGAGAGAAGTCTTCCGAAGTAAGAGTGATTTCAGGTGTGCGGCAGAGGAGTGTCGTAGGACCATTGCTATTCACAATATATATAAATGACCTTGTGGATAACATCGGAAGTTCACTGAGGCTTTTTGCGGATGATGCTGTAGTATAGAGAGAGGTTGTAACAATGGAAAATTGTACTGAAATGCAGGAGGATCTGCAACGAATTGATGCATGGTGCAGGGAATGGCAATTCAGTTTCAATGTAGACAAGTGTAGTGTGCTGTGAATACATAGAAAGAGAGATCCTTTATAATTTAGCTACAATATAGATGGTCAGCAACTGGAAGCAGTTAATTCCATAAATTATCTCCAAGTAGGCATTAGGAGTGATTTAAAATGGAATGACCATATAGAATTAATCGTAGGTAAAACAGATGCCAGACTGAGATTCATTGGAAGAATCCTAAGGAAATGCAATCCGAAAACAAAGGAAGTAGGTTACAGTACGCTTGTTCGCCCACTGCTTGAATACTGCTCACCGGTGTGGGATCCGTACCAGATAGGGTTGATAGAAGAGATAGAGAAGATCCAACGGAGAGCAGCGCGCTTCGTTACAGGATCATTTAGTAATCGTGAAAGCGTTACGGAGATGATAGAAAAACTCCAGTGGAGTTTCGAGAACATACCTTCAGCGAGGAGTCAAGCAGTATATTGCTCCCTCCTACGTATATCTCGCGAAGAGACCATGAGGATAAATTCAGAGCCGACGCAGAGGCATAGCGACAATCTTTCTTTCCACGAACAATAACAGACTGGAAGGGAGAACCGATAGAGGTACTCAAGGTACCCTCCACCACACACCGTCAGGTGGCTTGCGGAGTATTGATGTAGATGTAGATCTGATGATTGAGCAGGCCAAGGTAACATGTCGACACTCTGTAGAGCGTGTTGGGTTACAATAGTGATTTGTGAGCGGGTGTTATCCAGTTGGAAAACATCCTTTGGAATGCTGTTCATGAATGGCAGGACAACAGGTCGAATACACTGACGCATAAATTCACAGTCAGGGCACCTGGACAATCACGAGGGTGCCCCTGCTGTCATATGAAGTCGTACCATAAACCATAACTCCAGGTGTAGGTCCGAAAAATGGCTCTGAGCAATATGCGACTTGACTTCTGAGGTCATCAGTCGCCTAGAACTTAGAACTAATTAAACCTAACTAACCTAAGGACATCACACACATCCATGCCAGAGGCAGGATTCGAACCTGCGACCGGAGCGGTCGCTCGGCTCCAGACTGTAGCGCCTAGAACCGCACGGCCACTCCGGACGGCTGGTGTAGGTCCAGTGTGTCTAGCACGCAAACAGGTTGGTGGCAGTACCTCAATTGGCCTCCCTATAAACAACACGCGGGCATCACTGGCACCAAGGAAGAACCACTTTTCACCAGGAAACACAACAGACCTCCACCCTCCCCTCCAATGAGCTCTAGCTTGACAGCACTGAAGTCGCGAACGGCTGTGGTTTTGTGTCACTGGAATGCAAGCTACAGGGCGTCTAGCTCGGAGCTGTTCTGGAAGTAACCGATTTGTAACAGTTCTTTGTGCCAATATGGAGCCAACTGTTGCTCAGATTGCTCCTGCAGACGCAGTCCGATGCTCCAGGGCCAAACGTCGAACACGATTGTCTTCTTCTCGACAGTGCCACGTGGCCGTCAGGCGCCCAGCCTTCTTGAAACTGTAAATTCTCTTGACCAGTGGCTACATTTCTGCCAAGTCTTTCCGCAATATCTCAGAATGAACATCCAGCTTCTCGTAGCCCTTTTACACGACCTCGTTCAGTGAGGTGTTGATAATGACGTCTGGACTACATCAACTCATCGCGTCCCATCTCCCGATCATTACAGAGTGTATCTAAAGCATAACTGGTTTGCATCCTCACTCTTGCGCTAGTAGCGTCACTCTTGGCGACTGGCACGAAGTCTGAATATACACCATACTTCCGTTGTAGGTACACATCTGCCAATTTTGGTTTATGTCTCGGAACTTCTTGTAAGTGTTGTGATTTGTTCCGTCAATGTATCATCACCACAGAAAAAAAAACAACGGACCACGAATGAATTATCCAATGGAGGCGGAAGTAGGTAGACTGAAGCTGTAGGGAGCGGGTGGGGATATTAGTAAGATGTTGGGCCAGTGATATCCTGATCAACTTTAAAAAACTTTATTTACAAGAACAGAAAGGCAGCTTTACACATGGCATAAATACCAAAATTTTGTCGAACTTTTTACCAAAATAACAGTAGTATTTAATCAACGAAAACTTTGATAATATAGACATTACAAATGCTTCAAATGGCTCTGAGCACTATGGGACTTAACATCTGAGGTCATTAGTCCCCTAGACCTACAACTGCTTTAACTAACTAACCTAAGGACATCACACGCATCCAAGCTCGAGGCAGGATTCGAACCTGCGAGCGTAGCGGTCGCGCGGCTCCAGACTGTAGCGCCTACAACCGCTCGGCCACAGCGGCCGGCTATAGACATTACAAGACACAGACAACTTTTAGAATCAATTCGTTACAATTGTCATCAGTCCAACACAAAAGAAGTTTCAAGCAGTTACTAAAACGCATGAATAAGTTCCGACGAATGATTACCACAATGGCCAGAGCCCTTTCAAAAAAAGGTAATTCTCAGCTGATCACATAAAATTTTAAAGTGAATGTCTTCTATACATTTCCATTACATTAAACTCTAAAGCAGAATGCAAATAGTAACATCTCATTAATAAAGTTCATAGATGCCGGGAAGGAGAGATGGAATGTTCACTTGATTATCTGTATCTGAAAGGCAAGTACGCTCTACCCCCCCCCCCCCCCCCCCTCACTCTTGAAGTGCCACCTTTTCTATCACGCAGTGGAAAATAATAACGTTGAAAGAAATGATTTGGGCCCCCGAGTGGTCAATTAAAGAGTTGACACAAGACTGGTGATAATTTGATTAATTATATCCTCCAAAAGCGTGTATCACAGGGACAGGAAATTAAACATCTTAACTACAGAAATGGTAACCAGATTCAATGTCAGCATCAAATTTGTTGTCTTAAGACGTAAAAATAATTCAGTACACAGCGTAATAATCCTGTAATACACTGAAGAGCCAAAGAAACTGGTACAACTGCCTAATATCGTGAAGGGGCCCTGCGGGCATGCACAAGGATCGCTTTACATGGACTCGAATAATGTCTGATGTACTGCTGGAGGGGAACTGACACCATGAATCCTGCAGGGCTGTCCATAAATCCGTAAGAGTACGAGGAGGTGGAGATCTCCTCTGAACAGCATGTTGCAAGGCATCGCAGATATGCTCAATAATGTTCATGTCTGAGGAGTTTGGTGGCCAGAAGAGTGTTTCTGGAGCTACTCTGTGAGGTGTCGCATTGTCCTGCTGGAATTCACAATGGACATGAATGGATGCAGGTGATCAGACAGGATGCTTGCTTACGTATAAGCTGTCAGAGTCGTATGTAGACGTAACAGGAGTCCCAGATCACTCCAACTGCACACGCCTCCACCAGCTTGAACAGTCTCCTGCTGACATCCAGGGTCCATGAATTCATGAGGGTGTCTCCATACCTGTACACACCCATCCGCTCGCTACCAGCTGAAGCGAGACTCGTCCGACCAGGAAACATGTTTCTGGTCATCAACAGTCCAATGCCAGTGTAAAGCCCAAATCCATGATGTTTCGTTGAATGGTTCGCACGCTGACACTTGTTGAAAGCGCAATTTGCGGAAGGGTTGCACTTCTGTCACGTTGAACGATTCTCTTTAGTCGTTGTTGGTTCCGTTCTTGCAGGATCTTCTTCCGGCCGCAGCGATGTCGGAGAGTGTATGTTTTACCGGATTCCTGATATTCACAGTACACTCGTGAAATGGTGATACGGGAAAATACCCACTTCATCGCTACCTCGGAGATGCTGTGTCGTATCGCCCGTGCGCCGACTATGACTCAAAGTTCAGACACACTTAAATCTCGATAATCTGGTATTGTAGCAGCAGCAACCGATCTAACAACTGCGCCTTACACTTATTGTCTTATATAGCCGTTGCCGACCGCAGCGCCGTATTCTGCCTTTTTACACTAAAGACGCATGCCAATCTTTGGTGCTTCGTTGTACAATCGACAAAAAGTTAGCAGAGAATGAGTGGGGGTCTACTACGTAACTACAGTTCCCTACGTTATCTTGTGAGCAGAATGAAATTACAAATAGCCTAAAAATTTGACTCCGCCCTGAAAAAGTGATCGAGTAAGATTACTCATCCATAGCTTGCCTGGTGTGGACACAGTTCGATTGTGTATGTAACCGAGAGCGTCAGCAGGAATAAAAAAAATCTTACTGTGTCACGAGTATAGATTTAAGTGTCAGGAAGTCGTCTCTGAAAGTATTTGTATGGAGTTTAGCCATGTATGGAAGTGAAACATGGACGATAAATAGTTTGGACAAGAAGGAAATAGAAGCGTTCGAAATGTGGTGCTACAGAAGAATGCTGAAGATTAGATGGGTAGGTCACATAACTAATGAGGAGGTATTGATAGAATTGGGGAGAAGAAGAGTTTGTGGCACAACTTGACAAGAAGAAGGGACCGGTTGCTAGGAAATGTTCTGAGGCAACAAGGGATCACAAATTTAGCATTGGAGGGCAGCGGGAGGGGGGGGGGGGGGAGTTAAAAATCGTAGAGGGAGACCAAGAGATGAATACACTAAGCAGATCCAGAAGGATGTAGGTTGCAGTAAGTACTAGGAGATGAAGAAGCTTGCACAGGATAGGGTAGCATGGACAGCTGCATCAAACCAGTCTCAGGACTGAAGACCACAACAAAAACAACAACAACTTTGATAGTGCTGCGAATACTTTGCCAAACTGTGAATGTGGGTCGTGCGCAGGTAACTATCAGAACTGGGTTGTTAAGACCTGCAGCTGCCCATAATTACCTGACAAGTCACAGATTGAGAAGGCATTCCTACCGACGATTAAGAATGGTATCTGCAAAACTCTCTCCGGGCTAGAGTGACAGTCAATAATGACTCCTGCGTCGACCAAGAATTAGGTCTTTTATTTCACAATGCACTCTCTCTCTCTGTCGGGCCAGAAAAGATGCCACGATCTTTCAGTCTGGCGGCCCAGTTGAGACTTCACGAAAAACTTTGTTCTGTGCGCCAGCACTAGAGTTAGCGCGACTCGGCCCCTTCACCCTCCAAACGCGGCTATGCGCGGGTCGTACACCAATTACACTACTGGCCATTTAAAATTGCTACACCAAGAAGAAATGCAGATGATAAACGGGTATTCATTGGACAAATATATTATACCAGAACTCGCATGTGATTACATTTTCACGCAATTTGGGTGCATAGATCCTGAGAAATCAGTACCCAGAACAACCATCTCTGGCCGTAATAACGGCGTCGATACGCCTGGGCATTGAGTCAAACAGAGCTTGGATGGCGTGTACATCTACAGCTGTCCATGCAGCTTCAACACGACACCACAGTTCATCAAGAGTAGTGACAGGAATATTGTGACGAGCCAGTTGCTCGGCCACCATTGACCAGACGTTTTCAGTAGGGGAGAGATCTGGAGAATGTGCTGGCTAGGGCAGCAGTCGAACATTTTCTGTATCCAGAAAGGCCCGTACAGGACCTGCAAGATGCGGTCGTGCGTTATCCTGCTGAAATGTAGGATTTCGCAGGGATCCAATGAAGGGTAGAGCCACGGGTCGTAACACATCTGAAATGTAACGTCCACTGTTCAAAGTGCCGTCAATGCGAACAAGGGGTGACCGACACGTGTAACCAATGGCACCCTATACCATCACGCCGGGTGATACGCCAGTATGGCGATGACGAATACACGCTTCCAATATGCGTTCACCTCGATGTCGCCAAACACGGATGCGACCATCATGATGCTGTAAACAGAACCTGGATTCATCCGAAAATATGACGTTTTGCCATTTGTGCACCCAGGTTCGTCGTTGAGTACACCATCGCAGGCGCTCCTGTCTGTGATGCAGCGTCAAGGGTAACCGCAGCCATTGTACCCGAGCTGATAGTCCATGCTGCTGCAAACATCATCGAACTGTTCGTGCAGATGGTTGTTGTCTTGCAAACGTCCCCATCTGTTCACTCAGGGATCGAGACGTGGCTGCACGATCCGTTACAGCAATGCGCATAAGATGCCTGTCATCTCGACTGCTAGTGAGTGATACGAGGCCGTTGGGATCGAGCACGGCGTTCCGTCAACTGCTGTTTGTGTATGAGAAATCGGTTGAAAACTTTCCTCGTGTCAGCACGTTGTAGGTGTCGCCACCGTCGCCAACCTTGTGTGAATGCTCTAAAAAGGTAATCATTTGCATATCACAGTATCTTCTTCCTGTCGGTTAAATTTCGCGTCTGTAGCGCGTCATCTTCCTGGTGTAGCAATTCTAATGGCCAGTAGTGGATTTCCATACAGCACGTCATGCACAATCCCTGCAGCACACGACGCAAAATCCAGCTACAATGGGGAGACTTGCCGCCAAATTAGATCGGCGCTCTATAATATCAGCATGAAGCATCTCCAGTGCTCCAGTCATCTCGCTCCTCCTTTGTTGCGCGCAGAAGGACAGATGCGTGACAAACTGGACCTGAGCACTGCAAGACTGCACCTAATTGTGGCGCCTGTCTGCCGGGCGCCTCCACAGTGTCACAGACACCAAGTTCTGAGAACATCTCCCTCACAATGCACATACCTGGCTCCGGGACTGCCAGCAGTACGCCGAACTCAGCAGAAAATAATTTTGCGAGGCGCCAGCCAGTCGCTCCAAACTTCTGCTGGCCCACTGGCCTCTACATCCCGGCTGATACAAAGGCCTACCGCCTCTGCCAGCACCCCGCTATTGTCACCGACCGGCTGCCTTCATGGAACTCTCTGGCGCGGTTCTCTGAAGCGCGCTGCTCCTCTGAGAGCGGCCACGAATGCAGACTCAGCAAAAAAACAGAAACGAGGTGAGAGCCAACACCCAATTTAGAGCAAATGAAGTTAGAACTCTGAGTACTCGATCACACGCTAAAAACGGAAGAAAGATGGAATAGGACAAACCAAAGAGGGCTTGAAACCTTTGAATCGGACCTCATTAAATTTCAAAAACAGGCAAAACATTAACAAATGATTAAATAAAAATTAAGAAAGTCACAATTTTTAAGCTGAAATACAGGGTGGTCGGAAACTGCCGTCACAAACTTCTAGGACATATAGAGGGAAGTCAGTACATAACATTTTGAATAAGATCCCATGTCCAGAATCGTATCGTTTCCGTTCTACGACAGTTTCAATGCAGAGATTTTCTCATCCACACCGACGTGAGGAATGTACTTAGGCGTGACCCAGTCCATTAGTTGCAATCCATTTGAAAAGAATACTTACTCGTTCCGTTATTACTTACGCATTTGCATTTCAACTTACACCTTATGAATAATTCAAGAACAGTCTTAATCGCATTTATTATTGTTATAATACCGCCAACTGGTTTCAACCCGACATAGGGGTCAAATGCTTAAAATGGCTCTGAGCACTATGGGACTCAACTGCTGTGGTCGTAACTCCCCTAGAACTTAGAACTACTTAAACCTAAGTAACCTAAGGACATCACACACATCCATGCCCGATGCAGGATTCGAACCTGCGACCGTAGCGGTCACGCGGTTCCAGACTGTAGCGCCTAGAGCCGCACGGCCACTCCGGCCGGCCGTAGGGGTCATCTTCTGGGCGTTTAAGACTTGGGACCCGGTGTTATCTGACATTAAAAACAACGGTCTGTGTTTCTATCGTCGGAATAAAAAATTTTTAAAAATTTTTTAATTTTTGACAGCGATATCTCGATTTCGCCTGTTCCCAACACTGGCGGCGCGGTATGTTTACTGCGCTAGAGGGCAGTTACGGCACCTTCTCGCGCACGCGTTGTGGGTCTTCTGCGGCCTATGTAGGGGCCGCCGCTTGCGCCGGTAAGTCAGTTCCGGCGAGATCGTGCACCAGCACTCTCACCTGAAGATGGCGGCCAGTTGGACCGCAGAAATATTGTGTCTTGAAGACGTTATGATCCGGCTGCATACCCGAGAAGAATATTATCAGTTATTACGCCGGGAAAGTCTTCGTAGTTACTTGAACCTAACTAACCTAAGGACATCACACACATCCATGCCCGAGGCAGGATTCGAACCTGCGACAGTAGCGGTCACGCGGTTCCAGACTGAAGCGCCTAGAACCGCACGGCCACGCCGGCCGGCAAACAAGTAGCAGACATAACAGTTAATTGACCGCAAGAAGAACTACGGTCTAACATGTAAGATAAACCAATATTAGAATGCAGTGTAAGCATGGTACGTACCGCCTTCAAGCGTACTAATCAATCCTGAAGGCATGAATTCTAAGGCTTATATTTTCAATGGCCAATTGTGTTTATTGTGTATCACGAGTCAAAGGCCACATTTAATTATAGTTTCCTTTACAGAACAGAAATGAGCTTAGTGACAACCTGAAAATCACAAATAGTAATTAGATAATCCGTACATCAAAAGAAACGTGACAGATGGCGATAAATCGCTTTATGAATTTATGTAAAAGTTCGCTCAGAGAAGGAAGGTCGCGTGACTCTAGCAAACTTGTGAATCACACACCAAACCAACTAAATTTTCGGCCACTTTCAGAGTAATCTTGAACAGGATAATGAACAACATGTACCGACTAACAAGGCAAGGTGTTTGCTACTGCTAACAATATTGTCACTGTCCCAGACTTAGACACAAGGCAACGGTTGAAGTTCACCAGTAAAGCCGCTCTCCATTAATTTCAACCAGTAACAGATGGTTAAGGCGCCGTTCTTTTATTGAGAACTGCCATAATGACATACACTTGCTTTCAGAATGAGATTTTCACTCTGCAGCGAAGTGTGCGCTGATATGAAACTTCCTGGCAGATTAAAACTGTGTGCCAGACCGAGACTCGAGATCTTCTACCAGGAGTGCTTGTTCTGCAAGGTATGCAGGAGAGCTTCTGTGAATTTTGGAAGGTAGGAGACGTATTGGCGGAATTAAAGCTGTGAGGACGGGTCGTGAGTCGTGCTTGGGTAGCTCAGTTGGTAGAGCACTTTCCCGCGAAAGGCAAAGGTCTTGAGTTCGAGTTCGGTCCGGCACACAGTTTTAATCTGAAAGGAAGTTTCGTACACTGGCCTTGGTTACGGCTGTTGCAATTCCACTATGATCAGCTTTGGTCAAAAATAAACACGTCCACCAGTGTTGTGGACAAGAAGCATCATCTCCTTACGTCAGGTAGCAGAATCCAATCGGCGCAGAACCACACTTCCTCACCATAAGGCTCATGCCAACCTCTATAACAGCGCTCTAACGCCCACTACCGCCACCTGCTAGAACCATCTCCATGAGTTGCCAGGCGACCCGTGAGAGAGGTTTCCCAATAGCCATCTATATCGACTGCGAAGCTAGTCACTAATATAACCCATGCATGGCACAGAATGATATGGAATTTTCGTACTGAAGTTTTCAGTCTGAAGACTGGTTTAGGTCAGCTCTCCACTCCACTATATCCTGTGCAAGCCTCTTCATTTCCAAATAACTACCACAACTTTCATTTCCTGGTCTGCATCTACTACTTTAGCCCGCACGTTTCACTCTGGTACTAAATTAATGAGCCCTTGATGACTCGGAATGTCTCATATCAACTGGTCCCTTCTTCTACTCAGGTTGTGCCACAAAGTTCTTTCCTCCACAATTCTGTTCAGTACCTCCTCATTAGTTATGTGATCTATTCCACTAATATTCAGCATTCTTGTGTAACACCACGTTTCAAAAGCTTCTCTTCTTTTCTAAACCCCTTGTCGTCCATGTTTCACTGCCATACATATCTACACTACATACAAATATTTTCAGACTAAAACTTCCTGACACTTAAATGTATATTCGATGTTAACAAATTTCACTCCTACTTCATTCATCATCAGTTATTTTGCTGCCTACAAAACAAAATTCACCTACTACTTTAAATGTCTCGTTTCCTAACCTAATTCCCTCAGCATCACCTGATTTAATTCGACAACATTACAGTATCGTTGTTTTCCTTTTTCATCCTGCGTCCTCCTTTCGGGACACTGTCCATACCGTTCAACTGGTTTTCCATGTCCCTTGGTACCTGTAACAGAATTACAATGTCGTTGGCCAACCTCAAAGTTCTTATTTATTCTTCCAGAACTTTAATTCCTACTCGATATTTTTCTTTGGTTTCCTTTACTGACTGCTCAGTGTACAGATTGAATAACATCGGAATTCTTATGAAACAATAATTTTAAAAAAAATGGTAAATATAAATGTGTTCAAATGTGGGTGAATTCCTAAGGGACCAAACTGCCAAGGTCATCGGTCCCTAGACTTACACATTACTTAAACTAACTTATGCTGAGAACAACACACACACCCATTCCCGAGAGAGGACTCGAACCTCCGGCGGGAGTGGCCGCGCAATCCGAGACAAGGGGCCTCAAACCATGCGGCCACTCCGCACGGCTGCAAATACAAGCCGGCCGAAGTGGCCGTGCGGTTAAAGGCGCTGCAGTCTGGAACCGCAAGACCGCTACGGTCGCAGGTTCGAATCCTGCCTCGGGCATGGATGTTTGTGATGTCCTTAGGTTAGTTAGGTTTAACTAGTTCTAAGTTCTAGGGGACTAATGACCTCAGCAGTTGAGTTCCATAGTGCTCAGAGCCATTTGAACCATTTTTTTGCAAATACAATTTAGAAATACACTTAGAGCCAAAGGAACTAGTACACCTGCCTAATATTGTGTAGGACTCCCGCGAACACGCATGAGTGCCGCAACACGACGTGGCATGGGCTCGACTGATGTCTGAAATATTGCTGGGGTCTCTTCTGAACAGCATGTTACAAGGCGTCCCAGATATGCTCAATAATGTTCATGTCTGTGAAGTTTGGTGGGCAGCGGGAGAGTTTAAGCTCAGAAGAGTGTTCCTGGAGCCACTCTGTAGCAATTCTGAACTTGTGGGGTGTCGCATTGTCCTGCTGGAATAGCCCAAGTCCGTCGGAATGCGCAATGGGAATCAATGGTCCATATCATTAACGCCGATATGCAGCAGGACTTTGGAACGTATATTGTGTTCGAACATTATGAAGTACCTCGAATAAACCGGTCTAATGACACATGGATTTAGAAAACATCGTTCTTGTGTCAACAAAATATTTTCGCATTCAGAAGAGAAAGTTGGTGATTGAAATTTCATAAATAGATCTCGCCGCAAAGAATACCGCCTTTGTTTCAGTGACTGCCACCCCAACTCGCGTATCATATCAGTGACACTCTCACCCCTATTGCGATATAACACAAAACAAGCTGTCCTTCTTTGCACTTTTTCAATGTCCTCCGTCAATTCTACCAGGTAAGGATCCCACACGGCGCAGCAATATTTCAGCTGAGGACGAACAAGTGTAATGTGGACTGTCTCTTTAGTGGGTTTGTCGCTTCTTCTCAGTGTTCTGCCAACAAAGCACAGTCTTTGTTTCGTCTTCCCCACAATATTATCTATGAGGTCTTTCCAATTTAAGTTGCTCGTAATTGTAATTCCTAGGTATTTAGTCGAATTGACAGCCTTTAGATTTGTGCGATTTATCGTATAACCAAAATTTATCGGATTTCTTTTAGTACCCATGTGGATGATCTCGCACTTTTCTTTGTTTAGTGCCAATTGCCAATTTTCGCACCATACAGAAATTCTTTCCAGATCATTTCGTAATTGGAAATGATCGTCTGATGATTTTGCTAGACGGTAAATTACAGCGTCATCTGTGCGGTGTGGGATCCTTACCACATAGGATTGACGGAGTACATCGAAAAACTTCAAAGTAGGACAGGACGTTTTGTATTACCGCGAAATATGGGGAGTGTCACTGAAATGATACAGGATTTGGGGTGGACATGATTAAAACAAAGGCGTTTTTCATTTCCGTGCAATCTTCTCACAAAATTTCAATCATCAATTTTCTGAATGCGAAAATACTGTGTTGAGCCGACCTACGTAGGGAGAAATAAAATAACGGAAACCAGAGATCGGGCGGAAAGATATAAATGTTCATTTTCCCCGCGCGCTGTACGAGATCGGAATAATAGAGAACTAATTATTGTGGAGGTAGTTCGATGCACCCTCTGCCAGGCACGTATATGTGATTTGCAGAGTATCCATGCAGATGGAGATGTAGGCCTCTGTAGCCATGCCTCGTAGTTGTCAGCCAGTAATACACATTATTAATGCTCCTGAAATCCAGTAAAAAGCCCAGGACGACGGAATGAATTATTATTTATGATTTGTTTTCGACACCTGTGGGATATTTCAGCTATTTCTACGCAAAGTATCCAGGATGTAGAGATGTTGTGATATGTACTTCAGTTGTTGAACGTAAAGGCATAATTTGGTAACATACTCATTGCTCAATTACTGCTCAGTGGAGTATTGCAGGTGCGCAAAGTCGTGTCCCCTAAATCTTTTTCGTTGTGTATTTAGTTTCCGAGAAACTGGCTCGATCGCAGCATGATGCCACTAGAACAGAGTGACGATTTGCCGCTTGGAGTTTCCCAGGAGGAGGAGGAGAATGTGAGGAGGAGAGAGCGTGCCTGAGGTGCGCTTGTTAGCGCCTAATGGTCCCCGCAGGACAGCCTGCACCCAGTTCTGCCTCCCCGAGGCAGCAGGACACTCCCTACCCTCAAGCGTGGCTGCGTCGCTAGCAGTCGCGTGCACAGAGGTGGGCCAAACGGTCATTGTGGAGTAGCCGTTATCACGGTCACAGCTATTTCTGTACAATCGTCATTTTTAACGGTTGTAAATAACTGTCAGTTTTTCACTACCGAATACACCAGGCGGGGTTACAGCTAAATAACGAAGTAGGTGGAATCCATCAGTTTAGTTACCAGTATAACTGCGAGTAGTGCGAAATGGCAAGAATATCGTATGAATCGTGCCATAACCTTAGCTAATTAACTGTCCAGTACATTTAATTTGATCCTTTAACGGTTATTGGTGATTCATATTATACAGGCTGGTCCATTGATAGTGACCGGACCAAATATCTCACGAAATAAGCATCAAACGAAAAAACTGCAAAGAACGAAACTCGTCTAGCCTGAAAGCTTGAACGGGGAAACCAGATGGCTCTATGCTTGGCCCGCTAGATGGCGCTGCCGTAGGTCAAACGGATATCAACTGTGTTTTTTTTTTAATAGGAACCACCCTTTTTTATTACATATTCGTGTAGTACGTAAATAAATATGAATGTTTCAGTTGGACCACTTTCCTCGCTTTGTGATAGATGGCGCTGTAATTGTCACAAACGTTTAAGTACGTGGTATCACGTAACATTCCGCCAGTGCGGACGGTATTTGCTTCTTGATACATTACCCGTGTTAAAATGGACCGTTTACCAATTGCCGAAAAGGTCGATATCGTGTTGATGTATGGCTATTGTGATCAAAATGCCCAACGGGCGTGTGCTATGTATGCTGCTCTGTATCCTGGACGACATCATCCTTAAGTGTCCGGACTGTTCGCCGGATAATTGCGTTATTTAAGGAAACAGGAAGAGTTGAGCCACATGTGAAACGTCAGCCACGACCTGCAACAAATGATGATGCCCAAGTAGGTGTTTTAGCTGCTGTCGTGGCTAACCCGCACATCAGTAGCACACAAATTGTGCGAGAATCGGGAATCTCAAAAACGTCGGTGTTGAGAATGCTACATCAACATCGATTGCACTCCTACCATATTTGTATGCACCTGGAATTGCATGGCGACGACTTTGAACGGCACAAGAGAAATAACGGGACGATGACAGATTTTTTGCACGCGTTCTATTTAGCTACGAATCGTCATTCACCAACAGCGGTAACGTAAACCGGCATAATATGTACTATTGGGCAACGGAAAATCCACGATGGCTGCGACAAGTGGAACATCAGCGACCTTGGCGGGTTAATGTATGGTGCGGCATTATGGGAGGAAGGATAATTGGCCGCCATTTTATCGCTGGCAATCTAAATGGTGCAATGTATGCTGATTTCCTACGTAATGTTCTACCGATGTTACTACAAGATGTTTCACTGCATGACAGACTGGCGATGTACTTCCAACATGATGGATGTCCGGCACATAGCTCGCGTGCGGTTGAAGCGGTATTGAATAGCATATTTCATGACAGGTGGTTCAAATGGTTCAAATGGCTCTGAGCACTATGGGACTTAACTACTGAGGTCATCAGTCCCCTAGAACTTAGAACTACTTAAACCTAACTAACCTAAGGACATCACACACATCCATGCCCGAGGCAGGATTCGAACCTGCGAGCGTAGCGGTCACGCGGCTCCAAACTGACGCGCTTAGAACCGCACGGCCACACCGGCCGGCTCATGACAGGTGGATTGGTCGTCGAAGCACCATACCATGACCCGCACGTTCACCGGATCTGACGTCCCCGGATTTCTTTCTGTGTGGAAAGTTCAAGGATATTTGTTATCGTGATCCACCGACAACGCCTGACAACATGCATCAGCGCATTGTCAATGCATGTGCGAACATTGCGGAAGGCGAACTACTCGCTTTTGAGAGGTATGTCGTTACACGTAATGCCAAATCCATTGAGGTTGACGGACATCATTCTGAGCATTTATTGCATTAATGTGGTACTTACAAGTAATCACGCTGTAATAGCATGCGTTCGCAGAAATTCACAAAGTTACATGTATCACATTGGAATAACGTAAATAAAATGTTCAAAACCCACGTTCTGTATTTTAATTTAAAAAACCTACCTGTTACCAACTGTTCGTCTTAAATTGTGAGTCATATGTTTGTGACTATTACAGCGCCATCTATCACAAAGCGAGGAAAGTGGTCCAACTGAAACATTCATATCTATTTACGTACTACACGAATATGTAATAAAAATGGGGGTTCCTATTTTAAAAAACGCAGTTGATATCTGTTTGACCTATGGCAAGGCCATCTAGCGATCCAACCAAAGCGGCATCTGGTTTCCCCCTTCAAGCTAGAAGTTTTTGTAGTTTTTTCATTTGACGCTTATTCCGTGAGATATTTGGCCCGGTCACGATTAATGGACCACCTTGTATACAGGTAGGTTATCGGTCGCTACTAGAAATATTATCCTCGCAGCTGCAACAGAAAGTACGCGGAGCTTCGCCGCAGCACTGTTTAAGTGAAATGTCAAAAACGTGCTGTTTTAAGTATGAGCTAATACGTAAGCTGAATACTGTAGGTACAATCCGGAGCTTAATTTCTATTGATAGAATAGGTATACGACCTCGTAAGACAGCAAAAAAAAAAAAAAAAAAAAAAAAAAAAAAAACGTAACGTGATAGATTCGTTTATTCTTGTACGAGATAGTCCATTTGAGGGAAGTGTGAGCACGCTAATCCCAGTTTTATGTGAGATTTTGAAAAGTGCCCGACTTCTTCACCTACCGTGAGGGTCTTAATTTTTGATGGTATAATGACCAAATTACATTTCTCCAAGCATACAATTTGTTGCGTATGTCTTACGTTTGGCATTATTTTACGCAGAGTTCCAGTGGATGACTGGTTATGTTGACCTCGTAAGCCGTAAGGGAACAGATTTAAACGCTTCAGACGTCATTATGATACCTTGTTTACTCTGTTGATCTCATTCTTCTTTGGATATCCAGATTGTGTGAGTCTGAATTAATACACTCCTGGAAATTGAAATAAGAACACCGTGAATTCATTGTCCCAGGAAGGGGAAACTTTATTGTCACATTCCTGGGGTCAGATACATCACATGATCACACTGACAGAACCACAGGCACATAGACACAGGCAACAGAGCATGCACAATGTCGGCACTAGTACAGTGTATATCCACCTTTCGCAGCAATGCAGGCTGCTATTCTCCCATGGAGACGATCGTAGAGATGCTAGATGTAGTCCTGTGGAACGGCTTGCCATGCCATTTCCACCTGGCGCCTCAGTTGGACCAGCGTTCGTGCTGGACGTGCAGACCGCGTGAGACGACGCTTCATCCAGTCCTAAACATGCTCAATGGGGGACAGATCCGGAGATCTTGCTGGCCAGGGTAGTTGACTTACACCTTCTAGAGCACGTTGGGTGGCACGGGATACTTGCGGACGTGCATTGTCCTGTTGGAACAGCAAGTTCCCTTGCCGGTCTAGGAATGGTAGAACGATGGGTTCGATGACGGTTTGGATGTACCGTGCACTATTCAGTGTCCCCTCGACGATCACCAGTGGTGTACGGCCAGTGTAGGAGATCGCTCTCCACACCATGATGCCGGGTGTTGGCCCTGTGTGCCTTGGTCGTATGCAGTCCTGATTGTGGCGCTCACCTGCACGGCGCCAAACACGCATACGACCATCATTGGCACCAAGGCAGAAGCGACTCTCATCGCTGAAGACGACACGTCTCCATTCGTCCCTCCATTCACGCCTGTCGCGACACCACTGGAGGCGGGCTGCACGATGTTGGGGCGTGAGCGGAAGACGGCCTAACGGTGTGCGGGACCGTAGCCCAGCTTCATGGAGACGGTTGCGAATGGTCCTCGCCGATACCCCAGGAGCAACAGTGTCCCTAATTTGCTGGGAAGTGGCGGTGCGGTCCCCTACGGCACTGCGTAGGATCCTACGGTCTTGGCGTGCATCCGTGCGTCGCTGCGGTCCGGTCCCAGGTCGACGGGCACGTGCACCTTCCGCCGACCACTGGCGACAACATCGATGTACTGTGGAGACCTCACGCCCCACGTGTTGAGCAATTCGGCGGTACGTCCACCCGGCGTCCCGCATGCCCACTATACGCCCTCGCTCAAAGTCCGTCAACTGCACATACGGTTCACGTCCACGCTGTCGCGGCATGCTACCAGTGTTAAAGACTGCGATGGAGCTCCGTATGCCACGGCAAACTGGCTGACACTGACGGCGGCGGTGCACAAATGCTGCGCAGCTAGCCCCATTCGACGGCCAACACCGCGGTTCCTGGTGTGTCCGCTGTGCCGTGCGTGTGATCATTGCTTGTACAGCCCTCTCGCAGTGTCCGGAGCAAGTATGGTGGGTCTGACACACCGGTGTCAATGTGTTCTTTTTTCCATTTCCAGGAGTGTAGTATTGATACTGAGAATACGAATTTGCATTAAGTTTTCAGAAATTCCTCATTAACAAAATTTCCTGTCCTGAGAAATACTTTACCTGTCGATTCCATGTTTTGCTTTCCTTTGCCCATTCTGTCACACATATGAGGCAATAATAAACACTTCATCTGTCAGTGCCACCTGCCTGATTTGACTTTTTTTGCTTTTTACAATTCACAGTTAACTATCTGAATTTGTAACAGAGTAACTCATGGACGCGACAGATGAGCACTCCAAATGAAAGGTTACGTTTTGGATATAACAGAACCTCAACATACCAATGAGTGCACCTGAGTGTTGCTTAACATAATAGAAAATTAACTGACTTGAGCTCTTTGAAAACAAAAACGCATACATTATTCAGAAGCGTTCATGTAATAAGCACAGGTACTAGTAGGCCATAACATAAGTGAATCTACGTATACTTTTATTTAAATACCACTAATAAAGTATCTGAGCTGATTATTGTAAGCATACCTGTATTCATTCCAAATATGCCTCCTGTGGTGTCACCGCCAGACACCACACTTGCTAGGTGGTAGCCTTTAAATCGGCCGCGGTCCGTTAGTATACGTCGGACCCGCGTGTCGCCACTATCAGTGATTGCAGACCGAGCGCCGCCACACGGCAGGTCTAGAGAGACTTCCTAGCACTCGCCCCAGTTGTACAGCCGACTTTGCTAGCGATGGTTCACTGACAAATTACGCTCTCATTTGCCGAGACGATAGTTAGCATAGCCTTCAGCTACGTCATTTGCTACGACCTAGCAAGGCGCCATTATCAGTTGCTATTGATATCGTAAAGAATGTACAGACAAGAGCTACGTTCAACATTAATGGATTAAAGTTAAGTATTCCACCAGTTACATCCTTTTTTTCTAGCCTAACTACCTTGTCCTGTTCCAGACCTCACGCCAGCCTGCGTGAGCTTAAACGCGTGCCTTTCGGCTTCCTCCAAACCGCGTGGGTTGGCTCCTGCCAATCCACAACACCTCCATCAAATGGTTACATTGCCTTATATGTGTCTGACGTAAATATTCCATTGTACAATTTTCCTGTGCAAAATTGATGTGCTCAATACTATGTAGAAAATGTTTCTAAGTCAATTGCCAAAAACTAATTAAATAAAATAAGCCCATTTCAAATTGAGAAAAGTCATTATTCTCTTACTAAAGCCACAAAGCTGTTTCATCAAATCGCACAAGTGGTTTTTGTACTCAAGTTGATAAGAGACACTTTAATGAGATTCATATGATACACCCCTGGCAGGTTTTCATCATAATGATACCACTAAGCATTAGGTATATGCTATACTTTGAGAAGATACTCAACCACTTTCCATTTTTAGATGACCTACAAGACTCAAATATTTCAGTAAGTGTAAAACCCTTAAAAAATATTAACATGTTCCATACTCTTTACATTTCCATGTATAAAACTATTGCTAGTACTACAGCCTAATGGCAACAACATAGAGAAAACCAAGAACACGAAACGAAAGACAGTACCCTCTAACGCAACCATAGGTGGGAAAGAAAGTGACACCTGTTCTGGAACTACAAGAAATTGAGAGAATAGAATCCCATTATTTGTGAACTCTCTGGAACCCCCGATGGCAAGCGGTTATTTCCGTAGCAGTACGACAAAAATTTTGTTCACTCCATTAATTATCCTCTCTGGAAATATCACCGGCTTCTACGGCGTTTAACTGGAGTCAGGGACACAGTTACCAACTTCCATGTTACCAGTAGAGAACGAGAACTGTAAGCGAATACGATAACTGCCAGAGAAAAATACCGACCTCTGACAGTTATCTCCGTAGTAGCTCGAATTCCGTGTGTTGACTATTTGTACGATCCACCTAAACTAAATAGACACACAGAGCGGTGACTCAAGGGAACAGCCTTACATGTACAATGCCTTCAAGATCGCTCCTATCAGCAACCACTCTGACATTAACTTCATTAAATTGTTTCTACTGAAAGTTGTGAGAGCGCACTAAATAGTACACAGTACTATCAACAGCTGGCGCGCAGTCACAATTATTTCCATGGTGTATAGAACACCTTCAGAATGGTCTATCCCTCTCCATCGTAGACAGCTCTCAGATGAGTGGATGTAAAACAACTGCTAGTATCAGATGAACGGTTATCACAGTAACTGCTATTTCTCAATAACCGGATATTTTTATTAATCACGTTATTTTTTGCAGCACTCCGCAGAACAGGGCGGAACGAGTGGCGTGGCGTAGTCGTATAGTCTCCGTTATCGCCCTACGTTCGCATTTAAATCATCAAGTGACTATATCCAAGCCAAGGCACGTAACTGTCTCCGTATCCTCAAACTCCTCTCTGGTCGAACGTGGAGATTAGACCCTTCCACTATCCTACATACCTATAAGTCCCTCATCCGCCCCATCCTATGTTATGCCCACCCCACTCGGATCTCCGCCCTACTACAAATCCCTCCAAATCCTTGAGCGCCATACACTCTACCTCACTTATCACATCTGTCTCCCATCCCCCATGCAGATCCTTTATGAACTGATTCCCTTCCCCCATATCCTCCTGTTCCTTGAATGAATACGGATCCTATACGTCTCCCGCAAACTGGATTCCCCCCATCCTTTGCTTTCCCCCATCCTCTCCCACCCTAGCCCGTTGCCTCGCCTGTACCACAGTATCCCGCCCGATCTCCATCTCCACGTGCCGCATACCCTCGCCCAAGGTGGCTTCCGCCAACTCCCAGATGATGTCTTCGCACCCATCCTACCAGATCTAATCCCTCCTTCTTTCCCCACCCCCTCCTCAGGTCTCTCCCTCACCCCTTCCCTTCTTTTCCCCTGCCAACCACCTTCTTTATCCTTTTCACCACCACCCCCCCCCAGGCTTCCGGCTTCTTTCCTTCTCCACTGCCCCCCTCCTACGCCCCTCCTGGAATCCCCCTACCGTCTCTCCCCCCTCCCTTTCTTCCTCCCCCCCTCCGCCCTTCACCTAGTGGTATGTCCCCTTTGGTGCAGGGATTTTTAACGTTTTCGTTGTGGTGTACGTGTTTCTCCAGTACCGTGGGTAGTGCTATGTTCCACCAACACAATAGTGTCGCTGCCATCATTCATTTGTGTTCCCACTGTGGTGATTCTTTGTTTTCGTGTCGACTCACAGTGATCATTCTCTGCATGTGTGTGTGGCTCTCGTCTATGTTGTTTTTAAATCTACCATTTATACTCATCTACACTCCTGGAAATGGAAAAAAGAACACATTGACACCGGTGTGTCAGACCCACCATACTTGCTCCGGACACTGCGAGAGGGCTGTACAAGCAATGATCACACACACGGCACAGCGGACACACCAGGAACCGCGGTGTTGGCCGTCGAATGGCGCTAGCTGCGCAGCATTTGTGCACCGCCGCCGTATATTTCACGTGCGATGTAATTTCATCCACAGTCTGCTCGTGCTCCAGCTACAGACCACGGAGCGGCGCGCAGCAGCCAACCTCTTCTTCACACGCACACTACAGGAAGACGGGCTGCCACTTCGCAGCGTCGGACAGCATCCCGACGGCCAGCAGCAGCTTCCGCCTCTTAGCACACGCGGCCGCCACACCGCCCGTGCTCGTTTTCGTTTTCCGAGCCCTGCGCTCTGTCAGATAAACCACTCCTAGAGGAACGAGGGGTCATCTTTCTTGTAAGGCAGTCCCGACATGTAGCGGTGCACGCGTGGGGTGTCGCAAGCCCGTTTGCTAAGACGATTTATTTTCCGTAGCGCGGCCAACGCTGTCTTTTCACATCTGGGAAGATACAGAAATTATTCTGCACAGTTTCACTTCGATTTGCAGCAATAAAAGCGGGTCATACAACTCATTTTTGTCACGTTCACAGTCAAAAAGCATTCTTTATCCTGCTA